>NW_026057586.1:18993278-19620603 GCF_023721935.1 Panthera uncia | reverse complement strand
CCGCCGCCGCCGCCGCCGCCGCCGCCGCCGCCGCCGCCACTACAGATCCGCAGACACACAGCCAAGATCCCTGACTCTTAACACCAACTCTCTTCTCCGGGGAGGGGAGGGGACGAGGGAAGGGGGGAGGGGGAAACACGCCGAGGCGCACGGAATTGCAAGTTCAGCAAAGAAATGGGTGGGGGGGCTCCGGCGGGGAGACGCGGCTCGCTCGGGTCGGGCTGGCTGGGATGCACCCCACCCCCCCCGAGGAAAAAAAAAAAATCTCAACACCTCCCCCGCCTCGCAAAAAAATACAAACGAAAATTCATCGAGCACCTCATTTTCCCTCAGATCGTCAGTTACAATCTGAAGCCTGAACAGTTCAGTTTTTGCCCGTTTCATCCATCGGAGGCACTTTGAAATTTATTCGAGTTTACATCCCCTCACTTCTTTCTTTCTCTGACTCTCGTTCCCTCTCACTCACACATCCACACACAGCAAAGCAAGTTTATACTAGGCTGCAAATACACGTGATGCAAAAAGACTTTGCCAAGAGGAACAATATTTTTCTTTTCCATATATAAACCAAGCCACATTTTGCTGGGGAGATTTTCATTTCGGTACTTTTGCATTGGGGGCGAAACCTAAATTGCATACTTTCTTTCCCCTTCCTTTCAAGTCACAGATTAGTATAGCTGCAAACTTCGCCAAAAAAAAAAAAAAAAGGCAATTTTTGAGGGTGGATGTTGTTTTGTTTTTACACTTGAGTTCCTAGCCACGCTAAGTCCCCGTTCGCCAGCACTTGTAAGTTTTGAATTCAACATTTACCATTACAGGCCTTGCATGCTCTTAAAACATACTTTTTCACATCACTTTTTAGGATAAAAAATTAAGCTTCATAATTCTATCGTTTCGTAATAACAAGCGTGCTTTATCCAGTATATGCAACATACGCTATTTTAACGTGTGTTAAAATACACATTCCAGAAACCCTGTTATTGCTAGATGTGCTAGTACATACACAAAATGCATGCACACACTTTTTCCCATTGGCAATTATTTAATAGGTTGTTCCTTTTGTTTTAATAAAACATTGGGATCGACATTTTAAAAATTAAATTCAATTACAAACAGTTTACTCTGACAGCAAATTGTAACGTTACCTTAAATGGCCACAAATATGCTCACAATATTCCAAGGAAAGTGACTTTAAAAAGAAAGACAAAAATCTTCTGCAAGTACTTAGTATCTCACATGTGTATCCCCCAAAAAAGTATTTTAACTGGTACTCAGTTCTGCTCCAGGGATATCCACAGAATACAAGATTATGCACCTGGTTCTGGTTTTTGCATTTTCCACCGTAAAACTGCAACAAAATCCCCTCCCCCAAAAAAGAAATCATTAAAAAAAAATCCAACAACTTTTTCTTATTGTTTATAAAAAAAAATATCAATACAGGATAGTTAGAATTTTTCCTCAAACAAATCTTGTTGGTGGTTTTTTTTTCTTCTCCTCTTATAAAGTCTTAAACTTGTTCCAAGTTTAGAGGTGTCTCATCATCATCATCCTCCTCCTCCTCATCATCATCACCATTGACTCCCCCGTGGAGTCACATTGATAATAATAGGTTTCCCTGAAAGATACATTGTAATCCATTCACATCCGGGCACTGCGGGCTTATAAAGAGAAGGCGCTGCGGCCGCGGCTGCTCCTCCAGACAATGACTGGGGAGGGGCGGGGCGGGAGCGGGCGATCATAGAGTAGTAAACACGGCGCCTAGAGAGGCGCCCAAGATGGCGGCGCGTGCGGGCCACGCCTCCTCCGGGACCGGAGGCGGGTGGCTGCGCTCGGTCGGGTGTCGCGCGTGGGGGCTAAACTGCAAGGGCTCATGAGGTTGGGGCTGTTCCCAGGCCCCGTGTTCCTGCGCGCTTCTTCTTGCTCCCTTTGCTTGGTCTTTCCTGGGTTTTTGTTGTTGTTTTTACTCAGAAGTGTAGTTTCTAAGTAAATGAAGGCATTACACGCCACAGATTTGCGCAGGGGAGTCAGATCCCCTGGCTCACCCTGAGGGAGGCTGGCCTCAGCAACAGAAAGCCAGAGCTCGGATTCTCCCGCAGTGTGGAGCCAGTCCTCTTAGCTAGCCTTGAACAGCGTGGGAAAAGGCGGCTGTACCAAGTTGTAGATGCCGGGCTTGAAGAGGTATGAGGGTGCCCTCCACCACCACTCCCCCCCCCCCCCAACACACACCTTTTTTTTTTTTTTTTTTTTCTTTTTTTTGACCCTGGAGGAGTGAGAATTTCCTAAGTCCAGAAAGTCTTCACTTGGAGAAGACTTTAGGTTATAGCGTCTTAGACAAATCGAGTTTGTACCTTGAACCACTACTGACTCAACTTCTAGTTCTGGGCGAGCAGTTACCTTCTCTAGCCTGCTTTCTGGTCTGTGGCATGCAAATCGTGATCACCTTCCGAATTTCCTGAGTTAAAGGGATAAAGATGGAGTCACCAGAGAAGAAAATTTCCCTTTCCATCTCTAATTCCAGCTAAACTAACTGATATCACTAATCTAGCCCACGGGATTTTAAATGGAGATTTCTCTATTCCACCAGTGTAATTGTACTCCCACCGGAGAAAAGAGTAATAATCATGAAAGGTTAACACTTACATAGTGGCTTTACTATGTGCCAAACACTGTTCAAGAATTTCTCAAGTATTGGCCGTTCTAATCCTGAGAATGACTCTATAGAGTGTGTCTTACAATATTGTTATATTTATATATATTTATATTACATCTTTTATGTTTTACATACAGAGAATCAGAAGGAAGCAATGTTGAGTAGCTTGACCCAGGGCACTTTGGAAAATGATACAAACTTGCCTAAAAGCACACAATTTTAATAAGTGATAGCACTCACCTTTGAAGACAGGCAGCCTAGGATCAGAGTTGACATTCAACCACATTCCTATACCATCTGGCAGCAGGAACTGCCTAATCTCCATTTTCTGATGCAATTTTGTGGCAGTAAGAGAGTTCAGATCAATCTTCAAGATCTTTTGTTTATATGTAACCTTTTAGAAAACAAGAATTAGAGCATTTTTAGGTTGTTTCCTGTCTATTCACACATTGGAAGATTCCTGTTTTCCATCCCCATTCCATGTTCTCATCTTAAAGTTTACATGTAGACACTACTTTATGCTGCATTATTACAATCATTATCTGTGATTCTCAGAGTAAGCCTCTACAGGGCTGTACTGAGATGATGTAATAAAAAGTTCACAAACATTTGTTTAAGAGAAGTATTCCATTGGTTCTACCTCTAATCAACTCTGTGACCTAAGGCTTGAGGTCAATGTGTTTTACTGTAAAATACAGAGGCTAGATTAGATAATCCCTTAAGATTCTTTCTAGTTTCTAGTTAGATTGCAAAAGCCTCCCTTTCCTGAATTTCAAGGGGAATAAATGATCTGTCCAGAAACAATTGACAGGATCAGGTGGGGGACCTCATTGCCCCCAAGTGATTGCTAGCACTTTTTTTTAACTGCATCCCACAGTCAGAAAACCATGCAACCACCCTTCTTATCTTAAATTAAGGGACAAATGTGGATTGTTTGGTTGTTTTTTTTTTGTTTTGTTTTGTTTTGTTTTGTTTTCCATGAACTATAAGAAGAATAGGTATATCTACGAAGTTATGCTTACGAAGATTGGAGACACCTTAGAAAGGAAGACTCAGTAGAATTTTGTGAAACTTGGATAAATAGGTAAGTGTAGCAGATAGGTTTGGGGATGCCTGCTCCATTCTATGGACTCTGTTCCTTAAAAATCCTGTCCTTAAGTCCTGATGCAGAGGTAGAACTTGATGTGGGTACCATATGACCTTTCTATAACCTTCCTGTCCCAGTTTCACCAGCCCCAGCTGATTGGATCACAGGAACTAAAAGAGGAGTGGTCTATGATCTGACTTGTTGGAGTCAGCTGGCCAGAGTGTCAGGAAGCCAAGCCATGTGAGCCATGGTTATAGGGAAGCAAGAACCATGAGTAAGCAGAGAGAACTGCTCTTTAGATAAGAAAGATCTTAGAAGTTCTGAGAAAAGTAGACAGTTGAGTCCTAGGAAGCAATGAGTTTATTTCCCATTTATTATAAAGTTTATTCCCATTTATTATAGAGGCCACCTTGCCTCCTGTCCATAAGACTGCTACTCCTGCCATATTCCCCTTCCCTAAGTGAGCTAACCTGAGGACTTTTCTGATTCTTACAACTAAAAACTTTAGGGGAAAAAAAAAGATTCTTTTGATTTCAGCATTTCAAAACAATCCTTAACATTAAAAAAAAAAAAAAAAAAGGAGTCATCACTATTCTAGGGCATAAACACTATTCCACTCACACAGTAGGGATTCTATCCAATTAATTGTGCCACATACAGTCAGGACAGTATATACAAGTGTCATTCCCCTTTCTACTGTGTTGTGGCCTTGGACAAATTTCACATCTTGTCACATGTAAAAAAAAAAAAAAATAACTTGTCTTCCATACTTTACATGACTGGTTAAAATCCAATGAGTTGGTAGAGATTAACATACTCTGAAAATGACAAATTGTTATGAAATGTAAGGTATAATTATTGCATAAACTAAGTTGATGTCTAAAAATAACATTTATTTCCTAGGAATGTGGAAGGAGTGGCCAATATTGAAACCCAATGAGTCATAGAAAAGAACAGACATTGAAGGGTGCTTGGACCAAATCCTGGAGTTTGGTTCAAGATGTCAAGGTTCAAGTGGGATGGCTTGTCCAAGGTCACATCACTAATGAACTACAGAGGCAGAAGTAGCCCTCCAGTAACTGAATGCCACTCGAGAAAGCCGTACCATTCTTCTTCAAATTTCACCCGTTTGACCTCCCCCAATCCTGCCCGTATTAAAATAAATAAGCAGACAAAACTACAGACAAAAATAACAGTTCCTTGATGATCTGATGAAATGCATCCAAAAATTTAGCAAATAATATTTGAGAGTCTACTTTGTATCAACATCTCTTCCGTCAGGCCCTAAGGCAAAAATGTAGGTAAAAAAATCAGAATGAATGGCGAAGTCACAGTGAGCAAGGTACAGCCTGTGGAATATATGTGGAAAAGGAAGGACTCCTGGAATAATTTTAGGTTGATATATCAAAGGGCGCAATCATCAAGGACCCTGAACTGGAGCCCCACATGCACTGCAAGGCTGAGTCAGAAAAGCAGCAGGCAGGACAGAAGAGAAGGGATTAGTCAGTGTGTGTGGAAGAAGTCCAGAGCATCATGATACACAGTCGCACATACTCAGGGCCTTTTGCATTTACTGGTCCCAGGATTTTTCTCTTGGTTGTTCACACAGCTGGTCCCTTAACGTCCTTCTGGTCTCAGCCTAAATATCACCTCTTCCTAGAGACCTTCCTAACTATTCTGTCTAAAGTGAGCATCCCTCTTATTAGTCTCTGCCACATCAGCTTTATATCCTTAGTGGCACTTTTCCCAATTGGGATCCTTTTGTTAATACGTTTACTTTTATATTGCCTGTCTTCTCCATCAGACTGTAGACTCCGTACTGCAGGGACTGCGTGAATATTGTTCACTCTGTGTACCCGCACCTAATGCAATGTCTGGCATTGGTGGTGGTATCTGGAGGTGTTTGATAACTATTTGTTAAATAGGTGGATCAAGAATCTATCTTTATTCTTAAGATGCACACTTTATACTGAAGAGTGCAGCTGTCATACCTTTTCAAATCCGGCTCTCTTTAAGGTTTCATTTTACCCTGGTATCATTATCGGCAAATGTTGGCAGTGAATGTCCAGTGTGATTTGAAACAGGCCAACAGGCCACCGGCCCCTTGTCACCTGAATCCTAGACCCTAAGGGATAATTGCCTTAATTTACCCAATCGTGAAAGCAGTCTCTTCATTGTTATGAATGTGTTAAGAGCTGCTGTCATAGTATTGCTTCACTATTATAACATTTTATGGATGGGAACACCGGGGCTTGGACGTATAATAATTTTCCTGAGGTCACAAAGCCACTACCTGGCAGAGCTAAGATTCAGACACAGATAAACCATGCTTCTGCTTATAGTTCAGTGGCGTGTGCCATGACTTTAATAACCGTAACAAACCATACGGTGTTTTTTTTATTTTTTTAATGTTTATTTAGTTTTGAGAGAGAGACAGAGCATGACTGGGGGAGAGGCAGAGACCCAGAATCTGAAGCAGGCTCCAGGCTCTGAACTGTCAGCACAGAGCCTGACTTGGGGCTCGAACTCACGAACCATGAGACCATGACCTGAGCCGAAGTCGGACGCTTAACCGACTGAGCCACCCAGGCGCCCAACAAACCATATGGTTAACAAACCATAACAAACCGTCCTTATTGGATATAGGCACACAATAGCACAGAATTTTTATTTCATCTATTTTTAGATGTTCCGGGGGTTTTGGAAAACGAAAGGTAAAAATAAATAAATAAATAAATAAAGCTTTCATTCTTAGTGTCCACAGAATTTTGTTAAAGAGGACTCAAAAACTTTAGTGCCAGCCTTCTGAAAGTTTTCCTTCTAATCATAAAATTATTTTCTCTGCTGTAGTTTGAATGTTCTATTTTAAGGGTTTTGTCATGTGGGGAAGGACTTGCAGATTGAGAAAATGGGGCAGAAATAGAGTTCCAGAGGAGAAACAAAGTTCTTGTGTATTGACCATTTTGTCTGCACCCTGGTGGTCTCATCCTCCCTTGCGTGTGCTTCCGGTTTAAAAGATCAACATGTGCGGATCTTTTCCACAGTTGGACGTGACCTCAAGCCGTGGCACATGCCACTGAGTTCTGACAGAAGCATGGTCTACCTGTGTCTGAGTCTCAGCTCTTCCATGTCATAACCCCCAAGTATCCCCAAGCTTCAGTTTCTTCATCCGTCACATGGGTATAATAGTCTATCATAAAGTTATTGTGACAGATTAAATGTAATAGTATTAGCAGATGTACTTTGGCACAGTGTTCACCCACTGACTGTGACCTAGCAAGTATAGTATCTACTCCTTAGTGTCACAGTTTTCAATTTTCAGATCTGAACTCTTTAATGGTCATGAAATGGATTTACTGGGTTTGTTCAAAGTAAGACAGAACAACATAGAGAAGACCAACATACATGGCATGAATTAAGAGTAAGTGTTGTTTTACAAAAGCCTGTTCCAGGTATGTATATACAACGTGGTATGTGCCTAAGAGGTTACTATAAAAAATATCTAAAGCCACCACTTTAGTATATGGGCTTCATTGCTTTGCTAGCAAAGGTATTCCTGAATACCTGAATAATCACGTTGGAGAAGAGAAATGAAAGCAAACCACCTCTTCATTCTATTTCTTCTCTTCTCAAGTTACATACTATTTCATAACCAACAGCCACCCCCCACAAAAGAAAAGGAGATGAATAAAAAGATAAATGGTTTAAAAAATAAACAATGTGGAAAGAATACAAGGGATTTTAGAAAAACAGCAAGAGAAACCTTCATCTACTCAAAAGTGCACTAAAACTGATTAAACTTAATATACTTAACCTGCGTTTTTAAAACTCCTTCAACAGCTATCCTCCCCTCGCTGCTCCCACTTACCCTGTAACTGTCTCCAAGTCATTCCCTAGAGGAAGTTTCGTCTCTAGTCAACTAACTATATAGCGTACCTTTATTGTCTATGAAAAGAGCTAGGCAAGATGCAGTGAGTAATTCAAGATGAAAAAACAAGGCCCCTGACCTCCTAGCATCCTACTGTAGTGGGTAGGCCAGACATATAAATCACCCCAACTCCCTAACACACTGAACTGGGAGCTATCATGACATAAAATTGTCCTACCAGACTGTAGCCTAATGAGTAGTTATCAGATGGAGAAACCTAAACACTTAGAATTCTGAGACAAGTTTAGAGCTGGATGCGGAAAGGAGAAGTGGTATTCTTATTAAGCAGATAGAGAGCGAAGCATGTTCTGGGCTGAAGTGCTAGCTCGGACAAAATCTGGCTGGATACTAAGGGTCTTGTTAGGGTTCGTGAGTAGAACTAAGGTATTAAAAACTCAGTTGGCAGGATGCCTAGGGGGCGCAGTCGGTTAAGCATCCAACTTCGGCTTAACCAACTTTGACTCAGGTCATGATCTCATGGTTCGTGAGTTCGAGCCCCACGTGGGGCTCTGTGCTGACAGCTCGGAGCCTGGAAACTGCTTCAGATTCTGTGTCTCCCTCTCTCTCTGCCCCTCCCCCACTCATGCTCTGTTTCTTTTTCTATCAAAAATAAATGTAAAACTCAGTTGGCAAACTTGGACCCATTAGCCTTTATTCCCAATGCATGGAGCCTGTAGGGTCATGCACCTAGCAGCAGTGATCAGATATGCCTGAGATCATCTGGGGAGCAACATGGAGGATGATGAAGGTAAGAAGAAAAGGAAGGCAGAGACCAGGTTAGAAAGTCGTTGCACTTCTCTCAACCAGTGTTGTGAGAGTCTGAAGGAAGGCTGTGGCTATGGCTGTGGAAACTAGAAGAAATCATTCAAGAGGTGTTGTGCCTAGGTTATTAGAAACGTTATTTGGGTTACAAAGCAGCATAAAAATCCATTCCAAGTGGATATTTCAAAGTGGATTTAAACAGTAATGTAAAAAAAAAAAAAACACCAACAAAAAAAAATAAATAAACAGTAATGTGCCTGCAAACCTAAAAAATCCGGTGCCATCGTTTAGGGCTTCAGCTGTATTTTTCCACATTCCTGTCAACTCAGCCCAACTTTCTACATCAGGCTAACTCCCTCGTGTTCTCCAAAATGGTTACCATCAAAAACTGAAGCTATAAACTTGTTTGCTTGCTTTCAATAGTTGCATGTCCTTTCTAAGCTTTGATACTAAAGCCTCAGCTGAACTCTAACTCTACAATCTTAGGAAGATGCCTGCTTTTGAACCAAACCATTGGAATGACTGGTTTACATTAATCCCTAAATGATTATATTGATAAGGCTCAAACCAGTTAAGGCCCACTCCTGGAGCTGAGGTGAAGCCAGTCATACCCAACCCACAGTATAGAACCCACAAGGCTTCTATTCGGAGGGGAAGGGAAAATGGATGTTGGAGAGACAAGCCCAAGGTCTGCCAAGCTTTCTGAACCTCTGTGCCAGTACGTATTTCTTCCCATATTTTCTATTGCTTGAACTGACCTCCCTCATGCAATTCCCTTGAATAATTCCTACCTTTATATCAAATCCAGCTTAATTCTTATTTCCCCTTTGAGGTATACTCTGACTTCTTGATCTTTCCCCGTCACTTCCTCCTCTGAAACTAACTCACTTATTTAGAACAAAAACTTTTTTAAAAAATTGCAGTACAACATACATACAGTAAAAAGGAAAAATCTACAAAGCTTAGTAAATTTTTACATGCACACATACCAGTGTAACCACCACCCAGATCAAGATATAGAACATTTTCAGCAACCCAGAAGGCTATCTCCTTCCCCTTCACAGTCCTTATCCATGTCTGTGACTTGTACAACCAGAAATTAGTTTTGCCTATTCTTGAACTTGGAATCATCCAGTCCATGTACATCTAGCTTGTTTTGCTTATAATTACATTTGTAAGATTCACCCATGTAGTTGTGTACAGAAGCAGGCTATTCTTTTTTATTGTTGTATAGTATTTCATTTGAGTAATATACAACAATTTTTTTATCCATTCAACACCCCCTCAAATTCACGTTTTCCAAATTTTGACTGCTATGAGTAAAACAACCTTGAAAATTCTGTACATGTCTTTTGGGTGGATAGATGCAGTTATTTATCTTGAGTATATACCTACGATATCCTATTATATACCGACAATTGTTGGGTCACAAGTAGGCACATTTTAGTTTCAGTAGACATTGCCAGACAGTTTTCCAGAGTAGATTGACCAATTTGTACTTGCACCAGTAATTAATATGATGAACTAATTTACTTTTAAATGTTTTTCTTTTAATTCTTATTTTGAGAGAGAGAGAGGGAGAGAGAGAATCCCAAGCAGGCTCCGCACTGTCAGTATAGAGCCCACCGTGGGCCTTGATCTCATAAACCATGAGATCATGACCTGAGCCAAAATCAAGAGTTGGATGTTTAACTGACTGATCCACCCAGGTGCCCCTGAACTAATTTACTTTTGAAACAAACTATTATAATTTATTTATTTATGTGTTGGTATTGCTTCATCAATTAGACTCTAAACCTTTAGAGGGCAGAGACTGTTTTAAAGTTCTTCATTGTTCCACTGCTTAACCTTGTATTCTGCACAGGCATAATGAAAGATTCCATCAATTTTCATCAAAACTCCAGCTATGACTTTAAAAATATATATGTATATATATTTATTTTTGTGTTGTTAATAATTGATATTTAATTAATAATAATAGCTTTCCCTTTTTAACTTTTGGTTATATATCCAAAGGAATTGGTACCAGGATCTCAAAAAGATATTTGCACACCCATGTTTGTGGCAGCATTATTCATGAGAACCAAGAGGTGGAAACAATTTAAATGTCCATCAGTAAATGAACGGATAAAGACAATGTGGTATATACATACACAGTAGTACTATTCAGCCCTTAAAAAAAAGAATAAAATCTGGGGTACCTGGGTGGCTCAGTGAGTTAAGCGTCCAACTTTGGCTCAGGTCATGACCTTGCAGTTCGTGAATTTGAGCCTCATGTCGGGCTCTGTGCTGACAGCCCGGAGCCTGGAGCCTGCTTTGGACTCTGTGTCTCCCTCTCTCTCTGTGCCCCTCCCCTGCTCACGCGCTGTCTCTGTCTCTCAAAAAAATACAATGTTAAAAAAATTTTTTTTAAAAAGAAGGAAATCCTATCATATGCTACAATATGAATGATTCATAGGATATTATGCTAAGTGAAATAAGCCAGTCAGAAAAAGACAAATACTGCATAATTCTTATATGAGGTACCTAAGGTAGTCAAATTCATAAAAACAGAGAGTAGAATGGTGATTGCCAAGGGCTTGGGGAAGCAGTAAGGGGAGTCATTCAATAGGCAAAGAGTTTCAGTTTTGCAAGATGAAAAGTTCTAGAGATCTGTTGTACAACAATGTTCATGGTGTTTGTTAACACCATAAACTTAAAACTGGTTAAGGTAGGGTATTTTATGTTATGTGGTTTTTACCACAATAAAATAATAATTTATTTTCTTTTAATGTTAGAATTTTTTAAAAGTCAAAACTAAAAATTACTTCGTTTTTAAAATTCTAACATTAATAGAAAATACATTATTTTTCATTTCAGTAAAAACACATGACATACAACAAAATAAATACAGTATAACACATGTATATTCACAAAAAACAAAACAATATAGTCATTAATTCTCTCGAGTTCAATTCCACCCTCCCAAATTTTGGGGATCTAAATTTTACTGTTTTGATTGTTTAATCTATTTTAAAAAATTTTTTTTTCAACGTTTTTTATTTATTTTTGGGACAGAGAGAGACAGAGCATGAACGGGGGAGGGGCAGAGAGAGAGGGAGACACAGAATCAGAAACAGGCTCCAGGCTCCGAGCCATCAGCCCAGAGCCTGACGCGGGGCTCGAACTCACAGACTGCGAGATGGTGACCTGGCTGAAGTCGGACGCTTAACCGACTGCGCCACCCAGGCGCCCCTGTTTAATCTATTTTTAGTGACAAAATTTATCATATGCTGATTGACCCATTTACAGATTGTGTTTAGGCTGTATAGTTCTACTAGGATTTGATAAAGATTAATTTTGTATTTATTTCTTAGCTCACACACAAGACACTTCTGAGAAGTTCTCCTTGGGTCTTTTAGGATTGCACTCCTGGAAAATTCCACTCTCATTTCTTCCATATCTTCGTTGCTTCTCTGGCTGCTTTCTCTTCCTGTATATTGTTTGGGCTGTGTTTCTGCCTTAACATCCACTAATGAGTTTCCAGAGTGAAGTACACTGCTCCATACTCCTTTTTCCTGGCTTAATTTGTGGTTTCAACAAAGCTACCTATTTGGATGTCCTGATTGCACTTTCACCTCTGCAGGAAACCTAGGCGTCTGCTGACTTCCGTGATGCTTTGCAAACTTTCATGAGCATCACAATAATCCAGGTGGCTTGTTAAAACTCATGCTCTGGGGCTTCAATCCCAGAGGTTCCGATCAGCAAATCTGGGGAGGGACAGGGACCCATGCAATGGTGCACTGGAGCCAGCTTGCTCTAGCTCAGTAGAGGCCACTGTGCATATTCCTCCCAATTCCACATTCAATGATATCACAAAGACATCAACCAGGTAGGAACATTTAAAGCATTGAAATCAGCAAATGCTAAAAATCAGAACTCTTCCCCCAACTCACCCATCCTTCCGCTCTGTAAGCCAGATGTTAAACATTCACCAGCATGCCACTGGATGCATGACTTTGCAGGCAGCCAAGTGGTGATGATTTTGTTAGTCCTGAGACCACACTTTGAGTTTCATGTGCACAGGCGTGCACACACACACACACACACACACACACACACACATATCCAGATTTTTGAACCAATATGAAATAGTTGCATCTATTCTGCAACTGCTAAAATTTCAAATGCATGGTAAGGTCAAACCACTTCTTGGGGTCAAAAACTCTTGATCTATCTAACTCTGATTAATGTATCTATACTTAATCTATACTCACATCTACATCTACATCTATTTTCATAAATTCAGTATGTACCACTTACCTAGATTGTCTTCATCCTCTAGGTAATTACTCAAAAGAGATTCGTTATGCTTACAAAACTCAGAAGGACAGAGAACTGGCAAACCTAATGTACTTCTGCTGGGATTTCTGTGAATACCCCAAGGTCACTATTGATAACCAGTCCTGTGCCATCTGATGGCATCATCCATAGCCACGATTATGCTTTTACTGGTAGGATCCTCTCGGAGATCATAATCCTGCTCTCATGTGGACTCCAACAGTATATACTTTTGCCCATATTCACACGTGTGACTTCTGAGCTAAGGAAGCTGGTCCAAATGGACTTCTTACCTCAGCCATACCTGGACCAGAAGTGGCCTTCCCCATGTATTCCTAGACCAGGGTATCTAGGCTTTGCCACCCAACCAGGCTTCTTTTCCCTTGGGGAACATTCCTCTCTGGAAGCCTTGTAGTGTATTCCTCTCATCAGACCTCAGATAGGACAATGCTAACACAGCAGATGGAGAGGTTCCAACCATGTTACTCCAAGAAAGGAAAGAACCAATAGGATCCCTGTACTCCCAGAGAGCTCAATGAACCCCATTCAACTTACTCTCCTCTTTCCAAGTGACCAGCTATGCTTACCAAGAGCTCTTAGGAGAGGTAACTTTTGTTGGAAGTTAAAAGGTCTTTCTACTCTTTTGCCCTGGAGCCCACTGGGTTTCCTAGTCTTACATTCCATTACTGAGAAAAGTAAATCTGCTTCAGTGTGGCCATCTGTGTCCACCTCCTGACCAAGAAGTGATTGTAAGTGAACTTCTCTTGTTGAAAAAAAAAGTTCAAGTTCTTACTAGCTGTGCAATCTATAACTCATATCTAGTCATCAGGGGCTTTAAAATATACATGGGACAGTGGTATAATTATCTGAATTCCTTTCTTTTTCTTTTCTTTTTTCCCTTAGTATATCATGCCAGGTTTTCACATTGCCATACAAAGGTTTGCCTGATTCACGTTAATGCCTGCATAATATGGGAAATATATAGTACTATCACACTTAATGTGCACCATGCACATCCTTAAATATATTTAGTTCTTAGGACCACACCATGAGGTAGGTGCTATGTAGACTCCATTTTATTTTTTTAATGTTTATTTAGTTTTAAGAGAGAGAGAGTATGTGTGTGTGCAGTGGGAGAGGGACAGAGAGTGAGGGGGACAAAGCATCCTAAGCGGGCTCTGTGCTGACAGCAGACAGCCCAATGTGGGGCTCGAACTCCTGGACAGGGAGATTATGACCTGAGCCAAAGTCAGACTCTTAACCGACTGAGCCATCTAAGCGCCCCTATAGACTCTATTTTACAGTTGGGTAAACTAAGGTGCAGAGAAATTCAGTAACTTGCTCATAATCCTTAAGTTAGTAGGTATCCACAGCCAGGATTGGCACCCAGGCGGTCCAGCTGTGGGATACCGTGGCCTTACCTCACTTGTCCCTGGCTATGCTATGCCCATACCACAGCTTTTTTAGCCATTGCTTTGCGAATCCTGTTCCAGATTTTAGTCTTTGTTGGCATTCCTTACTCACTAGCACATTCTTGGATGCTTCTCCTGCCTCACAATGATGTGTATTTAGGGAATTAAAAAATACCCATTATCGTAGCTTACCTCAAAATTAAAGTAATTATTAGATAGATGACTCTTCTTTCAAAAATGTTTTGTATTCCAAAATCTCAATAAAAATTACTTTTGGGTTATCAGCAGCTTTGGCAAATCCACATTACATCCACGGGCCATTACCATCGATAATTGAGAACTCACACACGTGTTAATCAATCATTTATTCCTGCCTCTCATCTCTCCTGCACGGTTCTAGATGTTGTCTAGCTTAGTGTTAGTTCTGGGAAACAGTGGAACTGTATCACCCTTTGTAGTCCAAAAAAATTGTTATCACAGATATAATGAATTATATAAAATTGGAAAGGTGGGGTGCAGTGGGCTGCAGTGGGGAGGGGATTATGCTGAAAGATTTTCCATTTTCACTGGCAACAATTTTTTACTATGTAGCACCATTTGCTTGTCTACTCAAGGTATACTTTCTACCCTTTCCCAGAAGCTGAAGAATAAGAGAAAGGAAACTGAGCACAATGTAAAATGTAATAGATTAGGCTTCCCCATTCAATTAAGATGAATCTTTCCACTTTGAGGATAACAGAAAAAAGACTGGTTTAAGAATAATGGACCTGAGTTCAGATCTTACCAACTGTGTGATTTTAGACAAGGTTCTTTTAAAAATATTTTTAGTCTATTTATTATTATTATTATTATTATTATTTATTTTGAGAGAGAGAGAGAGAGAGAGCAAGCAGGGAAGGAGCAGAGAGAGAGAGAGAGAGAGAAAGAGAGAGAGAGAGAGAGAGAGAGAGAGAGAGAATCCCAAGCAGGGTCGCATTGTCAGCACAGAGCCCCAGGCAGGGCTGTAGTTTACAAACCACGAGGTTATGACCTGAGCTGAAACAAAGAGTTGGACGCTTAACTGACTGAATCACCCAGGTGCCCCTAGACAAGGTTTCCTTAACCCTGGCACTGTTGACATTTGGGCTGGGTAATTCTTTGATGGGAAAGACCGTCCTGTGCCTTGTAGGCTGTTTCCCACCGCTCAGGGTCTACCCACGAAATGCCAGCAGCAGCCCCCTCTCATGTTCCAACCAAAATTGTCTCCAGACATTGCCAAATGTTCCCTAGGAAGTGAAGTCACTCACTCCCTAGAGCGAGAACCACTGCTCTAGACAAACCTCTGAATTTCTTAGAACTGCAGTTTCTTCATCTCTAAGAATGAGGATCATTTTATTTACCTCATGGAGTTAGCATAAAGAGCTAAGATATTTATACAAAACTGTATATTATGAATTGTTACTTAAATATTAAGTTAGATGTTACTATTGTAATTTATTATTTAGCTTACACCTCCATGTTAGAGAGTGCTATATATATATGATCTGAAATATATTCTTGATATATTATGAATCTCAGAATATATTTCTATGTATATTTCTAAGAGGGATTATTAAAATAGTTATAACAGATGGAACAGGTAGGCACTATTCACTATTGTCTATAAACTAATAGTGAACATTGTTCTATTTCATAACCACAGGCTGCACCCTGCTGCTGGTTAACCCATTTTCAAAAGGCCTGCTGTCAGTCCTACAGGAAAATTGGTACACAGAGTATAAAGGAGATCCCATCCCTATGGCCAGGAAAAAATCACAAAGAGTATATGTTATTCAGGAGGCCAGGAGATCATCCCCATTTGCAAAGCACAGCAAAGGAAATAATTCCTCCTAAGGAAAAATGCAATTTCTCTGATTCCTGGCTTATACAGTCATCCCTCTTATCTGTGGGAGACCCATTCCAAGACCCCCAGTGGATGCATGAAACCTCAGATAATACTGAACCACACACACACACACACGCACACACACACACGCACGCACGCACACATACACGCACATACATGCACACATATACACCATGTTTTTCCCTATACAAACACACCTACCATAAAGTTTAATTTATAAATTAGACGCAGTAAGAAATTAACAGCAACAATAAAACAGAACAATTATAAGAATATACTGTAATAAAAGTTATGTAAATATAGTTTCTCTCTCTCAAAATATCTATTGTACTCATCCTTCTTATGACAATACAAGAAGACAAAATGCTGAGGTGATGAGACAAAATGAGGTGCATGACCCACATGTTGTGACGTAGTGTCAGGCTACTGTTGACCTCCTGACTATGTGGCAGAAGAAAAATCGTCTGCTTCTGGAGCGCGAAGAAAGGCGGGGTGTGTGTAACTGACACCGCGGGAAGTGAACCCCTGGTTAAGAGGGAATACCATATCGCCAAGTGTGGTCTTCTTACCCTGAGCATCATTTAGAAGCTTGAATTGTCACAACTAATGTTCATGCCATGAGCTCTATGTCCTTGGAGCTCCCTAGTATCAGATGTCATGTCATTTGGAACCAAAAGCTTCCAAAGGGTTGACACTTTGTGTCATGTTCCCTGTGTCCCTGTAATAAGGGACACTTAACTGTATACAAAGTGTATACTTTGTATGTATAGTGCATACAAAGTAACAGGTCCTTGCATGGGACAGGCACTGAACACATCTTTATTGAATGACTGGATAATCATTGTGCTATATCTTAACAATAGCTTTCAAAAAGCAGTAGATACAAAGACTGTGCACATAAATACTGAGGGAAGGTTTTAATTCTGCCACTTCATCAATTTATTTCAGGCAGATTCTTCCCTTTTTCTGCTATGCTCCTAACCCCACCCCAAAATTCTTGGAGAACTAGTTCTGATATGTGTCAAGGTCACACACTGGGACGCTTTCAGTGGGGGTGGATGCAAATTTCCTTCCTTTCCACATCTTCCTCTTTTTTCTTCCTCTGGTATGGGTTAGACGAGCCCTGCTGGGTCTTCCGTTGGGAGGTTAACAAAGGGTTAAGATAGGAGCTCTGGAGGCCTGCTTGGAGCTGGCTCTGGTCCAGGTTGTAATAGCAGGAAGAAGAGGGTCTTTGCTTTCTGAACATTGCCCAGGGTAAAAGAATGCGGGGATTTAGGAAGGGGAGCAGAATGGCAGGGGATGTGGCAGGACATGATCTCCCTAGAGAAGGGGATAAGGAAAGCCCAGCATCTCCAGTAACCAATAGATGAAAACCCAACTTCTGCAAGGGACCAGCGGTGACCTCAGTTGTAGGGACCCTCATTTTACCACCTTGGAAAGCAGAGTGGAGTTAGAAGAGGGTTGCGGGTCCTTATAATGTCTACATTTAGGGACAGCCTACTGTGTGCTGGGACTCTTCCTGCAGGCGCCATGGGAATGGGGAGAAGTAGAAGTAGTGATGGCTGGTGGAATTGCGAAAGGCAGATCATTGAGGTAAGTAGATTGGCACAAGGTTGAGGACCCCCATCTTGGACAAAAACAACTGAGATTCCAGCCGCTCTCACTTTTTAGTTGTAAGAAACTTTCTGCTATACAGGCCTCGTCCACCTGAGGGCAACTGGGATTTCAGGGAAAGGCACCCAGAGGGGCATTTGTCATGAAAGGGGGAGACAAAACTGGTAGTCCTGACACCCTAACAAAGTGTGGAGGTTGGCCAGGGCGGTGGTGGGGAGCTGCTTTGAACACAGCGTATGGCCAAGGCTGAAAGTCCACCATACCCTGTCACCCAGGCATAGTGAGACACTTGGAAAAATGACCAGACCAACGAATATGAACTAAAAGAGCTGCAGTCTTGGAGTATCTGGGTGGCTTAGTCAGTTAAGTGTCTGATTCTCGACTTTGGCTCAGGTCATGATCTTGTGAATTTGAGCCCCCATCAGGCTCTGCACTGGGATTCTCTCCATCCCTCTCTCTCTCTCTCTTTCTGCCAGTCCACCACTCATGTGCTCTCTCTCACTCTCTTGCTGTCAAAAATAAGTAAACTTAAAAAAAATTTTTTTAATAAAAAAATAAAAGAGCGGCAGTCTTGGAGTTCAAGTTGGGACACCATTGTGCCAAGGAATCTGGTCCATCAAGGCATTGTGCAGCTGAAAAATTCCACCTGATGGTGTGAGCTGAGTTTTCAGTGGTGACCCTGTGTAGCAGGGCAGAAGTAAAAGGGCCAGTGGACTGGTTAGATTGTCCAGTTCTCTTTTCTAGAACGGGGAGGTAGGTACACTGGCCCTTTGGACAGAGTAAACTCCCTGGGCACCTTTTCTGGGTAAGTAAAGGTGTCAAGTGGCAGGTATTGGAAATCTATCTAAATTGAGCATATGGAGGTATGAATGATTAATTGGAAACATCAGAGAGATGGACTTAGTACTCCAAGCTGGTGGAGCAAATCACACCAGTGGCATAGGCGTTTTCCACACACTTACATACAGGTACACACACAGACACACATGTAGTCTCACACGCACATACCCCAAAACCTGATGAGGCAGATATTATTGCTTCCCATTTCACACATGAAGAAATAAGGGTGCAGAGGATTAGATAACTTACCCAAAGCCATAGAGCTAAGATGTGGTTGTCACAGTTGAAACTGAAGTTTGCACTCATAAACACATTGTGCTTCAACTGTGCCCTGCTGACTCTGAGGGCAGTGGTTCTCAAAAAGTGGTTCCTAGACCAATAGCACCGCATCACCTGGGAACTTGCTAGAAATGCAGATCCTTGGGCCTCACCCCACACGTCTTGATCAGAAACTCTAGGATGGGTCCAGCAATCTGTTTTACAAGCAATATTTTCTTTCTTATTTTTCACTGAGTTTTTAGTTTCCAGTGTAGTTAACATCCAGTGTCATATTTGTTTCAGGTGTACAAGCAATATTTTCATTTTATCACTCCAAAGTTTGGAGTGTACAGGTCTGAGATGCTTTTGTAAAATCTTTACTCCAAACAACAGGTAATACTTATAACTTAAGCAGGGTAAATATTTTCTAAGCAAAAAATTCTAGGCTAGAAATAAACCGATAATCTAGACTTGGTCCTGATTTAAAATCATATTTATTCAAAGATGCTCATTTTTCTGGTGGATAGATGACAATTGAAATACTAGATAATATTTATCTACTGTAACAATGATGTTAAATTAACTCACAATGCTCACTTATAACATTGTTTGCATATACTTCCATTGCTTAGGAAAGTGCTACCTAATTTATTTCCCACACATCAAAATCCACTAAATTGACATAATTACATTATTTTCTCTAGATATGCTGGTGGGGGTCTGGTCTGCAAACCTCAGAGGGGAGGGGGATGAGAACAGCAGGTGATATCATGTGCCATATGTTCAGCAATATCTATAGCACTGTAGGTACAATGATCAGAGGTGAGAGTATTTATGAAATCTTTTCATTGTTGGGGGATGTGATGAATTTTATGTCCATATTTTAGTCTTTTTCCAAGTATTGTATTTTTTCATATGCTTTTATTTTTAACAAATCACAGACACACTAGAATTTATTCCCATCTTCCAAGGAAACCTGTAAACCGACGGAAATATTTTTGGCTATCTGACAAAATGTCTGATAAAAATGTGTTACTCTCCAAGGTCAGTAGGTCAAGTGATCGATTTAATTTGATGCAGACTTTTACAATAAGTTTTCCAGCAAATTATAAATGTTGTGTGTAAGATTTTGTGAGGATTTCTCCCAAGTTACAAGGACAGTGGATTCAAAAAGCAACTAATTTCTACTTAACCCTGCCCCTGGCTGCCTTTCTTTGGCAAATTTAGTCCCCAAAGAATCAACAGGACAAACCCAAGAGAATCTGTTCTCCAAGAGACTAAATAAAGATTTGGAATTAGATGCTCTGGGTCCTAATCCTAGGTCTGTCAAAAAAACAAAAGAACAAAAAAACACAACTTTTTATATGCCACTGTTCACAAGTTCTATTTCCTAGTTTTTAAATTTTTTTTTAACATTTATTTATTATTGAGAGACAGAGAGACACAGCATGAGCAGGGGAGGGGCAGAGAGAGGAGGAGACATGGAATCCAAACCAGGCTCCAGGCCCTGAGCTGTCAGCACAGAGCCCGACGCGGGGCTCGAACTCACGGACTGTGAGATCATGACCTGAGCCGAACTTGGACGCTCAACCGACTGAGACACGCAGGCACCCCTCCATTTCCTAGTTCTTAAAAATTGAGCAATCTCACAACCTGAGCACCAGACTGATAACGGAAAGGTTGTCACTAATACAAAAAGCTATCATCCTGTCAATGGTGGTAATCATAAAGACCTAGTATGTGCAATTCAATTTAAGGAATGAGCTCAAGGAAAGAAACTGCCAAGGTTTTTTTCGATGTCGTTAACACCCGCACAGAATATACAATGCCATAGGTGTGGACTGTGTACATACCTCAGTTATATTTTCGCTACACGAATACTATTTCCCTGCCCAGCTTTTCATTCAAGTGCTGATTTCTAATACCTGTGAACGAATGTGCTTAGCCCTGCTAATGCTGATAAAAACTACAAATCTGTCTCCACTGTTGATCTACGAGTGAAAGCGGGATGCCGTGCGCTCCATCTCACTGTACCCTTAATGGAAACTCAGCAGGGCTGTTAGCAAAATTTCCTGCACCACAAAAAGATAATATTAACTCAAGCACTTTAGGAAAATTCCCCAAATCCATCTTCTTCTCCTGATAACATTACAGAAGTTTTTGATATAATGATATTTCGAGGGGTTTCGGCCTAGGAAGGCAACTTATTACAGTCACGTTAAATCGTTTTCCACCTGAGCCTAAAACTTGTTGACCATCTTAAACTCCCACCCTCAATAGTTGTAAACATTTACAATGCAAAGAGAAAATTAGACCCATCTAGCATCTTGCTGCCATGTTTCCACAATATAGACCTTCAGTATGTTTTAGAAGAAGGCCTTGAGTTAAATACCCTTCTCCTTTCTGATTAGTCTGATCGAACCATTTAAAGAGTCAAAGAGATGAGATCATTTCTTTTTGGTTCCAGAAAATTCTGCTTTGTGACTTGTTTTTATAGAGCATGTTGGGCAAAGAAAAGGCTGGGCTATGTGAACAGTGACAACTAAGTGACACCTTCAAGGAAGGCATGATCCTTTAGAAGATAAGCTCCAGAGGGCCGGGTGTATTTGATTCATTGGGACACTATCATCTCAATGAGTAGGTTTGGAACCAAGGGGGATGGCGGAGGTGGGTAGGAGGTGCGGGCGTTAATGTGTACAAATGGCCAGCAATTACATCACAAAAAGGTAGGAGACTTCTGTGCTCAGGATAAACTAACTCTGTCAACAGTCAGCCTTGTTCTAAAAGAAACCGCTGCTGCTAGGAAAACCCACGCTCGATTTATTGAAGAGAAGTTCAGAAACATCTGGAGGCAGCATTTTTCATGCAGTTCTTTGAGGCAACAATCTAGAAGTGTCATTCACCAAACGTGCACTGAGTACTGGCTTTCCGAAGGGCGCGTGCCGCATGTGGGGCACTTGATGGATTCCGAGGAAAGCTCTGCCCTGTGGGAGTTGTCAAGGTTTGGGGGAAGGAAGGCAGGTTCAGAACCGCTGACAAGAACGTACATATGGCTTGTGTGTAACCTGTGAGTGGTACTGAAGAACGTTAGTAGTGAAACTAAGAGCTGTGATGGAATGATTAAAAGTTTGAACTTTAAAATGCATTCAGAAAAAGGCGAGAGTAATTGCAATGGACCTGAATAAACCTTGAAGACAGAGATATGTGTGAACTTGGTGCTCTCATTCTGTTGCAGCCACTCTAACCTCTTTGCTTTTTCCTCCAGCACATCTGGCATGTGCCCCCAGGGCCTTTGCACTTGAGCTTTGCTCAGCTTGGAGCACGTTCCCCCAGATATCTGCAGGCTCCCTCCCTTACCTCCATCAGCCTTCATTGTAGTGTCATCTTTGCAGGGAGGCTTCCCTAATCGCTTCATATGATACTAAGACTTCTGTGCTCATCCATTGTTTGCATTCTTTTTCTCAACAGCACTTACCACTATCTTCCTTACCCTATGTTTTACTTATTTGCTTATTTATTTTTTCAGTATCCCTGCTAGACTATAAATAAGTTCGACGAAGGCAGGATTTGTCTGTTTCCTCACCTAGTAGTACCTAGAACATTGCTGAGACAGTAATAGGCACTGACCAAATATTTTTGGAATGAATGAATAGAACTTGCATCAAGGAAAGTACATTCTACAGACCTATGTGCCAAGCACTGAGAAAAATGTTTATTATAATCTGTCACATCTTTGACAATATGTAGATAAATGCATTCATGTAGGGGCAGGGGTGGAGAGGATATCCATTTTCTTGGCCTAATGCTTCTGTGCAGAGGGTCTTTTGTTCGAGTAACTTGACCTTTCTTCCCATACCTTACTCCTGCAGGCTTATAAAGTTTGATTGATGTTACTGAACATGCTCAGCTCAGCGCCTTCTTGGGTACTCTTCCTTGGGGGATGCCACAGGATATTTACACTCTGGTCTATACTTGGAGTAGGCCTTTGTTTGCCCAGCTCTATTGGCCACTGTAGGGATGTCTCTCTCGTTCAAGGGATTCAATACTTCAGTATTGGGGAGATTTCTGGGCCTCTAATCTAAAGCCACATTCTCTCATCATCTGTCCTGGGGCTGTTTTTCCATTGATTCCAAATTCAGAAGGTGATAAAAAGGAGGCTATATATTGACTCCTTAATGGTTACAACAGGAAGATATCCACCAAGATGGAAAGATTGTACCTATGGAGGTGGTCAACATGGCAGCGTGAGGCATTCCAGAGGAAAGAGTCTGGGACAGCGAAATTTTATTGCAAGACTTGGCTCTGCCTTTTGTGACATTTGCCATGCCTTGCAATTTCAACAGTATTTTACATGCGCTGGATTTAATATAAGAGAAAAACTGAGCACTACCTACAAGTCCTGGAATGCAGCACTTCTGCCAGTACCATGCAATTCAATCACCTACTGGACTTATATGAAGTGTTAGCACAGGGAGCCCAAGAAGGCCTTCCAAGATTCACTGACACTCACATGAATCCAAACAACGTGGCAGAGCTCTAGCTGACTGAGAAATAAGAGAAGTAGAGAGAGCAGTATGGTGCACAAGAGTCTGGCATGAGTCAAAGACTTTGAGGAGATCAAGATTTTCATCCACAGATGCAAAAACCATAGATACTGCCTCAAATCTTGTTTTAGTAATGGTTGCACAGATTAAGACCTTGGTTGGGTCCAGACAACTCTGGGTTGGCTCACCTTTCACGACTTCCACAAACACTCACTGGAGCTCAATGCTCCAAAACCCTAGCACTGTACCCTGCAGCATTCTAGGACAAGAACAGCCTTGACTTATAAAATTGATCTTAAAGGAGTTTGGATTGAATATTTTCCACCACCTACTATGAATTCATGGCCAATTGTGCCCCCTTTTCTTTCTACTCACCATCTGCTCTTCTGCCTCTATTGGCCCATTTTTTCTTCAGGTATCCCCATAGATTCTCTGAGTGGCATCCTACTTAGAGACTTCCACCTGCTTGCAGACTTGAAGCCAGATAGCACATGCTTAAAATTCATTATTTTCTGAAGTTGTCATAATGAAAGGCATACCATTGCTATTCTCGGTATGATTTAGACCACTGCTGTCCAGTAGAAATATAATGTAAGACACATGTGTCGTTAAAATTTTTTTAGGAACCACATTTAAAAAGTAAAGATGGGGCACCTGGGTGGCTCAGTTGGTTAAGCATTTGACTTCAGCTCGCGGTTCATGCGTTCAAGTCCCGCACTGGGCTCTGTGCTGACAGCTCAGAGGCTGGAGCCTGCTTTGGGTTCTGTATCTCCCTCTTTCTCTGACCCTGCCCCACACTTTCTCTCTCTCTTTCTGTCTGTCTGTCTGTCTCTCTCTCTCTCTCTGTGTCTCTCAAAAAATAAACATTAAAAGAAAGAGAAAAAGTGAAGATAAACAGGGGCTTCTGGATGACTCAGTTAAGCATCCAATTCTTGATATTGGCTCAGATCATAAGATTGAGATCCACGTTGTGCTCTGCCCTGAGCGTGGTGGACCCTGCTTGGGATTCACTCTTGCCCCCTTCCCTGCCCCTCCCCCATCACGTGTACACTCTCTCGAAATAAATAGATGAACATTTTTTAAAAAGTAAAAATAAGTGAAATTAATGTGATATTTTATTTAACCTGATATATCCAAAATATTATACATTCCACACGTAATCAATATAAAAATATTAGTGAGATAGTTACATCTTCAAAATCGGGGCTGTATCTTATTACTGTATCTCACTGCAGATATGCCGCATAGATTTCAAGTGCTCAGTAGCTACTGCATCGGGCAGTGCAGACTGAGATGGTGTCACCTTACATTCCTGGGAAGACTGGAAATTCAGAGTGATGTGGATTCTTGAGTTTAGGGAGACCCTCTTAGGGCTGTGTGAAGGGGGCAGAAATGGAAATGTTTGAGGATCACTGTAATAAAATCAGGTTTGTCCTTTATTTCATTTGCGTTGAAGGATTTCTACATTGCGTTTGCTGATAAAGGTTATCTGACACTGGCAAAGTTAATGTCCTTGAGCCTCTGAGTTCATCATGTATTACACAGAAACAATATAGTAATAATAATAATAATAATAATAATATATAACCATAATATAATAATAATCAGTAGCTCGCTCAGTGAGTATCCAGCTCACTGGATTGTTGTGGTGAAGAAATGGGAAAGCACTAAGCAACATTGTTCACAATATTATTTGGTGAAAAATTGGCCTTTTCATATTTAAAAAATAGCTTTATTGAAGGAAACTAGACATTCAGTAAACTGTACGTATTTAAAGTGTACAATTTGGCATACATATATACCCATGAAATCAATTAAGATATGCACGTATCCATCCCCCACCCTCAATTTTTTCATGCCCCTGTTATACACACCGCCCTCCTGGCTGCTGCCTCCACCCCACCTCTCACCTGTGCCCAGGCAACCAATATTTTGCTTTCTGCCAGTAGTCCACATTTTCTGGGATGTTTATACACGTGAAATCCTACAACGTGGAATATATGTATTTATCAGGCTTCTTGAACTCTGTGTATTTATTTTTGGATCCATCCAGGTTGTTTGACTTAACGACAGTGGTTGGAGGAGGTCTTCGAGAGGTCATGGCCTCCGATCGACCTGTGAGGAGGGCCAATTGGAGGCTCCTGACCCCCTCCCCTGGCTTGGGAAGGTGCGTTCCTTGATTCCACTGCCACAGCGCCGCAGGGAAGGACGCAGGCGGCCTTCAGAAAAATCACCAGGAGGGCGTTCGTGGGGAATGAATGCAGGTAAGGTCGCGGTGTAAATGTTTAAGATTCTGGCGGGCGATGCCCAAGTAGGTCAGACCCCTTGCATGTTGGAACTGCGCCTCGGATCTGGAGTGGCGGGCCTCTGCTGTGGGTCTCCCGTGCCCCCCGCGCGCAGGGCCGGGTTCCCCACCCCCACCCCCCCCCCGCCCCCGAGTGGCAGGCCCGCCGGGAGAGGCAGCCATGGGCTGTGGCAAGTAGGCATCCGCGGGGAAATTCGGGGTGCCCCTGGACCTCTGTGTGGGTCGGGGTGGGCTTCCGGGCTGCGCGGTGGGTCAACCACCCACCCCAGCCAGAGGCCGAAGCAGGGTTAGCAGGCTGGGAGAAGAGCTGACGTTAGAGACGGGCTGCGGGCCTGCGGACTCCACGGGCTCCCGGGCTGGCAGACCACGTGGCAGAGCAGAGACTCAGGCGGAGACCTTGGCTGACCTCCGAATCAGGGCTACCACTTGAATTAGTGAATTAGCTGTGTCTGTGACTCCGGAAGGCGTGGGCTGGGAGCTGTGGAGGGAGTACACCCAGGACTTGGGTCCCAGCTCCGGAAGGGACAGAAACCCAACACCCTTCCCGCAGAGTAACAGCTCCTGGTGGTGCGCACAGTGCTGCAGCGGGCAGAACCTGGCGGGGGGTGGTAAGAACTTCCCTTCCTCATCAAGGCATAGGTGGAGAACGTGTCCACGTGTGCCCGGGCTCAAACTCCGGTGTTGGCTCAGTGGCAGAGGGGGACCTTGTCCGCCAGCCCGCTGTTTCTAGAAGTGTGGGTGCTGCCAGGTCCTGTAAAGTGTGCAGATCGTCCCAGTGCCCCTGCCCCTATTCCTGTGGCGGTCCCCGAGACCTGTGGAGGAGTGCAAGAAATCCCTGCCCGCGCCCAGCATAGAGATGCCTGGAGATAGGCAGGAATGCTGAAGCCAATGGGGCCCAACTCAGTGATTTTTCCAGTGACCACGCATGAGCTCTGGCAGATCCCACCACATTTATGACATAAGCGATCCTATCTGAGGAGAAAGACAGTTTTACTTCATTTCCAATATTGAGGCCTTTATTGTCTTACTGCACTGGCCATCACCTTAAATGTAATGTTCAATAGAAACGGTAAAACCAGACATTTTTTTGCCCTCTTCCTGATTATAGAGGTACAGTACTCCGTCTTTTATCATTAATTATGATGTCAGTTATGTAGCCTTCTTTTCATTTTTAAAATAAATATCCTTTATGAGGTTGAGGAAATTCCCTTTTATTCCTAGTTTGATGAAAGTTAAAATTTAGAATGAATGTTGAGGGGTGCCTGGGTGGCTCAGTCGGTTAAGCATCCGACGTGGGCTCAGGTCATTATCTCACGGTTGGTGGGTTTGAGCCCCACGCCGGGCTCTATGCTGACCCTTCTCAGAGCCTGGAGCCTGCTTCAGATTCTGTGTCTCCTTCTCTCTCTGCGCCTTCCCTGCTTGTGCTCTGTCTCACTCTTTCTTTCAAAAATAAATAAATGTAAAAAAAAAAAAACCACCAAATTTTAGAATGAATGTTGAACCCGCTCAGCATCAGATGAGTTTAACATTTTTTTTTTTTGGTTTTTAATATGGTGATTTATATTAATTGATTTTCAAATGTTAAACTAGCCTGAATTCCTGAGATTAACCCCAGTCTAGCATGATATATTATCCACTTTATATATTGTTATATTTAAGTACTAAAATTTAGTTTAGAATTTTAGTTTTGAACCTGTGTTCATGAGGAATATTGGACTTTGGTTTTCTTTCTTTTTTGAAATTGTGGTAAGAACACTTATCATGAGACCCTTAACAAAATTTTAAGTGCACACTGCAGTATTGCTAACTATAGTCACAATATTATACAACACATCTCTTGAATTTATTCATGCTGCATAATTGAAATTTTATACCCATTGAACAACAATTCCCCTTGGCAACCATTAGTCTACTGTCTGTTTCTAGAAGTTTAACTATTTAAAATACCTCATGCAGGATTTGACTTTCCATGATTGGCTTATTTCACTTAGCATAGTGTCCTCTAGCTTATCCATATTGTCACATACAACAAGATTTCTTTCCTTTTTAAGGCTGAATAATATTCCATTGTGTGTGTGCATCACGTTGTCCTGATCCATTCATCTGTTGATGGACATTTAATTTGTTTCCATGTCTTGGCTATTGTGAATAATGCCCCGATAAACTTGAGAATGCAGATACCACTTCAAGATCCTGATTTCAATTCTTTTGGATATATACCCAGAACTGGGATTGCCTGATCATATGGTAGGCCTATTTTTAATTTTTCGAAGAACCACCAAACTGTTTTCTGTAGTAGCTGCACCATTTTATATTTCTACCAACAGGGTACAAGAGTACAAGAGCTCTGATTTTTCCATCCTCGACAAAACTTAATATATATATATATATATATATATATATATATATATATAGCTATTATATATTATATACTATATATATTATATGCTATATATATAATATATAATGTGCTATATATTATATGCACATATATATATTATATATATGCTATATATATAATATATATATAGCAATCCTAAAAGATTTGAGGTGATACTTTGTTGAGCATTTCCCTGATGATTAGTGATGTTTGACATTTTTTATATAACTGTTGGCCATTTGCATGTCTTTAGATAAAAGTCCTTTGTCTATTTTTCAATCAGGTTTTTATTTTGTTTTGTTTTGTTTTTGCTGTTGAGTTGCAGGTTCCTTACACATTTTGATTATCAACCTTTATCAGATATACAGTTTGCCAATATTTTCCCTCATTCCATTGGCTGCCCTTTCACTCTCTTGTTTCCTTTGCTGTGCACACCTTTTCAGTTTGATGTAGTCCCACTTGTCTATTTTTGCTTCTTTTGCTTGTGCTTTGGTGTCATGTCCAAGAAATCATTGCCAAGACCAATGTCAAGAAACTTTCCTCTTGATTACGGGCACTGTTCCCAGCCCAGTGTGAGCACTGAGCAGTGCTCTTGCAGGTGGTTCTTTCTTGGGCCTCAGGTAGAGCCATCACTTCATGTGCTAATCGGTACTTTGATAAATATTCAAGGATGTCCTTGTGCAGTTCTCTGGAGTTATTGCTGTCTGGTCCTCTATCTCATCAATGTGAGTTGCCTCGGTCTTTCCAGAGTTTCAATTGTCTTCTCAACTCAGAGAACCTTGAAACCCTCCAGTCATTAAATTGGGTAATCAGTCATTAAATTGGGCTTACCTTGTTCATTTCCGTTCGCTTAAGGATCACAGTTCTTTGTTGCTGCATGCCTAGCAAATTAAAAACTATTCTTTCATATATTTTGTCCACTTTGGGGGTCCTTTTGGCTCTTTTAGGTGACAGGGTAAATTCGGTCCATGTTCTCCCATCTTAGTTGGGAAGCTTCATTCTTTCAACAAACGTTTAAGTGCCAGACAATGGGATTATCCTTAGAAGATTGTGATACCACTTTTGTAGTGGATGAAAGAAAAAGAATATTGTTGCTGGGATGGGCCAGCAGTATATACAATTAGAGTGTGTTCAGTGGTGTTACCAAAAAAGTCTCTTACCAAACAAAGAAAGCAGAGGTTCATTCTCTATAATGTTGACTCTAATTGACTCTAAAAGATGACTCTTCTGGGGACATGACTCAGTCTCTATTTCACGTGTTTTCGTTAGTAACAATAGCTATGGAACTCAAGACTGTCTAGGCCTTTGTTTTCTCATCTAGAAGATGGGGATAATTATAGTAGGTCCTCACAGGGTTCATAATGAGAATTTAATGAGACAGTATCTGCAGTGCTATTAGCTTCATACCTGACACACAGAAGTGCTCAACAAAGGTCAGGAAATCTTTAATCTTTCTAGATACCTCCCAGTTCTTGTACTACTATTGAATTTGCAAAATGATCCATATTTACTTTATTTCCTGTCTTCTTCACCCTTTATCTCTCTCTCTCTTTCTCACACACACACACACACCGTCTTCTTTTCTTCTCTGCAGGCTTAAGAGTAACTACTTTGGTTTGTCATAATAGTGACATTTTAGTTAGAGGCATCCAATTTCAGAGTTGCAAGTGCACTTCATGACCATTTTATCCAATATCCACCGCTCTCCATGTTCTTCACAGAAGGAAAGTATAATCTAGAGAAAGGAAGTGGTCTGTCCAAGATCACAGAGTTGGTAGTGGTGGAACACATCTTCCATCTGGGTGTTTTCTCCACAAAACAACACTACCCCTCCCTCTTTCTCATTCTCTAGGCCTCTCTCAATTCTGGGAAATACTTTGACATTCACAAGTAGGAACTTCACAGAATATTACAGACACGCTTATACCATCGTTCTTTGTAAGATTTTAAAATTCCTTTTTCCTTTTATGTTTATGCTTGTGTGTGTATGTTGGGGGGAGAAGGAGGGTGGGAAGTGGGAAAATCTAACCAGACTCAGTATAAACCAAATTAGCTGTCCCAAAAGAAAATGACACACTTCAGATTTAAGAGATCCCCAGGTCCATTTTATAGCTGATAAAGTTGTGACTTGGAGAATTCAACAGATGGGTCTTAGTTTGATATTTGGCTAAGATAAATTTTGGGTAAGCTAAAACTTAGTCTAGAGTACATTCTGTTAAACGTAGTGTCTTTTCAATAGCTTGTGACTGCTTCCGGGATAGTGACCATGGATGGTTATTAATATAGTGTGGTACAACTGAGTCAAAGTTGCCATAATTTCTTAAAATGTTACTTTTGGAGAAATTAAGAGCTCCATATAAATTTAAATATTAACACTATTGGTTATGCACATTACCTTTCCCCCCCTTTTCTTTAAACCTATATAAACAACAACAAAAAGCAGTTCTTAAGCTTAAGCATTATGGTGCTAGTGTCTACAGAAATAGTGCACATAAAAAAATATTTAGAATTAGATTCTGGCTTTAGGCGATCTTTGTAAATGAGACACAATTTTTATAACTTTATAAATATCTTTACAACATCCAAATTATCTTGCAATAGAAGTATGAATTTTACTACATCACAAATGTATATTATGTGAATGCAAAATTGGATGCTGTTAAATCCTAGACAATCTGATTTTTAGGATGGTTATGTGATTGTAATTTCAGGAATAATAATAATTTGTTGGTAGTGGATCGATTATTTTTTTTGCAAGTGAGTTTATCATTTTCTTGACTTTGTCTGATCCTCGGATCCTTAGGGGTAAATTTTCAGTACAGCACACGGGGATTTAGCTGTGTGAGCCCCATTAGTGTGAAACGGAGTTTTGTAGCTATATCCATGAGGGGAGCAGTTGCTCTTTAATGTTATTTTAATATTTAATGGTTATTGCAGGGCTGTCAAGCTGGGACTGTCTCAATGAGAGAGATTTCCAGAACATATGAGAGAGATTTTAAACATCTATTTAGAGCGTACTGCAATATTCTTCGTTATAAGAAGAAGATTCTTTAGGGAGAAACAGTCCAATTCAAAAAAGTTTCCCTTTAATTGTGGCAAATTTGAGACTGAGATAGTTGATTTCTTATTTTTATTAGAATTTTCCAAAGGATTCATTAAACTGCTTTCATGAAATAACTGAGATATTAATATGGTGAAATTTTAATGGAGTATCAGATAAAGAAAAGGAATAAAGTGTTTTTCATTTATGGATGTTTATTTTTGTCATTCATTTTATAATACATTTTTTAAGTTAATTGGTACTCTTGATTTTCCTTAAAAATCTCTAGGCAAATTTGTAGAGGTTAGGTATGTGAGGACACCTCTGTGAAGAACTAATAGACTTTACCACAAGTTGGATTATAACTAAATAATTGTCTCACTATAAAGAATACACAGCTGCACTCTTCCCTCGAGGCATCTCCCTAGTGCCTGGTGGCCCTCAAGAAGTCAGTACAGGACTAAGTGTTTTTGAACACTGAGAGCATCTGGCCTCAGACCTTAAAATGTACCCCATATTATTTTCATCAAATCTAACATAAAACCTGTATCTGAAGTACCCCAAGAAGCCATTCAAGGTCTCTAGGTAAAAATTTTGGAAAGTCTTGGGGCACCTGGGTGGCTCAGTCAGCTAAACGTCCAACTTCAGCTCAGGTCATGATCTCGCAGTTCGTGAATTCGAGCCCTACCTCAGGCTCTGTGCTGACAGATCAGAACCTGGAGCCTGCTTCAGATTCTGTCTCCTTCGCTCTCTGCCCCTTCCCTGTCCATGCTATCTCTCTCTCTCTCTCTCTCAAAAATAAATAAACATTAAAAAAAAAAGAAATGTTAGAAAGACTCAAAAGAAGAAGAAGACAGAACAGCTGTATCCATTCATCACTCATCCCTCCTTTTTCCTGCAAGTTCAAATTTTCCTTCTCTTGTTTTACTCAACTTGTAAACCTGTACAGGTTTCCACATCCTGGAAACAAGCAAGTGAACCAATTTTTCTGTCACACAGAACTCCCCTCTAGCTATGTTCCTACATCCCTCCTTCCACTTGCCACCCACCTCCATGGAAGAGCCATTTCCTTCCACAGTCGCCTCTTTTACTTCCTTCCTGGTACTACTGGCCGATTCTGACCTCTCCTCAGTATCTTTCTGACTTGTCCACCCTGAGGTTCTTCATACCCTTAAATACCATCTTTTTTTTTCATTTCTTCCCTTGCTTCTCTCTTTCTTTTCTTTCTTCTTTCTTTTTTTTCTTTCTTTCTTTCTTTCTCTTTCTTTCTTTCTTTCTTTCTTCATTCATTACTAAATACATTTTGCCAGACACTGCTCTAAGTATCTTAAACAGAGAAATAAGGCTTAATCACAATCCATGGGGGGCTTAGGGTCTAGTGGGAGAAACAGGAAGATATTTTTCTTTTTTCTGCACTGTGATGCTAGAGCTTGGACTCTGGAAACCACATCTTTCCCTTGATTGCTGGTTCCCTTCTAGGTTCTTGTCAACAGGGAGTGTGTGAGGGAGATCAGAAGGCCGGAGTTGGGGAGAAGGAACTTACTCTTTCTTGTTTTCTTTCTATTCTTGTCAGTGATACTTTACAATGGCCCTTCACTCAGGCAGAGATGGTTGGCTTCAGTCTCCAGCTACTTGTTGCCCTTCTCAGAACCAGCTGCGTTGTGCCCATTCAGTGGTATCTGCACCAGTTGGGCAGTGGTCCGCCTTAAAGGTTTGGGTCCCTGCTATATGGAGCATATCTCTGAGGTCCTAAGGTATCAGTATCTCCAGGCAGCTCTCCTCAGAGGCAGAGTATCCAGCTCTGTGAGCCTGAGGCTTGCAGAAGGTCCAGCTGTATAGCAGACCGCTCTACCTCTTGGTTCCATTATGACCCAGCAGTTCAAGAGTACTCAGTGATCTCTGGCAGGTAGGGATGCTCTAAGGATCCTCTGGGAAGCCCCCGTAGGAGAACTACAGTGCAGACCCCTAAGCCCTATTCTTTTTTTTTTTTTTTTTTGGGGGGGGAGGGTTTCGGGATAGATGATTTATGGTTCTTTATATTTTAGATATAATTCACACATTAAAGTCTTCAGTGTTTTTTAGTATATTCGCAGGACTGTGCAACGATCATCACATTCTAATTTTAGAACACTAACTCTTCTGCACACATCAATTCTCCTTTTGAAAAATAGCTCTTGGCTTGTTACTGGGCCCGGCTAGGGAAACCATGAGCCACTGAATGACTATGCATTGTGACCTGGCCAGCACGAACGGAGTGTTGTCTGACCCATCAAAGCTTAACACTGTGTGTGCGCACCAGCCGTCCATCATCCTTTGGAAATATTGCAGAAGACACTATGTCCAGTAAGCTCTGAACACTCAAGTGAGTTGAATGAGCAGCTGGCACGGACTTGTTTAACTCCTACTGATGCTGCATTACTTCACTCCTTCGATCCACACCTGTGGCCTCACGGGGAACTTTCTTATAAAGAGTTGACTGAGGAGTAAAAAACTTGGGCCTGACTTACACATATATTAGTCTACTCAAGCCGCCATAACAGAATACCACAGATTGGGTGGCTTAAAGAACAGAAATTTATTTTCTCACAGTTGTGGATACTGTTCAAAAAACTAATATCTTCTCCAAAAATCACTGAGGACCTGAGGCCTGAGAACAGCCATTTCAGTGAGCTTAGAAGTAGCATTTCCCCCACTTGATCCTTCAGGTGACTTCAGCTCATGCTGACACCTTTCTGGTCTCATGAGAAACCCTGAGACAGAGGAACCCAGAAAAACTGTGGCCAGATTCCTGAGCCACAGAAACTGGCAGACACGTTTGCTGTTTTAAGCTGCTAAGTTTTATGTTCAGCTGTTATGCAGCAACAGATAAATGATATGTATTAAATAAGAGAGTAGAGTCTCTGATAAATTTTAAACACTGGACAGCTATGATTAAGTATGTTTAAATATGAATAAATATTTTGGAAATATCACTGGCATCAGTTTTTGAAAAGACCACTTTGGCATCAGTGTGGACAGTTGTGTTGGGTTAGACCACGGGCGGGAGAATAAGAGGATCATGTAACAGTAACCTGGGTGCACAGGGAAGACACTGGCAGGGAGAATGGAGAAAAGCTAGATTCAAAGAGGAACTCAGGAGGTCATCTGTCAGACTTGGGCATCCCACAGGGTGTCAAAGACGTTCTCGTGTAAAAAAATGAGACTCCACTCGCCATGTGCCCTCTCTCTGTCTCGCATTGTTGTTCTTTGTTCTTCATTCTCTTCCCCGGGACCTCCCCCTTCATCTGTCTCCCCTGAAGTGGTCGGAGTTCTGCAGATTTCATGTTAGGCAATCTCATCTGGACCCATGGCTCCTATTACCGTCTGTGTGCTGAAGAGTCCCACATCACGCCTCCTGACACCCTTCTTGGGAGCACAGGTTTTATATGTCCGACTCTACACAAAGCCTGAGTCCGCTAGTTTAGGAGTTGGCAAACTTTGTTTGGGCTTTGCAGGCCACACAGTCTCTGTCGAGCTATCCCACTCTGGGGTTGTAGTTATGATAGTAGCCAAAGACAATACGTAAATGACTGAGCATGCCCGTGTTCCAATAACACTTTATTTGTGCACAGTGAAGTCAGAATTTCACATAATGCCCACTTGTCTTGAGGTATTCTTTTCTTTTTTCCTTTTTTTCTACTGTTGAAAAATATAAAAACTATTCTTAGCTCTCGGGTTTTGTGGGCTGTAATTTGCAGACCCCTGATCTACTCCCCACCGTGTTTCTAGCCTCATCTCCTGGTATTCCTTGCACTCAAGAAGTGGCAAACATAATGCCCCCCCCTTTTTTTGTATGTCTTTCATTGACTATCTATGGAGTTTTTATTGCCTTTGATGCCCTCTTGCCTCTCTTCGCCCTGTGAACTCCTCATCATTGATAATTACTGGCTTAGTTGTGCCCTCCTCAGTCTAGCCTTCTCGGATTCCCCCAGGCAGGATTATTTCCTCGCTTCTCTGTGCTCTCAAAGTACTTTGTTCCTATCACCGTTCTAGCAGGTATCATATCATAGTGTCATTTATCTCTTTAAGTACCTGTCTGCAACACTGGCCTATGAACTCCCCAGTGTCAGGCAACCCCCCCTTACTTATCCAGTCCTCACTTAATAATGTCTTGAAGTGACTCATTCAAGAAAGCCAGCATTTCGTACAAAATACCACAGATTCTTTCTAGAAAATTTGAGCATAAAGATAAGTGTTTTCATTAAAATTATGGCTTTTTATATTTGAAGTCTGGTATTTTGGAAAATAAAATATTGTCTTCAGAAAGCTGGTTTTCATAATACTTTTTAGAGGATCAAACATGAAAAATTCTTATAAAAATATTTTATAACCCATATACAAATATAAAAATGTTAATCTTCATTAATATTATTGCTACTACTCAAACTACAACTTCTACAGTTACTACCGCTATAGGTATTGCTATAAACTTGTTTTTAAAAGAAATTTTCTTCACTGATGTATGACAATTAGTCCCAAGAATATAAATTTATCTTACTTCCCAAAGCATGTATTTTCGGATTTATTTTTGCAGATATTTTTGTTGGCAATATGAACTCTTTTACACTTGTTATCATGTGTTTTCATACTAAAATTAAAGTTTTCCCTTAAACTTTATATTCATGTGTTTTTTTTTAAATTTCATTTATTTCTTAAATATGCCCACCTAAATATGATTTCTCGTTCTGCCTCCATAGGACATGTTCTTTTCACCAAAATCCTGGAGATAATCTCAGGCAAGAGGACTGGCATCCTTCACCAGTCGACTACTTTATGATGGGGAGAAGTAGTTCAGTCTCCCCTCTATTAATTTCTATCAAAAGCCAGCTTTACTCTCTTTTTCCCCAGTGGAACTATTTCTGTTTGATTTCAATTAAAAATGAAATGTCAGCATTTCAGGATGCATTATGCTGCTTTATGGTGCACACGATTCCAACTCATTAGGGAGAAGGCAGCATGTTTGGAGGAAACCCAGTTGGGATGGAAAAGTAGATTTCTGTTTCACGTTTTTGTTAGGAGTATGAACCAGAATGTATTTTACAAAGGCCACTATTTAAAGGAAGACTCCGTGGCAATAGGTTTCCCAATTCCCATATCATTTACTATCTTCAACTTGTCCAGAGATTTCCTCTATTAGATCATATTTTTCTGATTCCCAAGCTAAATTTATCTAAAGACAATCTCACCTTCATTTCTGGTCTGTGAATATTATATACTTTTGGAAAAGAGTGTGTAAAGATTGGGGAAGTATTTATGGTTCTTTAAGAAGTTGATTATATTAAAGGTAGTATTTCATGAGAGTTGATGTTCTAAGGAAAAGAATGTCTATGCTTCCAATTTTGACAGTCTGAGATTTGACATATAAAAATTCAAATGTATGTGAAAGTTCAGAAGAGTTAGTATCATTCTGCTTTTCTTCTCCCAAGGAAATGGGCATATGTAGGTAGTTATGGAAATGCATTGGTAGTGTTGACAGCTTGACCAGGAGTGTAAAATGTATGATAACGTGATCACTTCTAAAAATTTCAACAAGAGATCTATAATGTTTTCTGAAGAGCCAGCATCTGGAAAATGGAATGTTTTTCCACTTAAAAGCAAATAATGTATTTTACCAATTTTATTCTTGTAAAAGAAAAATAATGAAGGAATGTGCTTTCTGACTGTATCACATTTGGCAATACAGAGTACATACACTGGGAGAAACACAGATTTTATAGCCAAATTTCATAAGGAATTATAATCACCAAGCACCGAAATAACCTGGCAACAATTTCTGAATATTGACCAGAAAAATGACCCTTGCTGTGTTGCCAAAGATTAGCTAATCGATGTGATTACAATGTGAAGGCTCAGAAGGGAGGTGACCTGTGAATGGTAACTGTTGCTGCTAAAAAAAAAAAAAAATCTGCTTTACAGCCCTTCCTCATTTTGGCCTAAGAAACTTGTGCTCAAAATTGGATGACTCTAGCTTGTTATATTCTGTGGCTTCTGTTTCCCAATTATTTACAGAGTGTGCTGGTACTAAAGTTTGTGTTTTCTTTCTTTGAGTATGTCCAGAAGAATTTAGTCAAGGAATACATTAAGCATTGACTGTGGGGTAGATATTGTGAGAAGTGCTAGAAAGAAATGTATTCCGGGGATCACAGTCTTTATGGTCCTCCCCAGGGGAGGAAACAGACAGATATACAACTACTCTGAAGGAACGTGTCATAGATGTCCTGACAATGGTTTCTATAGGATACAATGGCCACACAAGAAAAGAGTGGCCAAATGTATCGAGGAGAGTCCGGAAAGCCTTCATAAAGGACATTGAAGCTACTCGTTTTTGATGACAGTCACTTCTAAGGCTGATGACTGCCTGGTTTCAGGACTGTAGGGATAAGTGACCTTGACTTTTCTTTCTTTTTTAAAAAAAGTTGAGTTGTAATTGATATGTAATATTGTGTAAGGTTAAACCGTACAGCATGTTGATTGGTACATTTATATATCGCAATATGATTACCATTATAGCTTAGCTAACAGTTCTAGCTCATTATGTAATTGTCATCTCTTTTTGTGGTGAGCAATTTTAATATCTAGAATCTTAGCAACTTGAGGTTTATAATATAGTATTATTGACTCTAATCACCTACATTAACACTGCATTAGAACTGCGGAGTTTATTCATCTTCTAATCGTAAGTTTGTCCCCTTAAAAATCATCTCCCTAATTACCCTACTCTCCCAGCCCCTGGTAACCACTATTCTACTTTATTTCTATGAGTTCAGCTTTTCTAGATTTCACATATAAGTGATATCATACAGTATTTGTCTTTGTCTGACTTGTCTCGCTTAGTATAATGTCCTCAAGTTCCATCAATGTTGTTGCACAGGCAGGATTTCCTTCTTTCTCATGGCTGTATAATATCCAAATATATATTTACATATGTATTATATATTTGTGTATATTATATTCACAGATACATAATTTTCACATGTATAAAATCACTATATATGATATATAATATATATAACATTCACATTATGTAATATTCATATATATATGTGAATGTAATTTAGCCATGAGAAAAGAAGGATATGTATAAATCACATCATCTGTATCCACTCATCCATTGATGGACACTTAGGTTGTTTCTGTATCTTGGCTATGGTGGCTAATGTTGCAGTGAACATGGGAGTGCAGGTACCTGTTTTCATTACCTTTGAATATTTGTAATCAGAAGTGGGATTGCTGGATTATATGGTAGTTCCTTTAATGCCCAGCAGATTCAGAGGGAACACTGTTGAAACATCTCTAAGGGATGGATGACCTAAAGAAAGGAGGCCTAACTCCTGTGTGTGTGTGTGTGTGTGTGTGAGAGAGAGAGAGAGAGAGAGAGAGACAGAGAGACAGAGAGAGAGAGACAGAGAGAGGGAAAGAGGGAGAGACGGAGAGATGGAGAGATGGAGAGATGGAGAGAGGGAGAGAGAGAGAGAGAGAGAGAGAGGGAAAGGGCAGGAGAGAGAGAGGGAGAGACGGAGAGAGGGAGAGAGAGAGCGGGAAAAGGGGGGAGAGAGAGAGAGGGAGGGAGAAAGGGAGAGAAAGAGAGGAAGAGGGAGAGAGAGAGAAGGAGGGAGAGAGGGAGCGAGAGAGAGGTAAAGGGAGGGAGAGAGGGAAAGAGGGAGAGAGGGAGAGACAGAAAAAGGGAGAGAGGGAGAGAGAGAGACAGGGAATTGATTTCCTGGCACCTGATTTGGCCACTGACATCGCAACAATGAAACTTCCAATTAAACCCCTGCTTTCTTTATTTTAGCTTTTACATTTCAAGCTGAATTTGATAGAATTTAATTCTTTTTTTTTTTTAATTTAAAATATGTGTTTTTGGGCATGCCTGGGTGGCTGTCAGTTAAGCATCTTACTCTTGATTTTGGCTCACAGTTCATGAGTTCGAGGCCCACATTAGGGGGCAGAGAGAGAGGAAGAGAGAGAGAGTACCAAGCATGCTCTGCACTGATAGCACATATGTGAATATTATATATAGTGAATATCATATATATTATATATCATATATAGTGAATATATACATGTGAAAATTATGTATCTGTGAATGTTATATATAAATATATAATACATATGTAAATATATATATGGATATTATGCAACCATGAGAAAGAAGGAAATCCTGCCTGTGCAACAACATCGATGGAACTTGAGGACAGTATACTAAGTGACTCTGTGCTGCCAGTGCACAGCCTGATGCCAGGCTTGAACCCACGAATTGTGAGACCATGACCTGAATGGACATCAAGAGCCAGTCGCCCAGCCGACTGAGCTACCCAGGCTCCCCTGAAGTAACTTATTTTAAAATGTACTGTTACTGAGACCCCACTTTCATTATTCATTGAAAAGTCTTAGAAAATTTAAAATACTAGATATATCAATTCACTAAATATAAAGTGTTGATGGTCATTGAAAAACTGAGCCTGAGTGGCTCGGTCGGTTGAGTGTCTGACTTCAGCTCAGATCATGATGTCACGATTCGTGAATTCGAGCCCCATGTTGGGCTCTGTGCTGACAGCTCAGAGCCTGGAGCCTGCTTCGGATTCTGTGTCTCCCTCTTTCTCTGCCCCTCCTCTGCTCACACTCTGTCTGTCTCTCAAAAATAAATAAACATTAAAAAAAAAAGAAGAACATGTTTTGGAGGCTAGGTTTTATATGAAGTAAGTGTGATGGTGCCCTAGGTTGATGTGGAAAATATTTATCTGGATCATGGTTAACCATGCTTTCACATCCTTAAGGCAGACTATGAAGTATTTATATCAGTTTCTACAAAAGAACCTTTCTTTGTAGGTCTGCAAAATATCTGTTCGGTCAATGACAGCAATAAGTATGTATTTGGGACAGGCAAATGAACAGCATTTCCTCATCCTATGAGAAGATAATGCATGGGTAGTAGTAAAATGCCAGATTGGAAGATAGCATATGATAAACCTTTAGAAAAATAGCCACAACTCAACAGATTTCAAATTGAGGGCAAAATAATATGCCAAATCTTTCTTCATAAATTTATGCTAATAGTAAATAATTTTATAAATGTGTAAAGTTCCCTTATAGTAAATGTTTCATGCAGCATACAATTTGAGACCTTATTATGGTTTGCATAATGATCTTTTACCAAATAATGCTTTTGTCATGAGATATGTGTTCATTTCAATTTGAAAAACAAACAAACAAACAAACAAACTTTCAGGATTCTACAAATGTCTGGAAAATTCGTAACAAGGTCCTGACAGGAAGAGTCCAAGATCACTGTCAATGGAAAGATTCCTGATGTCAAGTGAAAACATAAAATTCATGCCGATATTTATAGCTCTCTGGCAAATCATTGGCTATTAGCCTCTTGAATACACCTAATTCGAATATCTGGATGGTCACAGTGGATGAAAAGGAAGCTAAATTTAGGGAAGTCTGCAGTATAAGTCACACTATAATAAGCCCGGCAGCCTAGTGGCAAAAAGTTATCGTTCTAAAAATATTCTTAAGATGCAACATACTACCATGCTTGGGTGCTAAAGTAACATCAACATGATTCATAAAAATGGCAAAGATAACAAGTTTGCTGAAGCATGGGACCTGGATAAGTATACATACGTGTGCAGCTGCTGTAACACTGGCTTGTTGTAGCTGTTAGACAAGCCCATGGAGGTGTTGTGCTTGAGGCGAGCTTTGAAAGCACAAAGATGTTCTTCATAGAATCACAGAGGAGGCCAACAAAGGCATGGGAGTAAAATCTATGTAAAAACTTTTATGTAAAAGCACTCCCTTAAACTAAAGCCATAAACCATGCACAATAGAAATATGAGACAGAAGTCACTATTCTGCTTGCTATAATCTTGGACCACAGGGCTTTTGTAAAACAAATGATTTCTAAGTGCTTAAGGTCAAAGTGGAAGAAAAGGCATTTTATCAAACTTGTTCAGGGGGAGAAAGAACGTCCAAGATGAATGTCACGTCCTTGGCTCATGTATCATTCTTAGGGAATTCTTTAGGGCCTTTCTAAGATTTCACTGCATGTTCACCACATCTGGGTAATTTAAACCATTTTGAACACCATCTGAAGATAGTTGTGTTTTCAGCCAAAGTAAAGTATTTTAAAGTTTTTTTTTTTTTAATTACTATGTCATTAATTTAAAATATAAAGGGCTGGAAATAATGGACTAACATTCATGAAACTGCATTGCCTAATAGTGTGTTAGATAATTATAACATTTAATTACTTGAGAAGAGCAGGCTTTAAAACTTGTATACTACTTGGGGGAATAATTGAATTAGCCGAATTTTACTGTGTTGACTATAATGACACTAAGTTTTTATCATGATGATGAATAATAAGCATTTGTGGCTTGCATACTAGTATAGTGGTACTCTGCTAGACACTAGAACTCAAAAACAATGTAGAGGTCCCTGACCCTAATCAATAATATGCTGAGAAGACTAGGCCCAGGGCAGGAAAGAAAGGAAATATGGCAGGCAGGTTATATGAATGTGTCAGAAGTTCAGGAGAAGGGTAAGTGTTATCGGCAGGAGAACACAGAGAGAGGGAGTGTGCGAGGTGGTACCAGAGTGGTGAGCAGGGTCAGCACCTGTGAGCCTTCTTAGGACATATGAAAGATTTCTATCGTTATTTTAAGAACAATGGGAAGGAACTTAAAGAAGACATGATGTTCTTGGGTTGACACTGAGAAAACGTCAGCTGCCGAGTGTGGAAAAGATGGCAGCCATGATAGGACGAATGCATGTAGGCGAGCCATAAGACATCAGCATTAGGCCAGGAAAGAAATGGTGATGCTTTGGAGTAGAGTGAGGACAGTGGAGATAAAGACGAGTGGACAGAGACTGCGGACAGATGACGAGCCAGGTAAGGGAATGACGCCTATCTGCTCCAAACACAGAGGCTTGCTTAAAGTATATAGCTAAGCTTGAAAGAAAGAATGAAACTGACACATCCCCCAGCCTTGGGCTACTGGGTGCTGGGGGTAGATGAGTGGATTAGGGGATAATGTTTAATGCCTGTCCTGGCAGTGGCATTCATTCCAGTGGCAGCAGTTTTTCCAAAACTAGTGTGACCAGCCTCATTGTACCCTTTTAGAAACCCAAGTCCCAGCTGGCCAGCACACTTTCCTCAAAAGCATTAGTTCTAGTTCTTCAGGCTCCCTCCTCCAAGCTTTTAAATTTTAACAGTCCAGGGGTGCTTGGACGGCTCAGTCGGTTGAATGCCTGACTTTAGCTCAGGTAATGATTTTGCGGTCCATGAGTTCCAGCCCTGAGTCAAGGCTCTGTGCTGACAGCTCAGAGCCTGGAGCCTGCTTCAGATTCTGGGTCTCCCCCTCTCTCCGCCCCTCCCCCACTCACACTCTGTCTCTGTCTCTCAAAAATAAACATTAAAAAAAATTAAATTTTACAATCCTTACTTCATCCCTTTGTTTCCCCAACCCTAGTGGGGGACAACGTCATGTAGTTACTGCCTCCATGCCTTGGTGCCTCCTTTTTGCCTTTTGTCTGGTTAATAATTCTTCAGATTAACTTCTGCCTATTGAAGTCTGTTGTGTCTGCCTATTGAAGTCTGTTGGGTTCTGTCTCCTGAATGGGTCCCGACTGATACAGAAGGGATAGTGAGAATAGTCAAAAGGCAATAACCAGGGAGACAAAAGTTGAGAGCTTCTGAGAGTTAAAGAATTGTGTAAAAAATCAAACCAAGTGTTAGAACAAATAAAAACAAATCAATCATTGGGCTCAAGGATCCAGAGAAAGTCTCAAAAGCTAGTAAAGGGCAAGACAGGTTACATCCAAAGAATGTTGCTTTGACAGCAGACTTCTCATAAGCAACAGATGCCAGACAAAGAAATTCATTGCGTCATTAACTGAGATAAAGAATATTGGAGGAATATCATATTTGGTTTTTTTTAATGTTTATTTTTGAGAGAGAGAGCACTGGCAGAGGGGGGAAGCAGAGAGAGAGGGGGACAGAAGATATGAAGCGGACTCTGCGCTGACAGCAGTGAGCCTGATGGGGGACTTGAACTCACAAATCATGAGATCATGATCTGAACCAAAGTTGGACACTCAGCCAACTGAGCCACCCAGGTTCCCCAGAATATCATATTTGTATAGGAACAAAGCACAAGCTTGCATGTGCTGGGTTTTAAATCCTTTTGAGATATCTAAAAAAGGATGTGGAATAGGCAGTTACTTACAAAGGCTTGAGTTCACAGGAGAGGTTCAGGCTGTGGTTGTACATTTGAATGTCTTTGGCCTGTGGAAGATTGCCTGGTGAATTAGTTATTTATTTCTGTATAAAAAGTTAATCCCAAACTTACTGGCTTAAAGCAACAATAAACATTTATTATCCTTGCAGTTTCTGTGGGTTAGGTACTTGGGAGTGGCTTTGCCAGGAGGTCTGGCTTGTGGTCTCTTGTGGTGTTTGTAGTTAAGATATTGACTGGGGCTGCAGTCAGCAAGTTCAGCTGAGGGATGAATGAGCCTGGAGTGACAGCTTCTCCAGAGGCTCACACAGAGTGGTGGTGTTGGCGGAGGGGGGGGGGGGGGGCTCTGTTCTTCTCCACCTGGGGCCCACCCCAGGATGTGTGAGTATCTTACTGATATGGTGGTTGGCTTCCTCCAGAAATGGTAATCCAGAAAAGCATGATGGAAGCCACAATGCCTTTTATGACTTTCTAAGTCATCACATGCTGTTGCTTCTGCCATGTTCTATTTGTTATAAGCAAGTCATAAGTCCAGTCCATATTCAAGGAGATGGGGATGGAGCTCTACCTTTTGTTAAAAAAATTTTTTTTAAACATTTATTTATTTTTGAGAGACGAGAGAGACAGAGCATGAGGAGGGAGAAGGGCAGAGAGAGAGAGAGGGAGACACAGAATCTGAAGCAGGCTCCAGGCTCTGAGCTGTCAGCACAGAGCCTGACGCGGGGCTTGAACCCATGAACTATGAGATCATGACCTGAGCCGACGTCAGTTGCTTAACCAACGGAGCCACCCAGGTGCCCTGGAGCTCTACCTTTTGAAGTGAGTTTTATTGAAGAATTTGAGGACATATTTTAAAACCACCACACCCTAAGGAGAGAATATGGAGTGAGGAAAGGAAGACAGCCTAGCAAATATTTTAGGCTTTGCAGGACATATGGTGTCTGTCACAACTACTCAACTTTGCTATTCTAGCATGGAAGCAGCCATAGACAATACTTAAGTAAATGGGTGTGTCTGCATTAAACCTAAGGCGGGCTGTATTTGGTCTGTGGGCAACATTTTGTCAACCCTTGGCCTAGAACACAGCCAGGAGTAACAACTACATATAAAACAAAAGACAGGGGTAGCTGGGTGGCTTAGTCAGTTAAGCATCTGACTCTTGGTTTTAGCTCAGGCCAAGATCTTATGGTTTATGCAGTGGAGCCCTGCATTGGGCACTGCGCTGACAGCGTGAAGCCTGCTTGGGATTCTCTCCCTCCCTCTCTCTTGCCCCTCTCCCACTCACATGCACATGCACTCTCTCTCTCTCAAATAAATAAACTAAAAAAAAAGAAAAAAAGAAAAAAAAACATAATCATAAAACAAAAGAGAAAACAAAAAACAAATAATCTTTCCTAACTCATAAGAAGGTTAAACCAAGTGCAGTAGGAAGCTTAGGAGCTAACAAAAATATCATAATACTATAATTTATACATAATTGTGTTTAATCTCCTTAATGGTCCTACTAGTTAATATTATCTTTATTTTTGCTTTGTTGTTTGTTTTTTGTTTGTTTGTTTGAGTTGTGGAAACTGAGACTCCTATTGGTTTAGGAATTTATCCAAATTACTGGTAGCAAATTGGAATTTGAAACCGAATATGTCTGACTTAAAGTTTATGTTCTTTTCATTAAAACAAACAAACAAACAAACAGTTCCATCTAGTGTGGAGAAATACTCGCAAACACGGCCAGAATGACAGCTTGGACCATACTTGGGCATTGGGTGTCAGAGAGTTTGTACTTTGGATGTGAGAGGGTAATGAATTATTAATGGATTTTGAACAGTGGTTTGTGAGTTACATGATTGGAGTTCTAGCCTATATTAAGTAATTCAACAATGGTTTATTGATTACTTTGTGGAAGGAATATCAAAAGAAGGGAGATTAGACAAAAGTCTGATTCAACAGTCTAGACAGGAAATTGTTAGGATGTGAACTGGAAAGATGGCAATACGAATGTACAAGTGACATTGAACAAAAATAAATCTAATTGAACTTGGAAATAAGACTGGAAAAGGAAGAACCAAAGATGACCCTCAAATGGTGACTGGATTGATTGGAGGAAGGAAGTAATAAGGGGGAGCTATTTTATGCAGAAATTATGAGTTCCATTTTATACAGGTTGAATTTAAGATGCCAACAAGACATGCAAATGGAGGAAGACCAAACATGTGAGAGTAGTCAGGGCTGGAGATGTAGTTTTTATACATGTTTGTGCTGGCAAAATTCTTGGAGAGAAGGAGGCAACCATGGACTATGAATATTGAGAAGCAACTAACTTTAGGGTTTTGATGGGGAGGAGGGAGAAAGAGAGGAGCAGTGCAGAAGGTCAGACAAGGGCCTTGGCTGTGTGCAGTCTCAGCAAACAGAGGAAAGGGTTTCAAGAGGGCATGCCAAGTGTTATGGAAGTGGGTACCAGTGAGGTTGAAAAGCTAGAGAACACTGTTGTATTTGGCTATGGAGAAGTCATTTATGATTTCAGTTTCTAGATACTAAACTAGCCCAACTACTGATTCCTGCCAGCAAGATCAACCTGCAGGAGACAGAGTGGTAGTTCTCAACCCTGGCTGCACATTGTAATATCCTGGGATGCTTTTAAAAATGATGTGTTGGCTCCATCCCAACAACTTCTAAATTAACTGGTCTGAAGTGCAGCCCAAGCATTAGGGTTTTTTAAATCTCCCCAGGCAATTCTAATATGCAGCCAAGATTGAGAATCGTTGTCTTAGAAGGGAAATATCAAACTATGGGAAAACCTGTGAGAAATTCCTGGAGTGACACTAGTGATCTGAAGTTGTGTGTTTGTGTTTGGGGAGCGGTGAGGCTTTGATCTGGGACAGAAGGCAGCTCAGTGCTTCTGTGGGAGGATACAGCAGGAATGGAGCGTAGGAGCTTGAAGTTTTATTCTTCTCCCAAATTTGCCTTGGGGCAAATAATGCCCAACCTTTTACCTACAGAGACTCTGAACTCTGGTCCAGGTGTCCTAAAGTAAGACCAGAACAGTGCTGAAGTTGAGCTTGTGAGGTGCTGAGGAAGACAGGGACACAATAACTTTTGATCACTTCTGCACCCATTTTCCTTTCCCTCTAAATCCCCAGAACTGGGGGTTTATAAAGTATGGAGTGTCCTTTTAAGGTAGATTTTTCCAGGAAAAGCAAACAGCAAAGCCCTGAACAGAACTTTATGTGGGGTGAGGACTGATTAACTGTGGTTTTCCGGTGTTTCCATCAGAAAATTCTCCACCCTAAGTCCCATTCACTTACCCCCAATCCTGCAGTAATTATGTTGATGAGGCTAAAGTCTGGCTTGATAAAATAACTGATGCCATCAGGAAAAAATGAGCTCCCATCCCCAAATAACACATCTTAGGAACAGCACAACTGTTTCAAAAAGAAAACAAACATCGGATTATGTATTTCCTCAGAATCAGAACTGTTAGAAAGACATATAAATAATTTAAAACTAGCCTAATAAAAACTCTAAAAGACATAAAGAAAGAAAAATACTAGCGATATGAAATAAGAACAAAATATATAATAATCAAGCAGCAATATTAAGAAAATATAATAGTTGACATAAAGAACTCTAATAAGGTAAATGGCAGAATGAATGCAGCTAAGAAATTATTTAGTAAATTAGAAGATAGGATTGAGGACGTTCTCAGAAGGAAGAAAATAAAAGAAATTATAAATGTAAGGGAAAAGCTGTGAACGAAAGAAATACATGACAAGATTTGGATAATAAGAGTTCCACAAAAGAAGTAATAATGGAGAGAAAATATTTGAAGAAATAGATTTCCCACAATTTAAAATAAAATGTGAAAGTCCTCATGTTAAAAGATCCCTGAGAGTGGTAGATAAAGAAAACCTGCATTTAAGCATATTACAATAAAGTATATATATCAAAGAAAAAGAGAAAGTTCTAAATATGCAGATAATATTCAGAGGAACAAGATCAAATTGATGTTGCATTAAAAGAAAAAATAATGTAGGGGTGCCTGAGTGGCTCAGTCAGTTAAGTGTCTGACTTGATTTTGGCTTAGGTCATGATCTCAGCGTTCTTGGGTTCAAGCCCCACATCAGACTCCATGCTGACAAGCCTGCTTGGGAGTCTCTTTCTCCCCTTCTCTTTCTGCCCTTCCCATTCTCTCTCTTTCAAAATAAATAAGCTTTAAAAATAAGTAAAGAAATAAATTAAAATGAAACAATGTAATAAAGTGATATTTTAAAAATATTTCAGAAAAACAATTTATAACCTAGAATTTTGCATCTAATCAAACTGTCACTTAAATACAAGGGATGGATAAAAATATTCTCTCACACACAAGACCTCAGAAGGTTTCCCACTCAAAGGTTCTCATTGAGAAGAGTTTTAGATGAAGTACTTAAAGAAGTAAAGAGTCAAACTCAAGAGAAGCCACAATAAAACTATGGAGAGAAGATGATTTAATACCTTGGTAGTTTGTTGTTGTTGTTGTCTTTAAAAAGTTACTAAGATGAAAGAAATTAAAGTGTAATATCCATAATAATCTGGAAAGTATAGAGGTCTGACTAATATCAACATAAAGAGAGTTGAAGAGCAACAGAGGTATATGTGCTCAAGATATTTTATTATGAGGTAAATATAAATACCCAATTAAAAAAAAGCACAAAGCATAGAATGGATTTTTAAAAAGACACAGAGGAGTGCCTGGGTGACTCAATCAGTTGAGCATGTGACTCTTGATTTTGGCTCAGGTCATAATCTCACGTTCATGAGATCAGGCCCCATGTCAGGCTCTGAAAACTAAAGTTAAAGAAAAATTTTGAAAACAGCAAGAGAAAAAGGACTGCTTAATTGTAGGAGAAAATAATTTGAATGACAGTGGATTTCTTATCAAAAATAATAGAAGCCAAAAGGAGCCAACACAACATACTTCAAATGTTGAAAGAAAAAAACTGTCAACCCAGAATCTTATATCCAGTGAAAATATCCCTCAAGAATGAAGGGGAAATCAAGATATTCTCAGATGCAGGAAAATGAGGAGACTACCCTAAAAGAATAGCTAGAAGAAGTTATATAAACTGAAATGAGATGATAAAAACAGGAAACTTAGAATGTCAGGAGGGAAGAAAGAATATAATAAGTAAAATTATGGGGTAATATTCTCCTCTTGAGTTTTCTAAATTATGTTCTATGGTTGAAAGAAAAATTATAACAATGTCTGGTGTGGTTCTAAAAGTACATAGAGGAAATATTTAAGGTAATTGTTATAGGTGGGGAGGATAGAAGGACAAAAAGTGGCAAAATGATTCCACTAACTGTGATGAGTTACAATTATTATATATATAACATATAATATGTATATATAGCATGTAATACCTACAGCCATCACTACAAAAGCTACACAAAGAGATGTACTCAAAAACACTATAAATAAATCAAATGGCAATTTCAAAAATGTTCCAGTAACCCACAGGAATGAAGCTAAATGAAAAACAGAGATAACAAATAAAAAATAAAAAAGAATAAAATGGCAGATTTGAGCCCTAATACATCATTAACTACATTAAATGCAAATAGTATAAATATGCCAGTTGAAATCAAAGATTTGCAGAATGGATGACAAAATTTGACCAATTATGTGCTCTTTGTATGAAACTCACTTCACATATAATATATAGGCAATTTGAAAGCAAAAGGATGGAAAAGATAAGTCATGAAAACATTAATTGAAAAAAAGAAGGAGTTGGCTATATTAATACCAGATAAAGTAGACTTCAGTGCAATGAAAAGTATCAGAGATGAAAAAGTCAATCCACCATGAAGACATAACAGTTTTAAATGTGTATTCATCAAACACAGAGCTACAAAATGTAAAGCAAAACTGAAAGGAGACAAAGCAACAATTATAGTTGGATACTTCAACACCGTGCTTTCACTAATTGATAAAACTGGGAAGCAAGTCAGCAATATGCAATGAATATTCAGTATACATAGAATAACTCAACAATAGCATCAAGCAACAGGATCTAATCAGCATTTATAGAAAACTACACTCAACAAAAGCAGAATTTTTTTCAAGAGCCCACAAAACATAGACCAATATAAGCCATGTCCTGAGCCATAAAACAAACCTGATCAAATTTAACATAATTGGGATCATACAGAGTGTGTTCTCTAACCACAGTGGAATTAAACTAGAAAACAGAAATGGAGAGATAACAAGAAAATTTATAAATACTTGCAAACTAAACAACAAATTCCTAAATAGTCCATAAATCAAAGAGGAAATCTTAAGGGAAGTGAAAAAAATTGAACTCAATGAAAATGAAGTGACTACATATCAAAATTTGTGACATAGAGCTAAAGCAGGGCTGAGAAGAAAGTTTGTAACACTAAATGCATACATTAGAAAAAGATCTAATATTAATAAGCAAAACTTCTGCTATAGCCTAGAAAAAAGAACAAAGTGAATTCCAAGAAGAAGGAAGAAAATAATGAAGAGCAGAAATCAATGAAATTGAAAACAAAAAAACAATGGAGGAAATCAATGAAATAAAGAGCTGGTTCTTTGAAAAGCATGATAAAATTGACAAACCTCTAGCAAGACTAGCAAAGAAAAAAGAGAGATGACACAAATTACTGTTATCAGGAATAAAACAGAGAATGTTGCTGTAGACCATATCAACAACAAAAGGGTAATAAGGGAACACTGCAAACAGCTCTACACACATAATTTTAACAAGTTAGATGAAATGAACAAATTCTTCCGAAAACATAACTGCCATAACTCTCTGCATATGGGATAGATAATTTGAGTAGCTCTATGATTATTAAGGAAATTGATTTTGTAATTAAAAGACTCCCAGAAAAGAAATCTCCAGGACCAGATGTTTTACCAGAGAATTCAACCAAACATTAAAGGAAGAATTAGCCAAATTTTACACAATCTCTTCCAAAAAGTAGAAGAGAAGGGGACACTTCCCCATTTATTTTAAGAAGCTAGTATTACCCTTATACCCAAATAAACAAAGTTTGAACAAATAAAAGTATAGAAGAATATACCTCATGAATATAGATGCAAAAATCCTTAATAGAATATTAGTAAATAGAATTCAGCAATAAATAAAATAATTATACAGTGTGATCACATAGTATTTACTCAAAGGATGCAAGGCAGGTTCTGTACTTGAAATGAGACAAGGATGGCCACTATCACTACCTCCTTTCAATATTTTACCAAAGGTTCTAACCAGTGAGATAAAACAAGAAAAAAATGAGATACATAAGAATTGGGAAAAAAGGAAGTAAAACTTGAATATTTGCAGTAATATGATCACTAACATAGAAAATGAAAAACAATTTACAAATTATTGGACATAATTGGAGAGTTTAGCAAGATAAACATATGAAGTCGGTTGCATTTCTTTTTTTGTTTGTTTGTTTATTTTTGAGAGAGAGTGAGAGAGAGAGCGTGTGCACGATCAGGCAAAGGGCAGAGAGAGGGAGACAAAGGATCCAAAGTGGGCTCTGTGCTGACAGCAGAGAACCCAATATGGGGCTTGAACTCATGAACTCAAACTCACAAACCATGAGATCATGACCTGAGCCAAAGTCAACACTTAACCAATTAAACCACCAGGCGCCCCTCAGTTACATTTCTATAAGCACACAGCAGACAACTGGAAAATTAGACAAGATGCCATTTGTAATATGGTCAAAGAATATCATGCGTCTAGAAATAAATCTAACAAAACATGACCGAAATTATAAATGCCACAGGAAATTATATATTCCACAGGGAATTATAAATTCTCATTAACAAATACTAAAGCAAACATGCATAATAAAGAGATGTATCATGTTTATCAGTAGGAAGAGTTAGTATTGTAAAGATGATATAGCCTTCATATTGATTTATAGATTCAATGCTAGCTTAATAAAGTCCTAAATGGATTTTCATGAAAATGAATACAATCTTTAGAAAATTTATTTGAAGGAATAAAAAGCCAAAAGCAGTCATGCAAGTCCTGAAGAAGAGCAGAGAAGCGAGATGTGTCCTGCCAGATATCAGAATTTATTATAAAGTTACAGTAGTTAAGATAGTGTGATATCAGCAATGGTGTACCCATGTTAGCCAATATAGACTATACTAGACTAGACTAGACTAGACTAGAATCGATGCCCAGAATACATCTAAGAATGTATAGAACTTAGGAATTTGATAGAAATGGCAAGTGAGATCAGTGGAGAAAGGCACGGCTGTCCAATAAATGGAACTGGAAAAATGGTTACTGTTTGCGAAAAATACCTAATACAAAAATGGTTCTAAATGAACTAAGAACTTAAAAATTAAAATTTGAAGTCTTAGTAGAAAAAAATTAATTGAATATCTTTTACACAAAACACTTTGAGGTAAAACAATATTTCTTAAATACTACAGAAAACATTGAAAAGTAATAAATTTGCGTATATCACAGTTAATACTTTTTGTTCATTAAACAAATCTTCAACAAAATGAAAGACAACTACATACTGGGCAAAGATATTTGCAATACACACAACAAATAAGGATTTAGTATTGAGAATATGTAATTAAATTTTAAATCAAAATAAATTTGAAAGAAATGATAGTAAAGTGGGCAAAAGACATGAACAGTTATTTTATAGATGAGAAATCACTTGTGTCCATTAAATACATGAAAAGATGCTTAACATTATTAGTCATCAGGGAAAAGAAATTATCTAGATCTTAATTAGGTAACACTTTATATCACTTTTATTGGCAAAATAGAAAAATCTGACACCAAGTGTCGGAGAGGATATGCATCTACAGGGCCTTTCATTTATCACAGGTGGGAGTGTGAATTGATTCAACCACTTTAGGAAATAGTTTAATATTTCTTAAAGTTGAATTTTCACATTCCTTTTGATCCAACAATCCCACGCCTAGGTGTTTATCTGGGAACAACTTTTGCACATGTACAATCAAATACACATAACACACTCTTCAAACAACAAAAATCTGAAAATAACCCAAATGTCCATTAACAGGACAGTAAATGAATACATGGTGTTATATTTATAGAGCGGGATATTAGATTTTAGTTGATATAAATGAACTATAGGGACAATAGGAACAATATGGATAAGTGTTAACAATATATTAAGTGAAAAAGCTCAGTCTCCAAAAATTTACAAAGGGTTTATAAAGTAAAAACAACTAAAACAAAAATACGCTTTTAAGGAATTTATGTTGTTTTGAATGTTGTTCATGTGCATGAAAAAATAAAAAAGAACTCAATATATGCTGCTCTAGTTGATAGAGTAATAGAATAGCACCATAAAACACTTTATAAGAGCAGCATTTTGTTCTCTGAATCTTGGACATTGACATAGTAGAGCATGTTAGTAGATAAGGTAAAAGAGCATGCAAGGAAGAAAGAACTGAAAAGCATATATAAATACAATTGATGATGGAGCAGATTCGAGGATGTGAAAGGAGTAGACACAATAGACCCAAGAGAAAGAAGAGTGGGCCAGGTGCAGAAATGGGAAGTGAGTCTGCAAAGTCTCTGGGAAATCTGTAAGCTCAAGTATAAGAGTTTTTGGTTCTATACTTTATTTATGCATTGTTAAATTTATTCTTTTATGTCTTGGGGTAATTATTAGGGGTAATTATTAGGGGTAATTATTGGGGTAATTTTGTTGTAATTCTTTGAAATACTTGGTTAGGTTGGTATTATGTGTAAGTGTGCTTTGAAACATTTCAGAACTGAAATGAAACAATTTTATTTATTTATTTATTTTACTTTATTTTAAAAAAATATATAATTTATTGTCAAGTTAGCTAACATACAGTGTATACAGTGTGCTCTTGGTTTTGGGGGTAGATTCCCGTGATTCATCACTTACATACAACACCCAGTGCTCATCCCAAAAAGTGCCCTCCTCAGTGTCCATCACCCATTTTCCTCTCTCCACCAAATTATTTTAATAGTAAAATGTAATTTTTTGTAGCCTAAAAATAATTAAATTTTTACAAGATTTTCTAGATTTGTTGTAGTTTTCTCCAGTAATCTACCATAAGGAAAAAGTGTTTAGTTGTTTTGATTATTTTGTTGTCATTTCGTGCTTGGTTTTGTTTTGGTAGATTTTGTAATTTTACCTCCACCAAAAGCATTTGAAGTGTGGTCTCACTTTTGCTAAGGCATTACTATACCTACAGAAATATGTAGATAGAATAAGTTAACTGCTCATTCAAAATAATGTCAATAATTATGCCACATACTGTTCGCCGGGCCAAATGCTTAGAGCAACAATTATGTTCACACTAGAAGTAGAAAAATCTGTCTATTCAATTCAATGTTTTTCCAAACATTAGAGTATGGAGTTTAGTTGGGTTCAAATCGTCTTCCAGAAGAAAAGAGATGAAGTAAAATGGAAGGAGCAAAGTGGCTTTATGTTGATTGGGGCCCCTCAGAAGCACATTCTTTCAGTATTTTTTAAATGTTTATTTATTTATTTATTTATTTATTTTTATTTTATTTATTTTTTTTTAATTTTTTTTTAACGTTTATTTATTTTTGAGATAGAGAGAGAGACAGAGCATGAATGGGGGAGGAGCAGAGAGAGAGGGAGACACAGAATCGGAAGCAGGCTCCAGGCTCTGAGCCATCAGCCCAGAGCCCGACACGGGGCTCAAACTCACAGACCACGAGATCGCCAGATCGTGACCTGAGCTGAAGTCGGACGCTCAACCGACTGAGCCACCCAGGCGCCCCTATTTATTTATTTTTGAGAGAGAGACAGAGAGAGAGAGCACAAGCAGAGGAGGGGCAGAGAGAGTGGAGACACAGAATCTGAAGTGTGGAGACACAGAATCTGAAGCAGGCTCCAGCTCTTAGTTGTCAGCACAGAGCTGAATGCGGGGCTCAAACTCATGAACCGCAAGATCATGACCTGAATTGAAGTCAGACACTTAACTGATTGAGCCACCCAGGCACCCTTAGGAAGCACATTCTAAAACAGTCTGGATCCCCTTACCATGACCACTCCTCCTCATGTGGGTCACATCTCTGGATGAGCCTAGATCTTGCTACATAGATATAGGTGGACAAAGTATGAATTAGAACAATTTCTTCTTGTTTTGGCAACTAGGATCTGTCTCCTATTGAAACTTGCTGTGAAGAAAGAAAAAATTCTCTTAAGTCTAGGAAAATTTAAATTTAAGTAAGTTTAAATCCTTTTCCCTCTCCCACTTGTCTGTGCATTCCACCTGTAATTGTGGAATGTAAAACTTACCTCCCAGATAAAGATATTCTGGGAGCAGACAGCAGGCAGCGGGTGGGAGAAATTTGGCAGGAAGTTGGGTGGGACAGAGGAACTTGAATAGTATCGCATAAGATATATTATGCCACAATCTGAACCTGCACTTGTCTAGGCTCCAGACACCTACATCTGAGACTGAACTTTTTGGAGGAGGGTGGATAGGCAGCAAGCAATACATTTAGTCCTTTGTCAGCTTTCAGAATTAAATCTAATTAGCCAAAATAAGAATTCTATAAGCAGCTTAAAGCCAAATGGGAAATCCACGCACAGTGGAAGGCTAGATCAGATGAATACGAAAGATTAAAGAGAAATAGTGATGTCCTGTGGGATAAAAATGGCAAAACCCGAAGATTTTACACTTAAGTCGAAAGATGCAATAAGAATAAGAAAAGGATAAAGACAAATATCCTTTAAGCAGATTCAAGTCAAGCAAAACACTCAATCAGAAGGTTGGCAAGGGAAGACACAAAGAGCAGTAGAAGAATGTTTTCATGCACTAGATACATCTGAATATACAAACCCTGATAATTTTGGAGAAGAAAAGAAAATCCCAGAATCACTATTTTTTTTAAGCATTTGTTGCTTATAGAGAATTTATATCATAAAAGTTAATGAAAGGCTGACATGATAGTTACATTTTCTAAAAGATTATTGTTATGTAAATAGCAATTTACAATTTACATAAAAATAAAAAATTTGGCTCAAACTGATATTACTACTGTCATATTTCACATTTCCTCTCAAGGTCTTCAATGGAGTAGAGATGGGAAATAAATATAAATTTAATCATATACTGATGTAGGAGAATGAGTAGCTTTGTGGTCAATATCGTGTTTATAGTGATCTCTCTTATTTCTCTCTCTTTCTGTGTGTGTATGTGTGTGTGTGTGTGTGTGTGTGTGTGTGTGTATGAATACATTTTTACATCTCCACTATTTTATATATTTTATACATACACACATACACATTTGGGGGAAAAGATGAAGAAAGTAGGGCAAATCATTAGCAATAATAAGTTGGCAATAAAACTCTGCCATTCAGAAAGCTCAAAGACCCATGATGTACTGCAAGAGGATGATCAAGGCCACTAAGTGCCTGCAAGAGGTGACAAGTAAAATTTCACTGTAGACTTTGAGCTGCAGACCAATAGATGTGTTTTGATGCCTAAGCATAGGGTATAAGAATTACACCTGCCAGCTTACATATGGCTCTTTTTACCTGGAACTGCCGCCTTAAATGAATAGACAGCACTTCCTACCACTGCCCCTTTTCTTCTCCTTGTGCCTTATCCTGAATACTGGGATTCCCACTCACTTCCCTTCTGCCCCAACTTTGCCAGCCACCCCTTCCGCCACAATATACATGCCTTCTTCCTATGCTGAGAGGTGGCAAGATCCTTGGTAGCTACACAGATTGTGGTCAAGAATCAGCCCCCAGCAGAAACGCTTCTCTCCCACCCAACTCCCCAGCCCTGCTTCTACTTTCCTAGTCTAGGGCTGACCTGACATGCACCATTGCTGGTTCCTGCATCAACCAAGGGGCAGTCATTAAGTTTGGCCGTTCTTCTGAGATGTGGGAAAATCTCCTGCTAGTTCTTTGTGCTCAGCTTTATGGCGGATTCTGCTTGTGAGAGAAACTCCTTGTAATCTTCTGTGCTCCTTCTAGTTCTTTATGCTGTTTTTCTATCTCACAGGGATCTAAGTGAAATGAGAGGGAGCAAGAAGGAGAAGGTGTGGATAGCTATGTTCATCCTTGGAATAAGTCAGGGCTCGGTGTGGGAAGCAAGAACTGAGTTGTCAGGGAGTAGCTACTTCTCAGGTCACCACTAGTGCTAGGTTAGGAGCAAAGTACCTCTTCAACTGCCCTTCATAATAGGAAGCTGGAGAGTGGACCCCTAAATAGTGTTGTTAAAATTTGGAAGTGTGGTACTATTTACCGTCTTCTTTCTTTGCTAATTCCCTGTTTATGGTCACATGACTTTGAGCATCTTTTCCTCACTGAGGGGATAAGTATACTTCATTACACTGACATCAGACTTGGGCATATGATTCCTTTGAGCCAACGGATTGTGAGTGGAAGTGACAATATTCCACATCCACACAGAAGGTGTATAAGCCATTGCTTACTTTACCCTGCTCTCTGTCCTCTGCCTTGTAAATAGTAAACAGCAGGTCTAATAGGGGATGTTCTTTAGTCTTGGTCTGGAAATACAGTCTTATAGAAGAAAACAACAAATTTGTAGCCAGCCCACCACTGATATGTGAAGTGAACTAAAATATACCTTTATGGTTGCAAGCCACTGAACATTTGGTATTGTTTATTACTGTGATTGCTTTTGGTACCTTGAAAGTGGGTCCTGGCTGAAACTAGACCTATTTTTTTTTAATTTTGAGAGGAATAGTAGAAGCTTAGGTAACTATTATTTCAAAACATCCTGTATTGTAAAAAGGGGAAAGTACATTTTGGGATACAATTCCTTTAATGATGATTTTCAAAGATTCTTTTGGTAGCAGAATCTTTTATTCAAATGGGAACCCTTGAAAACAAGGGGCACTTTCTTCCATATACAGAACTGATCATTCCACTGTCATTCTTTGAAGAGTCAGTTCCCAAGACAGGAAGTGATGAAAAAGTAGTGATGACACATTTCCCCTGCTCTCTGGACGCTAAGGAATCTGGGAATACTCAAGGATATTTCCAGGTAACAGGGTAAAGATGGCCCCAGTTCGTAAGTACTGAAACTATCTGATTCATTTGGCAGCAGAGTGGCCAGTACCCTGCAGAAAGGATCTCAGTTGGCTGGCTGTTTCTTGTGACCTTGAAGGCATAGGCTGTAGCCTGAATCGATGAGAGAGCACAAAAGACGCATGCTTTTATTCCAGGCAACTGTCTCTGATGTATCAGAAGGGACCTTGAGAGTGGGCTGATGGCCTTTCATTAGTCAACAGGGGGAACTGAGTTGTTGAAAGTAGATATACAGATAGTTCAATTAAGTTAGGTCATTTATACCTGCAAGTTGATGAAATTTGAGGATGTCATCAATTGAATTAGTGATCCCAATATCTCACCCCCCACACATTGTCATGTAAAGATAGCAGTCCTTCCCACAAAAGATGTGGTGCAATTCTATACCACTTGAATTCATGCTTCGCCCTGCAACTTGCTCTGGCCAATGAGATGTTAACACATTTGATGCCCTAGGGGCTTGACATGTGCTTGGAAATGGGCCTTGCCCTTTGGCATTTCCATCACCCCCAAAAGAATATTCCCTGGCTGACCTTTGGGTCTGAGGAGGAGAATGAGTGATATATGAAACAGATCCACCTCAGCTCACTGACTGTACAAGAAGTAAATGCTATCGTGTATGCCACTGAGATTTTGAGATTGATGTTGTGTGGCCATAGTCGACTAATAATGGAAGATATTCTCATTATGATACCAAAGTTCAGTGGATGATTTAGAGACAGGAGGATGGGGATAATGAGAGGAAACTGTTCTTCTTAGTAGAAGAAAATAAAGAAATCTTGTGGGAAGTAACAGGTGGTGAGAGTGGCGAGAGATAAAGGCAGGCCATTGCTCATGGTACCTGAAGAAGCAAAAGGTTGGGGTTCCCTAAGTGTTATATGCCTCATTGGATGAGAGCTTCCGTGGAATGGAATTTCTGCACTGTAATTCTAAGTGGATGAATGCAAGTAAAAAATAAACAAAAATGCAGAGTTGAAGGAGAAAAAGAAAATGGCTGAAAAAAGAAGATCAACAGATCTAATGACTTCACTATTACAGCTGTAGCCTGGAGAATAAAGGTTTTTAGGCACACCACAACCTGAGAGAGGTACCTCAAAATCCTCCCCAACTCCTGAATCTCCACATTTCTCACCATCTGATAACCCACCCAGCTGCAAAAACCATTTGCTACCTTGGTAGGGGTTTTACTGGTAGAGGTATATTGGGCTTCATATTGACCATACTGGGCCAATCACAGCCAGAATGGTGAGAACAGGAGGAGAAACACATTTCTTCTCTATGGTATGGTCTTCTTTGATCTTCTCATTGTTAGAGAGAAAGGTCCCCATTGACCTGCAACTGATAGGGTTTGGTTAATGTTGGATAAACAACAGGTGGATGATACAGGGAGACCTCCATTCTGCTCCCAGTCTGCAGCCAAGGCAGATGAAGCAAACAAAAAGGAAGATGTTGAGAAAGTGAAGGTCCAAAGATCAAAAATAATTTGGTCCTTCTATATACAACTTGCCTGTGTTTTAACAGATGATGCCATTGTTGTGGAAAAAGAAATTAGTATGTCCTTTGTTTTCCAAAGGAATTAATCCCAATTAATATAACACACAAAAATGCTGCATGGCAATATTAGACAATGGGAGTTTCACATTTGAGAACTATTTATTTGAAGTCTTTGTGATAGATTTCTTTCAAAGTATGATTCTTCAATAAAATAAGTTATGTGGTATGACATTCTGAATTACTTGAGCAAAGAAAGGAAATAGAAGTCTGAGATCCTAAGATTTTTTGAAGGCAGATGCACCAGAATTTGTACATTTAAATGTACATTTTTACGACTTTACTCAAAATATTAAATACACTTCTCTTTTAGGAATGCTTTTAGAGCTTACAGCTCACTAACATGAATATCCTCAATGATGGTGCATGTTTATTTTTAAGGGTGAATTTTATATCTGAAAATAACTCTAAGTTATTTTGATTCAAGTTTTTGGGCAACCCAAAACAAAAGCTTTTAGGCTGGATTTCCTCATATGTTTAACATATTGGCTCAGATGCATCTGTGGAATGACTTACTACTCTCAGGGAGACAAACTTCATATCTTGATATATTTGGTAAGATGAAATTAATCTCACTCTGTAATCAGATCTTATATCTGAATCAAAGGAGGTCAATGATGGTGAGTCATGGGTCTTTTCACTTTTACTCTTGGGCTTTGATTTCTTTCTTTTTTCTTCCTTTTTTTGAATTAAATGAAATACATTGTGGCTCAGTTTTACTGGGCATTAGGTGTCCAGGCATTTCGTTAGACATTATTGTGGGTGTGTCTGTGAGGGTTTTACTGGATCCGATTAATATGTGAGTTGGTAGGCTGAGTAAAGAAGGTTGCTCTCCCCATTGTGAATGGGTTTTATCCAACTGGAAACTTGAACTGAACAGGAAGGCTGAGCTGGGATGTCTTGAGCTGGGATGTTGGTCTTTTCCTGCCTTCTGACTGGAACTGAAAAATCGATTCTTTGTAAGTTTTTTTTTAATTTTTTAATATTTATTGGTGGGGGAGAGATAGAGAGAAAGGAAGACACAGAATCTGAAGCAGGCTCCAGGCTCTGAGCTGTCAGCACAGAGCCCAACGTGGGGCTTGAACTCATAAACCCCGAGATCATAACCTGAGCCAAAGTTGGATGTTCAACTGACTAAGCCATCCAGGATCCCCTATTCTTTTTAAGTTTTGACCCTGATGGCTTTCGGATTGGAATTTGCATCAACCAAGCTTGCCAACAACAAATCTGAACTTCTGAGTCTGTAATCATGAGTCAGTTTCTTATAATAAGTAAATTCCTTCCTTCCTCCCTCCCTCCCTCCCTCCCTCCCTCTACCCTCCCTCCCTCCCCACCTCTTCCCTCTGCTCCCTTCCTTTCCCCCTTTTTCCCCCTCCCCTCCCCTTCCCCTCCCCTCCCTTCCTTCTTATTGTTTCTGTGTCTCTGGAGAATGCTGGTCAACACAACTTCTCTGGCCAAGATTGGTGGAGCATGATGGAACTGAACCTTTAGGAATAGAGCATTAAATGACTTTCAGCTGTTAAATGCTGGATAAATCTGACAATGACATTTGGTTTTATCTTAGTAACTACTATATTGAGAACAATATAGTCCTAAGCTATGTCCTTGAAGATTCTCATTTAAGCAAAAAAAGTGCGTTATAGGGGCGCCTGTGTGGCTCAGTCGGTTAAGCGGCCGACTTCGGCTCAGGTCATGATCTCGCGGTCTGTGAGTTCAAGCCCCGCATCGGGCTCTGTGCTGACAGCTCAGAGCCTGGAGCCTGTTTCAGATTCTGTGTCTTCCTCTCTCTGACCCTCCCCCGTTCATGCTCTGTCTCTCTCTGTCTCAAAAATAAATAAACGTTAAAAAAAAAATTTTTTTTTAAAAAGTGCGTTATATTGATTTAGTGTTTTGGTTATCTGTTATATCAACACAGTAACTTTAACTGAATGTCTGCCAAGTTTATGTGCATTAGCTTCATCTGCTTATTGAAAGGTTTGTAAAATTAAGAGTATATCTAAAACTTAGATGCCATTAATGAATCATCAACACTTCTATTATGGTTTTGTACTAGTTCCATTTTATTTCAACATCAAGTTTATTAAATAAACTTTAAGGTTAAAATTTTGCCATGTGGAAAGAGTTTATTTCAGCTCTTTTAATGTTGAGACAATTGAACTAGTGTTAATAAAATATTCCAAGTGCATTTTGTAATTGGTTGCTCCTTTACGTATTTTTAATGGTACAATCAGAAGAAGCAAGTTAAGTTTGAAGGAGATTTGCCAAGGTCATTTCCAAGTCTATATGTTCTGGGGTTAGGAGCTGAGACTGAATGTTTTATTGAGGAAATGCTTTGTCTCTATGACTGCATGGCTATTGTTCTGTAAATTAAGAAGGCTTATGTGCTCTGATAACATTTTAATAACAAATCATTCTGAATATTTCCAGAAGGTTATTTTTCCAAAGAAATTTTCTAAATTATGTACTAACTTGTTACTTTGCCAGCTTTTCAATTTTATGTCATTAAAGAAATAAGTGCAGACAACAGTAGCAAATTACAGCAGCATAAAGCCCCTTGGTAAAACTACATTCTACAAAGTTGAATGGAGAATAAAATAAAATGGGATATACTAGATAAGGCATAGTAAATAGTAAGTATATTGAATATATTGGGACTTGCTTGGAAAATTAAAGAGTGATTACCAAATGGAAGTATTATAGTGTGCAAATTTTCTGAATAGTAAAAAACAAAACAAAACAACAACATCAAAAGCACTCATAGCTAACATAATACCCAGAAACATTTTAACAGATTTTTTTAAAGGCCTTCTTGTTGACCCTTCACCAAAGGAATGAGATCTCTATTCCTCCTGTTGTACAATTTTTTTCAGAGTAGAGAAGATCTGTTGGCTTCTTGCTCACCTCCCATGGCCTCCTAATCACTAATGTCAACAGGAGGTAGGATTCTAGAGGACTGCCTCAGGAGAACCTGATGTAATAAGAGAAGTTTAAGTTATAATCAGAATAATTACTTGAAAACATAAATGATATACAAAAGGCTCATTACATCATTTCATGTTTGGTAGGGAAATCTTTAGTTTTGTGGAAGACACGCTCATTATAACATAACTCTTCATTAGTAACTTAATTTGGACTGGCAATGTATCCTTTTGACCAATAGAAGAAAACAAGGAAGGGGTGGAGGGGGCTTAATTTTCAGTAGGTAGCTTTCACTTGATTCCTCTATTTTCATCAACATTCTTCAGCTATGCTTTTGGCTTGCCAAATGTTCCTTTATTCAGAACCTTTTAGTTTTTTTGAGGACTGTGGGCCATGGGAGAGGAGAAGTTCCCACACCATGATAGTTGTGGTAGAGAAGGGTGGAAGAGATCCAGGAATTTAAGTGTTCCTTAAAACAACTTAGACCCTCTTATGTTTTCAATAGCTGCAGTCTTCAGTGTTTCTGAAGTTCTGTGGAGCTAACTGGCTTACTTCTTGCTGATTTCTCCTCCTGTAGGCACTTAGGTTTTGACTTTATCCTCTTTGTGAAGTGAGTTGGTACTTACCCGTCTGCTTTCAAGCTTCTGTCATATTATTGATGTGTCTTGGGCTGCTGTCAGATCTTGTCTTGGTTCATACTATAATGACTTACTTCACTTAAAGAAATACTTTTCTATCATTTTGGTTGGGGTTTTGGAGGGAACAGAGAGAAATGTGACTGTTCAATTCCCCATGCTTAACTAAAAATTTCTAAAACTTTTTTTTTAATTTCAAGGTGATACTATGGCTATTCTCTTTCTCTTTTTACATTAGAATACTTCCAGGGATCAGGGCAGCACTGGAATATGTTTTTCATTGATATAAAATTCTAACACCCATTCATGAAAAAACTCAGTAAACTAGGAATAGTAGGGGAACTTTTTCAACTTGATAAAGACTACAAAAAAACTAATAACTAACATCATACTTAATGGTATGAAACTTGAAGATTTCCTCCCAAGATCAAGTATAAAGCAAGGATGTCCCCTCTTAACCACTCCTTGTCAACATCATCAACTGAAAGTTCTTGCTAATGCAATAAGGCAAGAAAAGGAAACAAAAGTTATACAGATTTGGAAGAAAGACAAAAAATTGTCTTTGTTCAGAGATGATATGATCATTTATGTAGAAAATCTAAAAGAGTCAACAACAACAACAACAAAAATCTCCTGGAACTAGAAAGTGTTAAAGCAAGGTTTCAGGATACAAAAGTCAATTACTTTTCTGTATACCAGCCATGAACAAGTGGAATTTAAAATGAAAACAATCCTATTTATATTAGCAGCTCCTAAAATACAATATTTAGGTAAAGATCTGAGAAAATATCTGAGAAAAACAATACTATTTATATTAGCAGCTCCTAAAATACAATATTTAGGTAAAGATCTGAGAAAATATGTGTAATATCTATATGAGGATAACTGCAAAACACTTATGAACAAAATTAAAAAGTAACTAAATAAATAAAATGATATTCCATTTTGTGGACGGGAAAACTCAACATTGTCAAAATGTCAGTTCTCTCCACCTTGATCTATGTATTTAATGCAATCCTAATCAAAACCCCAGCAAGTTATTTTGTGGATATAGACAAATTGATTCTAAAGTTTATATTTGAGTCAAAGACCCAGAATAGCCAATACAATATTGAAGGAGAACACAGTTGGAGGATGATACTATCCAGTTTCAAGAATTACTATAAAGGTATAGTAATCATGGCAGCATGGTATTGATGAAAGAATAAACAAATAGATCATTAAAACAGAATAGAGAGCCTAGAAACAGACCCTATTAAATATAATCCCTTATCTTTGACGAAAGAGCAAAGGCAATACAACAGACCAAAAGTAGTGTCTTCACTAAATCAGGCTGGAACAACTGGACATCCACACACAAAATGAGTCTAGACACAGGTCTTTTGTTTTTCACAAAAATTAATTCAGAATGGATCATACACCTACATGTAAAATGCATGATTATAAAACCTCTAGAAGATAACAAAAGAGAAAACCTAGATGACCTTGAGTGTGGTGATGCCTTTTCATTTATTTATTTAAATTTGTTTTAATGTTTATTCATTTTTGAGAAAAAGAGAGCATGCACACGAGTGCGTGGGGAAGGGGCAGAGAGAGAGAGAGGGAGACACCGAATCTGAAGCAGGTTCCAGGCTCTGAGCTGTCAGCCTGGACACAGAGACCGACACAAGGTTCGAACCCATGAACCTTGAGATCATGACCTGAGCCAGAGTTAGTCGCTTAACCAGCTGAGCCACCCAGGTGCCCTGTGATGATGCCTTTTTAGATAAAAAAAACAAAAGCACCATACATGAAAGAAATGCACTATGAATGACAATGTCAAAAGAATGAAAAAGACAAGGCACAGACTTGGAGAAAATATGTGCAAAAGACACATTTGAGAAAGGACTGTCATCCAAACCATCCAAAACATTCTTAAAACTCAACAATAAGAAAACAAACAACCTGATTGAGAAATGGGACAAAGACCTTAGCAGACATCCCACCGAAGAAGATATACAGATGGCAAATAAGCATATGAAAAGATGCTCCACACCATACATCATCAAGGAAATGCAAACTAAAGCAACGATGAGATACTGCTACACACCTATTAGAATGGCCAAAATCCAGAACACTGACAACACCACATTCCAGTGACAATGGGAACACCAGTGGAAATGCAAAATGGTACAGCCAATTTAGAAGACAGTCCGGTGATTCTTACAATGCTAAACACACTCTTACCATACAGTGCAACAATAATGCTTGTTGTTATTTACCCAAAGGAGTTGGAGACAGGTCCACATGAAAGCTTGAACACAGAGGTTTATAGCAGCTCTGTTCCTTATTCAGCCAAAACTTGGAAGAAACCAAGATGTCCCTCAGTAGGCGAATGGATGAACTGTGGTATGTTTAGACAATGGAATATTATTCAACACTAAAAACAATGAGCTATCAGGCCATTAGAAAACATGCAAGAACCATCAATGCATATTACTGGGCGAAAGAAGCCAATTAGCCTACATGCTATATGATTCCAACTCTGATATTCTGGAAAAGGCAAAGCTCTGGAGACAATAAAAGCATCAGTGATTGCCAGGGGGTAAGAGGGAAGGAAGAGATGAAGAGGCAGAGCACAGAAGATGTTTAGGGTGGAGAAAATACTCTGTATGATGTTTTAATGATGAATATATATTATTATACATTTGTCCTAATCTGTAGAATATATAACCCCAAGAGTGAACACAAGGTAAACTATAAACTTTGGGTGATTATGACGTGTCAATCAAGATAAGTTCATCCTTGGTAACAAATGTATCATTCTGGTGAGTGTTGTTGGTAACAGGGGAGGCTATTCATGTTTGGGGCAGGAGGTGTTAGGAAATGTCTACCTTGTGCTCAGTTTCGTTGTGAACTTAAAACTGCTCTAAGAGGGGCATCAGGGTGGCTCAGTCGGTTAGGCATCTGACTCTTGATTCCAGCTCAGGTCATGATTTCATGGTTAGTGCGTTCAAACCCCTGCATCAGCTCCTCACTGACAGTGCAGTGCCTGCTTGGGATTCTCCCTCTCTCACTCTCTCTGCCCCTTTTGCTCGTGCGTGCTCTCTCTCTCTCTTTCTCTCTCTCAAACTAAGTAAATAAACTTCAAAAAAAGAGAGAAAAAAAACTGCCCTAAGAAAATAAAGTCTTTTTTTTTTAATAGGTCTTTAATCAAGATGAATTATATAGGACAATGGTAGGTATGGGGAACATTTTATTTAGATACATTTTTTTAATGCTTATTTTTGAGAGAGAGTGTGAGTGGGGGAGGGGAGAGAGGGTGACAGAGGATCCAAAGCAGGCTCTGCGCTAACAGCAGAGAGCCTGATGTGGGGCTCAAACCCACAAACCTTGAGATAATGGCCTGAGTCAGAGTCGGATGCTTAACCGACTGAGCCACCCAGGCACAGCTAAGAAAATAGTCTTAAAAAATGTGCCTGCTTGGGCATGTCCAGCAGTTGAAGTAGGGCCCCAGAAGGCTGTTGCATGGTGTTCTAAGGACCCTCTTGAGACACCACTCTGCTCTGTATGAGCTCTAAACTTCACAACATCTCTGAAAGACACTAGAGTTACCATTTTACAGATGAGGAAACATGTGCACTAAGGAGAAGTGACTTACTCAAGGACAGGTGACCAGTAAAGGATATAGCCAGAGTTGGATAGTGAGTCTCATTCATCCCAGGCCTGTGGATTTTCCACTTATTAATGCTTTGGTTGTCCTTTGTTACCGTTCTAACAATATTTCAGAACTATTTACAATATGCCTGATAGTACTTTATATGTATGTGTGTAGACATGTATTTATATATCCCACTTTTAAACGATGTTAACTTTTATTATGTGATTTTTTAGTGGTTATTTGAGCAAAACATAGACTAATTCTTGTTTTGCACAAACTATTTAGAAAGGATTATAGCCTTCTCCTTTAATTTTATAAGCTGTATTGCCATAGAGTCATAATATTGGTTGGAGCCTTGGGAACAGCTACTGGTAATGTCCTCCATGAGTAGAATGCAGTCAAACTGGTCCACATAATTGCCCCTTTCCGGGCAGATACAGCTAAAACTGCTCCAGTGAGGAGACATTGCTCATAAATTAAGACCCGTTAGTTGAGAGCAGGCTACTTATATACAGGATAGTGCTTCAGCAAAATTTCACAAAGAATAGGGCTAAATAACATCTTCACAAATAAAATCATCTTCACAAATAAATGAAACCTTCTATATACACGTGGTACTCAACTTTTAATATTGAGTTTATCTATAACTCAATATTAACTTATAAGTCCCAAAGACTTATAACTTATAAGTGTGTAACTTATAAGTCCCAAAGAATGGGCATATTATGTAAGTTCTATCAGAGCCTCCTTATACTCGTTTTCCTATATGCCTCACATTTTTATGGCAGCCTTGTTCTAACCATAACTTTCTGATTCTCAAGACATTTCCTTTGAGCAAGTGGGAATTACCATTTACTGAAGCTTAAGTTAACTGAAAATTAAATTAACTTTACATGAGATAAAGGAACTTGTGCAAGATAATGTAGAATAAGCATACGAAATCAGGTTTCTCGATGCATAAGGAGATAAAAATTTCTTCCCGGTGTATATTATTTGATATAGTTGGTATGCTAAAAATCCTCTATTAATCTGAAGAAAATACATATTAAATCACTTTATATAAGGGAAAAAAATCATCATTGTCAAATGAAATATTCCAAAGGAAATATGCCAGAAAGTAAAATCTCTTGTGATATCAGAAATTTTCCAGAAGACAATTCATGGATTGAAGCTGTTGTCTTTATAAAATTATGCTCGCAGAGAAAAAAATTGTTGTCATTCTCCCCAAAAAGTTCTTAATAGGAATGAAGACTTTGTCTCTTTTGGACTATTTAGTCGTGTTCATTCATATTACTTTGCTGGTGGCAAAGACCAAGCTGACAAGGTCAGAGATGTCTAGGACAAGCTGGGATTAATAAAGATAAGCACTCAGATTGCAAAAGAGGGGCTGGTGGCTCCAAAAGCTTTCCATAGCTATGGTACAGGGTCTTGGGACATATAATCACCCACACTCAGGCCTCTGCCTTCACAATTTTCCCTTTATTAAAAAAATTTTAATGTTTATTTATTTTTGAGAGAGAGAGAGAGAACGAGACAGAGAGAGACAGAGCATGAACAGGGGAGGGTCAGAGAGAGAGGGGGAGACACAGAATCCGAAGCAGGCTCCAGCTCTGAGCTGTCAGCACAGAGCCTGACGCGGGGCTCGAACTCACGGACCGTGAGATCATGACCTGAGCCGAAGTCAGACGCTTAACCGACTGAGCCACCCAGGCGCCCCCACAATTTTCCCTGTAGGGGTCCCTGGTAGGACCTCTTTCCTCTCCACCAGGGCTAAGAATCTTTATCTCACATTAGAGACAGAGAATTTATACATTTTTAAATTAGACTAAAACCAGAATTAATCAGTGATCGCATCTTAGACTATAAATCTGGAGCCTGCTGCTGCCCAAATGGCAGCTTTTCTGACAGAAGAAAAAGAAACTAGTCACATCATACAGGTTTCAGAAGAGTGCAAGGCCAAGTCTAATTGGCCTGAGGTTTATTATTGGCTCCACTGCCTTTGAGCAGCTGTGTGACCTCAGGGAATTCACTTAAACTGTCTGCGCTTCATTTTCTGCACATGTGTAAAGATTAACTTTGACTAACAGTGTCTAAGATCTCTTAATCCCACCAGATCTATAATTCTAATTGTTAGCCCCTCAGTGGCGGATGATCTAAGCAATTACGGGTGAAGATAACTTTAATATATTTAAAACAATACAAAGGCACACGAATGCATGAGGCAAATGGGTTGGAGAATATAAGGAGTTCTGGTTTTAGCCAAGATGAAAATCCTTAGACTTTCTACCCTGCATGAAACAACTTAAAACTAGGCAAAATATCTGCAACAATAGTTTTCAAGACCTTAGAAATCGGGCAACAGACAGTGCCGTCTGAGACACAGGAAACAAGTGGGTCGAGCTGATAATTGCCTCAGCTTACTGCTTTGGTGCAGCCTCCGGGGGGGATACACGGAGGACAGTCTCCCTGAGTTCCGTAGATGGAGTTGGGGGTCTGAGGAGGCCACTGTGGTTGGAGTTCACAGGACAGGAGATAGGAGATCGCTGCAGAGAGAGAGAGGACAAATACTAGAGATTTGCAGAAGGTCCTTGAGTCTCTAGCTGAGTCCTGGCCAGTCTGTGCCTGTGAGCAAACAGTGTGAGGCTGTTATCCTTACTCCGAGGTAAGGGTAAAGGGGACAGTCCTCAGAGCTCCTGCAGAGCTTGGTATAGTTTCTGTTCACCAAAACCAGGGTGTAGAACCTCGTATTCATGGGGCATTGAGTCAGTATCGGGACAAAATCAGCCTTAGACTAAATGCTGCTCTGATCCTACCTCACAAAGGTTGAAAACAAGACCCAAAAGGATCAAACTTTTTACTTAACTATGAAATCTTTCACTTTACTGAATCCCTGGAAGTTCAAGAATGCAAAAAAAAATTTTTTTAACGTTTATTTATTTTTAAGAGAGAGAGAGAGAGAGCGAGAGCGAGTGGGCAAGGGGCAGAGAGACAGGGAGACACAGAATCCAAAGCATCCAGCCTCCAAGCTGTCAGCACAGAGCCTGATGTGGGGCTTGAACTCATGAATGGCAGGATCATGACCTGAGTCAAAGTCGGACCCTTAACCAACTGGGCCACCCAGGCACCCCCGCCCCCAAATTTTTAATATTTACATTTGAGAGAGAGAGAGAGAGAGAGAGAGAGAGAGAGAGAGAGAGAGAGTCGGGGGGTGATGCAGACACAGAGGGAGACACGAATCCAAAGCAGACTCCAGGCTCTGAGCTGTCAGCACAGAGCCTAACGCAGGGCTCAAAAGGTGAACCGCGAGATCATGACCTGAGTCAAAGTTGGATATTCAACTGACTGAAGCACCCAGGGGCCCCAGAAGCTCAAGAATTTTTACAGAAATACAAAAAGATCCGTACCCAACAAGATGAAATTCATGAGTGGCAGTTAATAAAGATTACTTGGCATTCAAAGAAGCAAAAAAGAAAAGAAAAGAAAAGAAAAGAAATCCAAAAAGTAAAAAACAAAGAAACCCACAAAATCCCAAAACAAACCAACAAAAACAAACACAAAAAGATCCAACAACCACCCATAGTGAGGAGAAAAGTTGGTCTTTGAAAATAGAGCCAGAAATGACACAGATGATAGAATTAGTAGGTACTTGTTATAACTCTATTCCATATGTTTAAAAAGCAGGAAGAGAGATGGAATATGTTAAATAGAGACAAGGAGGGCATAGAGCAGGAAAAAAACCTCAAGTGGCATAAGATATGTTTAGGTGAGAGGGGAGAAGAAGAGAAATTATTTGAAGAAATAATGGCTGAAAAATTTCTAGGTTTGATGAAAACTATAAACCCTCAGATGTAAGAAGCTCAATGAATCCCAAGCCCAAGAAGCATGAAGAAATGACACCAAATTGCTTACAACTTGTGATAATAAGAAAATATTAAAAGCAAACTGAGTAAAGACAAGTTATGTACAGAGAAAGAAAGATAAAGATTATAGTTGATTCTCATGAGAAAAAATTCACATCAGAAGACAATGAAGCACATCCCTAATGTACTAAAGGGAAAAAAGCCGTCAACCTACAGTTTTAATAGTTGGGCTTTATCAAAATTAAGAACTTCTGCTGTTTTGGGCGCCTGGGTGGCTAGTCGGGTAAGCCTCCGACTTCGGCTCAGGTCAGGATCTCATGGTTTGAGGGTTCGAGTCCTGTGTCAGTCTCCGTGCTGACAGCTCAGAGATTGGAGCCTGCTTTGGATTCTGTGTGTCTGTCTCTGCCACCGCCCCCCCCCCGCCCCGCTTGAGCTCTCTCTCTCTGTCTCTCTGTCTCTCAAAAATAAATAAAAACATTAAAAAAATTAAAAAAAACTTCCGTTCAAAAGATACTGTTAGAGAATAAAAAGATAAGCCACATAATGGGAGAAAATATTTATGATTTCATATAAATTATATTTCACTTAGTATTTGCAAAACTTCATGTCTGATAGTGGATTTGTATCCAGAATATACAATGGAGCCTCAAAAGTTACAGGTGATAAACACTTCAGTTAAAAAACTGGCACCTTTCTTGGGGCACCTGAGTGGCTCAATCCGTTAAGCATCTGACTTTGGCTCAGGTCATGATTTCATGTTTGATAAGTTCGAGCCCCACATCAGGCTCTCTACTGTCAGTGCACAGCCCGCTTCAGATCCTCTCTGCCCCTCCCCTTCTCTCTCTCTCTCTCTCTCTCTCTCTCTCTCTCTCTCTCTCTTTTAAAAAAAATTGGTGAATAGTTGCACAGATACTTCATCAAAGAAGGTATATAGATTTTTATTATGCCCATGAAAAGATATTCGGCCTCATTTGTCATTTGGGAAATGCAAATCAAAACCACAATGAGGTACTACCACACAAGTGTCAAGAGTGACATCAGTTAAAAAGTCTGACCAAACCAAATATCGATGAAGATGTGGAGCGACTGGAATTCTTATACACCTGCCAGTGGGACTGGAAAATGGTGCAACCACTTTGAAAAATGTTTTGGAAGTTTCTTAAAACTTAAACACACATCTACCATATGATTCAGGCATTCTGCTTCTAGGTACTCATCCCGGAGAAATGACAAAGACTTGTAGACAAATGTTTACAGCAGCTTTATTTGTAATAACCCCAAACTGGAAACAATTCCAATGTTCATCAACGGCTGAAGTGTAAACAAATTGCGGTATATGCACGTAATAGAAAACTGCGCGGTAAAAAGAAATGCACTGTTGATACATCCTACGATACGGATGAGTCTCCAAATAACTCAAGAGCTATGGTACTTTATCTCTTTTTGCATCCTACTTTGTGTCAGGTATAATGATAGTAAATTCCTTAATAAAAATTGTGTTGGAAATTTGGGGAGGTGGGTCGGGGAGATAGCACTTCCTAGTAGAGACTGGGGAAAAGACAGGCCACTCACTCCTCGTACAATTTGTATGAGAGGAGGAGGCTGACTGGCTGCAAGGTCAAGGCAAGATTCAGGGTGAATATAGTGGGATCTGCAGCAGCCCTAAAGCCTCCTCTATGTATCTACTCTATCTGTCTATCTATCTATCTATCTATTTTGGAGATTTTCGGTATTTTGGAGATCTATCTCTCTGTATCTCCAAAATATCCAAAATGGAGACCCTGTGTGACACAGGAAAGACTAAATGCTTTTGTTCACCATTTTTAGTTATACAGCATTCTGGTTAATGAAACAGAGGATTGCCACGTATTTCATTCATAGATTTTAAATCAGGAAAATGCACTTGCTTCAGTCAGAATTCATTTGCAAAAAAAAAAAAAAAAAAAAAAAAATAACCTGCTCCAAATATCTTAAGCAGAATGGGAGTTGGGTGCTCTCAAAACTGTCGTGAAAGCTGGAGAAGGGGACTGCAGGTATACCACCTGCTAGTTCTGGGGGTAACTGGGAGGTGCCAGAGCTTAAGTGCATGTTCATTTCATAATGCAAAAAGAACTCTAAAATTTTTCGATGCCTCAGTTTGCCTGGGAGTAACACATAGTAGGCACCCTGGGAATGTTGAAAAAAAAAATCAAACATGTGAAGGTCAATATTCTGTACAAGTACAGATGTGCTCATTAATAGAAATTTCATTCTTGAATCTCCCAAGGGCTTTGCACAATAGTTCACACATTAGTAGGCAACTCATTAATATTTGTTGAATGAATTCCATAAGAAAATAAATGAATCAGATATTTACCGTTATGGTAATATCAAATAAATTGCATGCATTTTTACCACTCTTTTAAAAAGATGGTGTATAGATCTAGCCTAATTCTGTCAAGTCAATACAATCAATGATATGGTGCTGTGTATGTAATTAGTACTTCATGATGAAAGTAGAACTCCTTGTTTTTTTTTTTCAATCCAAAAGTGATATCAAGGAAAATGACTTTTAAGTCATTGAATGTTGATGTCTGCTGGTTTAAGAAATGTGCCTGAACACATTTGATCTTTTTCAGGTTGGGTAGCTGCCTCAATGCATAGCCAGAAATGGAGGAAAACACTTGGCTAATAACATCCTAACTCCCCTTAATGTTTTTGTTTACTCCAGCCTTGCATGACCAGCAGCAGGGTAATTGTGTTAAGTTTGGGTAAAATAGTTCTCATCACACAGACCCCCAGCAGGGCACAGGAAGTTAGTTTCACTAAACTGTATCTATTTTGGAATAGAAATACATGTACTGAAATAAAAACAGAGAAAATCTTTTTTCACATTAAGGACACTAAAAAGCCAAATGGACTTGGCGGGTGGATCCGTTAATATGAGGTAGCTGTCACAACTTAAAATTTTTTATTATTTAGGAATTTTGAGAGTCCTCTCTACCATCAGATCAAGAGTGTTTCTTTAGAAGCAGATACATCTAGCTAGCTAGCTATCATCTGCTTTGGAGAAACTGGATATCTTATATTTTATAAATACTTTATATTTCATAAATACTTATCTATATTATTTATAGATATATTAGATATTGTATGTATTATATTTATACATACATATCTATAAGAGAGATTTTATATATACGTGTGTATATACACGTGTATACACATTCACACACACACACAGATCTCCAAAATCTCCAAATATCAAATAATCAGATTTTTAATATTTATTCTGAAGCGGTTATCGTGTAGCATCAGGAAAAATATTTCAAAGTCCATTTGGAGGAGTGTAATCTCTAATAACCTGGAACAGTACAGCGTGGTCGTCTAGTCATTGAACCAGGAGTCAAGGCAAAGCCAAATGATGTACTCTGGCTTTTTCCCATTTCCCTGAGTGATTTCATCTCCAATTCTAAAAATAGGCTAGAATGGAGATGGCTTCACGTGTTTCCACCTCCCACATATGTCCCAATCTTCACCATCATTGGATTAAAAAAAATGTACTTGTAAATGAATCATTAATCCTATAAGGAGTTTTCTTCTGTTTTCCTGAGCAGGTAACATTTTGTTTCACAAATATCAGTCACTTAGTATTTCAGGCTTGGCTTTTCTTATAATAAACCACATTACTCATAAATATGAGCAACACTTTTCGTTGTTTGTTCCAATATGTTTCCCTTTTTTAAATCAATGCAACTCCATCTTTGCTTTGGTTTTCAACCTGACAAGCTGGGCCAATTAGGTATCCCAAAAGGTACAGATTTTGATACCCCATTTGGATGGTGTGTTTCTGTGTAGCTTCTAATCAGACGCTGAATATGACTTCTCTGTGACTCTAAAAAAATTGCATCAGTTGCGACCACACAGGATGTCTACTGAACTGAGTTTCTAACAAGGGGATTTTTAAATACTTGGTGTCCCTCTCCCTTCACTATAACCAGGAATTCATGAGGGGAAGTGACCAGCGTGCCAGGTTTTCCAGGCACCTTCTGTGTCACTCATATCGTTCATAAAGGAAAGAGGCTATTATCTGTGCGTTATTTTCATTAGGAATACAGTGGGAACATCTTCATTAGAAACAGAGAGTGCGCTTGATGTGCTCTGTTGTGATAATGAGGGGAAGGGTGTGAACAAGAAGATAAGAGGAGCAAGTATTTTACTGGAAGCATTCCACCTGGCTTCTGCTTCATTTTATTTAATTGGATGAAGAACATTTTCTGCCTGTGAAAACTGCCAAATGTCCCAGATTGGGAGTCGAGAAGCCAGGATTTGAGGACATCGTCCATGGCAATGCTTCGTGTCCCTCTTCCTCCCCCCGATGGGTGTCTTGGTATTCTCAACTTTTAAAAGAGCGAATGGACTATACATAGGACATTTGGAAATGTAAGAAGGATGGAGTTTAGGGGGAAAAGGAACTGTAGTCAGTCTTGGACAAAAATCATGAACTAGACGAATTCCATTTTCAAGCTTTTTTGGGTTACCTTTGTGTGCGTTTCTCTTCTACTTTTACCATCTCTATCTAGGCTTTATGTCCATGCTATTTATATATTTGTCCCCTTTATAAAAACTCAACTCTTCTCTCTCCTGTCCCTTCACATCTCTGCTATATAACGTTATAAATTAGAAGAGTTGACAGATTTCCCAAATAAAATAACTGGATGCCCAGTTAAATTTTAACATCACATGTACACCAGATAAAATTCTAGTCTCCATAGATCCAGTGCAGTAATGTTCTTTGTTTATTTGTGATCCAAATTTAACTGAAGGATGTCCAGTATTTACCTGAAAATCCTATAAGTTGGCGGTTTGTAAGTTTATTTTTCAAGGCTGCCTGGAGTTCAGGAGAAGTGACTTTGGTGGTAGAGGAAGGTTTGGAGGTAGGATAAGAGGATGGTAGAGACAGCACAGCACACTGGCTCTTCCTGTGCTGACCAAGCTCTCTTCCCAGCCGACTTGTGTATTGGCATTGGGTATTTAATTTCGTTTGTTGGAAGGATTTTGTTGCTAAGAAAAGAAGCCTGAAAACTACTGGTTGTCCTGGCTATTTTCTGTTTGTATCTGTGGATCCACCTCCCATCTTTCTCTGGGAAAGAGAAAGCTCTGGGCCCCTGCAGACTGGCTTCTGGGGAGCTGGGAGGAGAGTGAAGGCAGAGGGAAGAGTGAGGCTGGGTTATTTAGCCCCCTGGCTTGTTGCCTGCAAATGAATTCAGGTGATTTTAAATTTGGGGTCACAAAGAAATTATTTTAGCTGTGTGGAAAGAAGAACACATTAATTGTGCATTATCCCAACTGTGGCTTATGCAAATGAAAATTAATGTTCTCTCATATTAAACACTCTGGAGTCAGGCAGCTGTTGGTGGTGTTTCAGTGGCTCAGTGATGTCATGCTCGTAGCTCTGAGAGCTCATTGATATTTTCCTCCTGATTTCAAGATGGCTGCTGAAGTTCCAGACATCAAGTACATGTTCAAGGCAGAAAGAAGTGAGGAAAGGAAGAAAGCTTCAATGTCTAACCCATTATTAGAAGAGCAGAAAATTTCCTCAAAGATCTCCATGGACTTATGTTTCATTGGCTAGATCTTTGTTTTCTGATCCCCTCTGGTTCCAAGGAATACTAGGAGCATAAATATATAGATTTTCCAGCCTCTGAACAGTACAGGAGAGAAGGGAGGTGAGAATGGTGTCGGTTTAATCAGCTAACAGTGTCCAGGGTGAATTCGCTATTGACAGGAAATGTTTAAGAAGTCAATGTGTCAATCCTAAGGAATAGCTTTTTAATGGAATAATTTACAGACACTCTAGCTTGCTTATGAAGATGTGTTTAAGGCAAGGTATTTCATCATGGCCCCTTAATTTCAACTATGTAGGTGATTATGCCTATTTGTCACCTTTCATCACAACTTGAAAGGTAGAAAAATCTCAGAGGATCAAGGCCTTGGTCAAATTATATTGTAAATACTTCCCTGCCCACTTTACACTTCCATTTTATTTCTGTTGTATCTATTTCCTAAATATACAGTTGAAATCAGAGTAAAACGAATACAAAACCATGGAAAAGAACATGTGTCTAGAAACTAAGTGACTGGTCTTTCTTTCTCCCTGCCTCTCTTCCTTCTTTCTTCCCGTTTCTTTTGTCATCAAATAGATGTGTGTTGAGATAGTGTTGCCTTTCTGAATCTCTCTTCTTTGTTCTGTAAAAGGAGGATTATGCTAGAGTAGATGATCATTTTGTTCAGCAAATATTGATTGACCATCGACTATTAAACATACTTTGTCCCAGGCTCCAGGGACTGAAAGGATGGTGATGATTCAGACAAAATTCTTGTCCTCATGGAACTTACATTCTAATGGACAGAGACCCACAATAAAAAAATAAAGAAGTGATAAAAAATATCAAGTAGTGATAGGTGCTATGCAGAGAAACAAAATAGAGTGAGGTGGGAATAAGTGTCTCAGGGCCTGTTTCAGATAGTGAGGTCCGAAGACCTTTTTGAGGAGGCAGCATTTAAATTGAGATTAGAATGTCCAGAAACGGATTCCTTAGAGGTGGGGTGTTACCGCTTCAGGAAGAGGGAACTATAAATGCGTAAGCTCTATAGGGACCAAGCTTGGCATGTTTAAAGAACCAAAAAGATATTGAATTTCTGGTTTTCATGGCTATCTCTCCCATTTTCTAGAAATGCAAGTTCTCACTAGTCTTGTTTCAGTTTCTGTCATTAAAACATCAATGACTCACTGTCCTGGGGTAATTGAGGCTCTCTTGTCTCTGCCACAGGCTCAATGCTTATGGGGACAGACTGAGCATGAGGTTTGAGAATGTGGCCCTGGTTGATCCTGGTGTAGGTCTAGTGCACCACGGAGCTACACAGAGAGCCTGTTGTTGCCACCCCACCTTTCACAGACCTGTCATTCACATGCTCAATTATTAGAGCGTTCATCTCTAATACTCTAAGGAAAATGAACCCCATCAATTCACGGTCTTCATCACTGATTTACTCCCCACTGCGTGTGTTGCTTCTATTTGCCCTAAGCTCAATATCCCCTCCTTTTAATGCCCTGGGGTGTGACGATCTAGGGTGTTAATTCCCTAATGCCCGTTTGTAAATTAGCACCCGGCTGTGGATGGCAGACTGGCACAGGTCCCTGATGAGGTGTGCACCAGTCTGCAATGCAATAGGAAACTGAGGTCAGTGATTTTTTTCCACAAAGCCAAATTTATGGAACTTAAAAAAAAATCTTGTTTTCTTCTGAGATCAAGTCCTTCCTAGTTTTTTGAATTAATACAAAATTTAACTGCAGTGATAAAATACTTCTTTTGGGAAAAGTAAATCATGTTTATTTAACCTTTTATCAGAAGCCTGGTTTTTCTCTCCATGGAATTTTACAGGCTCTGAAATCCCAGGGCCTGGAAACCACGAAGTTGGTCAAAGCCTATGCATTCGTGTTTGCAGAACCTGGCATTGTGTCTCCTCTCAGGAACCCTATGGATATTAACCTGTTCCCCTGTGACCTAAGTGTCAATGGATAGAAGGAAGGAGAATTGGTTTAGAGGCTTCAGCTCCATCACCTTTTCCATTGGTAGAAAACGCATTACCATTTCTTGTGTATTTCAGAGGCTGTGTTCTCCATATCTCTGCTTTTGTTCTCTTCTCAAAACGTATTTAACAATGAAATAGCGTATAGCAGTAGCTTAGATGTATGCTTTGCTCTAAAAAAACCACTTGTGAGACTTCTCCCCCTGATTTCCTTGGCAGTATTATTTCATAACATAGTGGCTTGGCTGTTGTCTCACTGACTTGCTGGATAAATAAAGGTATACTTTTTGTTCACCTCTGCTTCCTCTTTTCTGTTTCCTCATTCATCCATTTGCTGAGCACTGCCTGAATGCTAAGTCCTGATGGTGGGGCGATGAAGAGCTTTGTGAGGGATTCACAAACAACAAATGATCTAAGGGCGATGCCTGGGAGAGGAGATACGTGCAAGGCACAGACTGGAAAGACTCATTCCTTCTGCCTAGGAAAAGTCTTAGAGAATATGGAACAGGAAGTCCAGTGAACTTCCGATTCTCTCTGCCCAGGACTAGGCCGGAGGCCGACTTCTCCCGTCACCCAAATGCTGTTGGCCGCAGAGTTTGGGATGCATATCCTGGAACTGTGGGTCAGCAAGCTTGAGATTACAGCTGAGTCTGCTTACCTGCAAGTGTGTAGCCACCAAGGTGAGGCCACTCAAGTTTTCTGTGTTTGTCTGTAAACCAGACATTACATATCTACAAGCTTGTCCTTCCTTTCTTCTTCTGACTACCTTCAAAAAAGGTTGTATCACCCATGGTCTTAGGCACTAGAGGTACACAGATGAATGCAGTCGAGCTCACAGCACAACCAGGGTGAGATAGGTCTGATGATGGGTGAGTTGCAGTGCACGCCCATGCTAGGGGAGGAATACCCGTGTGTCAAAGTTACTGGAAGGCAGCAAGGAAATCTTGGGCAAATATTTTTGGAAAGGCACAAAACAAGGGCTAGGGAGTACTGGTGCTAGTGGGCAACTGGATTCATGGCGGACGTGGAGGCCTGAAGGCCGGCATGCTGAAACTCTTGTCCCACTGCTGGTGTGCAGATACTCCAGGAAAAATGCATTAATGGGAAGGGATTTCAATATCCATAGGAGGCCTCTGAAATTTTCATATTATGGTTAAGCTTAAGTTGGCACTTAAGTTAAATACTAACTTTAGTGCTTAGGAGGAATGTTTTTTATTTATTAAAATCAAAGCCGAAAAGTACCATCAGAAGGAACTTTAGCAGTAAAGGTATTTCATACTGTTCCCTGGAAAACTTGCTGTTCCTTTGAATGATCAAGATGTATGATGTAGCCATTGTGTTCCCCTGTGTTCATCATCTCTGTGCTGACTTTAGTGTAAGCACATCTTGAAACAAATATCATCACTGGTGGCATGGAATCCTCTCCCAGAGCTGTTGTCATTCATAATTAAAGACAATGCAGTCTGGGGGTACCTGGGTGGCTCAGTTGGTTGAGCATCCGAGTCTTGATTTTGGCTTGGGTCGTGGTCCCAGGATTGTGGGATCAAACCCTGCATCGAGAGCACCGAGCCTACTTAAGATCCTCTGTCTCTCTCTCTCTCTCTCTCTCTCTCTCCCTCCCTCCCTCCCTCCCTCCCCTTGCCCCTCTTGCCCACGAACTCTCTCTTTAAAATAAAGATAATTTAAAAAAAGATAATGCAGTCTGGTGTTAGCAGTATCTCCTCCCATATACAAAAGTGGGGCCAAAACAGAGGCACCAGAAATGCTTAGGTTCAGAGGTTTTCAGGCAGAGTTGGCTTCCTGTTCCCAACAATGGGGCAAAGGAGAGTTTGAAAGTAGAGAAGGCATGGTTCCATTCCCACCTGCAGGCTCCCTTTAAGGATTTCCTAATTCTGTTCAGTCCTTGACACACCTGAGAACTTGCTGGAACACATTAGGGATGCTACTCTCCTTTCTCATAGATCTTGCCTGGTTTTGGTCAACTGGTTATCTTATCTATCACATCTTTTCGGACATGCTTATCCTCATTAGGGGGGTCTGAGGGAATGTCTGGACAGGGAAGGAGTCAGGAAGCCTTGTGTAGAGTCTGGCTCTCCATCACCTTTTTGTTTTAGCCCAGGCACATCTTTGAACTCTCCGAGCTTCATTTTCTCTAGCCACCAGCAGACATAGCGTATTCACAGGCATGTTGTAAAGATCAAAATGAGATAATTTGTGAGCAACGTGTTTGAAAAGTATATACAACATTATACAAACCCTCACATATAAATAGAGTTTAGTCACACTGGTACACAATTATGTCCGTGATGCAGATGTAGGCACAAGCACGGGGATGCTCACCACACCTCCCCTGCCCTGCCTCCGTGTAGAAGGTAACAGCATGGAGAACACATGTTTCGAGGGTTTGCTTGATTTTCAACAAGATGTCCCAAAATCCTGGGTCGGAGGCTGAGCTTTGTGATGTCCCCATGTCCCCTTCAGGTTAGGAAATAGGAAAAATGCTTGGTCTGTTATTCCATTGTTATTGTAGATGGTTGTTCTGTGTTAACTGCAGATTTTCCAGTATGGTCTGGCCAAGGGAGACAGAGCAGCCAGAACAGAGAATAGAGATGTTAACCTCTCTTCTGAACTTCTGCCCCTCTTTCCTGGGGCTCCCATCATCTCAGCCTTGATGGGCCTGCTAAACATGCTTTGAACATGCTTTGAACATGCTTTGAACATTCAGGCCAAAGGTAGCAAAAGGTATGGTTAGTGTCTCCTGTTCTAGCCCATGTGCTATATATTACTGCAAGAATGATCCTCAAAATCCTCATAGGAACCCCAAAGACTTCAGAGTAAAGTTCAAACTCCTGAACTTGGTTCATGAACTGCTTCATGCTCTGACATTACATTTTCATTTTCTGGGGGCCTGGTACTTGTCCATCTGAAACCTGGGCCTGAACCAGGAGAGCCACTTGCTAAAGTTAAAACAAATGACTTCCGGTTTAAGACAGGAATCCCATGGGAACTCATCTTCTACTTTGCAGGCCCTTACCCTAATTAAACTTCAGTTACCTTGCAAGTCTCAGGACAAGCTACAGGCATTTGAGAAGCCTTCCCTACTCACTTAAGCTGACAAATGTTCCTTTTTCCACTTCCATAACAATCTGGGCAGAACTTTTATTTAACATGTATTGCTCTATGTTCCAAATTGTAAAAATCTGATCATCCCACTAGACCTGAAAGGCAAGGTCTGATTAGCATTTGTACTTCCCACACCTTGAGTGGCACCTGAGAGGCTTCCATTTGTTGGATGAATGAATGATGAATGAATGAATGTGAACTTTCTAAGTGGGGTGTTTATATCTGATTTATGGGTCATTCTTCCATGCTTGCCCCCATCTTCCTTTCCTTGCCCTTTCCAACAGCAAAGTGCTCCTAGCTGACCTTCATTAAATATTTGTTAGAATAACAAGTGAGTAGTGTCTTTTGATGCTTTTGGTAATAATGAGTTGCATCTTACTCATCTGGCCTACATCCTCAGCTGCCAGCATTGGGAATTAGATCCCATCACCACTGCTACCCCCAAAGAATTACACTTACTGCTGCTGTGGCTGTTGAAGCTCCAACCTGAGGGTTTGGGGAATATGGCTCTATTTCTAGGCACGACACTGAATCATGTCCTGGCCTTAAGCAATTGCCACACCATCCATTAAATGAGGGCGGAGACCATCCCCTCCTTTCTTAAAGATGTTATGAAGATTAATGAGGTAATGTCTGCAAAGAAAGGTATTATTCTAAATACTGAGTGTTATGGTAACATTGCTTTCATCTGTGTTACCCATCAGTCTGTGTTCATCCAAGCAAGATGCAAAAGTGGGAAAGTTGCTAGAGCGATTGAACTGAGAGAGGAGACCAAGGTCTTATTCTGAGAACTGCTGATTACCAACCCCTCTGTTTCCATCTCTTCTGTCTACAAAAGCTTGCAATAACATAGCACTTACTCACAATCAAAAGGGTATGTGGAAAATTAATGAATTTGTTTTTGTAAAGTGGATGGGTCCTTGGATAAAAAGCTTTGTAAAGCCACGAGATATTAATTCAATCCCAGGTTTCTGTTTCTCTTCCTTTCTTTCGAAAGGATATTCACTGAGCTTATCACTTTCTCAGGATTTTTTTTTAATTACCATTAACTCGGTCTTTTATGTACAGCTGTATACTTCTATTGAACTTCTTTGTTTCCCTCTAGAGAGGTTACTGTTTGAAATTTCTCACTGTCGTATTTCTGTTTGTTTGCTTATAAACCAGTAACCCAACAAACAGCTTTTGGACAATAGTCTCCGTTTTTTGTTTTTTTTTTTTTTTTTTTTTTTTAGTGAGGCATTATTTTTATAAGTCACAGCCCTTTTGAAATGTGTTTATTTATTAATTTATAAATGGTTCCCATCAAACATTGCACCTGTGTGACTTATATTAATTAGAATAATAATGCAATGAGAAATGAATAGGCTGTTTTGATTTCTGTGCTAATCCAAGTAAACCTAGTGTATAGTATTTGAGAATTAGATTGTTTATTGCAAGTCGGAAGAGTACACAGGAATGGAAATAGTCTACATTATCCTGTGCCTATTTTAGAGTTTTGCTGGATAAATGTCAGAGTTCGTATTAATACATTTTAAAGAAATAATCTTAAAGCAATTATAACAACTAGTATATATAAATCGTTTATAATTCTTCATACCCAGTTTTTTTCCTTGTAAGTGAATCATTCGAAAGGCAAGGTCTGTCTATACGGCAGTAATATACTTAGTAATTCATAATTTTGAGGATTGAACAATCAGAAATAGTTGAGTGCTTATTCTGCACATAACGTTATGGATTAGTTTGCACACTACAAGTTCACCAGATAATTGCTGCACCTAGACTTTTTTTTTCAGACTCAGAAATTTTTTATTGAAAGGAGTAGATAATCAAAAAGTTGGGAGACCAGTAACCTATGCCTGTCCCTAAATAGTTGGTCATGTTCCTTCTTATTTTATTTATTTATTTATTTATTTATTTATTTATTTATTTATTTATTTTAAAATAAAATTTATTGTGAAGTTAGCTAACATACAGTGTATACAAGTGTGCTCTTGGCTTCGGGAGTGGATTCCCACGATTCATCACTTACATGCAACACCCAGTGCTCATCCCAACAAGCGCCCTCCTTAATGCCCATCACCCATTTCCCCCTGCCCTTGCATTCCCCCATCAACCCTCAGTTTGTTCTCTGCATTCAAGAGTCTCTTATGGTTTGCCACCCTCTCTGTTTGAAACTATTTTTCCCTCTCCCTTTCCCCCTGGTCTTCTGTTAAGTTTCTCAAATTCCACATATGAATGAAAACATACATCTGTCTTTCTCTGACTGACTTATTCCACTTAGCATAATACCTTCTAGTTCCATCCATGTTGTTGCAAATGGCAAGATTTCATTCTTTCTCATTGCCGAGTAGTATGCCATTGTGTATATATACAACATCTTCTTTATCCACTCATCAGTTGATGGACATTTGGGCTCTTTCCATAATTTGGCTATTGTTGATAGCACTGTTATAAACATTGGGGTTCATGTGCCCCTATGAATCAGTACTTGTGTATTCTTTGGATAAATTCCTAGTAGTGCTATTGCTGAGTCATAGGGTAATTCTATTTTTAATTTTTTGAGGAACCTCCACACTGTTTTCCAGGGTGGCTTCACCAGTTTGCATTCCCACCAACAGTGCAAGAGGGTTCCCCTTTCTCCACATCCTCATCAACATCTGTTGTTTCCTGAGCTCTTAGTTTTAGCCACTCTGGCTGGTGTGAGGTGGTATCTCAGTGTGGTTTTGATTTGTATTTCTCCGATGATGAGCGTGCATTTAGACTTTCAGTGGAAAGACTGGGACATTAGGACAGTTATCTGAATCATGCTGACAACGGGTCCTACCTATCAACTTTTAGGACAAGAAAAAGATTAATTTGTCTGAAGTTGCCATATTAAAGGTCTTCACTGACCAAAGGTAAATTCTACTTCATCCCTACAGACAGCCTTGTTCTGTATTCACAAGGAAAAGATAGCTATTTTTAAGAATACATATATCTCAAATCTTGAAGTTATATCAATGTACTATTGATTACCTAAACTGCGCCCATATTTTGTAGTAAAGAAAACTGAAATGCTGAAATATTGTGAGGCTATGTGGTTGCCCTAGGTCACGTGACTAGTTAAACTAAAACTAGGACCCAAGTATCCTGGTTTCTTGTAATACCAGTAATAATACCAATAATAGTAGGTTTCAGATGAAAATATCCAGCCAGTAGCTCTTGCTCGTGAGAAAAGTGTGTTATGGAGTAGGGAGACACACCTGGAACTGGGTTAAGAGGAGGTAAACTGGTTCCATCATAAAAAATAATGATTTGTCCTTAGATATGTTACTTACCTCTTCAGTTTTCTTATCTTTCAAATTCAGGAATCTCACTGGTTAATCTCCAACTTGCTTCTTAGCTCTGGGATTCTCTGGTTTTATGAATAAAATTGAACCAGAAAATTGTTATCATAGACATGTTGGCATAAAACCTCATCCCCTTTCTATCTGCTAATAAATATTTGAAAAGTCCATGTTTGTGAAGCCTGATACAAGTCAAATACTTAATGTCCCTTGAGCTGAGTTCTCCTTCCCAGAAGCACACCGTAATTTGTTATGGAATTTGGTTTTGAGGAGCACACCATAAGACACATTCATCGTTGGTAGGAGTTTCCATAAGCACTAACCAATGTAAAATAACTGTTATGTCCAAGATACTCTGTTAGGTGCTGACTAGGCTCCAAAGGTAAATGTACTACCTCCATCCCACTTGAACATATACAAGAACATTGAAAGTATTTCCATGATCATTCCATTTTGAATGATCATATCATCAAGTATTTCAGATCATCATATCATAGTATTTCAGAATTAGAAGAGATTTTAGTGGTTTTCCATGTCACATCATTCATTTTAAGCTAGAAGAAGCCTTTTATCTGACAACTCAGCTTTACTCCTGGAAGAATATTTATCTTTATATATTACAAATATGTAATAAACAGTGTTAAAAAGAGAGATCATCTTTTCCTTCCATGATACACACAACTGTATTTCATCCTAGATATAGGTCTTTGTATTTGGTGTTTTCTTTTAGAATGTTTCTTATCTCCTGTAGCTGTCATTTTGATGAAAATCAAGGCTGATATAGGAAAATATGTAGAGGTCACTAATCTATTTTGTTAAAAGAAATCAAAGAAAATTGTTTTCTGAAGGTTTCACCGGCCATCTTCCATAAAAGCAATAACATTTTTAAAAAGTTGGTGGTCTAATATGTGTTTTGGTTGGAATGCATATTTGTTTGGAATATTTAATTAGGAATGAATTACTTGGGGTGTTCATGATGGAAAATATAACTTCTGTACCTTCTACAAAGTAAGAGATTTTTCCCTTAAGAACCCAGACTCTGATGGGTTCTCAGGAAACTCATCAATTAAAAATAGCTCAATGTCTTTTGGTTTAAATAGCCTCTTTGCAGTTCAGAGTTCAACTCCCCTTGTTTAAGTAGTCTCTATACTTGATCTCTTTGGGAAAATTGCTAGACTTTCAGAGATCTGCCCCATTCACTGTTTTGTTTTTGTTTTTGTGTTTATTTGTGCAAGATGGCACAGGTAGGAAGGTATGAGGGTTTACATCTGCTTGATGGTAATGGAGGGTCTGGCCCTTGAACTTCCTTGCTTCGGAGTGGCTGGACTGTTGGCCACTTTGCTGGTTTGAGCACTCGGGGCACTGCATGGGCCCCTGATGGTAGGAGATGGTAGCCTGCCATTTACATCTGGTCTCTATACACATTACAGCCTCCATGCTCTCTTTGCGAGCATCCGGCAGGTCCTCTAGTATTCTTCGTACCTCAGTAACCTTTTATGGCAGCAAGGGGAACTTCTGTTTTTCCATCTGCTCTGTCTCAGGGACGTTTATCCAAGCCTCTTCCTGCCATCACCTCCATGTTGAACAAAGTGTCAGCCAAAAGCAGCAGTACTCCTAGGAGCTTGCCGTGCTCACTCATCCTGAGATTTGGGGGCTTTAAAAAAATTTTTTTTTTTTTTTGCCCATTTTTATATTGCTGTAACCATCTCTTTAGCTCAAGGCTTGGTTTTGAGGGATGTGGGACAACATTTCTTTTACTTCTCTTTCTTGGCATTTGGCTTTTACTTGACTTTCCCTAAGTCATAGCCTTGCTTCTGCTTCTATTCTCAAAGCTCAGTCCTGAAGGCCAGCTCATGCACAGGGAGAGAAAACAGCACCCAACCAAGTACCACAAATGACAGGGTACTTCCAAACCAGCATGTGTGCTATTCTGTAGACTGATATAGAGCCTCTTCCTCCTTCTCCTTCACCCTGTTACCCTCTCATCCCATTCCCTCTCTCTCTTTCTCTTGCCTTCCCCTTTTATCTTCGGCCTTCTTCTGTCTCTCTCTTTCTCTCCACCCACCCCAAATACTTGTGCAGGTCAGTTTACATTTCACATTTTAAAATCTCAGTTTTTCTACCTTTTATTTTGGGAAAATAAAACTTAAATCCGTTTTCTTATTTCTTCGCAATTATAGAAGAAATAATTAGTGGTTATAGATTATCTTGATAAACTTTTAACCACAAGTGATTTGAACAACCATTAACCACAGAAGCATTATTAATATTGCTCAAAGTATTGTCTGTTGTTCTTTTCTTCGTGGCTATCATAATGACTTTAAAATTCTTTTTCTGGACAGGAAGAATAGTCTGTTAGCTACACAGAATAGCACAGGGGCAGGATATCACCCTGCTAAGGAGCATGGGATATGAAATTAGATTGCTTGGATTCTTCCTGAATCTGCCCCTCTATCTTAAGTTACTTATTCACCTCCTGCTTCCATTTTCTTACCTGTAAAAAGTGATAATAGTTACTACATCAGAATATTATTGAGAGAATTGAAGGATGGAATCCATGTAAATCATTTAGAATTGCATTGTTCAGTATGGAAGCCACTAGCCATTAGCTGCTATTGAACACTTGAAACGTGGCTAGTCCAAACTGTGGTGTCCTGTAAGTGTAAATTACCCATGAGATTTAGAAGATTTAGTAGGACAAAATGTATGTAACGCACCTCATTAGTAGTTTTTCATTGATTATATGTTGGAAAGATAGTGTTTTGGACAGATTGTGTTAAAACATGGTCTTAAAATTAATTTTACTTGTTGGTATGGAGTGAATGTTTGTATCCCCTCAAAGTCATATGCTGACTTCCCATCTCCACTGTGACCATATTTGGAAGTGGCACCTTTGGGAGGTATTTAGGATTAGATGACATCACGAGGGTGGAGCTCTGGATTAGTGCCTTTATAAGAAGAGGAAGAGACCAGAGCCCTCTCTCTCTCCATCATGTGAGGATGCAGCCAGCAGACTGCCATCTGCAAACCAAGAAGAGGATTCTCAACAGATGCTGAATCTGCTGGAAGCTTAATCTTGGACTTCCAGACTCCAGAATTGTGAGAAATAAATGTCTATTGTTTAAGCCACCCAGTCTGGGATATTTTCTTACAGTAGTCTGAACTAAGGGACTATTTCTTAAAAAATAAAAAAAAATGTGGTGGTCCCTGAATGGTTCAGCTGGTTGAGAATCCAACTCTTGATTTCAGCTCAGGTCATGGTCCCATGGTTGTGGGATTAAGCCCCATGTTGGGCTCTAGACTGAATGTGGAGTCTGCTTAAGACTCTCTCTCTCTCTCTCTCTCTCTCTCTCTCTCTCTCTCAAATTTATATATATATACATATATACATATATATATACGTATATATAAATATATATATATATATATGGGTACCAGTAAATTTTACTTTCCTTATGTGGCCCACATTTGTGGTTTGCATTATATTTCTTTTGGACAGCGCCAATCTCTCATATAATAAACACTCAAGCATGTTCAGCTATTATTCTAGGGCACTTCTCATTTTCATGTAAGCAAAAATACTTGTTTTACATACCTCTTTATGGCCCAGGGTCACTCTGCCCACATTAAAAAAAAAAAAAAAGTATCACGTTATCATCAACTATGGTGGAGGTAAGAGTGTTATTTGGTTTGGGGGGAAGAATTATTGTGAATTTTGCTCAGTGATAGGAATGCTTTTGGTGTGATCAAATCAAGGTTTTTCTCCAACAGTGGACTGAGTAATGATTGCAGACTAATTACAGCATGCATATTGCACTTTGCTTTGCAGTAACAGCTTTCTACCAGCTGTTTCCTTTAGCAGTTGTTCATTTCAAGTAGGTACCAATGTTGCTGGAAGTGTGGGATGCCAGAAAGCAATTTCAATTCTTAGCTTCAAATTGAAATCTGTATTTTTTTTTTTTTTTGCATTTTTTTTTCCTTAAGGGCCCTTCAAACGCTACATAGCTCTAAGGCTAATTTCTTAGCACCTTTTCTGGTCCCTTTTTCAGAAAAAAAATCTTTTGAAGATTATATACAGAATGATACAAAATCTCAAGTTTAATTAAGCTTTAGCAAAAATATCCTTTAACTATTACATTTGTTTCTTGCTTTATTCCTTCATAGCCTGCAACTCTTCTGAAGTATACTTTCAAGTAGAGATTCAATAGAGCCATTTGGAGTAGTTGTTACTGTGGATTAAATAACTATTCCCATCTGGCTCCTGAGATATATAATCTGTATTCCTCTCTGGATAATAAATACAGTAAGTAACTACTTAACCATCCCTTAGACCATCGCTTTTGTCTGTCCTGGTGGGTTTTAATTATCTATCAATAAGGATGTTTCATTAACTCTTTCCTTGCACAGAAACATGTCCTGTAGGCTTATTTTTACTGAGAAAGACATTTGCCTGGTTCCTCTGACCCTAGCAAGGCTTCAGATGTGTAATGGTGACTGGTGATTACAATGGCTGACATTTATTGAGCACTTACTATGTAATAGGCACAAACGCGTAGGGCCAGTGCTAAATGATTTGTAAACATCAGTTTATGCAGATCTTTTCAAAAACCCTTTAAGGAGCATTATTATCCCATTTATCATCTAGGAAACAGATTCCAAGTCCCACGACCTGCAAGTGGCTAACATGACATTCAAATCTAGATTTGTGTGACCCCATGTCTGGCCTGTCATCCTCACTTCAGAGTTAGGGGCTGCAAATGGAGTGAGCACCTCGGGAACTGTGCTGAGCGATACTCTGGGGTGTGGGGATAATGTGTTAGAGTTTTTACACATATATATGCTTTCTTATTTTTTTGAAATTTTTATATTTATGTCTTACACTGTATAAGATAGAAAAGTACATCAGTGCATGTAGAAAATATCTGCACAAGGTATTATAGATTTGGGGAATGCACGCTCATTTTTTTTCTGATAGGTCTTTACTATCAGATCATCCACACAAAAATTATAAAACATGAGATGCATGATAGCAACACCTATGATCCAACATCCAAAACTTTTTTAACTGACAGAAGAGTCTTCCATTAGAGCATTATTTGCCCTTATCTTCACTATTAACTCAAGCGAAGCTCCACATTGGGGAGTTACTTTCCCTTGGGGGTAAGATAATTTGTCTCCCCTCATGCCTAAGTGAATAGATGCTTTAGCCATTTGACCACTGCTACCTGTTCCTACCACCTAGTCTCAGCTCACCTTGGGTCTCTGCTTGCTCTACAGCGGACATCTACTTCCTGGAACTCCGAGATAAATAATTACCCATGATACAATGTTGCTAAGCCATGCTGCCTCCAACTAAGGGAAAGAAGACTGTGGCTTTTTTTTTTTTTTTTTTTTTTTTTTTTTTTGCTTTGGGCTCTATCCATGCAGCAAACACAAAGTTGCTTTCTATTCAATACCTTTATTAACGATTGCTGGCTGAGGAGAACAGTAACTAGAGGGAATTATAATGTAGAAAATTCTAAATATGGATTTAGAAATATGGATTCTAAATATGACTATCTCCAGAAACGAAAAGAAAAGGAAAAGCTTGGCCTCCTTGTCTTAAGAATCTCATCATTTTCTTCTTCCTCTTCCTCCTTCTCCTCCTCTTCTTCTCCAGAGATGGAGTGGGAGAGAGGTATATCTTGAATCCTTCAGAGTGCAATCTTCCTTTCCCCTTCAGGAAAACCTTGAATCTTCAGCGGTCACTGGCATGGTCTCACATCTTCCCTCATCAGAATAATAATATATATACAATAATTCATAGTAGCAAAGTCCCCACATTTGAGTTACTCGGCCTAGAGTAAGGACTTGAACCGTTCAGTTCAGGGTGAGATTCACATTATAGCTGCATTTCCTTAAACAGTTTTCAGTTTCAGTTTTCTTTGCAGGAAGCAAAGATCTGTGCCTGAGCTTCTTCTGTCTCATTTTGGTCTCCTGTAGAGAACTCTTGGATGGAGCATACACACTCCTCCCAAGGACAAACGGCAATTCTTTAAGATGGTAGGACCTAAAACCTATAAGGAAGAGAAAGCAATATTTGAAAACCATATGCCTGCAAAGATTGCCCTTGCTACAATGTGATTGTATTTTGCTAAACCATTGCAATTCTCACTTTCTCACCCCTCACCCAGCTCTGTACCACCTCTGCTCTGTCAATTTCAATTTGATCAAATTCAACAACCATTGTTTTTGAGTCAGATAATGAGATACTGAGTGCATATGTCAATAAAATAGTGCTTGTCCTCAAGCACCTTATAAATTAGAACAGGGAGATAGACATACATAATTGTTAAAGACAATGTGGTAAGTTGTATATTTAGGTGCAAAAGGCTTTGAAAATATTGAAAAACGAGCAATTTTTTTTAACTGGGTAGGAGGAAATGATTTATGGAGGAGAGAATAGTAATGCCAGGCTTTAAAGAACACAAGAGGGGGGCGCCTGGGTGGCTTGGTCGGTTAAGCGTCAGACTTTGGCTCGGGTCATGATCTCACAGTCCGTGAGTTCGAGCCCCGCGTCGGGCTCTGGGCTGACAGCTCAGAGCCTGGAGCCTGTTTCAGATTCTGTGCTTCCCTCTCTCTCTGCCCCTCCCCTGTTCATGCTCTGTCTCTCTCTGTCTCAAAGATAAATAAACGTTAAAAAAAAAAAAAAAAAAAGAACACAAGAGGTTTCACTAGGCAGGGGAAGTATGGCAGAGAATGCAAATCAAAGGAAAACCTAGGATATCCCATTTTCTTTATGAGGCACAATGACACCATCATGTGACTATAATGAATGGTCTAAAGGTGGGAGACAAACTGTACCCTTCCTAGTCTCTAACATATTTAATAACGCACAGAAAAGAAATACCCCTACAAAATAAGGGGGAGATCCCATTTTCTATTCACTTGTCCAAAATTGACCTATTTCAAATATCACTTCCAAACTGGGGCTTTTTTCTTATCATATTGGTTGATAACAGTGACTGTACCATTCATCTGGAAGTTTTCCTATTCTACCTAGCCTTACAGAGATTATTTTTGACTATATATCCACCATTTCCCCCAAAGCAGAGATTATATATAGATTTACATCCTCATATACATATTGGCCAACAGTCCTCTCTAACCCACAGGGCCTGTGCAGGGATTTGCATATGGTAGACATTCAACATGGTTTATTGACCATAGTAAAGCCCAAGTGTCAGTTCGTGTAGAGAGCCACATCGAGAGTTGGAGAACTCTGACATTGGTATTGTATTTGGAAGAAAACACAAAATAAAAATGTAAGAGAATAGCATACAAACAAAAATATTCCCAATGAATTTGGTCTGGGGTTGAGGGGGACAGGGACAGGACACACTTTCATAACAGGGACTGAGGACTTCAAAATAGGACCAGAAGATGAAGACAGAGCAGGTGTTAGAACATCTAGTAGATTGTTACTACAGGAAGCCAATCAGGGGCCGAATTGGGAACTCCTAGAATTTACTACAACTGTGGACCAAAAAAGAAGTCTAAGCATGATTTTAATGTTCACGTCAGGAGAACTAAGGTATCCAAACCTCTTTTCAGGATTCTCATCTGGAAACGACGCAAGTCAATCAAGGTGTTGCCCCAAAATCACCTGCTGGGTAAACAGATGGTAAGCCTGGGTGCGGGAGCAGGTACATCTGACCTTGATATCAGGCATGGGGTAGAGGACAGATACTATAGAAACACACACCTGGAGGTAAGGGCTTGGTAACCTAAAAAATGAGCAAAACCATCAAGACCAGAGGGGCTGAGGGACAGGTAAGAGTGTCTATATAAAGAGAGGACCTAGGGCTGGTGGGCTGATCAAGCAGGTGGGAGGCAGAACCAGGAGAGATTCCAGACCATGGTAAGGAGTGAGCTCTTTATAGGCCACATGTGACTGGCCCTGTGGGTGTCCAGTGAGACATGAAAGCTGCTGAGCTTGTCTGGAGGAAGTGGCAAGACTCAGACACTAATACCGTAGAATTGAATGTTCACATCATTGTAACTGTTTTCAGAGACTTACCCTGTTTAGGGCCGACATGTTTCCTTAAAGTCTCCTGTTTAGGGCCGACACGTTTCCTTAAAGAGAACATGTGGAGTCCATTACAGTTCTGAGCTGGTGAAAGTTATCAAGAATCACAGGATTTTAGAAGTGAAAAGACTTAACTTTAGGGCAGCGGTCCTCAAACTTGAGCATATATCAGAATCATCTGGAGAACTGGAAAAATACAGATTACTGGGCTCCAACCCCAGAGTTTCTAAATCAGTAGGTCTGGAGTAGGACCTGAGAATTTGCATTTCTAGTATGTTCCCAGGTGATGCTGATGCTGCTGGCACAGGGAACATACTTTGAGAACTGCTACTTAAATGTATGGTTTTCAACCTATATGTACATTAGAATCACCTGGGAAGCTTAAATAACAATCCCCATGCCCACACTGCCATCCAGACAAGTTAAATCTAAATTACTAGGGGCTGGAACCCCGGCATCAGAACTTTCTAAAGCTCCCCCAGATGATTCTGATACAGCCATGTTTGAGAACAAGTCGTTTAAAAGCTTTCTTAGTCCTTGTCTTAGTGGGAAATGATCATCGTGTCTGCTATGGGAATGTGGAATATCAAGGTGCGTGCCACTTACTGCTGTCTCTTAGCTATATTCTCTTTTTATAGTTGGGAAACTGATAGGATTTTACAATCAGAATCTCTTTACCACAGGCGATAGACTTAAGGTCACTAATGGTCTGGGGTAGCTGAACACACTGAAGTTAAGAGTTGTCCTGAGGTTGGCTGAGAAGTGTTTAGGCCAGGATATTGACAGTATGGAATGGCTAATACTAGGCTTCTTTCAAGGGTAAAAGATGAAGTGGAACAAACTTATTTGTGTGTTAAGTCAAACCATAACCAGACACCAGCTTTCATTAATAGTGTGTGACACCACTTTATTTGAGTGTGGGAATTTTGCAAGTGTTTAATTTCCATGTGTGTAGAAGTGATGTCACAATGGGAGAAGATGTGTTGGCTCATGCAAAAGTAAGTTATAGGGCAACACAAACATTCTACTAAATGAGACTATTTGGACATTGGCTAGTAGTGTGTGTTACATAAAGAAAATATTACAAAGTTTAGTATCTTATGCCACCATGTAAAGTTGTTGATGGAAGATCTCACAAGTTAGATGGAAACAGCTACCAATCACCAATCCTACCCATCATGGCAAGTAGAAGCGAAGAAAAAGCCCGTGGCCCCTCACCAGCATTGAAGGGTCATGTAATATGCTCCACTGAGAGCAAAATCACCCAATTTCAGTGGCAGGGAAGTTATTTGCTGCCTGGCTGTTACTCTACAATCACTGTGCTACAAACCAAGAAACAAATGTGGTTTAGTGGTGTAGACAGCAGTAAATAGCATGTAAGGAGTGAGAATTGCTTTAATTTCCTCTGTGCTAAAAAGTCAGAAAATATTCTTCAGCCCTTAAGGAGGACAAAGGATTTCAGAGACTAGCTTTGGCTGCTGGTGTTTTTCAATTTGATTTTTTTTTTTTTTTTTTTTTGGTGGCAAAAACCCCCAGAGAGAAGTATTTGTGCAAAGGTAAAACGAAAATTTAATAGAACTTAGGAACAGCATTTCTTTCCTTCTCTGTCCAGTGTTGCACTCACTTCTGTCTACTGAGCTATTCCTCCCCTCCTGTCCCTTCTTGCTTCCCAAGAGAACCCGCCCTTTTCCAGTCTCTATTCTCCTCCCCTTGGCCACCTGCTAGTAGAGCTGTTTTAGGACCATCTTGTTGGTCTCATTTCTCCTGCTAATGAATTATATAGGTGTGGACATACGGTGAATTCTGGCTAGAGAAATGAGAGATGTGTGCTGGGAAAGATCACTTAATGACTTAAAAGAGATCAGCAGAAAGATGATGCTTTTTTCCCCCTAGATGCCGTCATGGTTCCAGTATCTTGGAGCTTTGAGAGATAGTTTGAGAACAAAGGCAGAATGGAAAGATGAGGATGTTAAAAGGAAGGAAGGCAGGAAGGAAGGCAGGAAGGAAGGAAGGAAGGAAGATAGATAGGAAGATTAGATAGATTAGATTAGATAGATAGATAGATAGATAGATGAGGGTGTCGTGCCAGGAATTAACTATGCCTGGAGAGCTTCTTGTTATATGAGATAATAAATGACTTATTATTAAAGTCCGTTGAATCAGGGTTTCCTGTTCCTTGTAGCTGAAGGTGTAACAATTGATTCACATGGTGTTTTGAGGATGTATGTGAGAGTTAAGCCCTCCCTACCTTTTGCCAAGATGGGAAGATGTTATAGAAAAACCAATATATATTGCCATACTGCTTTATTATTCTTTATAGAAATTGCTCTTAATTTAAAAATAACTCCACATTTTACTTTTATTTTTCTTTCCATTTAACTTAATCTTAGCAATTGTCTTGACAGATTTAAGGTAAAGTGCTTCATTCATGTAATAAAATTTGATTGACAGTTTTAATGTGTGGGGAAGGTTAAGATATGACTTTAGCATTAATAAGCTTTTAAGCTTTACATAGTACAAGCCAAACACACATTGAGAAAAATGGATGCAAAACCATGGAAGTCTTCCTAAATATTACCAAGAAAAATTATCCAAAAATTAGTTGTACTTGCTGTTAATATTTATTTTTAACTTTTTATATTTATTCTTTAATAAACTTTTTGAGGTGCTATTTATACACAATAAGATGCACACTTTGTAAGTGCACAGTTTGATAAATTTATATGTTTGTGTAACCACCAACCCAATCAGTCATCCCAGAAAATTCTCTTTTACTCATTTGAGGTCAATACGTCTACCCACCCCCACCCTGCCACTCCATACCAAGCAACCAATATAATGTATTACTCTAGCTTAGTGTGGCTTCTAGGTTCTAGGACTTCATATAATTGTATCTGGCTTATTTTTCTCAGCATAACATTACTGAGATTCTTCCATGTTGTTGAGTATATCATTAGTTTATTTCTTTTAATTGCTGTCTAGCATTCTATTGGATAGAATATACTACAGTTTACTTATCCATTCACTTGTTGAAGGATATGTGGATTGTTTCCAGTATTTGATTATGGACAAAGCTACTATACACGTGTGTACATGTTTTTGTGGGTATATTTTTTTCTGGGTCATATGATAAACCTTAACAAAAGTTAACTTTGTAAGAAACTGCCAAATTCTTTCCCAAAGTGGTTCTAATAGTTTGAGAGTTTGAGAGTTCTGGCCAACACTTAGTATAGTCAGTCTTTTTACTTTTAGCCATTTAAGTGAGTGTGATGTAATATCTCACTGTGGTTTTGTGTTTCCTGATGTTCAGTGATGTGTATCTTTTCATGTTTTTATATAAAAAGACCATATTTTGGGGGTCTTTGTTCAACTCCTTTGCCTTTTTTTTTTTCCTTTTTCCTTTTAAAATTAAATTATTGTTCTTACTGAATTGTAGCAATGCTTTATATATATAATTAGATACATATCCTTTTTTCAAATATATGTATTGCAAATATTTTCACCAGTGTGTAGCTTTCTTTTTATCCATATTCTTTTTTTTTTTTAATTTTTTTTTCAACGTTTTTTATTTATTTTTGGGACAGAGAGAGACAGAGCATGAACGGGGGAGGGGCAGAGAGAGAGGGAGACACAGAATCGGAAACAGGCTCCAGGCTCCGAGCCATCAGCCCAGAGCCTGACGCGGGGCTCGAACTCACGGACCGCGAGATCGTGACCTGGCTGAAGTCAGACGCTTAACCGACTGCGCCACCCAGGCGCCCCGTTTTATCCATATTCTTAATGATGTGTTTTGAAGACCAGAAGGTTTAAATTTTGATAAAGTCACTTGTCCGTTTTAAAAGGCTGGTGCTTTTTTGTGTGCTAAGAATACAGCTTTGTCTACTACAGAGTCATGAAGATTTTTTTTTTCCTAGAAGTGTTCTTCTAGGAGTTTTATAGTTTAGCTTTTATGTTTAGTCTATTATCCATTTCAAATTTAATTTTGTGTATGCAGTGATGTAAGAGTTAGTGTTCATTTTTAAAAATATAAATGTCCAGTTGTATTATCATCATTTGTTGAAAAGATAATTTTTTACACGTTGAATTAATTTGGCACCTTTGTCAAAAATCAGCTGAATGTGTGGTTCTATTTCTGAGCTCTCTATTCTGTTCCATTAATCTATTAGCTTATACTTACGCCATTACCACTCTTTCTTGATTATTCATAATAAATCTTGAAATCAGGTAGCACAGTTCTTCCAACTTCGTTTTTCTTTTTCAAAATTATTTTGGCTATTTTAGGTTCAGTGTGGTTCCATTTAAGTCTTAGGATCATCTTACCAATTAAAAAGAATGCTTGCAATTTTTGTGTGGAAATAAATCAGTGTGGGGAGAGTTAATATCTTGACAATATTAAGTCTTCTAATCCATGAGTATGGTATATTTCTTCATTTATTTAAACTTAAAAAAAATTCTCTCATCAATATGTTTGTATTTTGCAGAGTATAGATTTACACATAACTTTCATATTTGATACTATTATAAAAATATTTTCCCATTGTTTTTTGCTTATATATACAATTGATTTTTATGTACTGAATGTGTATCCTACCACTTTGCTAAATTTGTATTTTAATATGAAAATTTTAAAACAGAAAAAAGAGTTGAAATAAAATAGCATTAAATGCTTATGCCTACCCTCTGGATGCTATAATTAATATTTTGCTTTGTTATCTTTATCATATTTATATCTATCTATTTTCCTATCTTATTTCTTTTTTTGATGTATTTCTTACTGAGTTGCAGACATCGGAGTTTACTTCACCCCAACACTTCAGCCCGTGTACCATTAACTGGAATTCAATTACTGTTTATATTTTCTTTGTTTTAAATAAAATCTTCCTATAGTAAAGTGTACAAATCTTGTTTACTATCTGATACCTTTTGACAAGTGCATAATACCTGTGTTATCATATATTCCTTCCAAGTCAGTCTCTGCTCCCACCTCCCCAGAAGCAACTATTGTTCTGATTTTTACAAAATGGTAGATTAGTTTAACCCATCATAGAACTTTATACAAAAATAATTATGCAGTGTGTACTATTTGGGGGAAGATTTCTTTCAATCAGCATGATTTCTTTCTTTCTTTTTTTTTTTTTTGGTTTCATTTATGTTGTTGCATGCATATGTACTTCTTAAATTGCTGGTAGTATTTCACTGTAGGGTATATCACTTAATTTATTTAGGCTGTTTCAAGATTATCTCACCAGTATTTTCCATTTTTCAGTGCAGTTTTGTGCATATTTTGTTGACTTCTAAGTGTTTTATGTTTTTGATGCCATTATATACGGTGTTCTTTTGACAATTTTACTTTCAAACTGGTGGTAGCTAGCATCAGTTGATGTTAGATGTACAAAATAATTTATTTTTGTACATGGACCTTATATTCATTTACTAGTTCTGGTAGGTTGTTTTGTTTTTGTTTTTGTAGATTCTTTGGGATTTTTCTGCATGGACATCATGTCATTTACAAATATTTTCACTGGGTATAAAATTGTCACTTTTTATCTTAAGTACTTTCAAGATGTCATTCCTATATCTTTTGTCCTCTTTTGTTTTTGATGAAGAGTTCTCACCATTCTTATATTTGTTCCCCTATATCTGTTTTATCCGCTGGGTCTTTTTTTCCTTCTGGATTCTTTCAAAATATTCTCTTTATTTTTGATATTCAGAAATTGTCTATGATGTGCCCATATGTGGTTCTATTACACACATCCTGCTTGCAGTTCATTGACCTTGGATCTGCATTTTGATGTTGTTTATCAATTTTGAGAGAATTTTAGCCATAATTTCTTTAAACATATTTCTACCTTATTTTCATTCTCTTCTCCTTCTGGGACCACTGCTAGATATGTTAGGCTGTCTGATACTATCCTGCTGGTCCCACAGACTGCTCATTTTTCTTCAAACTTTTAACTCTCTCTTTTTCAGATCAGATAATTTCTATCACTCCGTCTTCTAGCTCACATAGTCTTTTAGCACCTCCAGTCCATTGTTTGGCCCATCCAATGAATTTTTCTTTTTCCATGTTGTATTTTTCAGATTTAGAATTTCCCTTTGCTTCTTCCTTTAATAGAATGATTTACAGAGACATGCTCAGATCTTAAGCATATCATAAATCAGTTTTCATGAATTCATATTAAAGATTCAGAATATTTTCATCATCTCAGAGAGTTCCCCTGTGTCTTAGTGGTATCCCTTCCCAAGATAGTATTCATAAATTATCCTAGGTTATTCTAGGATATAAATGGATATCCATATAAATGGTATCCATATAAATGGATAATGCAACATGGATATTTTGTGTATCTAGATTCTTTTACTTAACTTAATAGTTTCCAGATACATCCATGTTATTGCATGTATCATTATTTCATTTCTTTTTGTTGCTGAATAGTTGTCAATTATAGGAATATATCACAGTTTCTTGACCTATTCTGTTGTGGACATATGTTTTAAGTTCTTTTGGATGAATACCTAGAAGCTGACTTCCTGGGCTATATAGATGCATGTTTAATATTTTTATTAAATATTTTATTTTCAGGTAGTTGTAGATTCACATTTAGTTTGAAGAGCTAATACAGAGAAATTTCATGTACATTTTATCCAGTTTCCTCCAATGGTAACATCTTGCAAAATGATAGAAAAACTTCACAAATAGGATATGGACATTAATGTAGTTGTCAAGATATACAACGGTTCATCACCATAGGGACCCCTCATGTTTCTCTTTAATAACCATCTTTATTCTCTCTCTGCTCCTGTCCTTAACTTCTGGCAACCATCAATCTGTTCTCTATTTTTATAATTTTGTCATTTTAAGATTGTTACGTAAACTGAATCATACAGAATATAACTTTTTGGGATTGGCTTTTTTCATTCAGCATAATTCCCTGGAAACTCATAGAATTTGTTGCTTGTATTAATAATTGGTTCACTTTTAATTGAAGAATAATCTCCTACGTGTTTAACTTTTTAAATGTTTATTTCTTTATTTTTGAGAGATACAGAGAGTGAGAGTGTACAAGTGGGGGGAGAGGGCAGAGAGAGAGAAAGAATCTCAAGCAGATTCCACACTGATAGTGCAGAGCCCAATGTGGGACTTGAAGCCATGACCATAAGATCATGACCTGAGCTGAAACTAAGCATGGGATGCTTAACTGACTGAACCACCCAGGTGCCCCCCTATATGTTTCATTGTTAAAAAACTATCCAATAGTTCCCCAAAATGGTTGTGCCATTTTACACTCTCACCACCCATTTGATTCTTATTTTTAGTTTCTATTTTTCCAGTAAGATTCCTTATCTGGTCACTCATTATGATCATATTTCTCATTAATTATTTGAACATTTTTTTTCTTAGTTCTTTGAATGCATTTGTAGTAATTACTTGAATACATTTATCTGCTAAGCCGAACATCCAAGCCATGTTAGGTTTGATTTCCATTGACTTTAGTTTCTTAACTATGGATCACTTTTCCTATCTCTTCATATCCAATAATTTTAATTATATTGTAAATGATACAGGATTTTTTTTTCTTCCTTGGAAGGATGATGATCTTTGTCCTTCTATTGTATAAGATTGATTATCCTCTATTGTATAAACTTGGTTTTATACTCTGGTAGGGTTGATCTTTGGAAAGCCCAATATGTTTCCTAAGTCCCTCTTCACTGATGGGACTTTCTCTCCTCTGTAGATCCTATTAGGACTTGGTTTTATCCTATTGCGGGGAGATCTAAAGTGGGACTTACTCTAGGTCATAGTCCTTATTTTTGTGGTGGAGCTTTTGTGAAGTTTCAGCTGGATGCCGACAAATACTACATGATGTTAAAAATCATGTTAAAAATCCTCTCTAACTGGGCAGGATATTCAACTCTCCCAGCACTACTCAACTTTTAGTGTGCCTGCTTCTCTCTTAACCCTGCAGCAGCTGCCCTCTGCTAAGCCTCAAGTAGTTTCACCCTTTGCTCTTGGCCAAGGACTTTTAGGGAAACCCCGCACAGACTTCTGGAACTCACCCTGGGTCCATTTCTCTTCTCTCTGGTGCCCCACCTTGCACATTCTAGCCACTCCAGCGGATTCAAACCCAGATATCTGCCTCCTCATGTCAGTAGGACACCATGCATATTTATGCATTTATATTCCAGCCCTAAGTACCATGAAAAGAAAGTTTTCCCTCAGAAGAGGAGTCCATTGAATGTGGAGCTCCCCTTGTGAGTTACTACTCAGTTCTCAAGGATCACAATCTTGCATTATGTATTTCCCCATGTTTTGAATATTTGTCCAGTTTTACAGTGGTTTAATGTAGGAGGGATAGGTTCGTACCAGCAACTCAGTCATACCTGAAAGTTAAAACCCACAGTTTACATTTTTAACCTCTTGTTTCATATTTTAGACAGTCTGTTTGATTTACATGAAACTTATCTACTTTTTTTGGCAGAGTATAAATTGCATGCTAAAAGATAGCCCTTAGCATGCAATTTTGAGTTGTAGACTTTTAGAATTTTAGAGTTAAAGGAGCCTTAGAAACCACCGATTCTAACTTTCTTCTGTAATGAATGAGGAAACAGGTCCAGAGAGATTAGGTGATTTACTCAAGGTTGCACAGGTTGTTAGTGATTTAAAGCACCTGCTTGTGGAGGCAATAAATATCATAAAACTGCATCATGGTAATGAGTGGAAGCTGCCTTATCTTTGCACTATATATGAAAAATAAAAGGATTCCAGCAGTAAGCATTTTCAGAGTATAAAGATTGCAAAAGGAACGCTTAGCCTGGCTAAACTACTTTCAAGTTTTTAAAATCCCTTTAGTCACACTCTTTTGCATAAAGCATCAAATGTGCTAATTAGAAAAGATTCAGATCTACTAATCAAAAGATATTTACTTGGCAAAATTATAAGTAATAAAATAAAGGTGCTCAAATAATTCTGTTTTTGCCTACCCTCTTCCCCCCTGATAAGGAGAATATACTGTTATTTTGACACCTTCTTCTGAGTTTGACGTATAAAGTAATCAACACCATTGTATAAATTAGTATTTTAATTTTATTCATCAGTGTTTAAATAAGTATAGTAAGGAAGTAATACAAAGTTTACTTTCTAAACTAGTATATATGTCTAAAACTTAGGTTTCTGATTCTTACTTTATTGCTTGTGTTTTTTTATGTTTATTTTTGAGAGAGACAGAGAGACAGAGAGACAGAACATGAGCAGTGGAGGGGCAGGGAGAGAAAGAGACACAGAATCTGGAGCAGGCTCCAGGCTCTGAGCTGTCAGCACAGAGCCCAACATGGGGCTCAAACTCACAGACCGTGAGATCATGACCTGAGTCAAAGTTGGATGCTTAACCAACTGAGCCATCCAGGCATCCTTCTTGCTTGTTTTATTAAACTGCCTTATAGTAGATCATGTATCAATATGCCCTATCTTTAAAAATGCTTTTATCAGAGTAGTATGTACTATGCCATGTAAGTGCCCCATAGTGTAATGCAAAAATAAAAGAATATGAATTTGAACACATTCTTATAAGGTCACCCACACACCAACTGTTAACATAATGTTTAAAATCTTGAGAAGTTAAGAACTGTAAGTCTGGAACATTTAAAAAATACCCACTGTGCACTAGAGATAGTGGGATTAGTATTCAATAAAAACAACCTATTTACCCTGCTTCTGTCATCTGTAGTATTTATGATAAATAACAATGACCTTCCAGTCCTTGATGCTACCTTGATAAAGCAAACCAGAGGTTCTCTCTACACTTTCTATGGAAGCTGTAAAAGTTGCCATCAATATATCCACTTTCCCAGTTCTTTCCTCTTACACTCTCTAGAATTTTATAGGCTTTATGTCTTTTTGTCTCAGAGGACAGGTTTTGCAAAATTCAAAGGAAGATCAAATTCCTTGATTGTCCCAAGGACTGAAACTTTAGCTTTAGTAAATTTGGCTAAAGAACCAGATAATGTACTATTTATCAAATTCTTCGCTTAAGTCAAAACTGTTTTGTAAAGTTGCATATCCAGAAAACCAAGTTCTCTTTCTTATTGCCTAAGTAGAACTATATTGTTGCAAGACACTGCTTATAAAATGGATTTATACTGTTACTTTGTGTATTACTACATAATATATGTATTGTCACAACGTTAAAAAAAAATACCCAGTGTGTTCAGAGAACTAAATGTTCTTTTAGAAATAAAGAATTTAGGAAAAGAGAGAAAACATGGTAAAAATCACCATTTAACAAGCTTAGCAAAAAATAAATACTATTCAATGGCAATAGAACATTATAAAGCTAGGAATTAGGATACGTTAGACCCTTGTTGAAGAAGACAACTTTACTGAAGGACGTTAAAAAAGAAGAAAAAGAACAAATAATCATAGATGGGAAGGTTCAGTATTATAACAATGCCACTTCCCCCACATCGATTTTTAGGTTTAATACAGTTCAACATAAATTCAAAATGGATTTTTTAAAAGTTTGTTTGTTTGTTTATTTAGAGCATCAGCAGGGGAGAGGCTGAAAAAGAGGGAGAGAGAGAGAATCCCAAGCAGGCTCTGAGCTGTCGGTGCAGAGCCCATTGTGGGGCTTGATCTCACGAACTGTGGGATCATGACCTGAGCCAACACCAGCAGTTGGACAGTCTGACTTAACCAACAGTCATCCAGGCACCCCCAAAATGGAGTTTTTGGAAGTTTAATGTTCAGAATTAAAATCAAGTGACATTGTCAATTTTTTTTAAATGACAAATTTTGAAGAAAAAATTTTGTATTATATTTGATAATCAATGAAAGCTTTTAAATTCTGAACACTCTTTACAAATATTAAAGGAAAAAGATGAATAATTCAATAGCAATGACAAAACATGTACAGACAATTTACAAATTGACTAATATATTTAAAAACCTTCTGTCTCATAATCCATGGTATGCAAATTAAATAACAATTAAAACTTTCAAATACTAATTTGGTAAAGGTGAAAACAAAAAACTTAATGTTGGCAAAGGTTTGGGGAAAGGAGTGCTTTTATCCTCTCTGCTGGGAGTGTAATTCAATTTGACAGAATGACAACAAACCAGCTTATTCCCTTTAACGAGGTAACTTAACTTTGGGAATTTATATTAAGGAAATAATCAAAGATATTCTGAAAGATGTCAATACAAGTGGGTTCACAACAGACTTATTTATGATAATGAAACTGAGAATTTTTAAGTTAAGTTGTCATATATTTATGTGTGTGATATATTTATACAATGGGATGCTAGATAGTCTTTAAAGTTATTTGGAAATATTTAATGGGATTGGAAAATGCTACTTATAAGGTTGTTTATTCAGTATTATTCATTTTATTTAAAAATATAAAAGCTAATATGCATACGCTTCAAAGACATGCATCAAAATATTAACTGTAACTATCTCTAAGGGGCGCGTTTATGGATTTCTTTCTGCAAATTTTCTTCAAAGACATACATTAACTTGTCAATCATTAATTTTTATGTGGAAAGAGGAGTGGACGAATAAAATATGTGTCTATAATATAAATAATGAGATCATGAAAAAAAATATGCCTAACAGTAGAGAGAGACGTTCTTAGAGGGTTCCAGTGTGGGCAGAATCAACTGGGGAGTGATTTTGTTCTCTGAGGGACATTTGTCATTGCCTAGAGACATTTTTGGTTGGGGAAGATTGGGGGTGCTATTGGCATCTAGCAGGTACAGGTCAGGGATGCTACTGAACACCCTACAATATCCAAGACCAAGACTTATACAAACCCAAGAGTTCAATGATGTCAAGATTGAGAAACCTGAATATAGGGGAAAGTTGGGATTCCAAGATCTGCATCTCTCTTGAATCCATTGACAGTTTCCTGACCTTGGCAAGATCACTTAAGTCTTGTGTCTCAGTTCTCTCATCCATAAAATGGAGTCAACAATTTCTTTAAAGGGTTTAGATGACTGAAGAGGAGCTTGTGAGACCGAGTGGTGATAAAAGATGTAGGAAGTAATTCCTATTTGAGAGGACGGAGTAATTACCAGCATTGTCTATTTCTCTCTGCTTTGAAGCACACTTACAAGGATTTAAGAGTTGCAAAGAGGTTTGGAAGAGTGTGTGAATTTGACTGATTCAACTGTATCTCCTTGTCGTATGCTTTAAACACATGAAAGAAAGATTTCCTGCAGTCCATTACAAGGGTCAATAAAAACCTATAAAACATTTCATCCAAACTGCTGCATTCTTTCCAATGTCAACTTGGAGTATTTTGAAATTATAGAAAGAGAATTTCTTTTCCACTTGAATACACGGATCTCAGTTTTCTTGCCCTTTTCATTTTAAACATTATAAGCTTTCTTGAAACTAAAAGCATTTATCACTTTTTAATAGGAAGTTGCTACATTTAAAAAAAAACCAGACTTTTAATTTATTTAGATAGAATTTTAGCTTATGGTGCTTTATGCATTCACAAATTCCACATAATAAATTCCTTATTCTTCGTTTAATAAATAGGGTGATAATATTTACATGGCAGTCACTAGGATTAAATCTAAATAGTATGTGTAGGGCAGTGCCTGACACAGAGTTAGTCCTTAATGGTTTCCTGTTGCCTTTACAAGAGATTCTGAAAGATCCTTAATACAGTGCTTGATAATCTGGTCTCCCCTTCACCCTCCTTTTCTTTGGGAGCCACTCTTTCTGTTCTACTAGGCAAATGCCTGTTCATTCATTTTTCAGGTGTCACCTGGAGGCCACATTTCCAAGGAGATCTTGCCCATTCTCAAGATAAAGTTAGGTTGCTGGTGTGTGTAACTATGGCACCCTGTACTTGGCCAATACACATTACCTTTGCAATTGGTTATTTGTTCAATGTTTGTCTTCCCTTCTCTACTGTAAGCGAAGGTGGAGAAAGAGGGAGAATGGGATCAAATATAACTTTTTCACTGCTGTATACCCACTTTTTTGATCCATGCCTGGTACATAATAGGTGCTCTGTAACATTGAATTGAATGAACTAATGCATGATAAGATTATCATCTAGAAAAGTAATAACAGAAAGCGATTTCCTCTAGTAAAATAAGGCATTAATTAGAAAGCAGTTTTGTGGCACCACTGTTAGTGGTTGATATTGGAGAATATGTTGGAAATTGCTTGGGCTACTCATTTTTCATCATTTTGTGGACATTAGTAAGTTTTTCCATTCCATCAGAAAAACACAGTCTGGAAATATCTTCGTAGGGTTTCTTGAAATAAAAGTTTGTTGAAGGAAAGTCACCTAAATAATTTTGATTAGGAATTAATATTGAGTATCCAGGCAATTAGAGAAGGTGCTTAGGTATTTTTTTTCCCTTTTCCAACTATATACTCACATGATTTGGGGTTCTTAGTGCTGTCATGGAAAGTAGGAGGAGAATGGCATTGTTTATATAGATCTCACCTTGGTCTTAAGCCATAAGACAGAGTCAAAAACGCCTATCCTAGTGACTGACCCTACCTTCTTCTAATTCTTCCTATTGAGGAACTTAATTTATAGATGTAGCCCAAAGCTGACTACTTTTTCTTTAAACCTTTTATTTCATATTTATTTTTAGTTTAAAATTTGATGATATTGCTTATTTGAATTGTGTTTTTATGTCTAAAAATAAATGCAATATATAGTTCTACTTATAGCATAGAATACTGGTTTTGAATTTACAGAAGTGTTAAGGGTTTCCTTTTAAAATAAAAGTACTTGAGCAAAGAAAGTGAATAAGAAAAATGCTAAATATAAGTGTAGACTGATAAAACAAGATTTTGAAGTTTATATATAAATGATTAATATTTTAGAAATATTGGAATACTATAAAGTACTATATAATAGGGCTAGGAATATAGTGTTATAAAATAGTTTAATGAGATGCTTCTCTTGGCTTATAAAAAGTATAGATGGGCATTTTCTGACTCAAGAGTACATATACACCATTGAAGTGATGCATCTTCAAGATATTTTGTTTCATGTTATAGGCACAGTATCTGTTCCAACTGTAAGATATGAAATCTCAGAGCCTGGGAAGTAATAGGTATCTACTCTTCCCCTAACAAAGCAGACAATGACATATAGAGATTACCCCATGCCCCACCTGCTTTACTATTCTTATAGTTCAAATTATTATGTTAACAGTGTCAGAGTCCATTTTAGATCATAAAGCACTTATAACCCATCCAGTACTGAAGAGTTGATGATAACCCACATTCTTTGGTAAGATGTTATAGTGAAGAGTCAGGTTCTAGTCTTCACTGAAATTTTAACTCCGCCATTTATTAGCTCTGTATCCTGGGCCATAGGACTTAATTTTATAGTGTGAATTTCTTGATCTATCAATGAGGGACAAGGACTAGTTATTATGAGATTCAGCTAGATATGTATAGAAAGCATATACAATCTTGGTTTTTATTACTATTAGAAATTGTTATGGGTTGAACCATGTCCCACCAAAAAGATATGTTGACAACCTAACCCCCAATATATCGGAATATGATTTGTTTGGAAATAGTGTCACTGTAGATAAATGAAGTCATTCTAGGTTAGGATGGACCCTTAATTAATATGACTGGTGACCTTATAAGAAGGAAGGTGTGGAAACAGGCACACACAGATAACGCCATGTGACAACAGAGACAGAGATTGGGGCAACTTCTATTAGGTTAGGCAGGGATTGCTAGCTATCACCAGAAGCTGGAAGAAGCAAGAAAGGATTCTACCTAGAGTCTCCAAGGGAGGATGGCCCTACTGATCCTTTGATTTTGGACTTCTAGTTTCCAGGACTGTGAGAGAATAAGCTACTGTTATTTTTAGCCATGCAGTTTGTAGTACTTTGTTATGACAGTCCCAGGAAACTAATACAGTAATGCAAAAACTATAGATTTTACAAAACAGAAATTACACACATATGGATTCTTCCCCTCTTTTCTCTGCTAAAGTCCACCTTTTGAAAACCTCCTTGGTCCTTAGTGTACCTCTTGAACTAGTTTTTTTTTCTCCCATATCCTTTCTTGGTTTAGGATAGTATGTTAAGAAAAAAAAAAAAAAACCCCACACATTGGCTTGGAAATGTGGTTTAAAAAAAAAAGCAATCACTGAAACAAAGAGACCACACAAACAACAAATAGGACAGAAACAAGAAGCGGCCACGTGAGAGGTAAAAGTGATGTTTGCTAAGCCGGAAGGTATGAGAAAAGACTAGATGAGTGAATGGCGTGAAGATAAATAGAAGCTGGATGTGCAAACTATTACTTAGACGAGTACCCAAATGGAACCTTTCCTTGTCCAATTCCAGCAACCCTGTGTTTCAGAAGGGAATTTTTATATCATAATTTCTACATGCTGAGTATAGTATAGAAGCTAAATTGCTTCTCATTTGTTTTTCAAGATAAGTTCCTAAATTTTGCTCACTTGTTCCCTTTGAAAACATTTAGGTTAGTTTTTGCAAAGCAAATCTTCACCCTTTCATAAGTGAACATGGGAGGATAGAAAGGTACTTTCTTGTCTGTCTCCCCAGGAAAAGTACATCTAAACAAGGTATAGTCTTCTCACAAAGGGAAAAGACCAAGTGGGCCCCTCGAGCAAATGAGTTGGCTTGACTGTCTTGCTTCCCCAAGAATTCCCCAGTGTAGACTGAGGGTTGGATTCCTTTGGTATATCCTTGGACCACTGGAGGATTTAATATTGAAATGATGAGCTCTAGAGATACACTCTCAAGATAAATAAAATATGTGTGTTTAAGCTTTATTATTCTGGTCATGTTGATATTTATTCCAATCGAGGTGATTTACTGAAAGCTATTGGTGTGGTTTCCTCCTTTACTTTGTATTTCTTTACTCTCCCTGCCCTTCCCAATGGCCTTGATTTTTCAAGTAACATGGAAGAGGTGGGGAGAGCATTTGGAGAGAAAGAGGAGGCAGGCCCTGCAAACAAACTAAGCAAATCTTGTACTCTGTTATAATTAAAGCAAGCAGCCTTATGTTTTGAGTTGTGGAAAAATATACTTCAGTCCTTAAAATATAAATATTTTTAAGGGCATTGCCTGTTATTGCTTATGATTATAATAAAAATCATCCTCGTGGTACAGTAACAGATTTTGCCCAAGACTGATTATTGTCCTTGACATCCCCTGAAGTCTTCTTAAAAACTCAAATATGAAGGCAGATCTAAGAATTAAAAAAAATAGATATATCCTGAAGTTGACATCTTAACATACAGATAAACACGTTCTATACAAGTTTGCCTTAATTTCTTATCGACAACTTTATATTCACTTAAGAAACACTTCCATGTCACTTCCTGTGTATCAGGCATTATTTTAAGGGCTTTACAAATACTTCCTTATTTAATCTTTCTAACATTTCTGTGAAGTAGGCATTATTATGCCTAATTCGTTATTATTATTACCATTAATACTATTATTACCATCGATTAACACTATTTTAACATGAAGAAACTGAGGAATGGAAAGATTAAGTAACTTGCCCAAGGTCACATAGCCAAGGATGGCATTTGAACCCAGACAATCCGGTTTCATGGTCTATGTTCCACTGTACTACGTCTCCCACTTTTGTCCATTAAACTTTTTATTTGTGCTTTTTTATTTTCCAGTAGAAGAAATCCCATGGCAAATTTGAAATGCAAAAATCCATTTTGTTAAGTGAATTTTTATCCATCAAATTTATCTTGTATGAAAACTTCTTTTTCATAAACTGTTTTCCTTAAAATAAGATCTATATATAATTGCAAATGTCTTTGTAATAAATATAAAATATAAACATATGGAATCTTTCCCTTTGAGGAAAAAAGGATTTTGGTAATCGTGTGTAACAGACTCCTTTGTACCATAAAAATTCATAGTCTTCTATCTGACGTTTGTGTTAGAAAATTCTAAAATTTCTTTTGCATTTCTATGCTTCATTTGAATCAAGCAATATGTGATAAAATGTGCTGGCTCTTGGTCTGGCCATTTCTTTAAGAAAGGCAACCTTATCCACAGTTATTTTTTCCCTGCCCCTCCCAGATTATTTTCCAGTGAAGTAAGGGAGTAATCATGGAATATCGCCATATGGTAACAGTGAGCCATGTCAAACACACCCACCACTGGTAAGTAAGCCACCAATGACTAGATGACTTTCCATTTATGACCTGATAAGGACAAGTACTATCGTAGGTACAGATAGTGCATGTTGTAACATACAAATTGAGACATTGCGTTTGAATGCAAGGCAATTCTGACTAGTTTGTAGTGCAAAATCCGAATAGTTACCCTTGCAACCAGATGATAAAAAGATGAAACACACTCGGTCATATCTGTATATGAAAAACTTTGAGGAATTTTAAGAAATCATCAGATTTTCCCTACAGTTTCCAGGTATTTTTTTCATTTTTTTAAATGTTTATTTATTTTTGAGAGAGAGGGGGACACAGAGAGTGAGTGGGGGAGGCAGGGGAAGAGCAGATAGAGAGGGAGACACAGAATCTGAAACAGGCTCCAGGCTCTGAGCTGTCGGCACAGGGCCCGACGTGGGGCTCGAACCCACGAACCGCGAGATCATGACCTGAGCCAAAGTCGGACGCTTAACCGACTGAGCCACCCAGGCGCCCCTCCAGGTATTTTCTTTTCTATGGAACACACACAGATGCTTTTCTGTTGCTCTTGGACAAATAGCGTATGTAATGAGAATGTGTCTGCTCCTTTTGTTTCATTCACATGATATTTTAATGATTGGAAATTTAGTCAGAATTGCTAAGGATTTGTTTGTTGCTGAAAATATGCAGGAATAAAAGGGAGAGGTGTCCTACACAGAGCTAGAACAGTTGGTATTTTTCATCCAGTACCAAAATTTTAAAAAGTATCACCTACCCTCCATGTCCTCCCTTGTACCTCAAATAAACGGCAGCCAACAACCACAAACTCTTATCTCCACTCCCAGAGGACTGTGGGAGTTTGATGACTCAGGTCATCTCAAAGAGAACACTGCATCCTAGAGAACAAGCTGTTTCTTTTAGTTGGAACTACACAGTAGCAAACAATAATACATAATAATAGCAAAGGTAATGCCATGAACATATGACCTCACTCTCATTGATTTTCCTTCAGGGCTTTCTGGGAGGGTCCTGAGAGCAGATTTCCTGGGTAGCTGTGCAGATTCTCTAGAAAAGCCCATGTCTTTTACCCTCTCTTTTCATGAATGGATCAACACTGGGAAGGGAACAATTGAATTGAGTGTATCATTTCCAACAATCACAAAGCTTTCACTACAGATTTCAAAGGAATATTCCAACCACAACAGGCACTGAAATGTGAGTACTGAGAAAAAATCCATTGGATTTTTGAAAGGGCAGTTTCATTTCTATAAAAAGCTGCAACTTTATCAGCTTATAAAGCAAGCCAGTTCTCTAGTGATTTTAGCCCATGACATGTTACTTCTCACTTTTGCAGTTACCTACTTGGAGCCTGGTTGCTCTGGTTTCAGTAGTAGGTTTGTGTTGAGTTGGTTGATTGAGTTGGTTGGTTAAATTGATTGAGGTATGAGCAAGGACAACTTTCAACTGCTGAAAAGATAACAGCCATTGCCAAGAACAGATAAATCTCTTTCCTTTTGTGAGGAGATCAGTTATTGGGTCAATTGTGGCTGAGAAGTGGGAGATGATCATTCCTGATGAGCCCAGGGAACCCTAGCAATATCAGGACCTCTTAGATAGTCTAGGCCTTTCCACTCCAGGGCCTCCAGTACAATGTGCAAAGTGAGAATGTCTACATTTCTGGAGTAGTCCACAGTCAGGGTTTTATAGTTGATCTCAATCTGCTCAAATGCAGGGTTACTCTGAGGCCTTACCCAGGAAACAGATAAAGATACTTTATATGACAGTGATCACCCTTTTATCTGGGAGATCAGGCACAGTCACCTTTATTAGCCAAGGGGCCCCATTTCACAGAACATGACTGTGTGAATTGGTCTGGGTCTTGTCGATTCATTTTCTGAGGAAGCAGACATTGAGATGGAGGTTAGCTTGCAGGAGTTTGTAGAAAATACTTTTGTGATTAGCACCCAGAGAAAGAAAGGTAAGGAAGCAGGATTGAGAAGAAGGAGAAGTTGGGGGATTGTAATGCAGTCTCAGTGTAGGCTCCAGCCAATTCTATGAGGGACTGGAAGGATGGGAGGACCTTTCAGATTTTGTCACATTTGGATGAGGGGTCAGGCATTTATATACCCCACCCATCAATCAGTTGGCTGATGTGGACTGACCTTGGATGGGGTGTAAGCTTGAGGTGTAAGGATGTGTCCTCAACAGACACCATATACATAGGGATTGAGACTTGAGAACTGTCTACCAGAAGCACTCCTGGTATCTGGGGAGTAAGTCCTTCATTTTTAAGGGGGAGTTTAAGTGGAATATTACATGTCTACCACATGAAGATGTGTCTCGAAGGTTATTTCCATACATGGTCCTCCCAGCAACATATTCAGAAGAAATCTCTGAGATGATAGACATACTCTATATCTGCACTAATCAAGTAGCCTTAGCCACAAATTATTATTAAGCACCTAAAACGTGGTGATAGTAATATTGAGAAACTAAACTTTTTTAGAAAATTTATTTATTTTTAAGAGAGTGCAAGCAGGGGAGGGCCCAAGAGGGGGACAGAGGATCTGAAGTGGGCTCTGTGCTGACAGGCTGACAGCAGCAAGCCCAATGTAGGGCTTGAATTCATGAACTGGGAGATCATGATCTGAGCCAAAGTCCTACAGTCAACCGATTGAGCCACCCAGGTGCCCTGAGAAACTAAACTTTTAATTTTATTTAATTTCAAGTAATTTAATTTTTAAATTGATATATAATTCACATATCATAAAATTCACCCTTGTAAGTGTATAATTAAATGACTTTTAATTATATTCACAAAGTTGTGCAACCATAATGACCCTGTAATTCTAGAACATTTTCAGCACCCCAAAAAGAAACCCCATACTCATTAGCACTCAGTACCCATTCCTGCCTCTCTCCAGCTCCTGGCAAACATTAATTTATTTTCTGTCTCTATGTATTTGAGTGACCTTATAGAACAAATTAGCTGGCTTTCTCTCTTCTTTTATTTTTTGAAGCATCTACGAAGGACTGGTTTTAATTTTTCTTTAAATGTTTGATAGAATTCATCAGTGAAGACATCTGCTGCTGGGCTTTTCTTTGTGGGAAAGTTTTCAATTACTGATCCAATCTCTTTACTTCTTTATAGGTCTATTTATGTTTAGTTCCTGAGTCAGTTCCACTAGTGTGTATTTTTCTAGTAATTTGTCTATGTTTTCTAGATTATCTCATTTGGTGGTATTGAGTTGTTCATATTTTCTTAAGATTATTTTTATTTTTGTAAGGTTGATAGTAACATCCCCTCTTTCATTCCTGATTTTAGTAATTAGATCTATGCTCTTTTTTCCTTGGCCTGTCCTGCAAAAAAGCTTGTCAGTTTTATTGATCTTTTCAAATAATCAAGAAATGGTTTTATATATTTTCTCTATTGTTTTCCTAGTCTCTATTTTATTTATTTCCTCTCTAGTCTTTATCATTTTCTTTTTTTTTTCCTTGTATAACTTTAGTTTGTTCTTCTTTTCCTAGTTTCCTAAGGGAGAAGGGTAGGTTGCTGATTTGAGATCCCTCTTCTTTTTAATATAGGCATTTACAGTGATACATTTACCTCCATGCATTGCTTTAAATATATGCCATAAATTTGATGTTTTGTTTTCATTATCTCAAAATATATTTGTTATTTGTTTTATAATTTCTTATTTGATTCATCCCTTATTTAAAAGTTTGTTGGGCGCCTGGGTGGCTCAGTCCGTTAGGCATCCAACTTTGGCTCAGGTCATGATCTCACTGTTCATGGGTTCGAGCCCTGTGTCAGGCTGTGTGCCGACAGCTCAGAGCCTGGAGCCTGCTACGGATTCTGTGTCTCCCTGTCTACTTTGCCCCTCCCCTGCTTGTGCTCTCACTCTCTCTCAAAAATAACCTTAAAACAACAACAACAACAACAACAACAACAACAACAGTTTGTTATTTTCCACATGTTTGTGTATTTCCCAAGTTTTGTTCTGTTGTTGATTCCTAATTTCATTCTGCTGTTGCCTGACAATATAATTTGTGTGATTTCTATCTTTTTAAACTTATTGAGACTTGTTTTATGGCTGAACATGTTGTCTATGCTGGAGAATGTTCCATGTACATTTGAGAAGAATGTTTATTCTGCTGTCATTGGGTGGAGTGTTCTATAGATATCTCTTAGTTAATTTATATTATTTTTCAAGTTTTCTGTTTCCTTGATGATCTCCTGTCTAGGTTACTGAAGTCTCAAAACATTATTGCTGAATTGTCTGTTTCTTCCTTCAATTCTGTGATATATCTCAAGTTATTTGTGTCCTTGAATCTAAATTGTGTCTCCTATAAACAGCATATAGTTAGATCATTAAGAAAAAAAAATCATTTTTGCCAGTCTCTGCCTTTTGATTTATTTAATCCATTTACATTTAATGTAATTACTGGTAAAGTATAAGTATAATTTATGTCTGCCATTTTGCTATTTTTTCTATGTACATTATAAATTGTTTGCTTATTCCTTTATCATTGGCTTCTCTTGTGTTAAATGTATATTTTCTAGTGTACCATTTTGATTCCCTTGGCTTTTTCTTTTTAAAATTTAAAATATTTTATGGTTGCCTTGGAAATTAGACTTAATATCTGAATTTATAACAATTTAGGTTGGATTAATATCTACTTAATTTCCAATAGTATACAAAAACTTTGTTCCTAGATAGCTCTGTTCCCTCCCTGCTCCATTGTGCTATAGTTGCCTTATGAATTACATTTTTATATTATGTGCCTATCCACATGGATTTATAATTATTGCTCTATGCAATTGTCTTTTAAATCAGATAGGAGAAAAATAGAGTCTTTTCCAGTCTTTTGTTTTTTCACATGGATGTGAGTTCCTGCATATAAGCCATATTTCCTGTTTCTTTACATGTCTTATAATTTTTTGTTGTAATTTGAACATTTTATATAATGTGGTAACTCTGGAAATCAGATTTAAACCCACTGCAGGATTTGTTGTTGTTGCCTTTTGTTTGTTTAGTGGTTTTCCTGAATGAATTCTGTAAGTCTGCATTATTTGTCACTGTGACCACTAAAGTGTCTGCTTGATTACATTAGTAGTCAGCTAATGTTTGTATAGAGATTCCTTAAATGCCTGGAACCAATAAGTCTCCCAGGCTTTATTGAGAGACTCTGTGTGGGTGTTGGAGCATGCCTTCTAACATTTGGGCAGACAGTTTATAACTGTGCTTTAGCCTGTATTTCCTGCTTGCACAGAGCTTCAGGGTCAGCAAAAGGTGAGAATTTAGGGCTTTCTCAAGTCTTTTCTGGGCATGTGCACAGCCTTACTCATGTATATACAGCCTAGATTCCCAGAAATATATTAGAGCTTTACAAAGCATACTATGGATATATTACTTTTCAGCTTTTCCTTAATTTTTTCTCAACTCAATTTTTTTTTTTTTGCCCCAATTGTTAGTGTTGCATTAGACAGGTGTGATATTAAACAATTGCCACTGATTGTTTTCAACAGATGACTCCTGTTTTCACTGATCAAACTGTAAGGTCAAATAAAGGCAGGGCCTACAAATGGAGCTTGCAGGTATTTTGGGGGAGCTTCAAATCTGTTCTCCTTCCAGTGGATGTTAGGCTGCTGTTTTCAAAACTAGTATGATTATAAGCCTGTTTTGTTTTGTTTTTAAGGTTACTGTGGAGCTGAGAGAGAGGGATTGCAATTAGGTCAGTTAAAATTCTACAAAGCTAGTTATTCTTACCAAGAGCTAGTATTTTCTTTTTATCAATGTGCCTCAGATTATTGCAAACGTTTGGTTAATTTCCAAAGTTCTAAATATGGTAACATTGACCATTTTTTTCAGTATTCTTGTTGCTTTTATGGAGGATTCGATTTTTAGAAGTCCTATTCTATTTTTGTTGGTGTCAGTCCAAGAGAGTGCTAGGTATTGTGCTGTTCGGCTCAGATTTAGCCTTTGAAGAAGACTTGACCTCCACAGAGTTGATGTGAGTAATGAAGACTCAAATAGAGAGGTGTAGTAAGCCTTGAATGATATTCAAGTTGAAGTTACATTAATTTCATCATTATAGAGTGCCTCATTCTTCTTTTCAAAGAATTCCCTTAGCAGGATATAGAGGGACAAATGAGTTCTAGGTAAGAGTTGATGTATACAATAACAGAAGTCTTCAGTTTTGGCTCATAAAATAAACATCCTTGCTAATAGATGTGCATAGTTTGGGCATTTGTCTGGACTTTCTCATACTTGGGACACCAGGATGGACTTCTAAATTTTATTTCCAGTTTTTACTTATTTTGAGAGAGAGGGAGAGAAAGAATCTGAAGTAGGCTCTGAGCTCTCAGCACAGAGCCTGATGTGGGTTTTGAACCCACGAATCATGAGATCATGACCCAAGCAGAAATCAAGAGTCGGAATGCAAAAAAAAAAGAGTCAGAATGCTTAACTGACTGAGCCACCAGGATGCCCCAAGGATTTCTAAATCTTGATCTAAATCACCTCTTTATTAATAAACTACTTATTTGGGTTTCCTGGGTGGGTAGAATGGAGATCTGTGGAGCGTGCAGACAATACTATTGGCAAATGCTGTATTGGCAAATGCTGTACTATTGGCAAAAGAAGTATAGGGTGGCATTTCCCAGACAACAAAGGCATTATGGGTAGAGAGCCAGTAGAGGACCTGTGAACAATGATTAATGATGGACAGCTCCTTTGCGTACTTTGATTTGGATGTTTTGTTTTTGTTTTTTTCTTCCTGGGTACCCAGGACCACGATTACTCACTTAGCACTGTGTTTGGATTGGATAGCCATCTGTCATTGGGCTTTCAAGGCCTGGTTTACAAAGTTGCCTTAGTTTATTATGATTTGATATAGAAACAAATGCTAACTACTACCAATTTCACATGGATGCATAATGATTCTTGGTAGCTGAGTATGGGGTACTCTGGGGGACAATGCATGGTGAAGTTAGTCAGTTCCTCTTATACTACTGGGCCATGGCTGTTTCTGGACTGGGTATGATGCTCTAGACCTGATACCCGTCTACTAAATGACTGCTTCTTCATGATTAGGTGCTGCAAAGGATGAAGAATGAGCTCTGGGAGCCCCAGCAGTAGGTGAACCAGAGAAGTTGACTACATATGTTTCTTTCTCATACTTAATCTCCAGCCAGGAGCTGAGAATAAGTACCAAACCTTGCTTCATAGAAAATTTAAGAGGAAGGGGGAAGGTTTGGTATATAGGGTTTTAGGATGGGATGGAATTTATTACATGAGGTATAACATAACGTTCTTTATAATAATTAGGACAATAGACCAACCTCACAGAAAAATCCTCTTTCCTTGTTAGGATATTACTGTGAACTACAAGCAATTTGTTCCTGTGTAGAGCTGCAATATTAACAAGAAGCTTGGCGGTCTGATGAGTTTTCCTTCATCTCTCAGGGCAAGGGAGTATGAAGAAATGGGAAGGTAAGAACATTTGGAAGATGGGAGCGGCTAGCTCTGTTGCCTGGGCTCTGAGGACTGTGAGCCTTACTTATGGCATTGTGTTTACATCCCACAACATTGGTTGTATGGCCAGTGGGTAAAGGGCTTTCAGACCTAAGGCCTTAAGTATGATTCCCTGTTTTGGTTGAGGCCTGGCCAGCAGTGGCACTATGGGCCAGAGCCTATCAAAAAATTAATTAATTAAACAAAACAAAACAGCTCTCACCAGATCTGTGGCTGATACTAGAAGTGAGACTGTGTGGAGACAGGAAATTTAGTTGGAAGTTGAAGCTGAGAAGCTCAAGCAGAGTATACATTGGAGTTTCTAATATTAGTTGCAGGGCCAGAATAAGGGAGCTGAATATGAAAGCAGGAACATAAGGTAGAACCTCTATCTGTATTTGGAATGGTCAGTGTTTACTGAGTATGCCTACAGTGGTGGGGCAGGTTCTAGGCACCAGGGGATTGTTCTAGTAGCTTACTTAATTCTTGCTACAACTTTAGGACATACGGACAACTGTTCCCATCTTTTTATAGATGGGGATACTGAGGAAGGGCTAGTAAATGGTAAAACCAGGATACTAACTCTGGAACTCTGGGTCTATGGCTTGAGCTCTTGACCACTATTCTATTGCCTCTCCTGACACACTTTGCCTATGGTATTCACGTGCACACTTCAGGGCTACAGTGAGTGGACTCAGTAAGGGCTGGAGTGGGCTAGCAGCACGTGCAAACAACGACGTGCAGAAATAGACCTTCTGGAATGGGATTAGGCAGGTTGACGCAACCTGATACTGGAAGAAATAGGATCTCATGGTCCTAGAAAGGATGAGATCCAAGGTGAAAGGTTTAACTGAGGCAAGGAGAAGGGACAAGACACTTACTGAGTAGCAACGGAAATAGGTGTTGTTGACTCTTACGGACCCAAGTGATGTTCATATCTTTCATTTCTGTCACTAATGTATCAATCATTTCCATTTATCAAGTTGTCCTTGGTCAAGTCTGGAGTCAGCCATTTTAGGTGTCATTCCGGTACGACCTCACTGAGATTTAGTTTTTTTCCACCTGTAAAATGGAATGAGAATTGAATCAAAGAATTCATTTGTAGGGCTTGGCACTGAGCTCAGCACATCCGAAGTCCTGGATTGATGTCTGTTTGCTCTCTTGAGACATCCCTCTGCCCTCTCTTCGCCCTACCTACCTGCGTAGTATAGATATCCGATGCATATTTGGTGATTGCCTAAGTGATGTCTAGTCTTTTAGATACAAGTGCAGAGTGCTGTAGGTCTCAACTAAGGAAACTGAGCAAATCAGTGTATCCACAAGCCTCCCTTCATCACCTTCCATTCTGGAACTGGTGCCTCCGAAGCACGGTCCAGCTCTGTGTTGACAGACGCACAGTCCGCACAAGCTTCAGCTGCAGTGTCAGCACTAGACACCCAAGATGACAATTAGGAGGAAGAACAAACAACTCCAGGAGAAAGGTGTCCTTAAAAGTGGTGAGCAGCAGAGTAAACAAGCAAACGGCTCTAAAGGAATCAATCATTCAATCACCGCCGATAGCCTACACTGTCCAGGGGGATATTATCTGTTGGATGCAGCTGTGGAAAGGTGATCTCAAGTCCTGTGTTGGATTCCCAGGCCTGTCTCAGATCTTTCTCTAGTCTTAAGAAAAATCAGTTCACCTCCTTTTGGCTTTTAGTTCCATTAATAACAGCCTATTGCTGTTGAGCACTTACTATGTGCCAGGCATGGTTTGATTTTAGTGATAACCCTAGAAGGTAGGTAATATTAACTATTCTAATTTTACATGTGAGGAAACTGAGTCACAGGGAGATTAAACACCTTGCCCACAGGTGGGATTCAAATCTGGACAGCTTTGTTGTCCATGTGCATCAGCACTAAACTTTGCTGTTTCTCGTGTTCTAGAAGGATGAGTAAAACTGTTCACAAAATTAGAGAAGCAAGTTTATTACTAAATGTTGAGGAATCGTGTTTGCATTTCTTACTTTTAAAAGCTGAGCATTATTACAATTGTAACGTGTCAGATGTAGAATAACTTTCTCAAATGCTTCTAACTGAATGCATGGTCTTGATGCACTTTAGTCTGTTAGATGAAGTGACCTAATATTTCTTTAATGCTATCTTGCAAATTATGAGTCAGGGATTCATTATGACCATACATTGCTCATCTTGAGCTGGCAAGTGCTTATATTTTCTCACAAGGCTAGGAGCTAATGGAGCCAGCCCTCCAACTATCCAGGAGAACGCGAAAGCTTCCAGACGAGGTACAACACCAGTGCACACCTGCATGTCATGAGTGAAGTCATTAACTGAGCAGACAAGAACAGCCTGCCATCATGTCTGCTTATTGTCAACGCTGAAGAGGTATTGACAGTGTTGAGACAGGCTGTCACTGGAGGAAACTGAGACCGAATCAACAACCAGTGGAACATCCACCCCAATGGAACCTGTTCCTCGAGGTGCTACGTCAAAACAAAACATATGGAGGGCTTGCACGCACAGGCAATTCTCCACCCTGCCTGCTCCGACACTCTGTGTACAGTAGGTAAAGTATTGCATGGCTACATGGGTGAAGAAATGACTACTGAACTGAGTTCGAACCCAGAACATAAGTGGGGCCAGGCTCTATTTTTCCAAGGTAGAGTTGAATCTTACTCCTCTCCCACACACAGATCAACTCGGAGCCACTAAAAAGCGGTATCACAGCCTTGCTGGAAGGGCAACCTGTCTCTTTTTATTGAGAACTTAAGACTGCAGCGTTTTGGGGGGAGTCCAAGTCTGACACACTCACAAGAAGATTGCATTAATTATGTAAACATATTGTTATCGAATGGATCCTAAATGAAATACGAACATTCTTAGTAACATAAGTGACTTGGTATATTCTGGAATGGTAAATGAAAAATATGAATCCATAGCATCTGAGAATTCAAGTTATGTGGACGAAGTAAGGAAAAATAGGATTCATTTCAAACACTGGACAAAGTGAGATAAGAGGAAACAGAGAGAGAGATAGATAAAGAGAGGAAGACAGAGAATTTGTGTGTGTGTGTGTGTGTGTGTGTGTGTGTGCACACGTGCACATGCTCCATCTTTGCCTGAAATTTGTTCCACATTTGCTTGGAGTCCCAATTGCTTAGGGGGATCCATTATAGATGAGCCTGTTCCAGGTCTCATGGAAAATAGTTCCCTCCTCCATTGTTTGGAATTCAGACTCTGCCAGTGGTGGAGGGAAACTTTTAAACACAATTACACTATCAAGATGTACAGTGGGTGAGTCAAAGGCCTGGATCAGGTTGGCCTGAGATGATAGAATCAGAGGTAGGTCATAAATCTCCAGCTGTGTTAGAATGTTTGCCACGATGCAGAATGAGCCAGTGGCCCTGTTTGCGACAATATCCCTGCAGGGGTGATGGATGAGCCAGACTGACATCAGAACAGGTGGGAATATTACAAGGAATATTAACGAGAAGCTTGATGAAAGAGCCCCGGCAATTAAGTCCATGGGAGAGGCTTAATCCAAGTCATAAAAGACATTGTAGACTGTAGCTGTCTTTCCATTTGACCAATTAAAAAGCAGGCCATACTTGGACTGTAACCTCAAAGTATTCCTAATAAGTCCACGACATACTGTATTGTTAGGATGAAAACTTGAGATTTGCTTTTTCTAAATACTTGGGTGATTGGATGACTGTTTTACAAATTCTAGTCAATTGCTGATTGCCTTCACTTAACTATGTATTACCATCATTCATAAAGCTATTATTGATTATAATGCTTCAGAGAACAGGGATTAGTTTGTTGGTATACTCTGTTTGATGTCTAGGGAAGGGTTAGTCAAAGTATGAAGTTAAATGGCACCCGAGGCCATGGTGGATATTATCTTGTAACTCTATCCTGGTTCACCCCTCCCTTCTTCTCCTCACCTTGGCTTCTTCCCCTCCTGTTTTTCCCTCCTCTGCTCCCTTTCCCTCTCTCCTTCCCTCTCTCCCTCTTTTCTATTTTCCGCCTCTTCCCACTTTCCTCAACTTTATTCAGTCTTCTACTCTGTCCCCTTCACTGCTGACCCTTCCTAACATCTGACTGCCCGTTGGGCTCCTGTGGTCATCACTTTGTGTATCTGGTATCATTCAGACCTAAAGTTATGACTGAGCTCTTAATGGTTCTGAATCTCCTCATGGACAGATTCACCAGAAACTTATACTTTCTGCAGTGCTGGTCACCTGAGATGGGGCTAAGGAAGAATGGGAGCAGCCACGTTAAACTATAGCCACCCACAGGGAAATGGTAGAAAAAATATTGGAAGAGTGAACTGCTGAGGTGCTAAAATTAAAAATGTTTAATAGGCACGTGGAGGATATGTCCTAGGGTTGATGATTTTTATCTTGAAATGAGGAATCCATTTCCACCTCCGATTCAGTCCGAAAGCCATTTTCCTTGCCAAAAATAAAAACAACGTAAGCCACCCATCTTATATCTTCTGTAGCTATCAGAACACATTGCACAGGAGCAGAACACAGCCACAACCAACGATGCCAATGAGAGAGAGCTCCAGTTAGAGAAAGAGAGATGTAACAGAATTGAGGCATCACGCACATAGAAGTATTAATAACTGAGGTCAGGCTTTTAGAATGTGTTTCAGAAGAAGCCAACTCTTTTCATGCTATCGATGAAAAAAATTGTACTTGTGTCAACATTGACAATTGAATGAGCAGAGAATGCAGTGTAAGGTGATATGATGCAATAAGGAATCTGGTAGGTGAAAATGGCATCCCAGCATAGACCAATGCATAACAAAAAGAAAGGAACGCATAGGAGAAACTGGATGAGGCAAAAGAAGAGAAATCCAGGTCCTGATCAGAACAATGGTGATTCTTGGTAGTTGCTGATAATTCCTTAGTGATATGAAATTAGAAATTCATATTCAAACCCCAATCTGGGTCACTTATAGTTTTATGTTTATAATTATGCTGAAGATTAGTTCTAGAGCAGATTTTCTCTAACTTGGCCACATTTGGAAAACGCCCAAGCAGCTCCTGATGCCCAGGTCCCACATCAGAATAGTGAAATCAGAATATCCAGGAGTGAGTGTTACCTACCGTTCAATTAAAAAAAAATGTTTCTAGGTAGTTCAGTCAAGGTTGGGAACCACCACTCCAGAGTAAGGAGTATTTTTTTTTAATGTTGATTTATTTATTTTTGAGAGAGAGACAGAGACAGAGCATGAACAGGGGAGGGGCAGAGAGAGATAGAAACACAGAATCTGAAGCCGGCTCCAGGCTCCAAGCTCCAAGCTGTCAGCCCAGAGCCCGACGCGGGGCTCGAACCCAACAAATGGTGAGATCATGACCTGAGCCGAAGTCAGACGCTTAACTGACTGAGCCACTCAGGTGCCCCCAGAGTAAGGAATATTTTGATTTTATTTCATAGTGTGGGTTCAGAACGGTTCAATAAAACTTTTGTTGTTTTCATAAAGTACTGAGTTGATCAACCCTTTGCAAAGTGGGTTTCATGGGGCACTAGTCCTTTGACATATTGTAGAAAAAGAAAGAGTTCTTTGGTCAAGAAGTCTGTGAAGGCTCTAACCTTGATGACTCACCATGCTTATTAGCATATTAAAGACTTTGGGAACTCCTGCCATATAGAATTTTATATAATTGAGTACTTCCCAACCTCTCCTCAACCTCCCAGGATGGGCAAAACAGTAAGCCCTACAGCTTGAGGTTGATTGGTTTGGATGGTGATTCAGCTGGGCCTCCAGAGTTTGTCTTCCAGCTCTGCAACTTACTAGTTCTGTGCCTTTAGGCAACTGACTAGTTCTCAGTGAGGGCATTGAATGAACATATACCAACATTAAATATTGGAAAGCACTGTACAATTTTACCACCTTTCCAATTTCCTGTTACACATGATTCCTTCAGTATCTCACTGACTGTTCAATCTCAGCAAGATTAAACAGTACATATTTGCTTCTCATTGAAACAAATACCACTGCTTGGTTTTCATATTGGTTTTTTCTTCTAGGATTCTCAGTCTTATGGTCACTATGGTCTCCAAACCTGCATGTCACCTGTAAATTCTTCTCATTACTTATGGTTCACATTTCATCTGATTACTTCCTTCTTGATGTTGTTCATTATAGTCATTGCATCCTTTACTTTCGATTCCTGGTGCTCCCCTCATAAGATCAGGAGTTTCTTTAAACTTGGACTATTGGAATGGCCTCTTTTAGGTTTTCTTTTCTCCAAGACATCCAGCTCAGTTGTAGCAGATTAATCTAATAAAATATCCATTTGAAGATATTCTTTGTCTATAGTTCTAGTCTTAAAGGAAAACCTTTATCCTTATGCTGAGAAAATGGCTGCCATAGCTCCAGCTATCATGTTTGAGTTTCCACATATAAAGAAGGAAGGAGAGAAAAAGGGCAAAAGGAGCCCACCATCTGAGTCAATTCCCTTTAAAGAACTTTCTGAGAAGCCCCAAGTACCAGTTGTCCTAGGCCCAGGCTTTATAAGGCTCACTCTGGCCCTTCTCCAGATGTGCCCTCTGCATTAAGAGTTCTCTATCCACTAGGCCAAAGGAAATGCCCACCAGAAGTGTACCCATTCCTTCTAGACAGTGCTGTGAGTGCTCTGGAATTCTAGGCAAAAGGGGTCTGAACCCTCCTCTAGGTCTGTATGCACACAGAATGTGCCACTGGGGTGCATAACCACAGGCCTGGGAGTTGGCAGAGGGGAGACTCTATATGGGAAATGGGTGAGCAAAGCAATAGATGGAGCTTGGATGTGAAGACTGGAAGGTCTACATGCATGGGCTTAAGTCCCCTTGCTATGTGGGCTGGAGCTGAGGGTGGCAAAGGAAAGTTAGCAGGCCATCTGGACTGACTCTCTCCATGGCTTGGAACTTGAAAGAAGCACGTATTCCAGGTCTTCCAGATATAAAGAAGGTACATTGGTCAAGACACCAGTATGAAAGCTATTTTACTTAGCAGTTTTGTAACTCGATTTATAATATTTAAATATTTAGACATCTACTATACGGACCATTTGTGTTTTGTGTGCATCTCAAATGTTAGGAGCAGGCTTGTATATACACATTTCCATTTGCCATTCCTTGACCACCATATTTGCAAGGGAGATTGGGAGACATCGTTCTCTCTCTACGCTGGAAGATGAATAGAATGGATGGATATTGGATTTGGGGTAGACAGCCAGCAGTCTATGCCACGTGTGTTTGTAAGGGATGTTGGAAGGAAAGATGCATTTGCTTCTTCCCAGAAGCATTAACAATTGTATCCCTATCACAATAAATTGCAAATATGAAAACTGAGAGTTCATCCATGAAAATGTGGAGCTAATTTTTAGCATACACAGTTTGGCAGCAGGCCTCACATTAACAGCAAGGTGAAGGGAAAGGTAAATAAGTATACAGGATACCTACAGCAGGTGCTGGGTGAGTGGAAATGCAAAGCTGAAGTACCCGCGAGAACCCGCAGTGCTGTGCTCCTGGAAGGGCAGCCTGGGACAACCCCAGGGGTGAGCGCTGTGATGTTCTGTCAGCAGCAGCCAGGGGGTCAGGAAAGGAATGCAGGATGATAAAAGGAAACTGAGGATTAAGGAGGAAGCCCAATCTAAAAAGAAGCCTAGATAATTTAATTGAGTAGGTACTTCCATGTTGAGCTGGTAGAAATTACTCATGTCCAAAGTATTTTAAATAAAGCCTATAATAGATCCAAAAGGGAATATTTAATGTGGTTTTGGATACTTAGCATGTAATAAATTTCTTCCTGTCTGTTGATCCCTTGGGTAATGAATGTTAACAAAAACAACCCCAAAAGATATATAATCTGCAAACATTAGTGATTAATGTTTGTGATCTGTGAACACAATGTTAGGATTGACTGAAAAGGACATATTTCTTTACAAGTGAAATGCTTCCAGGGCTTGCGATCTTTAATAGAAACATTCTAAGTAAGAAAGACAATCTCTCTTTGTACTTCTTTGGTGAGGAAAACAGAAATGCAAAGTGTCAATAAAGGCACGGGTATTGGAAAAGCGGAAAAGCTGAGTGTCTAGAGTAAAGATGTGTTTCTTGCATGAATAACTTCCGAACAATCTGCTGAAGGAGTGATTTTGTATCAAGCTGAAACCCCAAACCAGCATCATTTTAATTTGCCAGGCACCTGTGAAGGAATACAGCTGCAAGGCCATGGGAGAACAATAGGAACTGTGACAGTTCATTAATATAAACCAGCAACTAGATTTATTTGGAAAAGTCATTGATATAGAATTACCCTGGAGGATGCAATGACATTCTTGAAGCAGGCCAGCAAGCAGCTAACTAAGATTATAGATGTGTGCACATCATTTGAAACCGAACAGTAATTTGGTAACTATTACGATTTATTGTGTATGTCAAACAGAATAACAAATGTGTAAAGAGCCATGATTGCTTTAGGAAAGTTAGGTTTGTGTTGTATTCAGTTGTTTGGCTTTTTGCATGCCAGGTTATTTTGTTCTGGAAAATCAAGATAATGGTGTTGCCTCTAAAATGATTACTTGCGTGTATATATGCGTAGAAGGAAAATATGAAAGTACGCATTCTTGTCTAACGATTCTGAGCCTTAATATAATGCTGATAAGAAACTAAAGAAGTTGTTTATTGCAATCAAGTGTTGGTGGTGACTACAAATATTTTATGTATGATAACTCATAAGCAATCTGGCTTGCATAAAACGAAAGGTATCAACAGATCTGGAAGCAGAGAAATAGATCTGCTCCCCATTCACTTTTATTGCAAACAGTAAAATGTAACTCTAGAAAATGGGAGGAAAGCAAGATTCCTTCATATCCTTAAAGCATCTGGGAAAATCTCGGTGTGTGGCACAAATGCAACAAGCCTGTCCACTGAACTTGTTCCCAGCCATGAGACAAGCAACATTAGCCGAGAGTGTAGGAGCAAATGGAGATAATGCCCCCATACCTCTAACATTTCCTTCCCTTATATGCAAGGAAAAGCAACAGTCCTCCAGCTAATTTCCTTAGAGTGTTTTCCTAGTCCTTCCACCACCAGTAGTTAGCATCCCCAGTACCGTTAGAATTGTTGAAACCTGGCTGACTTGAACTGCTGGTTGTCAAGAATTCGTTTCTGGCGACCACTGTGGACTTGCTGAGTGGGTAGTAGAGAGTAAGGACACTGTAAGAGCAGTGCCAACCACTGGGGCCTGGATTTTTACAAGCCCCCTGTAAAGGTTGTCATGGTACATTGGTGTTGGCAAGGGACACAGAAAACGTAGCGGCTGTGTGTGAATAATCTGCCACTGGGAGGGAAGGAGTTTATAGACCAAGAGCATCTAACTGGTTCCTTCAAATATTATCTTCATTCTTAAGATACTAAAGCTCTTTTTCTTTTTTTAACCTGAAAAAAATAAAAATGATCTCATATCCAGGAAAGATCTGATTTGAAACAGAAAAATCTGGGATTTGGGAGAGGCAATCCATTAAGAGACGATTTAAATGGATGATTCTAAAGGATGGCTCATGCATTAAATTATTTGTGCTGCATGGTTCTTAATTTTAGCTTTATTTCATTCCTCTTTCAAATCCTTGGCTTCTAAAAGACTTTTCGAGTATTTGGAGTTGCAAAGAACATTACGTGATGGGAGAACATCCAAGGCTGTTTCTCATTTTGTGAAATTCTCTAATGGCGCTACTTAGAAACAACTTTCCAAACAAATGCCAAATTTTTGTTTTGTTGTTTGTTTGGTTTTCCCATCGTGATTGAAAAGCATTCTGAAAATACAAAGCAATTATAAAATTCTCCAGGTTCCCCTGTAATAGCGCTAACACATTCAAAACAAAGGCAAGTTACGTAATAAGTGAAAGATGTAGGATTTCCCATAAAGCTATAGCCACCGCATTGACCTGAGTCGTTCAGAACAACTAGACAAGGCGTGGATGTGAATTGTAGCAACCGTCCTCATTTCTGCCAGTTCAGCCCTACACCTTTCACGTGGGGCAAACTCCATGTCTGGTTCATGTGTGACAATGCAAGTCCCAGACAACAAATTTCTGCTTACAGTTGTTGACAAGTGTTAGAAAAAAGAAAACAGAGGTTGGAACCTAGAAGCATAGAGACCAAATTTGATGTATGGACATATTCTATTTGGGTACTGCCTACAAAATGGTAGGCAACATTTAAAATTGGCACTTAATGCATTCAAAGTTGGATTGGCAACGTTTCTTGAAAAATGAGAAGATATAATACCTGATCCATTAGAAGATATAATAATGATCCATTATTGCAACTATTGGGGGGTGGGGAGGAACAGTGGCTCTCTGTTCATCTTTCCAGGTGACTCTCCATGTCTGCTGATTCTGGCTATTCATACATGCTGCTGGGACAGATATCATCAATCTGGTTTATTCTAAGCCTTGTGTCTCCAAAGAGGGCCCAGTGCCCTAAGCCAGACCAGCTACACATTTGCAGGGCCCGGTGCAAAATGCAAAGATGGCACCTATTTTTCAAAACTTATTAAGAATTTCAAGATGATGACAACAGAGAATTAAACCACGTGTGGGGCCCTTCTAATTGTGGGGCCCTCTATGACTGCATGAAGCCAGCCCAGAGCATCAGATTGCTTTGGATCCAGGGGCTAAAGAACTGTGTTGAGTGCTTTTCCTGAAAGATAAGAAGTTCTGAAAGATTTCTGGAAGAACTTATTATCCTAGAAGGAATTGTAGCAGGCAAACCAATTCTTAGCACATTCAAGTAAAAGGGCAGAGATATCTTAAAGCCTTTGTTTATTTGTTTGTAGAAGATTTTAAAAGTTAAGTTTTATTAAAAAAATATTTTTAAACGATAAGAATAGTATCTGTGCACAGTAAAAAATTCAGTAGTATAAAACATAAAACATGAAAAACAAATCTTTCATTCCTTCTCAGAGCTTTAAACTCACATCCGAGTTGCTTCTTATATATCCTATCACAGATCAGTTTTTACATATCCTTCTAGAAGAATTCTACATTTACTCATCTGACATAAATGAAAGAACACACTATATATTTTTTCTATTTTTAAAATATTTTTAAAAATATTTATTTTATTTTTGAGAGAGAGAGAGAGAGAGAGAGAGAGAGAGAGAGAATCCGAAGCAGGCTGTAGGCTCTAGGCTCCGAACTGTCAGCACAGAGCCTGACGCGGGGCTTGAATTCACCAACCGTGAGATGATGACCTGAGCCGAAGTCAGATGCTTAACTGACTGAGTCACCCAGGCACCCCTGGTTTTATTTCTTGCTAAACACTTGGAAATAAGAACATAGTAAATCATAATACTATTTCAATATACTATGCACATTGTGTGGGTTATATGAAAAGTTAGAACAGTGCTTTCTTCCAATATCAATTCTATGAATTAAGAAATATCTTTTGTAGAGTTTTGAGATATCTACAGTCTGATTTATTCAGTAGTGCCCTGTTAATAACAACTAACCTAGTAAGAATTGTTCTATTATTTTGAGGTACGCAGTGTTTTTGATTATTTGGATATCTATTTTACACTGTGTTGAAAACTTGTGACATTTAAAGAAAGGATAACACTCATTAACCTATGTCACCTCCTACCTCCTTGACCTCAGATTATTTTTTATATCATGGCCAATCAAAATTATTTTAGCCACAGAACACTTAACCATTTTTCCCACAGTATGTTCCCTCAAACAAGCATCTGGCATTAGCCTTAAATTACATGAAATAATGTGTGACTTTGCCTTCCATAACTTACAGAAATTTTATAGAAAGAGCCCCTTTCTTGCTGCTAAGAGATTTGGTTTAACATGACATTCGTTTTTTTTAAGTTAAAAAAAATTTTTTTAACGTTTATTTATTTTTGAGAGTCAGAGTGTGAGCAGGGGAGGGGCAGAGAGAGAGGGGGACACAGAATCTGAAGCAGACTCCAGGCTCTGAGCTGTCTGTCAGCACAGAGCCCAACACGGGGCTCGAACTCATGGATTGCAAGATGGTGACTTGAGCCAAAGCTGGACGCTTAACCAACCGAGCCACCCAGGTGCCCCGAGAACACACTATATTTAACACCTGAACTTAAAAAAAAAGTTTTTAAAGTAACTTAGAGAACATTCTGTTATCACTACATGAAACTTATCTTAATCTTTTAAACAACTGCACACTATTCCATTTCATGGATACCTAAATATGCTTAATTAAGTCTGAAAAGATGAACATTTGTTTTCCTTATTTTTGTTTATTCCTTTATTTTGCTGTTATACATAACCACTGTGAAAACACATGTGTTCTCTGCCTAAGATGCTGTCGGCTGAGATGTTTGCACAGTCCTTTTGTCCCATAATTTGGATTCTTGTTCAAATGTCACCTTCTCGGAGCAAACCCTCCCACTGTCATTCTTTTTCCTCTTGATTTCACACCACTTTTCACGATCTGAAATGAAATGAAATATTTGCTTATTTGCTCAGATAAGTTGCATGAGGGCAAGGTTTTGTCTGCTTTATTCACTATTGTACCCCGACTAAGGATGTCCATGCTTTGTCACACGTGGGGACTCAGGAAATATTTGCTTAATAAATGAGTAAAAGCTTTACATACACGTTTTCCCCTTTGGATGGAGTTAGATGTTTTGGTAATGCAAAGCTGAAGGCCCCGTGCGTGTCATTTTTTTCCTAGGAAGTGGGAAATTGCTTCACCAGCAGTTGCAACCAATTTCTACTAACATTCCTGTTTCTTCTCACTGCATTCAACATCATTTTTAGAAATACTTCTCTGTCTTCAGCAAGTTTTTTTTTCCCCCCACATTTCGTTAAGTATGGCCTGTATTTATGGGCAGTGTTAGTATTCTGTTGTATGAAGTTTGGGTGGAGGGGAATAAAAAGAGACAGAAAAGTCTGGTAAAATTATAGGCTTCCTTTGTATAGAATTTTACATGAACTAGTGCACCAATCTGCATATTTAATGTTGTCCCACTTGCGCGATGGCCGTCCTAGCTGCCTGGTAACTTCATCAGCTCTCCTCTACCTGACAGCATCCTTTACATTCTTTTTTCAAGGACCTGTCCAGAGGTCAGTTTTTTCCTAAGAAGACTTTCTCTATCCCCCATTCTCCCATCTCAGCCAGTAAGAAATCACCACTCTGTGTCAGGTGGGTGACCCTATCTGTTCGGCCTCAACCGGCCTTACCGTCTAGCCAGTCGGAGGCAAGCCTGACCTTTGCAAAGGACTATCTGGTCCTCGTGTGATGGAAAAAATCTCATATCTGGAAACCCTCCCCATTCTAATGTGTGTTCAAATGATGATGTAATACTGCATTTTGACACCACGGAGCACTTTCTCCCTTCAGAGAGTCCAGCTGACAAGCCCCTAGCTCTCACTCTACTCTTCCTAGAGTGCCCCCGCCTGACCTGGCCCCCGAGGCCTCTGCGTGCTCTGAGATAAGCAGAACAAATACAGTAGCAGGCCAGCCCCAACGTCACTGCCCTCCAACGCTCCCAGGCCTGAGGACTCATTTTAAGCCCACCTGGGGCTTTTGCCAGTACTTTATCTGTGTCACCCATATCTCCTCAAAGTATGAGCAAACAAAACCACAGTGCTTTATCAGGCCTTGTAATTCCTTACATCTCTCTTATCACCTGAGATTACCCAATCCTACCAGAGCTTCAGGGATCTGTGCGCAGGATAACAGGACCTTCTGGTAGCAAGTGGTCTTATCACCCTCACAGCCCTTGAAGAGCTGGAGCAGGCTTTCCTTTCCACCCTGGTATTTTTCTTGATACACTTTCAACTTTTCTAAAAGGTCTGTCCTTATAACATGGGTTACTTGTTTTTAGGAGACTTCTTGCCTCAAATTTGGATGGCATTTGTGTCTGAAGCAAATAAATAAAAATATCTGTGATTGAGGAAGTGTTCCCTATGGTTCAGACTCTAACGTGGTCCCTTTGTGTCTTCACCATTGCCATGGTCAGAAAGACACCAGTGCCATTTTATAAAGGAGGAAAGTGAAGCTCGGGTCAGGGAAATGATTCCTCCGAAGTCACAAAGGTTTTAAGTATTGGGGCATGAATTTGAAGCCAGGAATACTATGGACTCCAAAATTTAATGTACCCACTGTGCCAGTGTGTTGAATTCTGGAACCTGGCTGCCCAACTTTGAATCTTGACTTCACTACTTAATTAGCTGTGTGACTTTAGGCAAGTTCCCTAACTTCTCCTTGCCTCAGTTCCTCGTCTGTAAAACAAGATTAATAATAGTGTCTATTTCATGGAGTTGAGAAAAGAAAATGTTTATGTGTGTATGATGTATGTGTATTTGAATCAATTTTTATTCTCTAGTAATGGCTATTAATAATTTTATTTCCATTATAACTGCTGCCTCTATGAAACTAGGCAAAGGAAAATTAAAGCAATTATCCAGGTGATTAAAAAAATTAAACATATGGAAGAAAGAAGAAAGATCTAAGACAAGAGAACAGTGTTTGCTTGTGTGCTTGTCTTGTTCTTTCTTTTGTTCTTCTTTTCCTGGAAGTATATCTATTTCCCTTTTTGCTGTGATAATTGACATCTGTCCTTCTTTTGACTCTCCACCCTAGAAAGCTCTTTTCATTGAAAACATGTGAAAACACACAGAAATGTAATTATTTAGTTGTTCATGGACCTTTCTCCTTTGTATCTCCCTCACGTGCACGTATGTAGAAACACATAAAAGCATACACGTACACACACACTTACCTTTTGTTGGCATGTGAGTACAGGCTATTCCACTCCTATGAGTGTGTGTGTGTGTGTGTGTGTAATGGGAATCAATGCCTCACTTGTTATCACAGGTGCGGTAGCTTGCCTTTCATGAGGTTAAATATTTGTCTCACTCACACACTCCTACACTCTCAGGGCTGGGAGGGATCATAAAAGTCACCTAGTCCAGCCACTCCTCTGATGTTTGAATTGCTTCTTACAACGTCCTGGCTAGGTGGCCCAGTGGCCTGTATTAAAATACTCCGAATGACGAGAAGTTCACTGGCTCCTGCGATAACCAGGACTATTTTTCCATCTTGTTGGAATCCATAGTCAAAGCTAATGCCAGCTCTTCCAGGCTAATAGGGAGCATCCATTTGAATTAAGCTTTAAAGCCATTTTTGGTAGGAAGAGCTATTTTCAACATGTCTGACAACACTGTCTCTACAAGAAGAATTTACAAATTATAAGAATATGCTCCAACAGGAAAAATAGGCAAGGAGTACACATTATTAATTTACAAAGGAAGAAATACCAATAGCTATTAAAGCAACAATACAAATTCTCTGTTAGCTTTCAGATTGGTAAAGCTAAAATTAACTCTGAGGATACTCAGGATTGAGGAAGAAGGTGTAAATAGGGGAAAGGGCAGTCTCCATCACAGCTGGTGAAGTGTGAACTCATAAAAATAACTTTTGTAGAAGTCAATTTAGCAATATGGATCAACATTAGAAATGTGCACAGCGACCCAGAAATCCCGCTTGTGGGATTTTATCTAGATTTTTCTTTGGCAGATGATCAAAGAAGCACACAAATACATATGTGGACGCATGTGTATATGTATGTATTCACGCACACATGTGTGTACCCATAACTGCATTGCTATTATACCAAAACATCGGTAGTGATTTCAGTGGTGTACTGCAGTTATTTAAGAGGATTATATGGTGCACCTGGGTGGCTCAGTCGTTTAGTGTCTGATTTAGGCTCAAGTCGTGATCTCACGGCTCATGAGTTTGAGCCCCACATCAGGCTCTGTGCTGACAGCTCAGAGCCTGGAGCCTGCTTTGGATTGTGTGTCTCCCTCTCTCTCTGCCCCTCTCCTGCTCACACTCTGTCTCTTTCTCCTTCAAAAATAAACATTAAAAACATAATCATAAAATAAAAGGATTATATATGTATATAGATGTATACTATATATAACATGTGTGTGTATGTGTATGTATATATATATTATATATTGGATGTAATATATAATATATACATAGGGAAATACATTTCAATAGAGAACTATATCTAAGACATATTTTTGAGTGAAATGCCATGTTACAAAACAGCATGAATAGCATAGTCTCATTTCCATAAAATTTATATATCTTAGTCCCTAAATTCCACTATGAAAGAAGCAATCATTTATGTGTATATGTGTGCATACATACATATATCTGTATATATATATCAGAATTCTTGACATATAATTCACATATCATAAAAGTAATCATTTTAAAGTGTCCAATTCAATGGTTTCCAGTATATTCACAGAATTATGGAACCATCAACACTATCTAATCTTAGAACCCTTTCTTTTTTTTATTTTATTTTATTTTTTTTAACGTTTATTTATTTTTGAGACAGAGAGAGACAGAGCATGAACGGGGGAGGGGCAGAGAGAGAGGGAGACACAGAATCAGAAACAGGCTCCAGGCTCTGAGCCATCAGCCCAGAGCCCGACGCGGGGCTCGAACTCACGGACCGCGAGATCGTGACCTGAGCCGAAGTCAGACGCTTAACCGACTGAGCCACCCAGGCGCCCCACTTAGAACCCTTTCTAAATGACTCCAAAAGAAACCCTGTGCCCATTAACAGTTACTCCCCATTTCCTCACATCCTCAGTTTCAGTCTCTACTTCCTCTCTGTATGGATTTGCCTTTTCTGGACATTCCTTAAATGGAATCATACAACACAACTACCTTCTTTCATTTACTGTGTTTTCAGATTTCCTGTATGTTGTAGCATGGATCAATACTTAATTTCTTTTTATGGCCAAATAACGTTCCATTATATGGATATACCACATTTTTTAAATCCATTTATCACGTGGACATTCATCAGGTTGTTTCCATTTTTGGCCCATAATGAATAATGCTGCTATGAAAATTTGTGTACGGGTTTTTGTGTAGACATATTTTTCAATTCTCTTGGATATATATATATATATATATATATATATATATATGAGTGTAATTCTTGGGTCAAATGGTAACTCTATGTGTAAGATTTTGAGGAGCTTCCAAACTGTTTTCCAAAGTGACTGCACCATTTTACATTACCAACCAACAATCAATGAGAGCTCTCATCTCTCCACATCCTCTATACTTGTTATTGTGTGTATTTATTTATTTATTTTTATTTTTTTCTGGTTTTTTAAAATTTATTTATTTTATTTTATTTTTAATTTACATCCAAATTAGTTCGCATATATTGAAACAATGATTTCAAGAGTAGATTCCTTAATCCCCCTTACCCATTTAGCCCATCCTCCCTCCCATAAGCCCTCCAGCAACCCTCAGTTTGTTCTCCATATTTATGAGTCTCTTCTGTTTTGTCCCCCTCCCTGTTTTTATATTATTTTTGTTTCCCTTCCCTTATGTTCATCTGTTTTGTCTCTTAAAGTCCTCATATGAGTGAAGTCATATGATTTTTGTCTTTCCCTGACTAATTTCATTTAGCAGATCCATCCACGTAGTTGCAAATGGCAAGATTTCATTCTTTTTGATTGCCGAGTAATACTCCATTGTATATATATACCACGTTTTCTTTCTTTATTCGTCCATCGATGGACATTTGGGCTCTTTCCATACTTTGGCTATTGTTGATAGTGCTGCTAAAACATTGGGGTGCATGTGTCCCTTCAAAACAGCACACCTGTATCCCATGGATAAATGCCTAGCGGTGCAATTGCTGGGTCGTAGGGTAGTTCTATTTTTAGTTTTTTGAGGAACCTCCATACTGTTTTCCAGAGTGGCTGTACCAGCTTGCATTGCCACCAACAGTGCAAAAGAGATCCTCTTTCTCCGCATCCTCGCCAACATCTGTTGTTGCTTGAGTTGTTAATGTTAGCCGTTCTGACAGGTGTAAGGTGGTATCTCATTGTGGTTTTGATTTGTATTTCCCTGATGATGAGTGATGTTGAGCATTTTTTCATGTGTCAGTTGGCCATCTGGATGTCTTCCTTGGAGAAGTGTCTATTCATGTCTTTCACCCATTTCTTCACTGGATTGTTTTTGGGGTGTTGAGTTTGATAAGTTCTTTATAGATTTTGGATACTAACCCTTTATCTGATATGTCATTTGCAAGTATCTTCTCCCATTCTGTCGGGTGCCTTTTAGTTTTGCTGATTGTTTCCTTTGCTGTGCAGAAACTTTTTATTTTGATGAGGTCCTATTGTGTGTATTTTTGATTACAGCCACCTAGCGGGTGTGAAGTGGTTATACATAAATATTTTTTAATCAACACAAATCCAAGTCCAAGCCTTTGTCCCTCTGCTTTGGGATGAAATTCAAACTTTACAATTCTTGAGGCCATAATTTGTGGAAAGAATAGAAAGAATGGAAAGATGGAAGGAATCATATAGTTTGGTTTAAGGTAGAGATGACCAGGAGAGAACACGAAAATATTAGAGTGAACTAGACAGGAAAGGTCCCTTCTTTCATTCTAGACCAAAATGCCTGAAATCAATTTGCTTGATGATCAAATTGCTGAACTTAGATGTTTGCCCAAAATCTTTCTTTTAACTGTTATAGCAATTTATATAAAATGAGATGGTTTTAACAGATGTTAAAGATTCTGTAAAGTTTTAGTTGATTGGTTTTCATACCGTCTTCGGAGTACTATTTTAAGGCATATTCTACATGTAGATGCTAATGTTACAGGCTGATTTAATTTATGAAATATTTAATATTCAGAATTCATTATGAGAAGCCAAATTTCTGTATTTCAAATATATATTCAAGCAGTTTGTATTGATTCTGTTCAGGTCTTTAAAAACTAATATTCTACTTTGTCAACATTTTGTATTTTTTTTAGGTTTCTTTTGCCAATTTTTTAAAAGTATGATCCATTGCCTTTTTAGTTTAATATTATTATTTACTTTTACCCATTCTTTAGCATTTTTTGACTTTTAAATCAATTCCTTTTTTAATCCCTTTAAAATAATTTCACAGTTATAGATAATGTATACCAAAATTTGAAGCATTAATCATATGAATCGTTTTAGTAATCCTCTCAAGGTGGCTTCAATTCCTTTGAACAGATTTATCCTTTCAAGTCCTATTTTCTTTACAAGCTCTTAGTAAGTCAGTATATTCCAACTGCTCTTTATTAGAAACCAAATTTTTGCCTTTCATAAAATACAAGAATTATATAATATTTGTTGCAAATCAGAGGATTTGGTGGGATTTTTTTTTTTTTTGGAGTTTTATATTTAATTTGGTATATTTTGGATTGAGTTGAGGCTCAGTGCAGTCATTTTGCCAAGTGGTTTTGCAGTAATTTGTCAGACCACCTTAGCTTAATGTCCATTTCATGTGGGATTCAAATTTCAGACACTGGCCATTTCTCAAATGCTTGAAACTGATGGAAAATGTTCATTTCATTAAGCAGATTTATGTAACTGTTAAGTATAAAAATGTGCAAAAGGTAACAATTTAACTCCTGGATATCCTGGATAGTTAAAAGTTAATGATTAGGTGTCCATCATATGAACTTTCCCCAAATCTATTTTTCAGTAAACATTTTTGGAGAAAATTACAACTCCATGTACCAGACTGTGCCACTGTTTAAATTAGATTTGTCTAAATACACTTACTTGAGCATGGCCTGTCAGTGCCACCACAATCTGAATAAGCAGCATGTTATTCTTAGATAGTGTTCTCTGTGGAAATAAGTTTCAGTTAGTGACTGACCCAGGACAACGTAGTTAAATCAATGAAAAAGAAAATCAAAATAAATTCTTTTCATTTGAAATACAAGGATTTCTTTTAGAGTTGGCTCCCAGTGTATGACTTCTCTATGATAGAATTTAGGATCTGGTTAGAGCTTATATTTGATATTAAATTGGAAGATTCTAAAGTGAGGCTCTGTGTGAGTAGGTGTTCACCATACAGCTATGTGATGGGCATATGAGCCACTTCGGGAACTACAGCAGGCTCCCTCCCCAAAGCAGGTATGAAGCAAGCACAGTGATTGCTGACTGAAGGTGATAAACATGGCAATGGCATTATGGGCTCTGACTCTAGGAAACGTTCCTAGGGGCAGATAAGGCTTCCACATTCTGATGTAAGGAAGAAGGGATGAATCCATTTGCCCCAGAGACCTTTATATGGGCTGACTTTTGCCCCCACCCACCACCAAATTCATACATCGAAGTCCTAATTCCTAATGGTACTCCAGAACGTGACTGTATTTGGACATTGGTCTTTAAAGAGTAATTAACTTAAAATGACATCATTAAGGGGTGCCTGGGTGGCTCAGTTGGTTAAGCGTCCAACTTCAGCTGAGGTTATGATCTCACGGTTCGTGGGTTCGAGCCCCGTGTCAGGCTCTGTGCTGACAGCTCAGAGCCTGGAGCCTGCTTCGGACTCTGTGACTTCCTCTCTCTCTGCCCCTCCCCTGCTCATGCTCTGCTGTCTCTGTCTTTCAAAAATGAATAAATGTTAAAAAAAATTTTTTTTAAATAAAATAAAATGAGATCATTAAGATGGTCCCTAATCCAATACGACTGGTGTCCTAACGAGAAGAGGAGTTTAGGCACGTACAGAGAGAAGACCATGTGAAGACACAGGGAGAAGACGGCCATCTACAAGCCGAGGAGAGAAACCTCAGAAGAAATGAACCCTACTGATAACCTTGATCTGAGACGACTAGCCTCAGAATTGTGAGAAAATACATTTCTGTTGTATAAGCCATCCAGTCTCTGGTACTTTGTTATGGCGGCCCTAGTGAACTACCACAACTTTAATCTCAGACTCTCAGCTCTGTGACATATGGTATGGAACGGATTTTAATCAATAATTATAAGCAGATATTCTTTCATTTTAAGACACAAAGCAGTGGTGTTGGGTCTTTTCTGGGCCAGTGGTTGTTAACGGGACAGATTTGGTGGAAGCTATTTCCTGTGCCTCTGTGAAGCATTCAAAGACAAACACTGCTCTTTCTCTCATGCAGGGTAGTGGGGTGTAGGCAGCAGTTCCAAGCGTGGCCTCCAGAGTTTAAGAGCACATACCTCATAAGGTGGTCATGAAGATTAACATCATTAATATGTGTTAAGCAGTGCCTGGCACTCAATGAATGCAGTCTAAGTGGTCGCGGTTGTTTTTATTATTGTGGAGTCAAAGTAATTGGAAATAAAAGGGACCTCCTAAATTATCATTATTTCTTTTCCTCCTAAATTATTATTTTCATGAGTAGTAATAAAAAACTAGATAAGCAGCAGTGAGTAATAGGGTAAGTTCTAGTGGGAATGCAACAGCCTTGGTGTGGTGGGTAGCCCATCACCATTTGCTGCAACCTCTCCTCCTAATTTAGCACCTCTGCCTTTGGTATCTATTCTCTCCATTTCTTTTAATCTTTTACTAACTTTGCCTTTTGTTTTTACATATGTCTTTTTGGCCCTTTTGATGCACTGTTTTCTTTCTTCTGAATCTTGAACGGTCTATATTTTTCAGTCCTCACGTCTAGCACCAGAATCTGACTTGGGGCCTGCAGAATGCCCAGTTGTTTCTAGAATCTTCTCTGTCTGGAGCCCGTTTGAACAAAGTAAATCCTCTGTGCGTCTTCCTCTGCAACTTTCTAAATTAAAGAAAGATGACACTAATGTAAAAAAATTACAGTGCCTCACAGGTTACCTCAAGACTGAGAATGTGATACATTTACAATTTTGAGTTTCAGATTGATGGTGTCTACATCCGAGGGTGGCTGATGTCCTGCTTTTGCTCATGGCAACTCCTGGACTTGATCTTTGATATCCAGGTATTTTCTGGCTTATTCAGGAGGGTTTAGAGATGGTAGGGTAGCTATCAGTCATTCTATACGTGAATTCAATTTAAATTCACTTATGAAACAAAACAAGAAAAAAATCACAACAACAATTCATAGAACTATTCTTTGAAGAGTGTATGTCGCAGGACTCAGAGGTAGAAAAGTTGCAAGTATCAGATTTAGGCACTTTTCTCTAACATGTCCCAGGAAGTGGCAATGAATGGAGACCTCCAGTGAGCTTGCCTTGTGATGAGTTTAGGAAGTCAACAAACCTCACACCATCCTCCTCCTCCCCAATCACTCAGCCTGAGTGAGACTGCTATGGCCAGAATACTGCAGTCCCACTGACATCTCATGGCAGGGCCCAATCCTTACCAGCAGCCAGTAAGGTTTGAAGTACATGGCATTTTGCTACACCATCACGACTTTGCATCTTGTCTGTGTGGATATTGTTCTTTGGAATTGTGCAGTGTGCAGCCTACACAACCATACACCATAGCCCCCTTCCAATTCTGACTCCTATGCCTTAGCCCCTGTCTGAACATCTTCCACTGAGTACCTTGGCCCTCGGCTTGACTCCTGGTGACCTAGACTGTCTCTTAGGGGACTTTTCATGGACTCTTAACCCCCTGCTCAGGACCTTACATGCTCCCCAACCCTGTCTCTTTCCATTAGTACTTGTCTGTCCTTTAGATGTTGGCCTTGTAAAAGATTACACTAACCTGAAAAATCAGTTTATGAAAAGTTGAGAGTTGCTGCTGCTGACATTGTATATATAGTATGGAGCCTGGATCCTAACGAGATTTCAGTAGGACTTGTTAATATTACTCTTATTAGTGTTATACTGTGTGTTGCTTTAGCCATGCTATTTGTCTTTTAACAGTTGTCTTTAGAGTAAACTATTGACTGAAGAAATGAATCTCTAACAGTAGAATTCCCAGCAATGAAGAAGTTAATTTTGCAAGAAACCTTTATATAAGGATGATATGAAAGACCTAAAAACAAACAAACAAACAAACAAACAAACAAACAAACACAACCTAAAAAGATCACCCCTATTTGGTCTGCTACAGTATCAGAAATTCTGTTATAGGCAAGTGGTTCCTTTAATAAATGGGAATATTATGTAGTATGGTAGTTCTTAAACGTGAGCTGAGCATCAGATGAGTCCTGGACTGCATCCCTAAAGTTTCTGAGACAGGAGGTCTGGGATGGAAGATGGAAATTTGCATTTCCAACAGTTACCCAGCTGATACTGATGCTCGTGGCCTGGGACCACTTTGAGGACCACTCCTGTAGAGGCAAGAATAGTGGGTCAGCCAGAAGAGATACAAGTTCTAGTCCCTCTGGATCTCCCAACATGTGAGATCCTAAACAAGTGTCTTAAATGTCCTGACCCCTGTCTTCTCATGTGTAAACAGGGGGGTGGCCTGGATAGTCTCCAGGTGTCCCTCCAGCTCAAATTCCTTCCAGTTCACATTCTGAGCTGATCATACCACATGGTCCAGGATGTGCTGGGGACCAGCCATGGCCTCGCTTCAGGCAGCTTCCCCTCTTTAGGACAAACTGTGTCGTGCCTTTCATCCCCATACCTAATTCATTCCACAACTGGAAGCATCTGTCTCCCACTCGTCTTTATCCATTTTGCTCATCTCCCCACCTCCCAGCCCTCTGAGAACCATCAGTTTGTTCTTTGTATTTATGAGTCAGTTTCTGCTTGTTGTTTGTTCTGTGTTTTAGATTCCACATGTAAGTGAAATTATATGGTATTCATCTTTCTCTGTCTGACTTATTTCACTTACATAATACCCTTTAGGTCAATCCATGTTTTTGAAAATGGCAAGATTTCGGGGCGCCTGGGTGGCGCAGTCGGTTAAGCGTCCGGCTTCAGCCAGGTCACGATCTCGCGGTCCGTGAGTTCGAGCCCCGCGTCAGGCTCTGGGCTGATGGCTCGGAGCCTGGAGCCTGTTTCCGATTCTGTGTCTCCCTCTCTCTCTGCCCCTACCCCGTTCATGCTCTGTCTCTCTCTGTCCCAGGAATGAATAAAAAACGTTGAAAAAAAAAAATTAAAAAAAAAAAAAAAAAAGAAAATGGCAAGATTTCATTCTTTTTTATGGCTGAGTAATATTCCGTTGACTATGCATACTGCATCTTCTTGATCCATCGATCTATCGATGGACACTTAAGTTGGCTAGGTCATTTTTTTTTGACATTGAATGATGTGTCATTCAATGGATGTACCATCATCTGGATATACCACAGCTTTCTTATCCATCTTAGTTGCTTCCAATTTTGGCAATTACGAATACAGCTGCCATAAACATCAGTGTGCAGATTTGTGTATGGACATATGGTTTCAACTCCTTTGGGTACTAAAGAGTGTGATTGCTGGATTGTCTGGTAAGTCTATTTAGCTTTATGAGAAGCTGCCTGACTCCCCAGTTGGGTGTACCATTTTGCATTCGCTCCAGCAATGTATGAGACTTCCTGTCGGTCCACATTTTGCCAGCATTTGCTGTTGTTAGTGTTCTCTCTTTTGGCTATTCTAGCACGTGTATAGTGGCCTCGCATTGTTGTACTTAACGTGTTCTTAGGTTCAATAATTGCTTCTTCTCTTCAAAGCTATTCTTCTCTTCTAGTCAATAATTAATAATTCATTAATGAAAATAAGCATTAAACTCACTAGTCTAGTAGTTCCTGAAATGTGGCTCTTATCTTCTCCCCTTCTTTTTTTTTTTTTTTTTGGAAAGACAGGACAATATTTCCTTATATTCTGGTATCTTTCCTCCTCCCCATTATTTTTCAAAGACTTTTAACATTGTTTTTGAGATCACATTTGCAAGTACTCGGGCATCCAGGGATAGAATTTATTTGGGCCTGGAGATTTGAACGCATCAACATGGTTAGTTGCAATCATCGCTCCAAGCTGTGTTCCCCTTCTCTCTTAGTGATATTTATTCTGTCTTTTTAAGGTTAATGATCCTGATCCTATAGTAGGCACATAAGTAAAGCAGGAGTTAAGCAGGGTTGCTTTTATTTTCCTCTTTTATCCAGAAATAATACTAACCTATCAGCAACCATACAGCAGGGGAATGAACAATCAGAATGGAGGCCTATTTAGGTGCTTGCTGGCTGGACGTCAGGTTACTTTTACTCCAAAGGAGACCTCAGGGTCCTCGGCTCATTCTTGTTCACCTAACTATGAACATAAGCCATTAGAGTGTTGCTGTGTAATTAGTTCCGTAATACCGATAAGAACCTGTTTGGGCTCTGGATTATCTTTTTCTGTGTTTGTTTTTGATTATACAACCAAACTGTTAACTCTTTGAAAACACAGACTCTTTCCTGTACCACTTTGTGTCATCCTAGCTCATGGCAACCTGTTTGTTACTGATATGGATAAGCCAGCAATATTTTGATTATTCTTTAAAGAAAAATCTAAGAATTAAAAAAAAATTGCCACTGGAGCTTTTTTGCCTAATTATCCATGTATATAGAAGCATGTTTTTAACTATTACCGTTGCCCTCCGCAATTTCCCCCATACATACAAACTCCTCCAAACATCTTGCAATTTCTACTTGGTCAAAATATATTTAAGAGTTTAAGCAAGGGAAGCCTGGGTGGCTCAGTCGGTTAAGCGTTTGACTTCAGCTCAGGTCATGATCTCACAGTTCCTGGGTTTGAGCACCGTGTCAGGCTCTGTGCTGACAGCTCAGAGCCTGGAGCCTGCTTCGGATTCTGTGTCTCCCTGTCTCTCCCTGTCCCTCCCCTGCTCACGCTCTGTTTCTCTCTCTCAAAAACAAATAAACGTTAAAAAGTGTTTTTTGAAAAAGAGTTTAAGCAAAAGCCCAGCATCATATCTCTATTATTTCTATGGAAACTTGAACAGGGGAAAGTCTGCAGTTGAAGGTCTCAATTAATCTCTGTTGGACACTTAATTCTTAGGGAGGTTTACTAAATACATCAGGTGCAATTATAAAACTGGAGCTCAAAGAAAGATAGGGAGAGGATCAGAGAATCAAAGTGGAAAGAAAAAAAAAAAAGAAGCAACCTCCAAATGACTCAGCCCCGTGTGTCATCACATTTGTCTTGCAGAAATGAATGGTTTAATGGGTCCTGTATCTCAGGTCAGCAGGCTCGGCCAGCCTATGGGGCTCTGGCTATTCTCGGGTGGGCTGGCAAGTGAGACACCTGCTAGTTTAAGTTCCAAAGGTCTCCTGAGTCATATTACAAATACATTCCTGGGGAATTTCATTGAGGTGCTTTTAAAGCAGTTTATGTGCACTGCACTGCAGTAATGGGTAAACTGGTTATTTTGACACATTGCAAAAGAATGTTTTTGAAAAGAGGAACACTCCTAGTGAAAACAGACACATGATTGAGGGATATTTCATTGTAGCTGAACTCAGTGTTGATGTAGGTGTTTAAACAGCCAGTTCCCAGCTCGCTATTTAAATATCTATATACCGAATTAGTTGTTCACCAGGGGGAGATGTTGGAGAGACGCAAAAATGATACAATTAAGTTACAAATATAGGAGATACAGTCCAAAATATCCCTACTGTCCTCTTTTTCTTCTTTAACGAGTGTCATTATATTTTGATGTGTTTAATAATACAGCAGAGGTTAAATGAAACATGAAAAAGGGATGTACATTAAAATTGAGATAACTCTTCCTTCAGTGAAGTGGAACCCAGCAGATGTAGCAGCACACTGTAATTGCTGCCTGTTTCCTGTCAGTCTGATTAAGTTGCATTGTCCCGGCTCCAAGTGTAAGAATCAGTGGCTTCCCATAGGGCACAGCATGGGATGACGGGCTGAGGCAGTGGCATGACTACGTGCGCCTCCTGCTTCTCCTGGTAATAGTGTAGACATACAATATACATTGATGACATATAAAATCAATAGGCTGTGGAGTGTATTAAGAGCACGCTGTAATCCATCTTCTCAAAGTTACATCCCAGGAAAGCCAAATAAACAATAACACCCTGAAATCTGAGGCCCGGTCGACCAACCTGTTAGCTCCAGAGCCAATGACTGGAAGGCTCATTTTTTAAGAAACATATATAAGTTTAGATGCCACCTCAGTTTGACAAAATCCGAGATCTGTCTAGCGCCTTTAATTCTAACCCCCATCCCGACTGTGTATTTGTGGTTTCCGAACCATCCAGTCAATTGAAAAAATATTTATTGGGCACAAAAGGAGGTCCAACATTGTGCTAGGATTTGTAGGGAAGAGATCCCAGAAAGGTGCTGATCCATTTGGGGAGACAACCCCAACATAATATGGAGCAATTAGAGAGCTATTAAAAGATACACTGTGTGAGCAAAGGGGCAGGTTGGCATGCCCTGGAGTAGTGGGAAAGGCCTCGTGGGAGGGTGGAGCTTGAAATGGGCCTTGGAGGACACAAAGGGTTTAGGTAAGGGGAGGGGAAGAGGGAAGGCATTACCACACTGTGAAATCCTGATGACCAAAGCCGTGCTGGTCCAAATGAGCTTGGAAGACCTGGAAGGGCTCTGCATAACTGGAATGGATGGTATAGGAAGCAAGTTCAATAGGGGTTTATTGTATGAGTATCCCAATAAAGCACCACCCAGGAGTGATCTTTCACCCTCTACAGAAATAAATATGTCATTACAGCTATCAATAGAAGCTATTGGCTTACTTTAGTTCCGATGCAACTGATTTCGTTTCACTGAGAAAGTCTCTGATGTGCATTTTCGTATCTAATTTAACAAAATGCATGGCCGCAATAGAAATGGTTGAAAAATGAGAGGAAAGCCATCATTTCACTTGGATATTTGGTCCCTGTGAAGTGATTTGAGCAAGATGTGTCGATCTCATGTAAATATAGCCGATGCTGACATATGATAAGTGAATCAAAATACACTGTATTATGTTGGATGTCAACAATTTGGACTTCTCACCTAAAAGGGGGTATAAGGATGTTCAGTTCTGGAATCTGCCCTCCATGTGCTTACTTCCTAAGATCTGGGAGAGCAGATGAGAATTATATATGATTATATATAAATAATGCATAATAACATAAATAATAAATATATACAAATAATAATACAACGTAGACAGAGCTAAGAGGATGGTGTCTAAGGAAATTCAGAGGCGGGAGGGGTGACTAACAACTTCCAGCAATCAGTGCATGTTATTTCTTGTATGCAGCTTTGACTCTAGTTTGACTTCAAGTTCTTGTCCTTAGGCAGTACATTTCACTTGGGGTCCTGGCAAGTAAGTTCCTGGCTGTCAACAGAGCTTTGACTTAATAACTTGCAATCTAATGAGAAAGTTTCAGACCTTGCAAAAGAGGAAAAAAAAAAAAAAGATCAGCCAGTCAATTGATTATTAATAGTGTGTAAGGGCTTGAAATAACTGTGGAATAATCATGGTCCTTCATGTGTCCAGTAAAGGACTATATCCTTTGAGCTGTGTAGACACAAATTGACTGAAATGAGATTGAATTAACTGGATTCATTTGTATAGCAGCTCAGACAGAAAGAAGCCAAGCTGTTTTAGATACTCTTCATGACTCTAACCTGTTTCCCTAGCTCATCCTCCTTGAGCATGACTGGAGAAATTCCAGGGACCCTTCAGTAATTTCACACTTCATACCCTCAGGAGAGTTTATACTGGCAATACTATTGGCTTCTCTGTGGAAGCTGCTTTTTCCTTTTCCCTGGTTCCGGGGGATTGCCTTGTGGTTCTCTGTGATCAACATCCTGCCCAGGAATGGACAGATCTGATGGTCATGACCAGGTGACATGGGTCAGCATCTGTTGCAAGGTTTTTTAAGTTTATCCATTTATTTATTTTTGAGAGAGAGTGAGAGCAGGAGAGGGGCAGAGAGAGAGGGAGAGAGAATCCCAAGCAGTCTCTGCACTATGAGCATGGAGCCCAATATGGGGCTCAAACTCACAGACTATGAGATAATGACCTGAGATGAATTGGACACTTAACCAACTGAGGCACCCTGACACCCCTCTTGCTGCAAGGTGTTAACCCCTGGGATGTCCTTCCTCTGTCGGTCTCAGTGTTCATTGAGGACGAACAGTTAATCTCTTCTCATCTACAAAGCAGATTTACATTTTTGGTTGCCATATGTATTTCTAACCAGTCTGACATAAATTTCTGGTGGGAATGGTATCAAAGGATAATACCATCAACTATTTTTGAAATAGCTCTTTCCCTCACGCAACAGCCATTAGTTGTTGGACCAAGCTGGTATGACTCTATCCTTTCTTTTATAGCATACACTTTTTTCAGTGATATCTTGGTCCTTCTTAAAAATAGACGCATGACAGAACCATATACTCTACTGTCCTACACAAATCACATATAGTGTCTTTCACATAATGCTTTCTCCTTAAATCAAGTGAGGATAACATTTATTAGGAGATTCTTCCTGTTTGGAAAGCAAATTGCTTGCTAGAGAGGAAAATACAAAAGCACAATACAGGACAATGATGCCTCATGCATATATAGTCCTGAGGTAACCTCAGTGTAAGGTTTCTCAATGTCAGCAGTGTTGACATTTTGGGCCAGACAGTTCTTTGCTGTGGGCACCTGTCATCTGTGTTATAGGACAGTTAGCAGCATCCTTGACTTTTACCCACTATAGGTCAGTAACACCTCTCCTACTATGACAACCAAAAATATTTCTAAACATCACCAAATGTGTCCGGGGTGAGGAGTGGGGGGGACACAAAATTGCCTAGCTGAGAATCACTGCTTTAGAAAAGCTACTAAAATATATATTTTTAAAAACATAGAACTATTCTACAACAATCATGTTCCCAAATTGAGCAAACATCGCTGGCCTGGAACTAGAACTAAAACTAAGAATTTTGGAAAAGTCATCCAGTCACTATAAATCTTTTCAGGTTTTCTACAAATTAAAGGAATTTCACATAAAATCTCCCTATCAGCTGGTAATCTTTGTGAAATGCCAAAGAATGTGGAAAGAGAAGTTTGTGAGCTATGGAATGGTAGGATTGATAAACATTCCCAGCAAAGTTATACAGCGTATCATTAAACAGGTGGTTTAATTTAGAAAAGAAACTGTAATTGTAGGCACTATGATGGGTTTATGAGAACTAAGCAAACAACCTAATTTCTTTTTCTTTATCTTTTGGATACATTGCTAGTTTGGGTAGTACTCAAACACCAACTAGAGATACACAGCAATACAATTCTGATGCTGACCACCTGGGGTGAGCATCCGTTTTGGTAAATTAAGGGCTGGGTCTTCCATAGGATTGCCCTCACTTCAGATGCAAGGGGAGTCTTCTGGACACGCCCACTTCTGGCAAACTGGCTTCTAGTCCAGGAGGTTTCCATGACCAACCCTGCCTCCCCCACCCCCAGGTTTGATAATTCACCAGAACTCCTCATAGAACTCCAGAAAGTGCTACCCTTACAATTATAGTTTGATTATAAAGAATGTGCATAAGACAAGTTCTCGGAAAGAGCACAGAACTTCCAGGCCCTCTTCCTTTGGTGTCAGGACCATCACTGTCCCAAAACATTAGTGTGTTTACCAGCCTGGAAGCTCCACTGAGCTCTGGTTTTTATTGGGGTTCAGGCACGATTAAATTGTTGGCCATATGATTGAATTCAATCTCCAGTACCCCTCCCTACCCTGAAGGCTGAGGAGGCTGAAAGTCTCAACTCTTAATATTGTGGTTAGTCTTTCTGGTGACCAGCTCTTTTCCTGAAGCTATCTGGGAGTCTACTAAGTCACTTCATTAGCATAACAAAGACACTCCTTTCGCTCAGAAAATTCCAAAGGCTTTGAAGCTTCCTGCCAGGAACCTGGGACAAAGACCAGATGAATTCTTTATTATACCCCAGGTAGATAGGGGGAATTGAACAAATCCAAGTTATCTTTACTTTAGCAAGACAGTTGATAGAGTGTCTTCCCATCTTAGTGGAGAATATGTAGAAATATTAGCTAGTTAATAGTATGGTCAGTGGAATTCATAGTTAGTTAAATAATTATATCCAAATGGTATTATATAATAGATTAACCTGGAAGAATAAAAATTAAATTGGACCAAAGAAGGCATGCCTATCATATTTCCAGATGACATACAACTATGAAGGGGACCTAATGTTTTAGAAAAAACAAATAAATATTCAAAAGGGCTTCACTCGTAAAAGCAATACAAACACATACATCTCTGTAGTCACCAAGGACCCAGGTTCCTTCCATCTTTCCTCTCCATCATCTTTGCTTTCCATTCTCAAGGTTACTTTATGGTTCAAGATGATTGCTGGGGCTTCAACCATGACATTCATATTCCAGGCAAGAGGAGAAAAGGGGAAAATGAGTACATCTCCCAGCTGCCTTAGTTTCCTTTAAAAAACCTTCCCAGAAGTTCCCAGCAACTTTTACCTCCAACTCACAAGTTTGTGGTTAGTCACTTAGCTGCAAGAGAAGCTGGGAAACATACTTTTTTTTTTTTTTTTTTTTAAAGCTGTTCATAAGGCTGTCCTACCTCTAAAACTAGCCAATCAACTAACCAGCCAACCAACCAACCAAACCAATAAATAATAAACTTCAACATCCTAAAAGCCTGAAATAGGACAGAAGCTAACAAAGTGAAACTAACAAGATGAATGAATTATCTTGACTTTATGTTCAAATTAGTTAAAAATGATATCAAATACCACTTCTAAGTATAGGTGAAAAAGTTTGCTAAATAAAATATTACCAAATGTAATCCAGCAATGTAGTAAAGCAATATAATACTTGTCAGAGTAGGGATTATTTCAAAATGCAAAAATGGTTTAATATCTAAATCCACTTTGTCACTCCTTTGCTCAAAATTCAGGTGTCTAGGCTCCTCTTTTGATTCAGGCAATTTTTTTTTTCCCCTTCGGAATTAAAAGCAATGCTACAATGAGTATACAGGCAGTACTGTGATACTATTTTTTTTTTTTTTTTACGTCATTTAGGACAATTCATAGTTAAAATTCTTGAAAATGGAATTGGTAGGTCAGAGTGCAGGTGCATTTTACATTTTGTTAAATTGACAATCTGCCCTTCAAGAAGACAGCATCGATTCACAGTTGAAGGTGTTGTATAGGAGTACCTGTTTTTTCATAACTTTGCCTCACATTGGTTATTATCATATTAAGAAAAAAGAAAGTTTGGGGCACCTGGGTAGCTCTGTTGGTTAAGTGTTCGACTTCAGCTCAGGTCATGATCTCACGGTTTGTGAGTTCGAGCCCCTCAACAGGCTCTGTGTTGACAGCTCAGAGCCTGGAGCTTCAGATTCTGTATCTTCTTCTCTCTTCCCCTCCCCTACTCATGCTCTGTCTTTCTGTGTCTCTCAAACATAAATAAACATTAAAAAAGACTAAAAAACAAAAAAAAAGTTTGATAATGAAAAAATAGAAAAAAGTTGAGCTTTATTTTAGTTTTCATTAATATTGCTTTATAAGAAAAATTATCATATTACAAATGCCTATTGCTTATTTTCTTCCCTCTTCCATATAGCTAATTTTCCTGTCTTTTTTCATCTTTTTCCTGTTGATGTGGAGAAATACTTTCTATGTTAAAGATACTTTTCTCAGTTTGTTATTTACCTTTTAACATTTAACATTAGTGTTAAATGAAGAGCAATTAGTAAACTTGATAAATGAAGAGTTAGACCATATTTCCAAACTGGAAGCATCAGTTCTGTATATTCACATATTCATATATAGATTTATGCCACTCCTAAACAAAAGTTCAATAAGATATTTTTGGAACGTTACAAAATGAGTTGAAATTGAACCTGAGAGAAGTAACTAACCAAGAAGAATTGGAAAAGGGAATATGATGAAGGGAAGTTGACTCATAAGTATTGAAATATATTATAAAGGTGGAATAATGTGTTGGCCTCCACATTGAGCATGGAGCCTGCTTAGGATTCTCTCTCTCCCTCTCCCTCTGCCCCTGTCCCCCTGCTCTCTCACTCTCTTTCAAAATAAATAAATAAATAAACAATTTCTAAAAACAGATACAGTCTTTATAAACAGAACAGTTTTAAACAGTAAAGAAAAAAATCACAGAAGAAAATTTTCATATGGTGCATTATGTAAAAAGCAAAATTTCCCAACCTCAAAACACCATAAACACAAATACAGGCAGATTACAAGCTATGAAAAATACTCTTAATACATAAAGAATAATAATAAATAGATGTCTAACCAATAGGAAAATGGACAGAAATGTGGCAAAGCAATATAGGAAACAGAAAGTTCGGTGACCAGTAAAGATGAAAATGTTGTCCTTGCTACTAATCAAAAGAATTCAAATTCACACAATAGAGAGATAATATATTTTACCTAATTTTGCAAATATTTCAAAAATGATAATGGCAGTGTTGGCAAGGGTGAGGTGCGCCTCTAGTCAGAATGTACATTGTTTCAGGCTTCTGGAGGGCAATATAGCAATCTATATATCAAAAGTTATACATATAGTTCCCTTTCTACCTAGTAATTCTATGGTTAGCAAATCATTTCAAAGAAATGATCAAATATATATTCAGGATATATATATACATATCACTATATGAATTGCTTACTATAGTATTATTATTATTTTTAATATTTATTCATTTTTGAGAGACAGAGACAGAGCATGGGTGGGGGAAGGGGCAGAGAGCAAGGGAGACCCAGAATAAGAAGCAGGTTCCAGGCTCTGAGCTGTCAGCGCAGAGATCATGATCTGAGCTGAAGTCAGAGGTTTAACCAACTGAGCCACCCAGGTGCCCCCTAGAGTATTATTTTAAAAATTTGTAATGAGGTATTTAAAAGTTACGAAAAACATGAAGAGTAAAGCAGTGAACGCCCATGTGCCCAGCATCTGTTCTTTATATGTTGATAAAGAAATAAATCATTATCAATAGAGTGGAAACCCTTTGTGCCTCTCTCTCCCAATGTTTTCACCCACTTCCCCTCCAGAAGTGAATGTGGCATTTAAAATTACAATGGGGACTATTTAATTACAAACTTCCCATATGTCCAAGTTTGAGGGAATTGGTGAAATAAATCGTGATACCTTAAAGTGGTGCAATATTATTTATTAAAATAAGGGACTAAGATCTATTTTTATTATTACACATATACACAGACACATTATTGGACATTTAGGAAAACAGTGTCAAAATGAAACAAAATTATAAAATCACCCACAATCCCACCAAATGGATATAACCATTATAACTTTTGATGTAGTGTCTGTTGGTCATTTCATCTTATTGTTTTAAGGTTTATTTATTTGTTTATTTTGAGAGAGAGCGAGCATCCATGAGCTGGGGAGGGGCAGAGAAAGAGGGAGAGAATCCCAAGCAGGCTCTGCGCTGCCATTGAGGCCCAATGCGTGCGCTCACTCTCATGAACCCCAAGACCATGACCTGAGTGGAAATCAAGAGTTGGTCTCTTAACTGACTGAGTCACCCAGGTGCCTCAGTCATTTACACTTTTAATAGTTACTATTTAGAAATGAAATCAAACTCTACACATAGTCTTAAAATACACTTTTCCTCTTAGCGATCCTCAATAGAACCATTTCACTTTACAAAATATTCTCTTAGAATTTAACAGCTGTGTGGTATTTCACTGCATGGCTGAGTGTTTACTCCATTTTTTGATATTTTTGTATTATTTCAATTTTTCCTTGGTATAAATGAAACTGTGGTAAAGTTCTTTGTGCCTGAATCTTCGCTGTATGACAAGAGTTACTTATTCGGTAAATTCCTACAAGTGAAATTTTTTGGTTTAAAATTTTAAACAAAAGCTATCATTCTTTAGAAGAACATTTGTGACGTGATATATTGCAAAGTAAAAAAGTAGTCTACAAAAATAATATATACAGTATGAATTTTCAAATGTTAAAAGGTGTATGCAAATGAAAAGCTGGAAGGAAATACAGTGTATCAAAATGTTAACAAGGTATCTCTGGGCAGGTGGATAATGAGTTATTTTTATTTGCTTCTTTATACTTTTCTGTTCTTCATTTTATCCACAGTAAGCATATATTGCGTTTTAGATCAGAAACAAAATAATAGTTTTTCAAATAATTGAATAAATATTGAAAAAATTAACAATTACCAAAAAAAAAAAAAAAGAAAGAAAAGAAAAGAAAAAGAAAAATTGCCTAAGTACAAGGTTTGGTCAGGTTTCACAGCTGTCCTTGTGAGAAAGATCTGGAGGTTATAGTGAACCACAAGCTCAAAGTCAACAAGATATTAAAGCTGTTTAAGAATAAAATGCATATTACATTGTCTAGAACAGAGCGAAATAATAGTCCTTGCACCGTCTAAGTCTGTGGGACTGCAAACACCACACTGTATTCGATAGAGATGATATGATGTGTTCAGATAAGCGGCAGTGGGTTGTTAAGACGGGTCGGAAGCTGATACAAATTACTGGGCCCAGTCATCCAGAAAGGCACCAGGGGCTGATTATATTGTATATCATCACAAATCCACTGTTGGTGGGGATGCCTGAAAAACGATTTTTTTTCATTAGGGTTCTAACCCCTCTCTTGGCATCCTTCTCTTTTGAGAACGGAAGAAACTAGAAGTCTGAACCATGGTGTTGAAGGAGGAATGGTAAACTCAAGTTGAATCAAAGCCAGCGTTCAACTCTAAAGGGATACTGTCTGGGGAATGGGGCACTCAGACTTTGAAGCTGATGATTATTAGAAAGAGGCAAGTTACTGCCCTGAGATTGTAGTTTTGGAACGGCATTGGCAGAACGCTCCCTCCCCGGCAAGAGTGGGTTAAGTTTTCTGGGGATGGCAGGGTCCAATCCCATAGCTATGCTGTGGAACACAGCAAAGGCTTACCCCCCACAAAAATGCCCTTACTCAAGACCCAAACTAGTGTCACTGTCACAAGTAGGACAGCAGGAAATGTAAAATGTCGGTATTTTTCTACTAAACTAAATTTTTATCTTCAATTACCATCCTGTCTAGTGGCAGAACACTTAACCAGGTTCACCTTTGTTTAGTAAATTCCTGATCACTTCAGCATTTTTACTCACTTTGGGTCTATTCACAGACACTTTCAGACTCTGTTTTTCTCCTGTGCCCTGGGGTGAGGACCTACCTGGTTCTGTCCAGTCCTTCTCTCTGGGATAAGAGTTTTTTCCTGGTAGCAGCCTTATGGTTGGGAATCACTTGCCAGGTTTGGGAGTCCTAACTGACCCCTGAATTCCTCACCCCTTATTCTGCCTCATCATAGATTTGCTCTGCTCTGTCTGCCCATCCGGAATCAGACCCTGGGGCGAATCCCCCAGGAAGCACCTTGTCCCAGATCCCAGATCCCAGCTGGATCCTGATTCCCTCACCTCCCCATCTACTCTTCCTGGGCTCTAGTAAATTCACAATTCTTCATTTTTAGCAACAATTATTCTATTGCTGTTTTATCCTTATACAAGAACACTACTGGCACTCTATATTTTACTGGGTAAAACCACACATTCTCATTTCCTTCCTTGATTTCAGAAATTTTAGTAACGTAATTGCACAGAGTTTGATAGAAATAAGATTTCATCATCAATCTCTCTTGAAGTGATTTAAATTATTTTAAAGCAAAAGGAAAGGTAGTATGTAAAATTAGGACATCTTTCTGGTATGTTTATCATGCAAAAGAAAATCCAGAGATAAACGCAAAATGAAGCCATCTCAAAAATGGCAAATATGGAACACTTTAAGGAGCAAACCATGGGAACAGATGGGCAAGCCAAAAACTTACCAAATTTGTCAACTTCTAAAGTAAGCTAACTGAATTATTGGTAGATATGATTTGTGTCATATTGGGAGAGAGTGAACTGACCAAGAGCATATCTCAAAGAACAGTGACAGTTATTTTAATGGAGAGAGAAAGATCTGGTATTAAAAAAATAGGAAATTGATACTACTACTTATTCAGTAGCATTTGTTGACTATATTGGAGAGGCATATACACACACATGAGAGAGAGAGAAAGGCGGGGGGTGGGGAGAGATCCAAACATACTGCCTGTCAATAGTAGAGGCTTAACTAATATTTGCTGAATGAACACAGTGGGGTTAGTTGAAAGTCCAATCGTTCCAAATGGGATTCATTGAAAAGCCCCCCTCTTAAACAGGTTAAGTTCAATTAAACAGGTATTTCTTGGAAAGGAACCTCTTTTTGTGTGTGTTGGAACTTTTTAGGTCATATTTGCAAGGTTGGTCGTCAGCAGAGATATAGTCACTGGCCGAAACAGATACTTATGATGGTTGGTGTCTGTTCAGGTTGATTGATGCCTGTGTAGCACTGGTAATTTGCTACAGTATTGTGACTAGCATCTCTGCATCTGTATCAACCAAAAGAGATCTCTGATGTAGATGCACAGTGAACAAATGGGGAAGGGATGGATGTGGCATTGATGGTATTGGAAAAACTGCCTAGCTATTTTGGGGGAAAACAGATCCTCACTTTACAACATGGTAAATTATAGATACGATAAAAACTTAGATGTAAAAAGAAATTCATTATAAAAATGCAAGTAGAAAAATAGGTGAAGATCTGATGTTCTGTAGACCAACAGAAAGCAAAGAAAACAACCATCAAGGTGTGTTTGTTACATTGATCTAAGTAAAAATTTTACATTTTGTATATCAAAAGTCATGAACAAAATGAAAAGGCGAAGAGTAAGATGGGAAAAAGATCTTTGCCACTATCACCAAAAAAGGACTGATGTAATGGGTTTATATAAATAGATTAAAAAAGCATTAAGCCTTGGGGCTCCTGGGTGGCTCAGTTGATTAAGTGTCTGACTCTTGATTTCGGCTTAGGTCATGATCTCAAGGTTGTGAGTTTGAGCCCCATGTCCGCCTCCATGCTAAGCATGGATCCTTGCTTGGGATTCTCTCTCTCCCTCTTTCTCTCTCTGCCCCTCCCCCTGCTTGTGCTCTCTTTCTCTCAAAATAAATAAATAAACATTTTTAAAAAACTGCATTAAGCCTTCCATAAGAAAATAGGCAAAGGACATTAATAGGTAATTCACAAAAGAGGAAATGGCTAGTGAACATCCAAACAAAGTTGCTCAATGACAGTAGTCTCAGGTAAACACAAATAAAACACCAAAACCTTTTTAACCCATTGAATTAGAAAATTTTTTGGCAATGATATTAGTCATCACTGGGGACAATAGGATGTCTGGGGACAATAGGAGAGAGAGAGAACATTCTTTATAGATCACCGGGAGGATTGAACATTGCTGCAACTCCTCCTAAAACTCCATTTGACCATATATTTCAAGAACCTTAAAAAAGATTTATATATATGGATCTAGTAGTTCTAATTATAGAAGTCTATCCTACAAAAGAATCTTAAACTCAAAGATTTATGCACATAGATTATCATTTTACATAATTTACAGTAGCGAAACCGGAATCCACAAACATTCCACAAGGCAGAATTATGTTATATTGGTATGATGTAAAATTAGGCAGTCATTAAAAATGAAGCAACAAGTAATTTTTAGTGACATGGGAGAGAATAAGTATAAAAAAGCAGAACGCAAAATTTTACACACAATAGTTTCCAACTGAGGTTAAAAAAGAACGAAAAGATGAAAAGACTGGAAAAAAAATCACCAAAATATTAACAATGGTTAACTCTTGGTGGGAATAAAGGTGTTCTTGTTTTCTTCTTTATAATTTATTCTCATTTTATACTCATGCTAAGTTGTTTACAATGAGATGTTTTACCTTCATCATCAGAAAAAAAAAATCATTATTTTAGAGGGAAATCTCTAAAATTAACCTTAGCTTTTCCCTGACAAATGACACCCAAGGAAAAAATTTTGATGACATTTTGCTTGGCAATTCTTTTTATTTATATATTTATTTATTTATTTATTTATTCATTCATTTATTATTTATTTATTTGTTTAAACGTTTATTTATTTTTGAGAGAGAGAGAGAGAGGGAGCACCCTAGTGGGGGAGGGGCAGAGAGAGAGAGAGAATGGGGGACAGAGGATCTGAAGCAGACTATGTGCTGACAGCAAAGAGCCCGACGTGGGGCTCGAACTCACAATCCGTGAGATCATGAGCTGAGCCAAAGTCAGACGCTGAACCCACTGAACCACCCAGGTGCCCCGCAATTCTTTTTAAAGCGGGATTTCACAGTTATATTCAAACACAAGCCCCATGGTAATAACTTTTTTTTTTTTTGGCAGAGAAGTAAATAATAAGTAGGCAAAAATTATGTATATTTAGTTTTGTGGGTTTTTTTAAACAATGGTTAAAATGTCTCTATTAAACAACATTGAAGAACAAACATTCCTTTAGCTCAAGGTTTAAGTAAGAAACACAAACACTTTTGTCTCATGTCATCTTTATTAGCTATTTCAAAAATTACACAGGGGCATTATGGTTCAGACTTTATTTCTCGCGGTTTCTGCAAGTATTGTTGTTTGAGCTCAAGATCAGGATGATTTATGATGTGGAGAGAAGTTTCTCCACGCTTTTCAGAATCGTTCTCCTCCACCTTGTCAGACCTTCATGGCTTGCTTTCATAGCTGTCTGTCCTCTCCCGGAGCCACTGTACTTTCGCACAGTAGTGAGAAGCCCTGTCTTTCCCCCAGAGCCAGCCCCAGGCAAAATTGTCGAAGAGCTGAAGTTAGTGGCACTTCCTTTCTCCAGCCCCACGTCTGGTGTATTCCCACCCTCTCAAAATCTGCTCTCACATGCTTTAATCACACTAAGCGACACTAACACTTTTGAGTATCTACTATATACCAGGCATTCTGTTCGGGGCTTTCACCCACACCATTTTATTTTATCCTCACAATAACCTTGCAAAGGTTTATCTGCCTCATGTTACAGATGAGGGTGCTGAAGCCCAGAAAGGTTAAGAAAGTTGGCTGTTGTCACCCAGCTAGCCATAGCTGGCCCAGTTCAAATTCACAGTCAGAGCTGTCTGGTTCTGAAGCTGTGCTTATTCTCAGTGGGTGGGGCTGATACTTTGGCTAGTCAGGACCCTTTCCGTGCCTTTTAAATTCAAATCATACAGATACTTTGTTTCCCAACTGAAATTCAACTTATGTTTAAATTTGAAAGAGTCTAAAGCTTTTTAGTTTTCTCCTGAAATTATATAAATTTCCTGAGGAATAAGGACATGTACCTAATTATATCCAGAAGGTCTATCAGTTGAAAAGAACATTCCTAAATGAATATGGGCACCATTCAGTTTTCTCAAGTTGTCATACCTTTCCTGATAGATAAGAAAATTCACAGGCGTGTCTTTCTGTGAGCCTAACATCATTTCTCCATTAATCTAAAGATCCTCCCAGAAGGTAAATTTCCCAGCTTCTCCCTATAACTAATCAAGATTTTGAAACACTAATTTTCAAGGAATTCTTCTTTACCCTCTTAATCAATTCTATTCTGCTCCTAAGTAGCTATATGCCCTCAGGCAATTTACTTGGGGCCTCTGAGCTACAGGTTTCTCATCTGTAAAAGGTGGACTGGATCAAAAATCAGACCCTTCTCCCAAGGTTGTGGGGAGAATTAAATGAGATAATGCAAGTAATGATTTTGATACATGCGGGGCTCGGGAAGGTGTACCCTTATTCCACTCTTCCCTCTCTTTTGCATATTGGTATTTTCTCTATTTAAAGGTCACCGTGTCCTCCTAATGGTTTTCTTGACCTTTTTCTCCAGGACACTAAATAATTCCTATTTAATTCTTTTCTGGGAGACCTTGTTTTTCAATGGTGTACTGACTGATCACAATAAAGAGAGTAACAAATCTCTTTTCTATCTCCCTTTCCATTTGCCCCTCCTCCAAATCTTCCCCACCAACTGCAACAACAAACCCAGAGAAACAGAGAAATAAGCCCCTCAAAGTTATCAATTACACCATCTTCCTACAAGTGGTGAAGAAAGTATATGTGTCAAGAGGGTAGTTTAAAAGTAAGAAAAAAACCCCACAAAAACACCAAAACAGCCTTTTCCTAACCAGCTTTCTGTTCACCATCCATCAGCAGTGCCACTGGAACCCCCACTTTGCACACTGGCAAGGTGCTGTGGGGCCGATGAACCACCTGGCTGCGGCTTGTGGGAAAACCTGGCCCATACGTAACAACTTGGATCACAGAAATGTTTGTGGTGAATATGATACAATGAGCTGAGGGCACGGAATATTTCCCACCCAGTAATATTTAATGGAAACGTTTTTGCTTGCTCGATTGTAAGGAATTCTTGGTGGTTAAGACCAAAGAATTAGGGAGCTAAAATCCTGCAGCTGTAGGAGTGCCGAAGAACCCACTTCACCACTTAGAGCTTAAGGAATAGGAATTCTGTGTTTGTAAAACTTAGCCACACTCTCCTGTTAGTACATCTACTGGTTTAGAAAGTGCCCGGGGGCCTGGAAATGTGATGTTTCTGATGGATCTCTCCCTCTCTCTCTCTCTTTTAAATTTGCTCAGGGCTCCAGACAGTTGGTGCTTAAGTGTCTACAATTTAAAGTTTTACATCACTTCCTTGGGCTGTCGTATGTCTACCTATCCCGTCCAGGACATTTCCCTAAATAATCTCTGAGTGGAGAACGACGACTCTCGCCTAGGGGATCTATCCGAGGAGGAACGTGCGCGGGGTGGTTCAAATTCCCATAGCTCAGATTTCGTCCCCGCAGGTCAGATGGTGAGGTTCTGCGGGGCCAGTGATATGCACAGCTGTCCCTAGAAAAGGCATGGGGCACAGGTGCTCGGCCCCACGCCACCGAAGTCGCAGGGAAACGGCTGCACTGACGTGTGAGTGTCATGCATTTTAACCTCGGATGTGCGAACCCCGTGGGGAAAAAAGTCTGAACCACGCAAAGGGCGACTGTCACGATGAGCCCCTCCCCCCCCCCCCACGTCCCACGGTCCTTCTGCGGCGGGCCCTCCATTCACACCAACCAGGTGGCTTGAATTTGCTCCAGGCTGCGGAAGCCTCCGCGTGCTCCAGTCTTACTAACATCCCTGCGCCGTCTGCACGCGCTCGGCGGCGGCCGCGCGGTCTGAGTCGGTTCCCGGCGGTCGGCCGCGAGCGCAGCCCGGGCTTGGCAGTGGGGGCGACCCCCCCGCCCCGCGCCCCGTGCCCTCCTCGAGCGCCGCTGCCTCGGTCGCCGGCCGAGCGCCACGCGATCTTGCCGCCGCTGGGGCTCAGCGCGCGCTCCTGGCGGTCGCTGCGCGGCTCGGAGCTCCTCCGGCCCCGCCTCGCGTCCGCGGGAACCCGGCGCCCGGGCAGCCCCGCCCGGATCCGGCCGCAGGGCGCCGTCGCCGCCGGCCTCGCCACGCGGGGCCTCCGCCCGGGCGCCGGGCAGCAGCTGCCTCGCCCGGCCTTGTCGCGGATCGCGCAGCGGCGCGACACCGGGGACCCAAAAGGCGCCGTCTCCTCGCGGGCCCCGCGGCTCCCGTGCGGTCCAGCCGCCTCCCACCTACGAGAAAAACACATCCGATGGGGGTGTTTTATCAATCCCAGCGTTTTCCCAGGTGTTTTTGTTTTTGTTTTTGTTTTAACCTCAATTGTTAATTCTACTCCATTCCCTTATGACTCGTCTCTTTCCTCTTTAGGGTTGCAGGTGGTTCAAACTTTTGGCTTCTAGTATTATTAAACAACGTTATTCACTTTTTAAAGGAGGGCTAGGTGGGGGTGGGGAACGGGATGCCGAGTGGGGTTTTAATTTATAGACAAAAATCGTTTCACTGCGTGGCCCAGGCTCTTAATTTCCCCCCTCTGAACCTCAGCTACTTCATCTGCAAAATAAAATGTTGAACAGTTATATCTCACCTGCCTTAGAGTGTGGGTCAGATGACCTCAGGAAGTATCTTCCAGGGCTAGAGTTTGTATGATTTTGTGAGGTGTAGATTTGAAATTTAAGATGAAACATTTCACACTTCACCATTTCTTTGAAGCAGTGAGTGGAGAGCATTTATCTGTGAACCAAGAGTCAGAAGCAGGAGGTTTTTTTCTCTGTCTCCCACCAGTTGGGGCAGGCTTGGGGTCTCCACACTCTGAATGTCAGTGTCACAAACACATAACCAGGAAATCAGATATGTGGATTATCTGGTCCTTTAGAATTCTTTGTGCCATTGATTCTCTCCACTAATATTGATAACACAAAGTGAATTATAGAGTTTGAGTTTTTCCTTTTTGCCTCATGGTTTCCATCCTGGAGAGAAAAACAAAAGCAAAAACACAACTAGTTCTCTTCTTTAAAATACAAAAAAGAAAAAAAAAAAAAAGCACAGATCAATCCCATTGATCAATGTGGAATACCAAAGACCCAAATCCCTTTCATTACCCTCCACTGTGATTAAAATTGAAGTGTTCTGAAAAATGCCATTTCAAATTGAAAGGAAGCAGAATCTCTTTCTTGTCTCTGTGCCTGTCTCTCTCTCTCTCTCTTTTTTTGTTTTAAAGGAGGCACAGGGGGGCGCCTGGGTGGCTTGGTCGGTTAAGCGTCCGACTTCGGCTCAGGTCACGATCTTGCGGTCCGTGAGTTCGAGCCCCGCGTCGGGCTCTGTGCTGACAGCTCAGAGCCTGGAGCCTGTTTCAGATTCTGCGTCTCCCTCTCTGTGACCCTCCCCCGTTCGTGCTCTGTCTCTCTCTGTCTCAAAAATAAATAAACGTTAAAAAAAAAAAATTTTAAAGGAGGCACAGGGGCGTCTTAGGGACATGTCTTTTATGTCTTTTTCATACAAGCATTTTAAGAGGCCACAAATTAAAGGTAGCTGAGTTGGCTGAATGCTGGCTTTAGGCGTGCGCAATATGAGCAGTGTAGTGCAGTCTTCGAAAAGAATCCATAGTATTTTTGCAGAAGGAGTTACTTGTGTTTGCATTAGTGAATCATTTTCATATATGTTGTTGTTTTGACCCATCCTTTCCCCGGGATGCAAGAGCCAACCTTCAGTGAAAGGGGGAGAGGAAGAAGGAAGATGTGTGAGCTCCCCCTGGTGCTCTCCTGCATTCAGACTGACTGAAAGGAATTGCGAGGAAACATGTCTACGCAAGCATAAGGAAAAACAAGTTATCTGGATTATTTCCTTCTGAAAGGCCCATTTCTATGCTGACGGAGAGAATGCTTCAGAGCAAGGACTCCCGGCTTTGGGCTTGGGTTCTGAATGTCACCTTGTCAGTGTAGACCTAGCTTTATTAGCTAATGTCATTTCTGTCAAGAGTTGGAGAAGGAATCCTTGCCTTGTCAGAGAACATGTTTACAAAGTGAAATTTGAAGTGGGGATTTGGCAGCTGCCCTGTGGATGGGATTACTCTTGGAATCAAATTGGATTACTTTTTGTCCAGAATTGTTCTCTTTGTTAGTTTACAGTTATTCATTTGACTGAATAATTTTCACACACTTCTCTGTGTGTATGTAGACATTACAGAGGTGTCATGGGGCTTTCGTATGAGCCAAGTCAACCAGTGGAGCCTTTAAATCTGGACCATATCTTCTAGCCCAATAATAGCCTATGTTCTTAATGGCCTCTTTAACACTCAGGGTCAGAGATTTCTGTGGTCATCTGTAAAGACTGTGGGGGAAATTCCATGCGGTTACTGGATAAATTTGTTACAGTGGACTTCAACAATTTATTAACCTGTGTTTAGTGAGTCCTGCCCTTGGTCCACACTGTAGGAAGTATAAAAGATGTATGAAACATAATCCCTGCTGAGACCTGGTCAAATCAGCCAAGGGCCAAACTTCAGTGTTCATTAACATAGATGGGTCAATATTATCATGATTCTTTCACCTCATAAGTAAATGCAGAGTTTTTATTTCACCTTGTTTCATATGTGGGATTTGGGTTCAGTGGGGAACCTCTTGGAAATCCAAAATTGGATGGGATGATCCCAGCTCTTCTGATGGTTCCTGATGTATTCCTTCACCCTGAACTTGATCACAAGACAGTGAAGCCCACTCAGAAAACCGCAGCAAGTTTTAATTAATGTAGCTCATAATCTCAGGTTCATTCTGCTCTCCGGTTTTTATTTCTCACAACACATCCTGCTAGTTCTCCCTTTACCTCTTTGCTAATGTCATTCTGGTCCCTTTGACACAGCCATCCAGCATCTACGATTCTTTCTGTCTAGGGTGAGCCTTGCCTCTTTCCTGACAATTCTCACCTTTTCAAATTGCTCCCTTTTCCAACCTTTTTAGACTTTTTGTGCACACCCCACAATGCACTCTTCTTGCAGAGAGCCCCACACTCTGAGTTATAAAACCCATGTCTATGTGTTACCTTTCGTTCTGAATTTGAAGGTCTATAGAGAAAAGGTAATGTGTTTCGTTTCTTCTGTATCTTTACATTACCAAAGTGTGCTGAGATTTTTAAATCGTTCCCTGTAAAGTGAGTAAATTGAAATAATAATCCTGAGGGATTTTTTTAATCTCAAAAAAATTTTAAGTCCCTTGTCTCTTGAAGGAACAATTGTCAAATTAAGGAGCCGTTTCCAGGATTTTAATTTATGTGTCAGTTGTGCTTTGCCTCCACCCCAAAAGGATTTAAGATGGGCTTAAAATATTATAAAAAGTAGACAAGATTATTAATTTTGTTCCTGCAAGCTCTAAAATCATATAGTTTTAGATATCAATTCAAACAATGGAGAGGTTGTTTTGTTGTTGTTGTTGTTGTTAAAGATCACAGGCATGCTTTATAATATCTCTCATTATCAGGTTAAGGAAAAAAATCACAGATAAAAATTTCAGAAATATTTTTGCGTCTTCTTTGCATATCACACACACACATACATACACACTCACACTAGAACTGTACTGGCAGTGAACATGGGTTGTTTAAAGTATAGCTATTCAACTGTCATATAAAGTGAAATCTATATTTTCTCTCCTTATATGACTATATATTTAACATCTCTATGCATATGTGTGTGCATACATATGTATATGTTATATACACACACTCCACATTATTATTTCAAAGGGGATTTTGCTCCTTCTGGCTACCAGCAATAACTAGTCAATATTTACACTCTTGAATATCGATGATATCGTGCATACACAGGAAAGCTGTGGAAAACATCTCCATTTTCAAACAGAGTTTTAATTATTTGTAAAGACTTCAATTGTTCACTATCTAATGTCATGGATTGGTCCTCACAGTATGAAGTGCAACTGTCCAGAACCCCCACAGTATTATAAATAGGCTTCTAAAGCCTGCTTGATTGATGTTTGGCATAAAACGCTATTCCTCTGAGCACATATATTCCTTCTGTTCACCATTTTCATAGAAAAATACCAGGGCTGATTTTTTATTCAAATCTCCAATTTATGCAGGGTTTAAACTACTAAATACTTAAAGCCTTTTTCAGATCTTTTTTTTTTTTTTCCTTTTCTGTTAGGTAGGTAACTAAATCTTTTGCTTCAACACAAATAAGAATTGGAGATTTAGCAGATTCCTGTGGGGGAGAGAAAGAGTTTATTAATTATACTGAGAATCAAATAATATGCTTCCTTGACACTAATGTTCCATCTTTCTCCACCCCAAGTATCCTATGGGACAACTTTAAAGCCTTTATCAGGGTCTAGATTACTGCATTTATGGTTCCTTAGAAGAAGGAATTTAATGAATGGCATTCTGAGTTGAAGGGAGAATTTGAGATGTTTTAAGATTTAAGCTGTAATACTGAAGCGATTTTTTTTCAAAGTATGTCCCAGGGATTGTAATATAAAACATCAAAAAAATAAGCACAATAATGTACATTTTCATGAGTTTTAATAAATTGCTAATACTGATGAAATGTAAATTTTTCCTTCATGGACCCTTATCTGCATTTGACAGAGTCCTACAGAAACTTTAAGTACCCATTTAAAGCAATTTACAAGATATTGTAGAGATTCCCAGCAATAAAGAATGATTAGTGATCTTCTTAAAAATTTTTATATTGACAATATTAAACCAAGTGCCTTATCCGGCTTGAACTGGTTCTGGCTAGTGTTTGTATTGGTGCTTTTATCAAGAGTGCACATTTACTTTATAGACTATATATTAGAAACAAATTCTACTTGAATTTCATTCTGAAACTACCCTTACTTGATGGATAACAGAGTAATTAATATTTACTGGGTATTTACTACACATGGGACACTGTGCTAGGCACATTCCATGTGTTACTGCACTGGGTTTTTACAGTTACTCTAATGGAGGAACATACCTAGCTAACCACTCTTTCAAGGATGAGAAATTTGAGGCAGAGAGAGTGAGAGTGATTTACCCACTATATTAGCCAGTTTAGCCTGCTGGAACAACATACCCTAGACTGGGTAGATTATAAACAACATATATTTTATTTCTCTCAGTTTCTGGAGGTTGGAACTCGAGGATCTAGATAGAGTGGGCAAGGGAAAGAACTTGGCTGTTTTTATAAGGCACTGATTCCACTCATGAAGACCCCACCCTCATGACTTAATCACCTTCCAAAAGCCCCACCTCCTAATACCATCATAATGGGGTTCAATTTCAACATATGAATTTTGAGGGGACACAAGAATTCAGACTGTAGCACCTGCTTAGTAAAAACGGTGAATGTGAAGACTGGAACATAGCAGTCCAGATCCACCGTCAACTATCTGTAAAGGGCCAGACGGGAAATATTTTAGGTTTTGCAGGCCATGCAATCTCTGTCACAACTGCTCAATTCTTCTTTGTTAGTGTGAGAGCCATTATAGATAATATGTAAATGAATTGTGTGGCTGTGTTCCAATAAAGCTTTATTTAACAAAAAACAGGTGATGGGTTGGATTTGCTTTGTGGGCTATAATTTGCTGACCCCTGCACTATCCTATTTGGCCTGCTTCTTCAGTGCAAAGAAAATCCACTAAATGCACATGATTTTGGAACAGGCTGGTCTCCATGCCAGGTCAATCTTCTGAGTAGGCAAAAAGCTGTGTGAACTGAGGAGCTCAGAAACTACCTCACACCTGGGCACTTGATGTAAACATCATCATTGGAGACTTTGGAAAGCTCTACTTAGGATATACTGTACTTATAGGGGTGGGCTCTTGAATTAACTCGTGAGTCCCCATCATTATTGCCTTGTGAATTACAATTACCATAGTGACATTGAAGTCCATGCCTGCCTAGATTTCTGGTGTCCCGAAGGCCACTTAACCTGACCTAAATTTTCCAGGGATTGTTGGAGCCCCAGGTTTCTCTTACTGCAGGCTCTGCTTTGTGTCGTTGGATTTTTAATCTGTTCCACTGGATCTGTGTGGCTGGACTGGTGACTCATTGGTTTTGTAATGTACTTAGGCCTGAAGATGTGTCTAACACTTCTAAGTCTTTAAATCAAATAGCCCAAGAACTAGTTCCCACTCATCTATTGGCCAACTTCTCTGCTGCCAGCTATCTCTCTAGAATTCTATTTTTACCCGTTCCTAGACTCTCTATTACTACAGTTCATCCATGACCACGTGTTAGAAAGTACTCTCTCCCCCTGCCAGTGCCAGATCCATTGTCCTCCCCATCAGATGCTGTATTCTGTGGGACCAATTGAAATTCTTAGTCACTAAAACTTATCAGTGGCTGCCTGCCTACCCCAGTGGACAGATGAAGGTCTGGTTTTGGATCCCCTCAGTTTGCTCTAATGGCAAGTTATCATCTCATGCTTGTCCATGGGGCAGGGAGAGCAAGACTGGGCAAGGCACGGAAAACAAACTCCCCTAGTCTACGACTTTGCCTAAAGTAAAATGTTACTTTTCTTTCATTCTCAAAAGCTAAGTATTATGATTATAGAGTGTATTTATTATAAGAAAATTGCACAAGGATTTGACCTTCTCTTTTTCCGAAATAGTGAGATAAAGAGAACACAATCTTGGCCTGATTGGTAAAATTACAGATGCAACTGAGTGAAAGAGAAACCAAAATTATGGTTGATATTTGAGAAGAACCAAGATTAAACTTCAAATATCATATGGTTAACAATGTTCTTTCTTCCTAACTCAAACATATTTTATAAAACTCAATTTTTATCCTAAATCTCTGTGATGATTTTTATATTAAAGAACTGAGTGGAATTTTTAACCAGGAGGAAAATTCTCTGGTGTTGGATTTAATCCTTGAAATCAGTCAACAAGTCTTTTAAGGTTCTTTAAATCATCACGACATGAAAGGGCTCTTGGGGTTCAAAGCCAAAGAAGTAATCCCTTGTCTTGTGTGTGACTGAAAAGAATGATTGCAAGTAGTGATCCCTGCTCTTAAGTAGATTATAGTGTCACTGCAGAGATAAAATTAAGGCATAAGACAATTAGAACAACCAAACAGGATAGCACTCAGTCTATGAGTTCAGAGTAGGAAAGGACGATGGATCAATGGAGTCAGTGCTTTGTAGAGAAGGTTGGGTTTGAGGTAGTTGATATCTGAGAACTACTTATCATTTTATACAAGAGAGCAACTTGAATGTGGGTTCTTTGAGGTCACAGGTGTCTTAATCTCTTCAGTAGCTCAAATACAGGGTACACATCATGCATGGGAGATACCTAAGAAAAATTGATTTAGTACAAAAATGGAATTTCAGTGATATGGCTTATTTATTGGAGAGATTGGAATCAGGAAAAAGAGATGGTGATCTGTTTGATGAGCTGCAGTATGCTTGATTGCTTTTGCCTGCCAAGGCCTATAATAGCTACCATTATTGGGTCACCTCTCAAGACATATTCACTAGATGCAACAAATTGGTCTTGGACATCGATCAGCAAGTTTTTCAAGTGTTTTTGATATTCCAACTAATATAAACTTCAAATTTAATGCAGAAAACTAGATCCCTTTCTTGAATGAAACCATGGAATAATTGTGACTGATTGTATTTTCATGGGAAGTAGCATGGTAGGAAATCTCATGGGCACAGGAGTCTGATCGCAGTAAATAACTTGCCCACACAAGTTCTTTGTGTGTTATTTGCTGGGGAACTTTTGCTAATGTCATATTCCTGTGCCTCAGTTCTGTAACTTGAAAAATACAGATAATGATGTCTATCCAGTTGGATGTTGGTGAGGATAAGCATGTATAAAACACAGACTCTGGTGCAGGATAAACCATTCACAGAGAGGCTTTTTTCACTTTCCTTTCTCTGCCGACAGAATTGAATGAGAGCCTGGGCTTGGGTGAAGCCAGGGCATCCTGAAGGTCCTGGGCTACAAGACTGGGGTAGCACTGGGTGATGAGCACCAGCCCCATGGATGCCATCAGTGTGCAGGTTGGGATGTTAGTCCTGAACATGAAGGAATTCTGCTGGTGAGTGCAGATAGAAAAGCTCTGAGAACCAAGTTAGCCTTGGGAAAATCCATTGCTATGAACCAAGAGGCAAAAGGAAAAAAGGCAATGGTTAAAAAAAAAAAATACACACACACACACACACACACACAATGAAAGGCAAACAAGCAAAAGAGACAATATTGTTGGTGAATAAGAACACTATGTAAGTGCTTTAGATTTTTGCAGAGTTATCTCATTGTATGTACATGGTGGGTTAACTAGTAAAAATGAGTCCTAATGAAAGCTTAAAGTGAGCCAGCTGTGTTCAGCTAAAAAGGAGTGCTTTTTCTTCTTCATGTGAGCAAGAGGAGTGGGCCTGTTTAATTAAGAAGAAGAATGTTGGTAAAAACTGGGGCATGATTTTATTTCTGCAGTGGTGGAAACAAGTTTTCCAAACAATTGAAGGCTGTTGCTGCCATACTATTAGTGGAAGTTTCTAGAGCCTGGATATTTTCCATAGGAGCTTCCATTCAGTGGCTAGCAGGCTGTTCTCATAGGCGACAGTGGATGGAACAATGGACCGGAGTCTGGGTAGAGGCTGATGCCCACAGAGCCCAACTTTTCTCTCTGGCTTCTCCCTTTGTTCTCTTTCCCAGTCCTTGCCCTGGGTGCATAGATGTGCTGAGTGAAGTGTTGTTGCAGCGGCTCCCAAGACCCTTGGGTGTATGTTGGTTCATCCTTGGCTGGCGTGCGCTCATCCTGAAAATCGCTGTGTAGGCCTCTCCTAACCGAGGTACCCCTGTGCAGTGCACTGGGGCATCAGCTCGGCTGCCTGCTGCCCACATGGGATCTGTTCATCACTATGATGAGTGATTTGCCAAGCTTCGTGGGGGAGCAGATAAATCAGCTGGGATTAGAATACAGGTCTTCATGTTGTTGAGGTTTCTTTCTGTGGACCAGTGACAGGGGAGGCAACTTCTCTATCCCTTTTGCCCACGCCAGGATGCATATCATAACTAGGACAAGAGAGTGTCACTTGGAAACACATACTCAAATCGTTCTAAGTGCCAGATTGCTGTTCAGAATCTTCTTGGTTAGTGAATAAGCAAACAAGTTGTAGCAAATAAGTTGTAGGTGGTACTAGTGACCATATGACATAGTGACCTGAGAATCAGCGACATGAAGGAAAGTGAGAAATGAGAAATGTCTCCTGGATTTGCCAGCTGCAAAGGAATGGTGACCTTTTAAAAGCCTAGTTTCGGTTCTGCAGTGAACATAGAAGCAGGGTTGCAGGGACCGAGAAAAGAATGGATGAGGACAAAGTGTTGGTTATGCACGAAACAGAAAAGAAAAAGTTTGGAAGGAGACTGAGTCAGAACCTGTGGCCAGAACACAGCTCTGTCTCCTGGCAGACTGGATCAGGGGCCAGGTCGCTGTGACCCCCAGGCTCAATGGCTGCATCCCTCTCTTTCAATGCAATGTGTTACTCAGCAGTTTATATTAGCCACGTGAAGGAATTGTATTCTAATATATTAATACATTTAATACATTAGTGGGTGTTTGTCTATCCGTGAGGTAAAGGCAGTTCTTTACTCGTTTTCTAAGGAAGTCCCCCATCCCACTGTTCTCTGAAACCCTTCCGCCTCCCCACCCCCACCCTGCTGCAGGACTAGACAGCTAGACGGTGAATCATCCAGAACAAAGGCTGAACACATATGAAAATCTTCTGGCCTTGGTTGTAAATGAGAAAGATTTGGATGCATACTTGTTGAGCAAGTTTTTCTTGCTTTCAGAGACTAATCTAGTTCAAAGATTAGATTATAGATCCCCAAGGGCAGGGAAGGGGAGGAGGTGAAGGTATCAGACAAATGGAGAGCAGGCCCACAGGTCTCTACCAGGAAAGGCTCTCTTCGTCCCCCACTCCATTGAGGTACACGGGAGTCCACTTAATACCCTTTATCATTGCCAACTGGTGAGAACCAGCCCCAGCAGCACTCAGCATGTCACTGCAAAGCCACATTCGTGCATTCCCCAAGATCCTGCCCACACCTCATCTGATTTATACCAACCCGGGTGGTGGAGTCCAAGGTGGTGATAACAAGGAAAGGAACCCCCTCCTCTTGCCAAAGGGTCATTAGATGCAACTGGATCGAAATCTTCCACAGGACAAGGAAGGTCCTATTATGTAGGTGCTTATGAGTTTGTCTTTCCCATTTTACTGGAATATTCTTGAAGGCAAGGACCATCTCTTTTCTTACCTTTGCATACTCCAAACTTGAGATAGTACTTGGCACAGAGCTGAATTGATGTTTGTTGAACGAATAAATGAGTGAATGGCTGATTGACAAATGAATAAAGGGAACATGTTTAGAAGTAGAAGTCAGAAGAAGCCAAACAGAGAGAAACAGAGGAGGGACTAGAGATGTTTGAGGAGGACGACTATTTGAACTGCACCAGGAAGTGACTGAGGAACGAGAGCTTGAAGCGTAAATCCACGTTTTTTCACAGCTTGAGAAAAGGGAGGACATGATAGATGGTAAGTTCCTAGCATGTTGGGATGAAAAAAAAAAAAAGATTTTTTTAATAGCCATAGTTAACACTAAATTTATTTTCTTCATTGTTGCATTTCTGATCATAATATGTGTCCAGTAGAGTTAACAGGTAATAAATGATCAAGAGGCTCTGAGAGTCTATAAAAGAGAAAGTCATGGGGTATTATTTTAAGTCTTTCAGTTTTCATATTTAGAAAAGCATGTCACGATCGTCATCAGATAATTCTCTTTATGATCTGAAAACGGAATTCTGCTGTACAAGTGTGTTCAAAGTGCCAGATAGAATTGTGTGCTCTTAGAGCTTCAAGCGGTTACGGATTTATTCATTCACTAATTTTTCACTCTGGTTCCTTTATTCACTCCTTTAGAGGCATGAACGAAGCTCCCGTTAATGTGGAGATGCTACGAGGTGCCAAAGATCCAAAGAGGAACACGACGTGGCCCCTTTCCAGGGAGTTCACAGTCTAGCAGGGGAGACAGACACCTCAATGTGTACTTATGAGTCAGTGTGCTATGCCAGCACTGAAGCCTGAGTGCACGAATCCCGAGTCTGACCCCTGTCTACCCTGTCCCGACATCTCTCAACCCAAACTGTTGGGTCAACTGCTTGCTTCGTCCCCCAGGCTGCTCTCTAGGTCTTCTATCTAGAACTCCAGACTCCAGCCAGGACGGGAGCTCTGCTTGGTTCTTCCTAGTCTGTCTCCTAGGAGTGAGATCTTGCCTCCTTCCCCAGCAAACGTACCTAGACCTTGTGTCCTCCGTTGGCCTTGACCCCACTACCACTTTGTTCCAAACGTTGCTGAACTCACATCTGACTGGATGTGGTCTTTGCGCGCTAGCTCTGGACTCCCTGACCACCCCCTTTTAGGACTGTTCTTGGCATTTAGGTCGGTCTTCCCTCTCCTCATTGCAGGTCTTTCCTCCTCTATGCAGTGCCTCATTTTAAGGTTTGCCAGCCCGTCTCAGGTGAAGGTAGACTCAAGACAGCCCCTCCCACTAGCTCTGCCAGAGTCCTGAACTAGGATGATCCTTGTGTATGTCTCTTGTCATAGAAACTTCCTTTGGATACCCTTTAGAAGGAGAGAATGAACTCTTGCTCCTGTCAGGGCTGGTCCGGACCTACAAAGGGGGTCATGTCACCAGGAAGCCGAGGAAGACTGGTGAGGTGAGAAGTGACATGTCACCCTGTCCTTAACTCCATCACTCAGAAGCCAAACTCTGTACCCATTCCGGTGAAGTGTAAAACTGTGGATTAAATAAGCTGATAGAATATATGTAATGTTAGCAGAAAAGATATAAAAGGAAGGAAATATTTTTCAATGTCTAGTTTTAATCTCTAGATCATGTTAATACATTTTGGCATGTACTTCTTGGTCTGAGAGGATATTTCATTGGAATATAACGAGGTTTAAGAAAAACTTTCTTTACATAATATCACTCCTTAATTTAACTAACCTTTAGAATTACTTTTGTTGCTGAACCGATTTGTCAATTTGCCTCACAATGTTGTATTTCTCTGTGCAAGAATAACTGTTTAAAATATATAAAGACACCACAAAAAAGGGAAAAAAAAAACCAGCCCTCAAACTGTTATATTTTGGAGGCAAGAGAGCTATTTCAAAATCAGAGCACTGCAGTCTTAATTTCCAGCTTTCAAGTCTGTTAAAAAATAAGTATTTATGTACTTTAAAGCAGGCAGAAATAACTTCTTTATTGTAAACAGGATATCAGTGAAAATTGAAATTTTTGAGCTGATGGAGAAAAGAATCGTGAATCATCAGTTTGTCAAATGTCAACATCAGCTCAAGCAAATTTGGGTTGACTTTTCAATAGGTTTCTGATAGCTGGGGTAGCGGAACTCACTAGGTCCGGGGGAGCAGACACAGATATATTCCCTGTTTGGGGTAAAATGGCATCTTGCTGCTAAAATGAGACTCACACGTTAGCCGGAAATCATTAGATTGGTGACTTTCCCGATACCCAGAGATGCTTGCACGGGGAATAAATTTCTATGTCGAAGCATTTGACAAGCCTTAGTTCCTGATGTCTCACACCCAAGCCTTACTTTATAGTCACATCTGTTAGTTTAAAGCATTTTTAGTTTATTGAAGAAGGCTTCACAAAGAAAAAACAGATGATGAAAATCTCATCTGTCAAAACTGTTATTAAAACCAGTAACAGTGTGAAATTTTGTTTAAATTGAAAGCATCATTTATTTTTATCAAACATTTTATAAACAATCACATTTGAGAAAGATTTGGGGGACCTGGAGAGCCCTCAACAAAATGCAACTCATTATGTCGCTTTGTTGTTGAACGTGTGGCTCAGAGATAGGCTGGGGGGCTACTTTCCTCTCTCCCTGGGCCAGACCAGAGAGGTGAAGAGATTACCAGGAGCAGGGGTGCCAGCTTTGAGGAGGAAAAATGAGCAGGACAGAGGAGGAGGCCTGAAATGGAGGCTGGAGACCCATGTGGTGGTGGCAGAGAGTGGGGGCCACCTCACCTGCCCTCTTCTGATGGACTAAGGTGGGGAGACACAGCGTGTACCTTGAAGTCCCTTAGAAGGTTTGGGGGAAAGAAAGGAAAGGAAAAAGGATATTCTTGGAAAGAATGAGCAAGGCTTCCTTTCTTTTCTTGTGTGCAGACAGTTGATTTCATGCTCTGATCTGCGACTGATATCAAAGGGTGTTTCACAGCCAGAAGGAGTAGAAGCCAGCCTTAAAAGGGGAAACAAGATGAACATCAAATCCGTTTCGTTGAATCCTCATTCAATCCAGATGTTTGGCAACGTGGAGACAAAACATCCGACACTTCGCTATTGTGTAGACTCAACCTTAGAATATACAAAAGATCCAGTTTCACAATCTCAACCGTGTCTCATACTTCTTTGGCTGTTTGGTATTAGCGGCTTTGGAAAAGAAAACGTGTCTAAGCAAAGTAGACCCATGTAAATCTGAATGATTTGTCCAAGCAGTGACCTTTCTTTTCTTTTCTCTGGGCGACACTGTGCTTGATTTTGTCACACTTTGAGATCAACCCCTGGGGGACAGTAAAGGTTTCTCACAGGGCACAGGCTCTGGAATGGGGGGCACTGGCTCTGGAATGGGGGCGCACAGAGTGTTCAGGAGCTTTCCAGAGCCTCAGCTTTCCATTCACACTTTCCTAAAGCTCATTGTTCTAAGGACTTGTCTATTCTCCTTTCTTATCTCCCCCTTGGCAATCCTTCCTGCTTCTATTTGTAGAAGAAAACCTTATCTCTTACTCATCCTGGATCTCACTGGAGAATGCTGTCCCTGGGGAGTAAAGAACTTTCTGTTAGAGAAGAGTTTTTTCATGTATTTTGAAAGCATGTGATGGTGGATGTGAAATTAGGTCGTGTATGATTGAGGGGCCTGGTGGGGGGTAGAATGGCACACTTCACCCAAGGAATTGAACTGGGTTTACTAAAAACACAGTTTACATACAGGGGCACCTGGGTGGCTCAGTTGGTTGGGCCTCCGACTCTGGATTTTGGCTCAGGTCATGATTTCACAGTTCGGTGAGTTTGAGCCCCGCGTTGGGCTCTGCACTCACAGCATAGAGCCTGCTTTGGGTTCTTCTCTCTCTCTGCCCCTCCCTTGCTTGCACTCAAAAGTAAATAATAAAAACAAACAAACAAACAAACAAACAAAAAACAGTTTACAAAGGTGTGGCCGGGGTTGTGTGAAACCTAATTTAGGGTAGGGGAGGAGAGGCAAAATCCTGAAGGTGTAAATGGAGGAGCAGTTACCCGTTCCTGAAGAAAGTGAATTTTATCTCAGGAGAGAGCTGGTTAGCTGTGCCCTTTGGTGGAAGGTGGAGCCGACCTGTGTTCTAGAAGGAAGGAAACCAGGATACATGTCTTGGCCACACTGTCTCCTGGCTGTCCAGTCTCCAATCCCAATTTGTTAGAAGTGGTGATGGCCCTTAATCTTTCACCATTAATGTGAACAGATGTAGGTTTTACATTTTTTGTAGGTGTCCTTTCTAGCACAAGGAAATTATTTTCTATGTATAGTTTTGGAGAGCTTTTATCATGAATTTCTGCTGAATTTTGTTGAATAATTTACTGATAATCATGTTTTCACTTACATCCTATTAATAAGGTGCAGTATATCAATTGATTTTAAATGTTAAAGTAAACTTCCATTCTTGAAATAAACTACACTTGGTCATGAAGTACTATCTTTTTTGTCATGCAAATTCTATTTGCTAGTATTTTAAGAATGCCTGTGGCTGTGTTCATGAGGGATTTTTTTTCCTTGTCTTTCTTGTAATGTGTATGTCTTGTTTGTTGTTGTTGTTGTTGTTGTTTAATCAGGGCAATGCTGGAATCATAAAATGAGTTGGGAAGTATTTCCTCCTCCTCTGTTTCTTGAAAGAGTTTATGTGGGATTGGTAGTGGTATTATTTCTTCATTAAATGCTTTAAGGAATTATGAATTCAAATTCTTAATTGATACAGAAATTTGCAGGTATCCTCTTTTTTCTTGAGGGAGTTTAATAGTGGCTTTCAAGAATTTGTCTTTTTCATTTAAATTGTCAAATTTGTTGCATAAAGTTGTTGACATATTTATTATCCTTCTATTGTTTATAATATCTGTAGTAATGCTCCCTTTTTCATTCCTGATATTAATAATTTGTGACTTCTCTATTGTTTTGTCCTGATAAATCTAGTTAGTAACTTACCATTTTACTAATCTTTTCATATTACAGACTTTTGGGTTCATTGATTTTTTTTCTATTATTTGTCAATTTTCTGTTTTATTGATTTCTATTTTTAGCTATATTATTATCCTTCTACTTCATGTTGAATTTGCTCTTTTTTATCTTCTTCAGGTGGGAGCTTAGCTCATTAATTTGAGACTTTTATTTTATTTTATTTTATTTTATTTTTAAACGTTTATTTATTTTTGAGACAGAGAGAGACAGAGCATGAACAGGGAAGGGGCAGAGAGAGAGGGAGACACAGAATCTGAAACAGGCTCCAGGCTCTGAGCTGTCAGCACAGAGCCTGACGCGGGGCTCGAACTCACCGACGGTGAGATCATGACCTGAGCCGAAGTCAGATGCTTAACCAACCAAGCCACCCAGGCTCCCCGAGACTTTTATTTTAATAGAAGCATTTAAATCTGTAAATTTCCCCCCAATACTGCTTTAGCCACCTCCCATAAATTTGGACATGTATTTTCATTTTCCTTCAGTTAAAAATAATTTTAATGTTCTCTATGAAATTTTCTTTGAGCTGAGGGTTGATTAGAATAAGTATGTTGTTTGTCAAATTTTCAAAGATATGTCTAGGTATATTTCTGTTACTGGCTTCTAATTTAACCACATTATGTTGGAGAACATAATCTATATGATTTCAGTCCTTTTATTCTACTGAGATTTCTTTGTGGCCTAGAGAATGATCCATCTTTGTGAACACTGCATGTATACTTGAAAAGAATGTGTATTCTGTTGCTATTGGATGAGTGTTTTACAAATGTCTGTGAAATCCAGTTGGATGATGGTCTTGCTCAATCTCCTTATTTCTTCATTGATTTCCTGTTGAGTCATACTGTCAATGGCAGAGAGAGATGTGTTGAGGCCTCAGCTATAATTGTAGATTTGTTTGTTTCTCATTTCAGTTCTTTCAGTTTTTGCTTCATGTATTTTCAAATTTTGTAATTAAGAGTGGTATGAGGGTTCTTCAGAGGAATAGAATCAATAGGATATGTATGTATATATAAATAGATAATAAATTTAATATTATGTCATATTATATAAATTTATATATAATCATAAAATTAATATAACATTAAATAAATATGATAAATAGATTAAAAGTTTTAAAAAGTTTATTTATTTTGAGAGAGAGAGTGAGCACGAGTGGGGGACGGACAGAGACAGAGAGAGAGAGAATCTCAAGCAGGCTTCAAGCTGTTAGTGCAGAGTCCAATGAGGGTCTCGAACTCACGAACTGTGGGATCATGATGTGAGCCGAAATCAAGAGTTGGACCTTTAACAGACTGAGCCACCCAGGTGCCTCAAATAGATAGGTTTATTACTAGGAATTGACTAAAGCAGTTATGGAAGATAAGTCCCATTCTGTTGTTTGCAAACTGGAGGACCAGGAAAGTCAATGATGTAAGTTGGTCCAAATCCAAAGGCTTGAGAACCAGGGGAGTTTATGGTATAAATCTCAGTCTAGGACAGAAGAAGATGAGCTATGATGTCCCAGCTCAAGCAGTGAAAAGGAGTGTATTCCTCCTCCCTTTGCCTTTTGTTCTATTTGTGTCCTCAACAGATTGGATGATGCCCACTCACATTGGGAAGGGCAATCTGCTTTACTGAAATCACTAATTCAAATGATAATCTCATACAAAGAGCACCCTTACAGACACACCCAGAAATAGTTTGATCTGGTCATCCTCAGGCCAGTCAGGTTGACATGCAAAATTAACCATCACAGGGGCATACATATGGATTCTGTCATTTTGATTAATTATCCTCTTCATCGTTATTTAATATCCCTTTTATACATGGCAATGTTACTGTTCTGAAGTCTAATTTGTCTGATATTAATATAGCCATTCCAGTTTTCTTAAGATTAGTATTTGCATGGTATATCTTTCCATCTTGTTACTTTTAGTTAGCTTTATACTTAAAGTGAGTTTGTTATAGACAGTATAGAGTTAAATCTTGATTTTTCATTCATTTCAGCAACCTGTGCCTTTTAATTGGAGAATTTAGAGCATATTTGTTAATTCCATTGCCTCTGTCATTTCTGGGTATATTTCTATTGACTAGATTTTCTTCTGGTATGTACCATATCACATTTTCCTGTTTTTTCACATATCATAATATTTTATTTGATGAGGGACATTGTGAATTTATACTTCTGGGTGCTGGATTTTGTTGTATTCCTTTAAAGAATGTTAGAATTTGTTCTGGCAGATAGCTAAGCTTCTTGTAGCTTAGTTGGATCATGTTGAGGCTTCAGGTTTTTTTTAGAGCTGGTCTAGATTAGTCTATACTCTAGGACAAATTTAGGCTCATTTTTAAGGTATGTTCCTTTTTGAGTCTCTACTGAAGTGTATATTCCCTGATGTGTCTCAACTCTAACCAATGGGAAATAAAATTATTCCTGTCCCTACTTTTTTTTAGTCTTTTTTAAAGAAATGTTTATTTATATTTAAGAGAGAGAGTGTGAATGGGCAAGGGACAGAGAGAGAGGGAGACACAGAATCCAAAGCAGGCTCCAGGCTCTGAGCTGTCAGCACAGAGCCCGACAGAGAGCTCAAACCCACGAACTGTGAAATCGTGACCTGAGCCGAAGTCAGACGCTTAACTGACAGCCACCCAGGCACCCTGAATTTTTCTTTTTTTCTTTTTATCTTACAACTCCTTGGTAATTGTATTTTCCCCCAGACATTTTCTTGTTCAAATTTGTGGAATTTTACCCTGTATGTACATATACTGGTATTCAGCCAAAGACTTAAAAAGACTCCTATTCAAATTTCTGGAGCCTTTTCTCTGTGTAGATTTCTTTCCTCTGATAGCCTATCTTGCATATTTTAGCTACATCTGCCACTCTGAACTGTAATCTCTATCTCTTCTACTCAACAATGCTTGAGTTTCCCCTCCCTGGGCTTGAGGTTTGCAAATTACTTTAAGGCAGAATGCCAATGCAAGTGAAAGACTCACCTAATTTTCTCTCTCTCTCTCTCTCTCTTTCAGAGATTACAGTCATGTGCTGCCAATTGATACCTGAAGACAGTTGTTTCATATATTTTGTCCAGCTTTCTATTTGTTTACGGCAGCAGAAAGATAAATCTGGATCCTGTTACTCCCTTACAGCTGGAAATCAAAGTCCTTGTGTCAACTTTGATCTCTCTCTCTCTCTCTCTCTCTCTCTTTTTGTTTCTGCATCCAAGTTGTTTCTATTCCCTCCCAAGTCCTGTCACTGTGATATCTGTCACAAGTCACCTCCTTCCCATTGCCATGGCTTTCCTTCAGTCCACAGTTACCTATCTCCTGAATAATCACAAAAATCTTTTACCTGGTTTTCCTACTTCTAGACTCCACCCCCCAATCTAGCTGGTTCACTCTATTTGCCAGAATGATCTGCCTAAAATTCTTCCAAATGTGATTTAAAAATCTCTTCACAATCTTCAGTGGCTCTATCTTGGTAGCAGAGTAATTAAACACTTTTTAATATTGGCAATAAAACAACTTTATGCTCTTCTCTTTCACTTTCCTCTGTCATTTTATCTGCCATTACTTCCTTTCCCTCTCCTTGTCTAATCTTTTCTATTACATTTTTCTCTTCCTTACGTATTAAAATTCTTCCTATGTTCATGACCAAAATTCATGTCTTTTGCTCTCCTTAATCTCACTTCTTATAGTATCTCTTCCTTCTCTGAATTCTGAGCATAAATTGTTCATACTTCTCATGGCACTAAATTTTTTTTTTATTATTGAGGTATGATTAGATACAATGTTATATTAGTTTCAGGTGTACAACATATTTGATAATTCTATACATTACTCAATGTTCATGATAAGTATAGTCACCATCTGTCACCATACATTATTACACTATTATTGACTATAATCCCTATGCTGTACTTTTTATCTCTGTGACTTATTTATTTTATAACTGGAAGTTCGTACTTTTTAATACCTTCTATGTATTTCACCCCTCTGGCAACCACCAGTTCATTCTCATATTTAAGAGGCTGTTTTTTTTTTTTTCTTGTTTGTTCATTTGTTTTGTTTTTCACTTACATAAGTGAAATCATATGGTATTTGTCTTTCTCTGTCTGACTTATTTCACTTAGCATAATACACTCTAAATCTATCCACACTGTCCCAAATTGCAAGATCTCATTCCTTTTTATGGTTGAGTAACATTACGTTATATACATAATAACAAAAAAAAGATATACCACATCTTTTTTATTCATCTATTGATGGACACTTGGGTTGCTTCCATATGGATCTTGGCTATTGTGAATACTACTGCAATAAACATAGAAGTATACATATCCTTTCTTTCTTTTTAATTTTTTTCAATATTTATTTGAGAGAGAGTGAGAGAAACAGAGTATGAGCCGGGGAGGGGCAGAAAGACACACACACACACACACACACACACACACACACACACACACACAGAATGCAAAGCAGGCTCCATGCTCCGAGATGTCAGCACGGAGCGCAACGTGGGGCTCGAACCCACAAACTGCGAGATCATGACCTGAGCCGAAGTTGGAAGCTCAACCGACTGAGCCACCCAGGTGCCCCTACATATCCTTTCAAATTAGTGTTTTTATTTTCTTTGGGTAAATACTGAGTAGTGGAATTACTGTATCATATGTTTATTTCTATTTTTAATTGTTTGAGGACACTCCATACTGTTTTCCACAGCAGTTACACCAATTTGCATTCCCACCAACAGGGCACAAGAGTTCCTTTTCTCCACATCCTTGCCAACACTTACTTCTTGTCTTTTTTGATAGTGGTCATTCTGACTGACGTGAAGTGATATCTTACAGTGGTTTTGATTTACATTTCCCTGATGTTTAGTGATGCTGAGCATTATTTCATGTGTCTGTTGTCCATCTGTATGTCTTCTTTGGAAAATATCTGTTCAGGTCCTCTGCCCATTTTAAATCAGATTGTTTGGGGTTTTTGGCGTTGAGTTGTATAAGTTCTTTATATATTTGGATACTAAACCTTTATCAGATATATCATTTGCAAATATCTCCTCCTATTTTCTAGGTTTCCTTTTTTCTTTGTTAATGGTTTCTTTTGCTGTGCAAAAGCTTTTTATATTGGTATAGTCCCAATAGTTTATTTTTGCTTTTTTTTCCCTTCCCTGAGGAGATGTATCCATAAATATGTTGCTAAGGCTGATGTCCAAGAGATTATTACTGCCTATGTTTCTTTTAGGAGTTTTATGGTTTCAGGTCTCAAACTTAGGTCTTAATCCAGTTAAGTTTATTTTTGTGTATGGTGTAAGAAAGTGGTCCAGTTTTATTCTTTTGCATGTAACTGTCCTGTTTTCCTGGCACCATTTATCGAAAAGATTGTCATTTCCCCATTGTATATTCTTGTCTCTTTCATCACACATTAATTGACCGTATAGGCATATGTTCATTTCTGGGCTCTCTACCCTGTTCTATTGATCTGTGTGTGTAGTTTTGTGCCAGAACAATACTGCTTTTATGACTATTAGTTTGTAGTGTATCTTGAAATCTGGGATTGTGATACATCCATCTTTGTTCTTTCTCAAAATTGCTTTGGCCGTTTGATATCTTTTGTGGTTCTGTACAAATTTTAGATTCATTTGTTCTAGTTCTGTGAAAAATGCTACTGTGTTTTGATAGAGATTGAATTTATAGATTACCTTGGGTAGTATGGACATTGTAATGACATGAGTTCTTCCAATCCATGAGCATGGTATATTTTTCCGTTTGTTTATGTTCTCTTCAATTTCTTTCACCAATATCTTATAGTTTTCAGAGTATAGATCTTTCACTTCTTGATTAAATATATTCCTAGGTATTTTATTCCTTTTGGTGAAATTGCAAATTATTAATTCCTCTTTCTGCTACTTAGTTGTTAATGTATAGAAACACAACAGATTTCTGTTTGTTTTGTTTTTGTTGTTTTTGTTTTTGTTTTTGCATGCTGCAACTTTGCTGAATTCACTTATTAGTTCTAACAGTTTTTTGGTGGGGTCTTTAGGGTTTTCTCTTCCCATGGTGCCTTTTACTTTGTGTGGCTTTATCAAAATTCTTTATGAACCAGTATTATAGACAGTAAGTATTGATGATATAGACTGTAATTTTTTTCTACATTTAATAATAAATAATGGCAGTGGATTTCATTGAGTTGGTGCCTATTAAAGTGTTTCTGAAGAAATTATTGCCTATACGAACATCTCAACATTTAGAAGTTATCTTTCTTTCATGCTTGCTGCCTTGATTCCAGAACAGTAGTCTAACATTGACCACTCACCTGGGATAAGATTTAAAAGCAACTCTTCTGTATGATAGTCCACATCATATCATTATTACAGATTGATATCACATGTAGTATCATTAATTTGACATATTAAAGACAAATACTATTGTCTATTGATATTTAGTGTCTCTCTTTTTCCTGTTTTTATATATTTTCAGATGTATATGTTTCTTTTTTACTAGATTATGCGCTCCATACAAATAAGGCCTTTATCAGCTCTTTACTACAGTCCTTTGTATACACAATTAGAGGTAATATAGCATAACTAAAAGTTATTTTCTGAGACACATACACACACACATTTTGGTTTACTGAGCATGGGCCATCACATATTAATGACATAAATAGATAAATTAATTAATTAAATGCATGTCTTTACATAGTGCTCAATATGTATGTGCTACATACAAAAATTGAATGTGAAAATACTGATATTTTATTGACTACTGCTTGCTTAACGTTAGAAAATAGTATTAGGATATTAGCTCTAATATGTATAGGCCATATCTGATAGTCAGAGATACTTTAAGTGTCTCAAATTGTGAGGATTCAATTATTTTCTTTAGAAAATGCTTGTTTCTCTCAACCTCATTATCAAAACACTTTCTGCATACTTTGCGTAAAATTACCTTTTCTTCATTGTAATTACACAACTCCAAATCACTTTTCCTCATTGGTATTTGATAATTATAAGCAAAGGAGCAAATAGAAGAACAAGAAATACGTGAGCAATGCAGTCATGCGTTTCCTCTTCTTTCTGTTGATAGCACTGACTTCATTGAGATGAAGTGTATTTAATTTCAATTCACTGAATGACCACATTCATAATTTGAGTTCATTCCCATTTCAAGCTGATTTCTTTTAAATTCGATTCAATATACATAATTTTTCTTTAAGCATACATGTCTACATTCCTTTGAACTTGTTTTTATCTAGGGAAGGGGAGGAAGGAAATTAACATTCATTTTGTATCTCCTTTTGACACAGCCTGTTTTTGGCACTTGACACATATTATCTCATTCAATTCTCTCCACAATCCTGAGAAGCCAGAATTATTATTCTCATTTTAAAGATGAAAAACTGATGGCTAGAAACCAACATGCCCAAGATTGTTTAATTAGGAAATGACAGAACCAGAATTAAAACAAAAGCATCCTCCTCTGTTTTTTTTTTTTTTTAATGCTCTTACATTGTTTATTTTCAGGCAAAGATTTTGCAAAAAAACCCTCATAGGCGACTAGAAAGTTAATACTTTTTTTGAAATCATATTGGTTATCTGTGGTGCGTGTGTGAAATCCAGTGTTAAAAATGTTTATTAGAACATGACACTTGAACATGCTGCACATTAGAATTTTTTGATGTCTCCCTATTTGCTCAAGGATGAGAGGAGGCTTCAAAGAGAAACATTCCAAAACCACATTGTGAAATGGTTTCTTTTTGTGTGGGTTCTTAAAAAAAATTGTTTTTAAAGACAGTGGTAAATTGATCTTAAAAGCCTATCGAGATTAAACTAGGTGGAAGCCATCTGTGTTTTTGTCATCACCCATGGGTGTGTTAGATTCTGGGTGACAATAATGGAGAATGTGACCACACTCATTTCCAGTCCTAACAATTTGGTTCCATCCAACATGCCACAGGTTTCCCCAGGAGTCTTGCTTAATTGAGTTGTAACTTACCCCTTTTGGAATTATTAAAACTCTAAGCATCCCAATGAGAGACTGTAAATTGTGTATTATGCTGATACTTATGCTTGTTGTTATCTTAGTGACAACACTGTTACAAGTGTGAGGCAGTTTATAAGAAGCATTGGAGTCTGCTCTGGGAAATGTAAATTATAATCTCAAACGATCTATATGAGCTAGGTCAGATCACTTAACCAGCCCCTAGTCTTGGCTCTCTCCTCCATAAAATAAAGGTGTTAAACAACAAAATCACCGGTGAAATTTCCTTTTCTAAACTATTTTCCCCACAAGGGAAAAAGTAATAATTGAATGAATATTAGATGCAACTGTTATGAACAGATTTTGTGCATATTGAAATACATTTTCTATGCCTATACAACCATGTGTGTAGGTATATGTGGGTGATGTGCAACTTTTCTTTTTAGCCCAAATGGGAATATACTATACTCACTGTTCAGTTGAATTTTATAAAATGGCATATATCTTGGAGTTATTTTTTATATTACTATATTTAGATCTACCACATTATTTTTTTTCAAGATTTTTTTAATGTTTATTTATTTTTGTGAGAGAGAGAGAGAGAGAGAGAGAGAGAGAGAGAGATTGAATCTGAAGCAGGCTCCACACTGTCAGCACAGAGCCCAACATGGGGCTTGAACCCAAAAATCGGGAGATCATGACCTGAGCCAAAATCAAGAGTCAGTCATTGAACCGACTGAGCCACCCAGGTGCCCCAGATCTACCAAATTATTTTTAATCACTGCATAATATATCTTTGTATGGATATGCCATGGTTTATTCAATCAGTTTTCTGATGATGGACATTTCAGTTTGTCACAATGACAACAGTTCATATATAGGGTATTGTAAGTATATATAAGCCAAAAAATGCATAGAATGGATTCCTAGAAATGAAATTATTGGACCAAATTAATTTAAAACATAATTTTAAGATAATGCACGACTGATTTTTTTTTTACCATGTAATAACCTCTTTGGGGAAAAATTATATAAACTTATAAAAATTCAAATAATAAACAAAAGTGGAAAGAAGAAAGCAAAAATCATTCTAATTCACAGCCATCTAGAAATCACCATTTGTTACATTAGGTAAATACCGTAACAGATATCTATTAATGATTATGTGGAAAGAAAGCTAGATAGGTAAAATTTAGTTAAAAAGGACCATGATATATATGCTAATTTAAAAAGTATATTACATTCAACTTCTATTTGGATCTCTCAGAATAAAAAAAAAATGAGATAAAGCTGAAGTAATCTCTAAATTTTAGATAAATGTTTTATCACTACAAGAGATAATAGTTTCTAAAAGCTGTTTCTAAAATTAAAAAAGAAGATTCCACAAATACTGAGAATGGAACCCACTCTTATATGATATTCCAGTTTCCTTCCCCAGAGATGCCCACCTCCAAAATTTAACTTAATTTTTTGTTGTCGTTGTTAAGGTCTAGAAACTTTACAGTTTAGTCTGTAATCATCATTACATCAGTTTTTTTGGTCATATATTTATATTTAATGGATCATGACCCATTATATTTTTCAGATCTATGGCTTTTTTGTTTTTGAGTTTTTGATTTTGCTTTTTGATTACCTGGATTTAACTGACATTATTATTTTTTCAAGAAGGTGTCAAATTACTTTTTCTAGGTATTTGAGAACATGATTCAGCTGTTTTTATAGAAAAGGGACAAATTGGCCAAATATAATATGACTGGGTCCCATTTTCCTTCAGAATTTCCTAGACTCTACTATCTTTCATTTTTTAAATTTATATGTATGTATGTATGTATTTATTTATTTCCTTTTATAGTTTATTTACTTTGAGAGAGAGAGAGCTGGGGAGGGGCAGAGAGAGGGAGAGAAAGAGAATCCCAAGCAGGCTGCACTCTGCCAGCCCCTAGGGGTGCTCAAACCCTCAAACGGTGAGATCCTGACTGAGAGGAAATCTAGAGTCGGACACACTTAACCAACTAAGCCACCCAAATACCCCTCTACTGTCTTTTAAAATAGAGAGTTGCCGTGGAAATTGTCTGGTCCCCTCTTTACTTCCCACTTTGAACATGACTTGCTTTTGCTGTACAGATGTCTGGAGATGTATTTTTTCACATTAAAACAAAAATTTAATGTAAATATGTCTTGATTTTTCTTCTGTCAGAATTTCTTGGAATATGGTGTACATTTCTGATCTGCACATTTTCTTCTTCCTTAATTCCACGGACGTTTTAAAGTATTGTGTTCTCTAATAATTTTCTCTTTCATTTGTAAACATTTTCTAATTCGACATTAATCATTTTATGTTGAAACATTTTTCTTGGTTCTTCATATCTGTTTTCTTCTCTCTGATCTCCATTTCTTCTGCAATTTTTTTCCTACCAGCACTTTGATTTCCAGACATGTGGATTTTTCTCTTGCTGTTTCTAACATTTCTGTTAAATCCGTAATGCTATTTTTTGGTTCTCTATTTTCTCGACTCTGTAAGCTCCCTTTACTTTTTATTTTGTATGTTTCGTTATCCACACCGCCCCCCCCCCCCCCCCCCCTTCATATTTTTTTTATTTTTTTTTTTTTTTTTTTTTCGTCTTTTTAAGCTCCTTTTTTTTTTTTTTTTGTTTTTTTTTTTTCCCCCCCCCCCCCCCCCCCCCAGCTCTTACTGAAATTAATTCATGTTATTATTAGGTTCTCTTCTTCCTTTCATTGTGTTTTATTCCACATGGAGTTTTAAATGTCTTTTATTAAATTTAAATGACCCATTCACTCTACTTACTAGAAATGGTGCCTGTCTTTTCCCATTACTGCAATTCTGCAGGGCCTGGGAGGAGCCTCCACTGTCATTAGTTTCTGTTCCTGCCATTTCCCCAGGCTGTTTATTCACCCACTCAGTATGCTTCTCTCTAAATTGGGGAATATTCGTGAGAGTAAAACAAAATTTTCCTCTTTTTACATTTTCCTCCAGTTCTATTTCTGGGCAGTAAAAGTACGGTGGTGAGTAATGAAGAATAGTATCAACATCTTTTGTTTATTTCATTGGCTACAGCATTTTCAAGATTACAGTATGAAGTTGTTACTCCTTTCTTTGGTTATTCGCTGCTGATATAGTTTTTTTTTTTTTTTTTAACCTTGCTTTGAGAGTTTGTATCGCTCATTATGTTAGATCTTTGTGGGGGTATTTTAATTGCCTTTCACATAGAAATATTCTCCATTATAAATACCCTCCAAAATGGTGGTACCAATGCACACTCTTGCCAAAAAAGACGGTGGAAACCCAAACTACTAAACTTGTTAGTCTTTGCTAATTAGATATGCAATAATGTTATTTTATTGTTTTGAGGTACAGCTCTTAGGAACATGTTTAGGTGGAAACATTTTCTTATTGATTTTTAAGAGTTCTTTATTTGCTATGTGAAATGGCTTTTTGCAAGCATTGTCTTCAGTTGATCGTGTTTTCTTTTGGCTTTGATTATGATGTTTTTGTTTATTAGTTTCTAATTTTCATGGAGCCAAATGATATATATTTTTCTTATATTTCTGACTTTTTTGACTTGCTCAGAGAAGCCTTCTAGATTAAAAAAATATATTTCCTGGAGCTGAAAAAATAGAGTCTTGGTCCCCCCAACCCCAGTACATATACACACACACAGAAGCCTGAGTCCATGAGCAAGGCGCTAGCATGTATGTTTTAAAAGCTTTCCCTGGCTGGGACTCATTGGACCTTGATAGTCTCTACCGAGCCTTCCAAATATGACATACTATGACTGTAAGTGATATTTCACAAAAAGGAAAGTAGCAAATGTTTTGTGAGGGGGGAAAAGGCACTAGAGGCATTCATTTTTTTAAAAAGGTATGTTTCTGCATCAGGACTTCATAACATACAGAGATTTATAAAGTACGATTTATTCTCACTATTTAGAGAAAAATGGCAAAATATAGCGCCATCCCGTCTTGGAGACCTTTGTTGAGATCAGAAAAGGGGGGGGCCAGTCTTTTAACCAAAAAACTAAATATGCCTTCATGATATTAAAAAACCACTTGGTGAAGGGCATGAAACACGAATGGGTTATTGCTAGGTTGGAAGCCAAGCATATCAAAGGGACAAGAAAGGGAAGAAGTGGGGGGCGGGAGGCGGGGAATGAATATTTAGTAGAGCCTTATTGTCACTGTTATCTCAGAAACACATTTTATCAAAGAAAAAAAAGGCCGGTTAAATTATTACAGACATGTGCCATCCCATCTTCTGAAGTGGTTCTATTAGAATATCCTATTGTTATCGAGGATGTTTCGTAGACAGGATATCTTTTCTGTTCAACATGATAAGGTAGAGAACATGTAGCCAAGTGAAATTATCCAAGTGGCAGAACATTCGTGTATAAAATAATTTATGGTTCACCATAAATGTTGTGAAATCTGGGACTTGTACAATGCTGAGTTATGAATTCAGCCCTTGTTAATGTTTCCTTTGCAATACGTGGTGGGAAACAGCTATTAAAAATACTAGCGTCACTATTTATTCAGATTCCACATCATCAGAATAAATTGCCTGAGAGGAAACATCTTGTTCGTAATGATTTGGAATACAGAGCTTAAAGTTTCATGCGCTGAATGTCTCACTTTATAATAAGGAAGCATTCATAATATATGTGTGATATTTGTTAGTGCTTAAGATATAGCTAAATGTTTCATGAAAGAGCTATTGTGCACCTGATTTTACAATAAACAGTTAAAACTCCTGGAGTAGATTTGATGCAAGTGGAAAGTTTGCTTAGATTTAGCAAAGAGAAATACTGTGAATAATTCACAGGGTGTAATTTGATTCAATACTTTCCCTGGCCTATGAGGTATACGGACCTACTGTTTTTCCACATAGTTTTATTCTTTTCTTCAGGTAGCAGTTCCTTTTGGCTTGTTGGCAATTCAGCTCTGGGGTCCATTGGAAAATAAATTTGGAAGATAAACTGATGGATCAGAGAGAATCTTGTGGCTTCTCTACATAATCTCAGAGGCCTTCAGGTAGACCACCTGCCATCTCTTTTGAGAAAGACAGTGAAAAAGAAGGAAGGTAGGAGGGCTGAACTCCAATGGCACCCGTTCATTCCTATTCTTCTGTGGCAAAGGTCTCTGCCTCTAACTTCTCCCTCCAGGTAACCAAATGTAATTAGGTGAGAGGTTTAAAGTGAGACCAAAATAAAATGCAAAAATCTGGGGACTTAGGGCCATTATTCCACAGTGTCTGAGTAGTTGTGCATTCCTAACTTGAACTGTGATGCTCAGGGCCTTCCCTAGGTGTTGTGTAGGGCTCTGTGTCTCTTTTTCTGGCAATTATGTTCAGGCAACATCAAGTTCCAAAGAATATCAGGGGCAGCTTGAAAGGTAAGTGGAGAAAAATGGATAATGGAGAAAATCCAACTATCTTTCTTAGTGATATTGAGGGCTTCCTTTGAAAACAATTCTTGGCTAATTTCCTTGCCCATTTTTACTTAAGTTATAGGGTCCTAAATGTGTATTTCCATTTTTAGGAATTATCAAACTATAATGAAGTCCTTGGTTATTTCCTTTCTTTGATTTGCTATTGATATTTCTTTAGAATGCAGCAAAGCAAATATTATTTTAAAAGTGGCTAGAGATAACTGATTCACTAAGTACAATTTGAGTCTGCAGATGTTTTTTCTTTCAAGTAGGAGTTGTGCTGAAGTAGGCTTCTGAGAGGTGATTACCAGGCCTATACTTCTTTGCTTCACCCCATTCCCCCCACCACAAACCACTCAGAAGGAAAAACAGCCCCCAAGGCTTCAAGAAAGAAAGAGCCTCAACTGAATGATAAATCTCCTTAAATCAGAGAAGGGGAAACAACTCTATAGAAAGACATCTATATCAAGAATAGTAAAGCTTTAAAATAATGAGGGAGTGGTGCATAAATCCTTTTTTTATCTGCCTTCATGTGTCTGAGGTGGAGAAAAGAGTACTGAAAACATGTTTCCTCAATGAACACCCTATAGATAGGATGCATTTATCAAAAGCTCTGGGAGCCAGGAGATGTGAATTCTGGTCTTGGCTCCAACACCAATTAGCTAGTGAAATTGGCCCCTTTCCCCTTCGATTTCCTTATGCATAAGCTGATGGAGCTGGTGAGAAGTGATTCTAAAATCCTTTCCAGCTTTAATCTCTGCTTGTTCAAGCCAAGTGTTTCCTGAGTTGTGACCTGAGACCTATCAGAAATGGGCTAGAGTTGAACTACCAGGTTCCAGTGGAAGAACATTTGCTCCTTGTAATGTGATACCAGGTTCAGATATGAACCTGTTGAGAAGGAAGGATTCTGAGGATGGAAGTCTGGTGGGGGTGGGGAGGACTTTATCTAAAAACAGAGCCTGGAAAAGGAATAGTTATTAACTATGGATCCTCCGTGGTCAACTAATATGCCATCTTTAAGGCCTGTACCACTCTCTGGTAAGCTGAGGACTTCAGGAAGTACAGAGACCTTCAGGGTGCTTTGATGCACCCTAGAGGACCTGTGCTACCAAAGACTGTCAAAAAGTCAAGGTGTGCATCATGATACTATTACTATTGTGTGATAATATATCATGTATGTCACATCAAATTAGATCATACCAGAAGAGTCTCCTAGATTGCAGAGTAGTGCCCTTGGTGTTTTTACCCTATGAGCTCCATGGCCCCGGGGAAGTGGCCTTCAAACTTGTTAATCTACAGATTACTTTAACTGGGGCAAGCCACCCTTATAACCCCGGACTGCTTTTCCAAACTATAAGTGACAAATCCATTTAACTCCCTCTCCCAGTCTTGGCTCCCATCTACCAGAGCAAAATCAGCTAAACCAACCAATCAGACCAAGACCAAATTCATTTAAGTGGGAAAAAAAGGATATTTTAAATGAGAGAACAAAGAAAAAATGCAACAGATAAATCATTTTATTACAGAGCCAAAATATAGGCACAGGCATATTACAGACACTAAGATTGAAATCTCCACATACTATCTTGAGGACCTGTGGGAATACACTTTGGGAACTCTTTCCTTAAAGCAAGTTATGTATCCATATAGGATCATCTGCATCTCTGTTTTTCTTTTTTCTTTTTTTTTCTGTGTTTTGGTTTATTGTTGTTGTTGTTGCTGTTGCTGCTGCTGCTGCTGTTGTTTTTTCTTTCTCCCCAGTAGCCAGGAACTTGGGTTCTGAACCAGTTCAGAGGCTCACACACCTCCTTCTGAGTCACTACTTTCTAAGACAACACTTGAATTTTCCTTGGAGAATGTCCATTCAGGCACTGACCAGGATGGAACCTATTTAGCTTATAAGATCTGACAGTTTCATAGCCAAAGGTGGGTTAAGAGGCAGTTCATCAGAGTTCAAATCATGATAAGGAATCTGGCCTGAAATGGGAGATTGGACTTGCCATAAAGGGAGGTATTATTTTGAGAAAGGTTGGCATGTTTATGATTCTTGAGGCTATGTGAGCTCAGTTTTTCCCCTTAAACATCTGCCACAGGTGCTAGGGAAACACTGCTTGTATTTTTGTATGAACATGGTGTAAATAATGTCCACTTTCAATAAACCTTTAAAACCAAAACAGCTGCCATTTGGGGCTTAAAAACAACTTGTGACTTCCCGTAAGTCTGTGTGACCTTATCACTATTCTCCATTTAAACATGTTTCCCCTCCCCCACTCTCACCTTTGGTCTATAGTCTTGTAAAGTTCATAGCCCTTGATTCTGTTTTTCATAAATACATGGCAGTGGCTTTAAGAAATAAATAAACACTTGTCCCAGATTCTTGGAGGAGGTGCTGAAGTTGAAACATATACCACTACCCTGGAAAAAACACCCTCCACTTTGTGATTTTTAAAAAACCTTTTTAAAACTCTGGTACTCCCAGGGCCTTTTCCAAATGTGTGTGACTGTCTCTCTTATCTGTGTTGTTTGTTATATATTGCAAGCCACAACAGCTAGCACTTTATCTTCTACATTCTTCTGTGATTCCTGAAGATTTGACCCAGGGCAAGGAAGTGATCTATAAAGCCTATGCATGTTTTCAGGCATCATATGTTTTCTTTCTTAGCCACACAGGATTTTCTTCTTTCAAGTCCAGTAGATTCAAAGTCTGAGGAAGGTTTTCTTTCATGTAGCAGCAGGCTTTTCTCACGTCCTGGGAGTAGATTGGTAGCATCCGAGAGACAGTGGAGTTCTACTCTCACTTTCAATACAAAGAATGTGGTTTATCTCTTTAAAGATTTTATTTCTAAAGATAAGATGTGAAATGATGGAGCAAACATAAGCCAGAATACTTTTGCATGTTGTGTGATTTTTTTCCTGTATAGGAACACTTAATAGCTGCTAGATTAAGGAGGTGTGTGAAAGCTTGCATACTTGGATCATTAGTTTACCAGGTCAGGATCTCTGGGCCAGGCGATTGGGCCCAGTCATTCTCAACTGGGGCAGTTTTACCTCCCAAGGGACACTTGGCAATGTGGTTTGATTATTATAACTTAGGGAGAAGGCGTTACTGGCATCTAGTGGGTAGAGGCAAGGGTTGCTGCTAAATACCCTGTAATGCACAGGACAGCCCTTCACAACAAAGAATTATCTTGCTAAACTCTCAGTAGTGACGAGGCTGAGAAATTTTTTTTTGGGGGGGGGACATATAACAGTGGAGTGAACACAGGATTGAGCGCCAAGAATTAAAGAAGGCCTAAGAGATTAATTTGAAGCTTGCAATCTTCTAATGCTGGTTTCTGGCCCGCCATGATGCAAAAAAGGGAATCCTTCTTCGAGGTATCAGAATGGAGTTTGGGGCAGTGGGTGACTTGGCACCCAACCCCAGCAAGCAGCACAGACCTCCCACCCTGTCATCCATCTCTGAGAGGCAGAACCTAACCTCTGTGAGAGATATTTCTGTAATTCGCTGGGCATTCCCAGTACCCACCCACCTTGTTCTTTTTTCTGTTTCTTTCCTCCCCTTCCTCCTCCTCCTTCTCCTCCTCCTCGTCTTTCTCCACCTCCCCCTCCTCCTCCTTCTCCTTCTGTTCCCCTTCCCCCTCCACTGCCTCCTCCTCCTTCTCCTCTTCCTCCTCCTCCTTCTTCTGTTACTTGTAAGAACATTTGTTTATAGTGCGAGAAGATACAATCTAATGGCAGCTATTTATATAATATGGAAGTGTCTAAAGTCTCCTTTTCAATCATGCCCCCATTTTGCTGATGTAACATTGCATCAACTATATAGTCTGTAGAAGCTGAAGATTTACAAGTGGACCCTGCTCTTTCCCAAAATAATGCCTAACCCTAGAAACTTTTTTCCATTTAACAAATATGTGGCGGATACTTTTCAAGCTTAACTCCTAAAGATTGACTTTGTAATTTTAAATCTTTTAATTTTTTTAATTAAGTTTTTAAATTTTAATTCCAGGATAGTAAACATGCAGTGTTTTAGTAGTTTCAAGTGTACAATATATTGATTCAACAATTCTATACATTACTCAATGCTAATCATGATAAGGGCACACTTTCATAACCAGACTGGGTAATTGTTTTTTTTAATTTATTTTTATTTTTTTTAATTTACAGCCAAGTTAGTCAGCATATAGTGCAACAGTGATTTCAGGAGTGGATTCCTTAGTGCCCCTTACCCACTTAGCCCATCCCCCCTCCCACAACCCCTCCAGTAACCCTCAGTTTGTTCTCCATATTTATGAGTCTCTTCTGTTTGGTCCTCTTCCCTGTTTTTGTATTATTTTTGCTTCCCTTCCCTTGTGATCATCTGTTCTGTGTCTTAAAGTCCTCGTATGAGTGAGGTCATGTATTTGTCTTTCTCTGACTGACTAATTTCGCTTAGCATAGTACCCTCTAGTTCCATCCACGTAGTTGCAAATGGCAAGATTTCATTCTTTTTGATTGCTGAATGATACTCCATTGTGTGTGTGTGTGTGTGTGTGTGTGTGTGTGTGTGTGTATGCTACATCTTCTGTATCCATACATCCATCGATGGACATTTGGGTTCTTTCCATACTTTGGCTATTGTTGATAGTGCTGCTATAAACATGGGGTGCATGTGTCCCTTCGAAACAGCATACCTGTATCCTTTGGATAAACGCCTAGTAGTGCAATTGTTGGGTTGTAGGGTGGTTCTATTTTTAGTTTTTTGAGGAACCTCCTACTGTTTTCCAGAGTGGCTGCACCAGTTTGCATTCCCACTAGCCAGACTTGGTAATTTTTTAAATTAGCTGCATAATATTCTGTAGAGCGAATGTACCATTATTTATTCAACCATTCCCCTCCTCTATTTATCAACATTCCTGTTGTGTCTAGTGTTTTGCTGTTACAAACAGTGCAGCAAAAAACACCTGTGTACACATTGTTTCAAATATTAGTACTCTTCTGTGTTTAGTAATACTCTTATTTCTGTTGGATTCCATATAGGATGGCTAGGACAAAGAAAAAATTATTGTTGTATTTCTTTATAAGTTGTAACAATATTTGGGCACCTGGGTGGCTCAGGCAGTTAAGTGTCTGACTTCCGATCAGGTCAGGATCTTGTGGTTTATGGGTTCCAGCCCTGTGTCGGGCTCTGTGCTGACAGCTCAGAGCCTGGAGCCTGCTTCGGATTCTGTGTCTCCCTCTCTCTCTGCCCCTTCCCGCTTGTGCTCTCTCTCTCTCTGTCTGTCTGTCTCTCTCTCTTAAAAATAAACATTAAAATTAAAAAAAAAAAGTTGTAGGGGCGCCTGGGTGGCTCAGTCAGTTAGGCATCTGACTTCAGCTCAGGTCATGATCTCACGGTCCATGAGTTCGAGCCCTGCGTCGGGCTCTGTGCTGAGGCTCAGAGCCTGTGCTCAGAGCCTGGAGACTGCTTTGGATTCTGTGTCTCCCTCTCTCTGACCCTCCCCCGTTCATGCTCTGTCTCTCTCTGTCTCAAAAATAAATAAACATTAAAAAAATAATAATAATAAAATAAAAAAAAGTTTTAACAATATAGCATCAATCAGATATATGAGTGCCCATCTCTCCACAATTTTGCCAGTAAAAGTTGTTAGTAATCATCAGGTTATACCATCTAATATGCTAACATCATATATATTGCTAATATATCCTAATATCAAAAAATAGTCCACTATAGTTTCTTGTATTATATATGCATATATGTGTGTATATGTATATATATATGTACATGTATGTATATTACAACATTTGTCCCTTTAATCTGGACCTTATTTTTATGTATGATGTGAAATAAACACCTAATTACATTTTCTTCAAATGGAAAACCAAGTACCACAAACTGTTTATTGTATAGCCTATCAGGTTTCCATAAACTTGAGATATGATCTTTTTCACATACATTTCCATAGTACCAGTGTTTATTTCTGAACATCTAAAAAAATGTTTATTTATTTTTGAGAGAAAGAGAGTGCGAGGGGAACAGAGAGAGAGGGAGACACAGAATTGGAAGCAGGCTCCAGGTTCTGAGAGGTCAGCACAGAGCCCAACGTGGGGCTGGACCTCACGAGCCAGGAGATCATGACCTGAGCCAAAGTCAGACACTCAACCGACTGAGCCACCCAGGTGTCTCTTATTTCTGAACATTTAATTCTGTTACGCTGATTAGTTTTAACCTCTCCTAATACCACACTGTTTTGACTCTTACAGTTGTATAATAAATTTTGATATCTAGTAAGACAAGTTGCTCTGTTTTTATTTTGTACAATACACATAATACAAAACTGGCCAATTTAGCCATTTTTCATTATACAGTTCAGTAGAGTAAGTATATTCACATTATTGTGCAGCCGTCATCACTGTCTCCAGAACTTTTCATCTCCCCCAGCTGAAATTCTGCACCCATTAATTACTAATTCCCCATCCCTTCTTCCCCATGGCCCTTGATAACCATTCTACTGTCTGTCTCTATGAATTTGATTACCTTAGGTACCTCATTTAAGTGGAAACACACAACACTTGTCCTTTCGTGACTGGCTTATTTCACTTAGCATAATGTCCTCAAGGTTTGCACTGTCTTAGAAAATGATCCATTTCATATACATGTTCTAGTATATTTGCATAAACCTTAAATAGCATTCTCTTAAGGTTTTAACATTTATTATACCTATAGCTGGGCCCCTCCTCTCATTTATAGTTATTTGTGTTTTTATTTTTTCCTGATCATATTTGCCATATTTATTCTTTAATTAACAATCCTTTGCATTTATTGAACAAGTAAACTATTTTCTATTTTCTATCTTTGTCTTTATATACATATATATCTGGCTTTTAATCCTTCCTCTGTCCCTCTCTTCCTCCCTTTCCCCACCCCTGCCCTGGCTCTTTCTTTTTACCTTTGAGTGGGAGGCTCATTTGTTCTTTCACATTTAAAATGTGTGCTTAGTTCACTTATTTTCAATCCTTTTTTGCTTTCTATGAAATTCCAAGTGTCCCTAAATTTTGATGTGTAGTGTTCTGAGTATTGTTATTTTGGAAATAATCTACAGTATATACAATGAAATTCTTTGTAATTCAAAACTAATTAGAAAATGCTTTTAAATTTCCAGTGGCTACATTTTAATTTGACCATTTCTGATTGTTAATGTTTTAGTTTTATTGCATCATAGCTGTAGAATATGGTTTACATGCCTTCTACTATTAAAAAAAATCTTTCGAGAATTCTTTTTGTGGTCTAATATATCATCAGTGTTATAAGTGTTCCATGGGTATTTGAAAACGATGTTTATTTTGCTTCTTTTTGCTTGCAAAGCTTTCCATGTATTTATTAAATCAAGCATGTGAATTGTGCTATTCAAATCTTCTTCTTGTGTTTTTTTTTTCTTCTACCAATTTCTGAGAGACAAGTATGGAAATTTCCCATTATGATATTAAATTTGTCAATTGCTTTCTAGATTTTGAACATTTTTAAAAAACGTGGTTTGATTATTGAATGTTAGATACACTAGTTTATATCTTCTTTATGTATTATACTGCCTTTGTCTTATTTAATGCTTTTTGCCTTGACTAACTATAATGTTACCACTCCTATTTCATATTATTAACATTTGCCTACTATATCTTTGTCCATCCCTTTGTATTTGATCTTTCTGGAATATTTTGTTCTAGGCGTATCTCTTGGAAACAGATATACCTGGATTTTGCTTAAAGAAAAACCTAATTTGAAATTCTCTGTCTTTGAATTGGGAAATTTATCTGTTGCCGTTTCCTAGGAAAATGGAAACATTTGGTCTAACTCTGACAACCCTGTTTGGTTTTCTATTTTTATGTAAATTAGTTTTTTACCCTTTCCTGGAGTGATTGAGTTTTCTTTACTGTCATTTTTTTGTTTACCCGTTTGAAAGATATACATACTACTACTATTTATCTAGGGCTTAAGCTTATTTTTTAATAACACATTTGAATATGTACCCTTTTATCAATCGCTAACATTAGTGTCTCTCACCTCTTCCTTAAGCAAGACAAGACTGAACTTAGCCTCTCTTGTCTTTTCTCCTCTTCTTCCTCCTCTGATAGAAATTTCATTTCAACCTTGTGTTCAAGTTTTTTTTTTTTTTATTATCTTGCCTGTCTTTTAGAAGGAAATATTTGTTAGTAATTGAATTAAGCTTAAAAGTGCCATTATGAACCATTATTTTGAGCTAATGTTAGTTATGTGCTATCCTTAACTTATCATTTTTTCTTTGATCTCCTGTCTTTCTCTTCTTTGCATCTGGTTTTAATTTTTTCTGGCACAAACTCTTGAATAAGTTTTTTTAAAGGGTGGTGCATTTTCTGAGTCCCTGAATATCTGCAATTGGCTTTACAGAGTTACGGGGCTTAGGATTGACACCCCAAATCTTTTACCTTCCAAACTTTGAAGATATTTTCCCATGATATTTTAGGATTCCCATTTTGATTACTTTTTTGAGTGCCATCATTTGTTCAGTTATCTGGCTACTCTATTTTAGGCATAATATTAGGCTACAGGAATTCACAGAAGGTAACACTGATCTATAAATAAACGTCTGTGGGAGGAAGAGGAATGAGTAACTGAGTGTGCTGGGGTGGGGAGGAGGGGCGGGTCTCCTTTGCAGAGGAAATATTGAAACTAGACAGTGAAATTTACTACATAAATTTACTACAGAATCTACAATCTCACCTACTCCACTTTCTGGCTCTTATATTGCAATGTCAGATAGACTTAAATTAGATACATCTAGACCAAATGAGAATTGCATAGATTTAGAAATAAACATATCTTCCTCCCACCCCCCCAAACCAATTAATCTTGTTCTAGCATCTAGCATGTAGAACACCCCTCCCCTTTTCAGATTTCCTAGGCCAGAAGTTGGCGAACTAAGGTGTGCCACCTACCTTTGTAAATAAAGTTTTATTGGAACAGCTATGCTCATTTGTGTCTGTGCTGTTGGTGGCTTCTTTCGTGTTAGGATAGCAGACTTGAGTGGCTGCAACACAGACTGCCTGGCTCACAAAGTCTCAAGTATCTATTCTCTGGCTCTTTACAGAAAATGTTTGCTGACTGCTGCTCTAGGACATTCATCAACACAGATGACCAGGGCTCACACCAGTGTTCCTGAAAGCCAGTGAAGGTAGGTTACACCAGCAAATCTTGACTTCCTCATGGTGGCCGATGACTATATTTATAGATACAAATCCGGCAACTCGGTCAGCCTGTATTTTACGTGGAATGATGCTGAAGCTTATCTCTCAACATGCACCGTTGTTAATAATAACTTGCCCTTTAAATGATTTCCTTTCTTCATTGTTGTTTTTTTCTCATGTTCTAGGAGTTGTGCAATTCAGCATTGCGATTTTCATTTCTTTGCGTGATGTGAGGGAAGCTGGCATATTTGCTAATGTGCTGTTGTGTGGGCTCGGGCTGTTGATTGCTTTTGGCCTAGGTGCTGTGCCGAGCTCCAAGGTTTGGCTTTGTGAACGCTGCCTGGCAAAACGGAAACATTTTGTGAAATTTCACAAATGTCACATGCACCCGCACACACACACATTTTAAATTGCAAAATTCTCCCCCTTGGCGCACAATTTTACCCAGGTTTTTGTGGCTCATAATAAATCTTTAACTATCTTCAGTCCTACAGGAGCACTTTCGTGGGTTGACTTGCTTTTGCTTTGATACAACTTGCACTTAAAAGTCCTCGGTTTCCGGGGTGTTTGTATTGTTTCGCCTTTCTCAAAAATTTAGTGTGATCTTTTATTCCAAAAGTAAAGCAGCTTTATTTCAAGCCCAACTGTTGTCTCAGACAAAGATTCCTGATTTAATTCCCAGTGAATATCATTTTCAAGAGGGGTACCCGTAGAAACTGACCTCACAGCATCACCTTCCTAAACTGAGAATGAGACACAGGCAGTTGAATTCAGAGAAAAACCGGGCAAATTACATTCTTTTTGTGCGTAAATTAAAGCATCTAAAAAACTGTAACAAGAGTGCTTGATCCCAGTGAAAACTCTTCTTGATATATTGCGGTACTTTTCCTTTCTGGGTAGCTAAGAGCGCTTCAACAAGTCTGTCACACAGAGGAGGGTATAGGTACTATTGCCACTGGGTCACAGATGACATTACGTTATGGTGAGGTAAGCTTTTACTTAAGGGTATTCAAGATGTCAGTGAGGACCAGGCAGTCTTTAATTTTGTGGTTGGTGTACCTGTTTTAAGGATTTGGTCAATTTTACGATATCCCCTCTGGTTCAAGAAAATTCTTCCCATTTGACTCCCCGGATTTGCATCTCTCTCTGGGCTTCACACTCTGTAGTTTTCTGGTGCTCAACTTACTGAGACGTTACTTCTGACAACAAGCCCCTGTCTTCCTTCCTTCAGCTTGACCCCAGGGTCCTCGTGCCTGTGAACTTCCATACCGGTGGCTTTGATGAGATGGCTTGGCTGCCCCATGCGCTAGCTGTGTCCTTCTTGCTTTACACATACAGGGTAACAATAGTCGGGCAGCCCTCTGGATCCAAAGCACTCAAGTGCAACCAGGCCAAATGGGACAGGCTCAGCCACACCATTTGAAACATCATATTTACTGGAGAGCAGACAGTGCCCTTGAGAAACTTTGAGGAGAAAATTAGTGTCTTTATTTTGTCAGTTACAGATCTGGTCCCAACTGTTTGGTGAAGAAAGGATCGAAACATTCCATTCAATCATTGAAACAGTACCTTTAGGTAATGCTCAGTGTTCTGGGATAATTGCTCAGGGCCTCTCAGGAAATGTTAGAGTTAAAAGTGTGTGCTCAGGAGTCAGAATGTCTGTGATTTTGCCACTGAGTAGCTTTGTGACTCTGGACACATTACATAAGTACTCTGTGCCCTGGTTTTTCATGCGTAAACTAGAAAAAGAAGTATACCTCTGTGCGGTGTGATTGGATAGTCACTAGCCACTTATGCTCGTTTAAATGTAAATTTAAAGTAATTAAAATGAAATGAGAGTAACAATTCATTTTTTCAGTTATACTAGCCGCAGTCCAAGGATTCACTAGTCACATGTGGCTAGTGGCTACTGTATTGGCGAGCACAGAATAGAACATTTCTATCGTAAAGTCTATTGGACAGCACTGGTCTACATCACAGGGTTATAATGAGCAGTAAATGAGTTTGTACATCTCAAGTGCTTAGAACAATGCCTGGCATGTAGAAGAGGTCCAATATATTTATTATTATCATCGTCTTCGCCATCACCATCATTGTTTCCATACGTCTTTTCCTTCTTAGATCCTCTTAAAAATGTTGGCTGGGTCTGCTGGGAAAGGGTATAGTTACTACACTTCTGTTTACTAGTTTTTGTACAAATGTTTTATTTCCTATAAAGTCTGGTACATTTCCATATGACAGGATTCTTATTTTTAAAGAGAGACACCATCGTATTATGACTATGAGTAAGGGCTGTAGAGTCCACAGGCCTGTTTTGAGTCCCAGTTCTGCCACTTAGTGGCTGTGCCACCTTAAGTAAATTATTCATTCTTTCTGTGTCTCAGTTTCTACATAAGTAAAATGAGGATAAAATATAATAGAACCCCTCAAGGTTCTGGGAGAATTAAATGAGGTAACATAGATACTTAGAATTGGACCTGGCATTGCAAGGTCTCAAAAAAAAAAATGACCTCTCATCGATATTATTATTTCTGCCCTGTTCTCATCTCCTCTTCAGGGGAAGTGTTTGGCTCACTCAGCCTCCTGGGGAGGAAAGGTGTCAGAGTCCTCTAGTTCTTCTGGTCTTTGAGGCGATGTCCCTTTGCCCCTTTGCCCCTTTGCTGGCATTTGGGAGTGAGATTTGTGGTCGATTTGATCTGTAGTTCAGTGGGTCTATAGCCCTTCCTAGCTGACGTGACCATTCCTTGGCTCTCACTGGTGCTATAGACCCATTGCATCTCTGCCATACCTTCCTTTTGGTTTCTGGTTGGGTGGTCACATCTTCCATTGCAAGGTCTCACTCCATCTTATCATGGCTGGTTCCTGGACATCCCTAAGCTTTTCAACCCCATTTGGGAGAGCTTCAAGAGTTTCTGGGCTCCATCCATGCTGGACCCACAGGTTGATTTCAAGCTCTGAAACAGATCTACCCTCCATACCTCCTTCAATTTACCTAGCATACCATTCCCTTCCTCCAGTGATTTGAGATGGAGATTACCCCCATCCCACCTGGCAATCCATTTTAGCCCATGTGGATACTCTTAGAGGATGAGATCATCTAAGGCAGGTCTCAGAAGAAAAGAGATTTCTCATCAGACATTCTTTAAGACTAACAGCTATTCCAAAGTACCTTGAGGGGACTTTTTAACAAAAGAGTGTTGTTTATAATCATCATCTCCTCCCTGGGCCTGGAGATTCCTTAATAATGATTCCACTACCCATCATTTAGTCATGACTTGAGGTTGGAACCTGGCTTTGGGCATGTGTATCCAGACATAGTAAATGACCTCATGCCTATGGATCCCAACCTTAACTGGTAACTGGAATTCTGAATAAGTGTAGTAGAAATTAGCATGTCAACAAAAGAGGGCAAGAGATAAATGCATCAAACACCGCGGAAGTAGCGTTAGTAGGTCTGGCCACTGGCTAGATGTGGGAGGCAAGGCAGAGACGATTCAAATCTGACTTCTAGGTGTTGCATTTGGTGATTGAGAAAACCAGAAAGAGTTTTTAAGCTGTCCTCCCAGTTGGATCTGCCCCTAAAGCATGGGACCCAAATATTAGCTATGTAATATACCCTTGCTGATGATGTAACTGTGATGGCTTTGTTTTCATAGGTTCTGAGAAGACAGGTCCAAGGGCAATTGTACTCTAAAAGTGAGGCAGACATTTATGAGACTGTATATGATATGTAAATATAACTGGGTTGAAAATGTAATATTGGACATCTTAACTCTAATATCAGGAGTTGAGGTTTTCAAATAAAGCCACAAGTAATCGAAATAAAAAAAAAAAAGATTCTTTCCAGGGTGGCTTGATGATGTGGGTAAGGTACAGCATCATCAGTTTAGAGTCCAGTGACTATCACAGAAAGGGGAAGTTGCTTTTCTCTTTCTTAAGAGAGAATTCGCATGGTATTTATGATTTGGGGCACTGCCATGAAAGAGTAGTGTGTCCCCAGGTGCACATGAATATTATTTGATGATGATGAACACTTGATGAATAACTTTCAGAGTGTTGTTTATAATTACTCTGGTAATAGTAATTATAGATCCAAAAGCAAAAAATCCTGACTATTAGATTTAAGAATAAAAGGTTAAACCTCATATAAAAGTGATCATTTTTAGTGGTTGTGGAGAAAATGTTGAAATGACTACAGGAACATATGGGGAACTACCAGCAGACCAATTCATGTGTTGCAGCTATTTAACTGAATTACAAATGCAAAATGCATTCTTTTCCCAGTTTCATTCCATTTAAACCCAAATGGCTATGTGAAATGGTGTCATACACCTGGTGAAAAGCTTTGCTTTTTAAAAATCTTATCGCTTCACCAAAGCGCCTGGTGTTGAACCAACAACATTCTTTCTGTATTTTTAAAACAAGTTTAACCATTTTCCAGAATATCCACTTCTCTTTGTATGAAAAAACGAAGCGTCACAAGAAATTCAATTCAACCCCCTTTTCTCCCTAATGGTTTTATTGGCATCAATGATGATGCGAGTCACTGTTAGGAAAGCAAATGAGGGGGGATTTTTTTTCCACCTTAAATCTAGGAAAGAATATTTTGTTGTGGTTATAAGTGGAAGACTGTGTTATAAAACAGTAAGAAGTGCTCGTCCAAACTGCTAAGAGAACGTGACGAACAACAGAGGGATAAAACCCACAAAGTAAAAACTTTGAATTGTACTTAAGAGCACAACCAAAGAGAAACAGAAATAACAGTTAGTTGAGGCAGAAAAAAAAATTGAACTCTCTTTTAAAAACACATTAAAATAATATTTGATCTATTTGGGAACACAGGCTATATTTAGTTAGGATGAACTGTATATATTGGACATTGCAAACTGTTGGCCCCTGAGCCACATCTGGTACCCAGTTTGTTTTATTTGGTCTGTCCGCTATTCAGAAAAAATTCTTACTGACTAGAAACATTTAAAAATTGGGAGAATCCACATAAAAATCTAGCTTTTTAGTTCTTTCGAAAAAAAGAACCTGGCAGCATCAGGCTTGTGTTTCTGCAAGTTAAGTTGTCGGCTGGAGGGAATGGAGACCAACCATCTCCTTTAGGCGGGGTGTGTTTTCTCCAGTTGACCCGGCTGCCACCACTTCCTAGTGCCTCCCTATTACCTGGTCTCTTTCTCTAATTTGTGTTACCTGGCCAGTCCTGCTGGTCTTCTGAGCTTGCAGCGCTGCTAGGTGTATATCAGTTCTCCCAGCATAATGTGATCATACATTCCTTTAAAATGTTGGGCCCTGGCTGTGAGGTTAATACAAGCCCTGCATTGCAGCCCACTGCGTTGCCCTGCAGCCCACTGCATTGAGTTTTGGGTGGTTTGAGGGTGTGATCCTTCCTGTCCTGCTGTGCATTGGTGCACTTGGTGGCTGTTGTCTGCTCTGACTTAACCACCAGTGGGATGGACTTTGGTTTTCTGTGACTGGCCAGTACTTTCAGGACACAGGCAATAAATCTAGAAATATTTTTGTCAGTTGGTGCCGGTTAGTTGGCCTGATCTGGAAGATTAGGTCTGAAAAATACTAGTCCACCTTCCACTTCCCTTTTAGAAGGTAAGGACTTAAGATTGTTCCTTATTGAACTTGAGGACTCAGTGGAGGATAGAGCCAGTCACCATTGGTTCGATTCCAAATCATCATAGCTTTGGTTCTAAATTCTTGTGATTATAAGCTGCAGTGTTACAAGGTTGTAAATACAGGATGTCATAGTGTGTATAAACTATGATAGAATGGATAAATAAACTGCCATACATGTTTAAGCATCAATGAAGACATTTTAAGATATAGAAAAGTTAATTTTCCCATATGACTTTTTAATTTAATTTAATTTAATTTAATTTAATTTAATTTAATTTTAGAAAGAGAGATTCAAGTGGGGGAGAGGAGGGAGAGAGGGAGAATCTCAAGCAGGCTCCATACTCAGCGTGGAGCCCAACATGGGGCTTGATCCCATGACCCTGGGATCACTATCTGAGCCAAAATCAAGAGTTGGATGCTCAACTGACTGAGCCACCCAGGTGCTTCACCCATATGACTTTTAAAGTGTCTTCCAAACAAGAATCTACCTAATAATGATTCTGGCCTTTAGGGTAATTATGGTTTAGTTGAGGTGCTGGGACATATGTATTAATGAGCAGTGATAATGTAAGGCAGCATGTATGTGCCAAATCAATATTACAGACAGTAAACGGTGTAGGAATTCAGGGGAAAGGGTTAGTGTTGTGGGCTACATAACTTGGGGAGAACTTATTAAAGAACTAGGTTGACCTTGAGGTTTATTAAACAACAATTCTAATGACAGCTTTTGGTCACAATAATCATTTAGAATAATCATTTGAGGGATTGGTTCTGGAGCAAAAGATTCCTCTAAAAGTGAGGAAACACTTAAGCTTTTCCAGTGAAGTTCAAAACTATTTAAACTTACTGGCTTTCTAATCAAATGAAATTTATGTTAAAAAAAAAAAAAAAAAAGAGAGCGAGAGAGAAGAATAAGAAGGAAAGAGAAGAAAAGAAGGACCAAACCAATCAATCATCCAGCCAGCATTTAATCCATTCAATCCAATTCTCCGCTGGGAGAATCCGAGGTTTTCAGCTAGGGATGGCTGGGACCTCCATCACCTTTCACCAGCTTCCTTTTACAGATGAGGAGACTGCAGTCTTCTGAAGGTGTGTTGCCTCAGGTCACAGAGCTTAGGCTGGGGAGCCCTGGAAGAAGATGATCAGCAGGGAGAGAATTTACCTCCCTGATGGAGATTCTGCTGCCTTCACAGCCTCTGAGCTGCACTTATGCAACTTTGGAGCTAGGAGTGAGCAGTCCTGATTCTGAGGCTTTCACCAGGGCTACGTCTCCTCTCCAGTATCTGAGATAGCTCGTAAAGCCAAACTCGAGTGACTAAAACATCAAAATTCATACAGATACAAAGCTATGCAAACCTATTCTTGATATGCTGTAAGTAGGTTTTTCTTATGATGAGTTATCTTCAGCGATTCATATTTTAAGTTCTTTTTGATAGGATTAAACAATCCAATAATATCATTTGATGGCTCTATTCACAGTTTACTTCTGGACCCCATGCAGCCCCCAGGTGGCCTTTTAAGCAAAAGCACTTAATTACTTCCTACAACCTAAGGGAATGTGAAATTACAAATACTGCTAGATTACTAAAGCACATGTTTGGCTCATAATTTGTTCTTCTGCTCATTTCCATCATGTGATGGAATAATTTAGAGTAGGGAAACAGAGAGCAAGGGGACATTTTAACCACATCACTTGCATGAACTTTCAAATAAGATTTATTAATTTATCCTTAACATAGAAAATTTGGAAAAAGATGAAATGCATCGTAGAGTTCAATTTATTAATATGACTCTATTATTTATTTAAAGAATCATAAATTTCCAGATGTAAGACACTCCAATAGTAGATAAACATTATTGTAGAATTGCTCACGATTTATATTATCTGTATCCCTAGCCAATAATATGCATAGCTAGGAGATGGCCAATTAGTATTATGAATTAACTGGTACACAATCAGAGAGTTTATTCTTGTACTTTAAAATTTTAAGTGTAACTCTTTCAAGTACAGCTTATGACTAGTTTGTTATGGGAATATGAGGGCATAAGAAGTTCAGGTTTATTTTTTTTTTAAAGTGATTTTTGAATGGAGGGAATTCCAAAAGCTGAGAGGAAAAAAAAAAGCCAAAGTCAGAAATATTGCATCTTCATGACCTTTTCTTTTATGAGTAACTAGAAAATTTGAATCAAACTTTCCAAAATAAGTTTTTCTTTGGCTTGAGACTAAGGCATAATAATTTTTGGTTCAAAAGGAGCTGTTGGTGGACATTTTTTTTGACAACATGAGAAAGGAAAGAAATTACAGCCCCAAATAGAGTAGTAGCTGTTGGCTTAATTAGGGAGCAGGGACTGTGGTGCCATAATTACTGGAAATGATGCATCCACATCATCCATGTTTTTAGCTGGGAAATTTACCTTCCTTTCTGAGAAAAACAGAGATGTGTCATCTGAACTGAAAAATTCCTACTGATGTCACTCAGCATGCCATACATCTATGATTTGTCTGTGTGAGGAAAGTAACATGGGTGAGGAAAATAGAATATATGTGAGAATCCCAACAGAAAAACTGGAGAGGAGTAGAGAGCCTGAGGAAGGTGGGGAAAAGCTAGCTGAAGAAGGATGAGAACTTGTGAGATCCATGGCGACTTTGTTGACACTTCCCTACACAATTCCAAAAGCAAGGCAGAACTCCTGAGATTTCATAGGTGGCTGAGAATATAGGAGGAAGATATACAAAGAGAGAGTTTTCTGGAAGCTCTACGAAGACAGGGCAGAAAAGATTAGAACATGTTATAAACATTCTGTTCATGTGTGTTGGTTGGTGTGGTCTTGTCTCCCCGGCCCGCTGGTCTGGAACAAAAGTCAGTCTCAAACATAACAGCAGACACTGGGGAGCCCTCCAACAAAAGATCACCTCCCAAAGAACAGGAGGTGGTGATGATGGAATGCCAGCCCGAGGAAGCAGAAATATCAGAGAGCAGCACTGGGGTCCACCGAGGCTCCTCACTGCCTCTGAATGAACTGCTCAAAGACCAGGAAGTGTGCTGGGAAATGACAAGACCCGGGATCTGCCTTGCAGAGAAGCACCAGACACCTCTCTGGCCACCAGGCGCTGGCCACAGGTGACGGGAACACCATTCTTGGTGCGGTATGGGGGAGAGCAGGGTTATGACTCACATCTCCAAGCAGATGTTGTGTCTCTGCTTTTCTCCCGGGGTGGAACAAACACAGAAGGCCCACTTGGGGGAAAGCTGAAGCAGTTCGTTATCTCTTCGATTTGACACCATTTCCTCAAAACCGCCCCCTGACAATGGGCAACTCAGAAGGTGGCTTGGTTTCTATTGACCACGTGGTATGAGTTGCATCAGGTTTGTCACCGTCCTGTTGCATGGCTCCCTTAACAGCACTTCCCCTTCCACCAATTTCCATTGACATATACTACTGAGCACCTGTCAATGCTGGGTGCTCTGCCAGACATGGATAGTAGACAAATAACACCAAGTCCTTGACCTGGAGAAGGTCACTGCCTAGGGTGGGCAACAAATAATTTTTTTAACTAGAAGGATAGAGGCCTTCCTGAGGAGCAGAGGAGAGGGTCTGAGCTCAGCCAGGCCGGTAGGGAGGCGGTGAGGCAGTGACTCATGACATTGGCAAGTGGTGAGAAGAGGGAGGTAGGTCCAGCTGTTGCCAAAACAAAATCACTTGGTAACTCTTCATTTCACCAAGGCCAGCGTTTTATTTAGCCTCTTTCTTCCCATGCCCCTGGTATGACTCAGTCTTGGAGTTGGCACCAACAATGTGATTAATGCCTGTCCTAAATTCATTGGACATGATCCACTCTCATCAGACTTCTTGTTATCACCTAAGCCAGAAACCGCAGAGACGTCCTACCCTCTCCTTCTCTTGCAAACTTCTTTGGAATTGAGCCCTCACTCTGCCCAATCTTTGTTATCTTCACTCTTCCCCAGGTTCTCTCTTCCCTCACTTGCATTAGTGCTCCAGCCTCCTAACTGACTGCTGGCCTGTTCTCAGGCCTGTTAACCATTGCCATGAAGCTCTTTCTAGATCAGAGATCTTGTGTCATTCTACTGCTCAAAATCTATCAATGGTTTCCTCTTGCAAACAGAATAAAATCCTAACTCTTTGGCATGATTTAAAAAAATCCTTTACAAAATGCTTATACAGATACCATCAAAGAAGATGTATAGATACCAAATAAGCACATAAAAAAATCCTCAACATTTTTTAGTCATTGCGAAATGCAAATTAAAACCACATATATACCACTATATAGCTATCAGAATGGCAAAAATTAAAAAGAATCACTGTACTGTACCTTGGCAAGGATGTGGAGGAAATGGAGCTCTCATACATTGCTGATGGGAATGTAAAATGGTACAACCACTTTAGAAAAAGGTTGGGTAGTTTCTTATAAAGTTGGATGTGCATTTACTATATGATGCATCCTTTCCATTCCTCGGTATCGCCTAAAAGAAATGAAAAGAGAAAGATATACACAAATGTGCATAGCAACTTTATTCATAATGATCAGAAACTGGAAACAGTCCAAATGTTTATCAGTAGTGGATTGGCAAATAAATTGTGTATTCATATGGTGGAATACAGCCATAAAAAAATAAGCTATGGGTACATACCACAACCTAGTAATACTGAGTGTAAGAAACCATCAAAAAAGAGTATACAGTGGACTTTTGAACAACATGAATTTGAACTGCATGGGTCCACTTATACACAGATTCTTTTTGATAAATACAGTACAGTACTGTAAATATATTTTCTCTTCCTTGTGATTTTCTTAAGAACATTTTTTCTCTAGCCTATTTGATTATAGTATTTGATACATAATACATGTAAAATGCAAAATATGTGTTAATTAATTGTTTATGTTATCAGTTAGACCTCTGATCAACTGCAGGCTATTAGTAATTCAGTTTTTGGAGAGTTAAAAGTTATACACGGATTTCCAATCATGAGGGGTTTCAGTGATCCTGGTTCAAAGGTCAACTCTACATGGATTAGTTTGCTAGGGCTGTGATATCAAAGGGCCACAAGCTGGGTGGCTTAAACCACAGAAACTTATTTTCTCACAATTCTGGAGGCTAGAAGTCTGAAAGGGTTGGTTTCTGGTGACCTCTCTCTTCTTGCCTTGCAGATAACTGTCTCCTCCCTATGTCTTCCCATAGTCTTCTATGTACATATATGCCTCTGTCCAAATTTCCTCTTTTTATAAGGACGCCAGTCATATTGGATTAGGACCTACTGCAAAGACCTCATTTTAGTGTAATTATTTCTTTGAAGACACAATCTTTGAATGTAGTCACATTCTGAGATACCGGGGGGTGGGGGCGGTTAGGACTTTTAACATATGAATTTTGGGGAAATGCAATCCATCCAATAAAACTGTGATTTCATTTATATAAAATTCTAGAAAATTCAAACCAATCTATGGCAACTAGATAGCAGGAGGAAGATAGGGGGAGGCAGAAGGGACAGATTAGGAGGAGGCAGAAGGAAACTTTTGGGGGGTGATCGGTACATTCATTATCCTGCTTGGTGAATGTTCCATGGGTGTAGACACATGTCAAAACTTCTTGCATTGCACACCTTAAATATGCATAGTCTGCAATAAGTCAGTGACACCTCAGTAAAGCTGTTCTTTAAAAAATGATATTTTACGATCTTACATTTGTATTCTTCACCAGTTCTAGGTCCAGCCCCTTCTTTTTAGCCACCACGCGGCCTAGTTACACCAAGTTCTTATGGCTGTTTGAATATTGCAAACTCTCTTATATGACCAAGACTTTGCAAGGGCTGTCTGAATGCCCTTCTTCCTTCTCTACTTAGTGATCACGACTCAGATATCACTTTGCGATAGCAACTATCTCCAGGCTGAGTTAATTGTCCACCCTTCTTGCTCCCATAGTTTTCTTATAGTACATTTAATATTGGCTTTCGGCTATTTATTTTCTTAGTTGTCTCCTATTAGGTTATTTTTTTTTTTTGAGGGCTAAAGATTTTTGTCTTGATATCTTTTCTTAAAAATAAACTTTTATTTTGGAATAACTTTAGATTTATCGAAAAATTGCAGACATTGTACAGAGTCCCCATATCCCCTTCACTCAGTCTTACTTATTAAGGTTACTGTTTCCCACTACTTTTTCAAAACTAAGTTACCAACACTGGTACCTTACTATTAACCAAATGCCAGACTTTGTTCGATTCCACTCATCTCTCCATTCAGCCCCTGCGTTCCCGGGTCGAATGCAACATACCACATAAAGTTTTGTCATCATGTGTCCTTCATCTCCCCAGATCTGTGACGATTTCTCAGTTTGTCCTTATTTTGTGATATCTTTTCAACCCCAGAGTCTAGCCCCTAAAAATAAAAACAGAAAACAATAGCAAACATTTATGATGCCTATATATGTCAGCCATTGTTCATGTCTCTTTGCACATCATCTTATTTAACCCTCATAATAATAATCCAGCAGTAATTGCTATTCTTATCACTGGTTCAGCAGATGAAGACATTGATGCTCAAAAAGCATAAGACATTAGTTAGCTTAGCTCTTAACACTATTGTGTAGGTAACTAATAAATGTTTGTTAGGTAAATGGATTAATTTATAACTGCCTTTCTCTATGGGTTGAATTGTTAGGAGGAATGAAAATGCAGAATTGGCACAATATCAGATCTTAAGTAAATAAGATACATTGAATTATGGGAGGACATTGTGGGAAAGGATGAGGCACGGTCCTGCTTTGGCAGGAAGTGAAATCTCTCTGCCTGACTCGCTCACCAAGCAAGCTACAAGCCAGAGTTAGGCCAGTGTGGCCTTTGTCCTGCCCACCAAGGACAAAGGCCTGTTAGAAAAGACAATAGGTTTACCACACCACGAACGTGAAATCCAAGACAGATATTTATGATAAGGAAATGATCTACAATGCTGAACTATTTTACAGGGATTGTGGAAAACACCCAAATCTATAAAGATTGGCCATTCAGCTGAAATACCACTGGAAGACTGAAAGCAAACTCATCATGTGCCCAGCATACTTTACACAATAAAATAGGCAAGGAAGAATCAATAATTTTTCTCTGGACACCCTTGTGGATTCCTTAAAACAGAATGCACTGCTATCCCTCCCTCCGTGGCACTTCAGTGTGTCTTCAGTGCAATGAAATCTTTGTGAAAAGTCTCTTCAAACTGGATGGATGGTGAATCACGTCAGTTCACTGCCCACCACCCAGCGCATGCTAGGGCATCCTTTACCTTTGTCTGGGTCCTTCTCATCCTGGGGACCGGAGGTGAGGTATGCTGGGAAGCTGAGTCTAGATCACCATCTTTGTTTACTAAATAAAGGGGCTTGGGATTTGAAAAAAGACCCAATAGTTCACAAAAAGTCCTTTTCACTAAGTTTCCCCTGGGAGGTTCTTGATAATGAGTTCTCATTGTAATAACAGTCAAAACCTGTAGAACATTTGCAAAACCTGGAACATTATGTAACCTGGGAACTCAAAGGGTTGTGCTACTGCTTGGCTTTCGGGGCTAAAGCCATGTGAGGGTAAAGTGGAAGCGATCATTTAGCACCTCTCGAGAGGAAGAGAGAGAGAGCGAGCGAGAGGGAGAGCGAGCGAGATTCTTGCTGAGAGCCCTCTTGTATCCTTCTCTGATGAGGGTACATCCCATTGTGACAACTCTGGATCTTGCAGGACACTCAGTCATATAAAGCGGGGCAATTACCTCTATCCTTTCCTCATTGTCAAGTATCTGTCTCTGGAGGATGTGGAGTTATTACAGCCGCTTCCTGACTACTCAGTAGAAGAGTGGTTGCCGGAGGCAGTAAGACAAGGAAGTGGCATATAAATATCTTTTTTTCCTGTATTTAGAAAGCCACATAGTAATCTGCCACATATAAACTAGGGCTAATCCAATTTTCAGTTTTCCCCACTTTGATCTCTTTGCTTAAAGAGTCCGTTTCATCTCTTGGACTCTGTACCTTAGATCAGGGATTGGCCAACATTTTCTGCAAAGGATCAGAGACTAAATATTTTAGGCTTTGCAGGCCACACAGTCTCTGTCACAACTACTCATTTTTGCTGTTGGGTTTTCCATGTAATAACAGTAAAAACATGAAAACAGCCATAGACAATACATAAATGAATGAGCATGTTGTTTCCTAATAAAACTTTATTTGCAGAAACAGGTGGTGGGCTGGATTCTATCCAGGGGTCATAGTTTGCCACTGCCTGCCTTGGATAATAGACTGTAAGAGCAAACAAGAATCATTAAGTTATTCTTCATAGCATATTCCTTTTCTTTGCTATTGGCATTTTTATAGTTGGTATGTTCTGGATGATGTTTATTGAAGGTACACATTATATTACTATAAATATTAAACTTAGAAAGGATGCAGCATTTGGATAGAATTTTTTTTACAAAATAAAACTCAATCCTGTCAGAGCTTAACCTTACACATCAAAGCTGATACTTATTTGAAAAAGCCTGGTGAAATTTAATGCAGAATTTCTTCCTTGGGTAATTTTAAATATAATTATTTAGGATCTTTTACATGTATTATGTTTTACCTTGTCAATTTTTCCAGTGCTCAGCTAGCTAATGATAATATCCTAATAATAATAGATTATTATTAGAGTTATCCCTTTTATCCTTCCATCCCATTCTCTCTGGCATAATCGTTAAAGCCACATTCTTCCAGACCATTGGGTGTGGCCCAAACCTTTCCTGAAATTTCGAACAAAGGTTTATGAAAGTCCAAATACCATAGTCTATCGGATAACCTAGATTAATAGTAACAAGAAAGAGAAATCTTTTGTAAAACACCTTTAAGATAGTCTCCATTTGGTGAGCTCTAACAGTGAGTTAGCCTCTTGTATCTCCAGTGCAGTGTAGTCCCCTGAGCTCATGTACCCATCTGACAGTGGGTGTCTCCATCTGGGTGTCTAATAGATACCTCCCCGATAGTAGTATTAATCCTACCACTCAGCAAATCCATCTTTCACTCCACATTTATTTGAATAACTAGCACCACCGTATATTCGGATGTTCAAGCTCCAACTATAGGAATTACCCTTGGTTACTCTCTTCTTCTCACCCCCCACATCAAAACCGTTACTAGGTCCTGTAGTCTGTATGGTCAGAACATACTCCAAAGCTGCCTCTTCTCCCCATCTCTGTTGCCACTCTACCTATCCCAGCCCTATAGCCTCTAGCCTGGATTACTTTACTACTTTCAAATCATACAGTAAAATCCATCTACCTGTGTCCCTCTAGTAGTGATGCATATAGACCGCTATTCATTTTGGCTCAAGCCAAAGGAAGGAGGGTGTGACATCTGATCACTTGATCCAGTGATCCTGAAATTTGAATTTCAGACAGTCTCACCTCCGATCTGTACCAAGGCCTTTGCACTTGCCGATCTTTACCCCAGATATTTGGGTGTCTGCCTCTTTCTCAACATTCAGGTCTCTGGACAAATGTTTCCCCTTCCAAGAGTTCTTCCCCTGCCATCCTAGCCAAAGCTGTGTGCCTAACCCCTGTCTTTCTCTATCTCATCACCCTATTTATCTTCCTTATAAAAACCTGTCAGTTACTGTACTTATTCGCTTATTTGCTTGTGTGTTTATCATCTGTCTTATCCTGATACACAGAAATGCTCCCAGGGCAGAGACCTTGTCTATGTTTTTTGCTTGCCATATCCCTAGCACTTATAAGTGTCTGGCACATAGAGGGTGCTCAAAAAAGATTTTTTGCCTACCACTGGACTTGCTCCTCTACATACATGATCTCCTTCAGTCCTCAGAACAATCTTACAAGGCAGCTACTTTTATTAACATCTTGTAAGTGGGCAAACTGAAGCTTAGGGAAGTAATTGACTCAAGGGGACAAGGCTGTTAAGTGAAAAAAGGAGGTGTACTGCCACCTGCACACCTCGTGTACCACAGTGTTTATGCCTTTGCATGTGGTGCTCCATTGCCTAGAACGTTGTTCCTAGCCCCTTCCCACCATCTCTGCAAGTTCACTTGTACCTGTCCCCCAGAGAGTAGGTCAGTTGCTTCCTTTTCCTGGAGTGTTTCCTGATGCCTGCCAGTTAGAAGTGTGTTCTCCCTCTTTTATGTGAACTTCTTATACCATCCAGGTCTGACCTTGTGTGATAGTTATTTGGTGCCCAAGTTGCCTCCTCTTCTAGATTGAGCAGCTCTCAGCTACAGAGACCATCTCTGCTCATACTGCTCAGTAAATATAGACTGACGTTCATTAATACAACAAGTACTTATTGACAACCTACTATATCCCCACTTATGTAAGCACAGGGGATAGGGCATCCAACAAAAGAGAACGACATCACTGACTTCCCGGACCTTATGGTCTTATGGGGAAGACAGACAATGAGAAAGATAAATAATACACACTGCATGCAGTGTAGATAGTGAGACGTGCCAAGGGGGACAAAATCCAACAAGGAAAGAGGACAGAGAGTGTTGGAGAGGAGGGTGGAATTCAAGGCTCCAGGAGAGGATGGCCAGGGCACGCCTTGCAGAGCAGGTAACTGGAGCCCAGGCCTGAAGAAAATTAGATTTCTGGGAGATATCCGAATGTAGAGGATACAGGCAAGAAGAACAGGCCATCCAGTTGACTGGAATAGGGAAAATGTGCAACACAGTCATAGGAAGTGAGGTCAGGGATGTGTCAGGAACCATGTAGGGAGGACAAGTAAGGATTTCAACTTTTATCCCAGTGAGACGGGAGGCAATTGAGAGGCAGGAAGCTATTGAGAAGAATGACTGCTTTGAGCCCACCAGTTAAATGCCACTTCTACTGAATCTAAAATAGTCTACACTCAGCTCTAATGCTAATCGTATGCTCTTTAAAGAAAATCTAGGGACGCTTGGGTAGCTCAACTGGTTAAGCATCTGACACTAGATTTCGACTCAGGTCATGATCTCATGGTTAGTGAGTTCGAACCCCACATCAGGCTCTGAGCTGACAGTGCAGAGTGTCTGATTGGGATTCTCAATCTCTCCTCTCTGCTCCTCCCCCTGCCCCCCAATAAAATAAACTTAAAAAAAATCTCTGTGTACAACTGTACACAATCTGATATTTTTCTTGTTCATTTGTTTGACTATTTTCGGCCCCCTCATAAGCAAGTATGCTCTAGAAAGGCAGATATCGTATCTGTTTACTGCTATGTCCTCAGTGCCTTGTAATGGCCTTTAGCACATAGCGGGTCCCTGTGGCTATTTGGTGAATGAATGAAGTAAGTACGAATGGGTTGTAGCAGAGGTTGCTAGCAAACAGTGGGATCTGACAGAACTTGGAAGGGCTTGGGAGCAAAGACAAGTTTAATATACTTCAGTGTTAGCTCTTGTTGCATTCAGCCTCTGTGCTCTGGAATCATCCTTCTAAAATTAATCTCAAATGCAGGCCTCTCTTACTTACACTAAGTTACCGGCCATTAACTGAAATCACTCTAGATTCTTTGATGCTGAAATGTTTCTAAAAGTTGATGAGTTTAAGCACGTCCATGGATCTATGGAAGAAACAGTTTAAGTCTTGTAACTTCTGATTTCAGTTCTCCCTTCGTTTCTTTGCCACTAGAAGCAATTGCAATTCTGTCTTCTTGGCATCGTACATGAAAATACAGTCTTTGTGACAGCAGAGTCACAGGCTGGATACTACCCTCATAACCTTGCCATTCTCACAAGGAAGAAATGGAAGAGTACAGAACAGTAGATGAGCACTCTGAACATGTTTCTTCTGACTTGAGATGCAGTGGGAATTCAGGAGGAGAGAGGTCAAATATTGGAGGAGGAAATCCACAGAGAATGAAGGGAGGAGATGAGGAATATCATGTGGATTGAATCCTTGGAAAACCTTGGGTCGTATCATGTACGTGGATGGTGGCTGAACCTTCCATGGTTTTCTGAATAGCTTGCCATCATGCCAGTGAAAGGTCATGAGACTTTGGTTATGCAGATGTGTTAGCTTTTTGACCACTTACATCCACTATTAAAATTCCTCTCTCACATTGAGAGAATTTCATAGTAACTTCCCAACTTTTGCTCTTTTTCACAAACAACATTTATTGATGACCCTTTATTTATGTCTTTATTTTTGTCACTTTTCAGCCCATGTAGTGCCAGTCTTTTTTTTTTTTTTTTTTCAACGTTTATTTTATTTTTGGGACAGAGAGAGACAGAGCATGAACGGGGGAGGGGCAGAGAGAGGGAGACACAGAATTGGAAACAGGCTCCAGGCTCTGAGCCATCAGCCCAGAGCCTGACGCGGGGCTCGAACTCACGGACCGCGAGATCGTGACCTGGCTGAAGTCGGACGCTTAACCGACTGCGCCACCCAGGCGCCCCTGTAGTGCCAGTCTTGATGGGTCAGATGAGGGACTATGCTGACATGGGGAGGCCATTGTCAACAGAAATGAGCTTCTGGGTCTTCAGGTGTCAGATCTCCCAGTGAGTGAGCATAGCAGTCAACTGTGTGACAGAGCTGACCCGAAAGGAGCAGCGGGGCCAGCAGACATCTGATGCTCAGTTTATATAACAATCAAGAGGATGATGTTTTGCTAGCTGGATAGGGCAGGGACACTATCGAGCCAGCAGAGAACCAAAAAATTAAAGGGTGTAGATCTCCTCGCCATGAAGAGAAACAGAAATGGCTCATCAGTTCAAACATTTCTTTAGAAGACAGCTATTTGGGTCGCATCTCTACCCAAAAGTAGCTCTCCTTGACCGCTGGAGCAATTACCACATGACGTGAGGAAGTGAAGGCACGTTAGAACAGGATTCCCAGCCAGCCTTTGCCCCCAGCCCTATTCTTACTTCACTTCATGTATTTTTTTAAGAAGCCAGGACACCCAGGAGAAACTTAATTTACTAGTGTTGATGGAAATTAGGAATTTTGACAAATTAGACCGTGGTATTGAAAGTTGTAACGTAAAGAGGATCATTTAGTACAGATGTCAGGGGGCACTGGGAAGGTGCTAGTGCCCAGGTCCTTGGAATCATGGAGCTCAGGTGGCACACTGTGCCACCTCCCCACCTTATTTTGCTGTTAATCATTTTCTGGCATTCTTCCACTAATGACTTTCTTTAGAAAATGGGAAATGAATTGGACTCAGAAGCATAAATGACAGCCCAGATTGTCATTGCTTTTCACAGCCCACATAACATTCTATGATTCTATATATTTTGAGTGCAGAGAATTATCATCATGATTGAGCCCAGCACCCAGTTTAGGCATTCAGTGTGTTTACCTTTTTTTCCAAAGCCCTGAGCTCCTATGGGTTCATTATTAAAATGTTCATTATGTCTAATTATGCCCTCGTATTCTTCTAAATGCTGCAGTTATAATGATAAAATGAAATAATAGACATGGAAACAAATTCATGCCATCCCTCTTTTATGATACCTTCACTTTCTACCTCAGCAAATATTCGTTGTAGGACATTTGGAAATACAAAACATCATAAGGAAGAAAAATATTAGCCATTGTCCCTTTATCTAATAAAAAGCACTGGTGACATTTTGATGGGTATATAATATAGTTTTATATCCTTTGGATAGTTTGTAGTTCAGCTAGATAATAAATTGTTTTCTATTCTAGTTTATGTTAAGTTGTACATATATATTATTTCCCTGTTAGAATCAAGCTCTTTGAAACAACATCAGTTTCCTACAACAACTCACATTGTACTTAAGTTAATTTATAAAGTGGTTGAGTTTGCTAATTACTACTGAATATCCATTCACCCCTTCCTCCACAATAAAGAACTCTGTTGGATAGCAAAGGAGCCCAGTTAAAAAAGAAAAGAGAAGGAAAGAAAAGAAAAGAAAAGAAAAGAAAAGAAAAGAAAAGAAAAGAAAAAACCATGTTTCCCAGTCTTCCTTGTAGATGGGGAGGCCATTAAAAAGTAAGTAGAAGTCATTGAGGAGCTTCTGGGAAAATTCTTTAAAAAGAGCTAACTCAGGTGGCAGGCATCTATTTTTTATTTCATCTTTTGTCTCATCATGCCTGAGATTTGAATGTATTGGCTGGAGCTCCAGCAGCTGTTTTAGAGAAGAAGGCTAAGAAAATTAGAAGGTCTTTGGCCCTGACCTTCTGAACCGTTTGCTGAACCAACAACAAAGTTGTTGACCCAGACTTTTAGTTACATGACAAAAATATGCCCTTGTGTGTTTAATCCACTATATTATAACCTGTGGCCAGCAACTGAACTCAATTCCAAACTCATGTCATCATACCACTTTATTTCAAAAAAGGATTTGAGGGGCTCCTGGGTGGCTCAGTTGGTTAGGCATCCGACTTAGGCTCAAGTCATAAACTCGCTGTTCCTGGGTTTGATCCCCGTGTTGGGCTCTGTGCTGACAGTTCAGAGCCTGGAGCCTGCTTCTGATTCTGTCTCCCTCTCTCTCTGTCCCTACCCCCCTCAAAAATAAATAAAGACTAAAAAAAAGAAAGGATTTGAGGAGACCATCAACTCCTCTTTATAGATCATTGTATTTTCAGAAGCAGCAAGCCCTGTGTATCTTCTCAGTGGTAGGTATTCTGTAAATGTGTACTGAATGAACTCTAAAGAGGTTAAATTCAACATCATCAGTAATATCATCTTCCTCCAGTGCCTTACCCATATCGCTTTCTTGAACTCAACTGATCGCATAAAGAGCTAAGGTCTTGATTTCGGGAGAGCCTTCCTTTTGTAGCTTTTGCTATTTTATTTCGTGCTTATTTCATTAAGTGCCTACACCATAAACATAATGCTTTACAATTGTTCTGCATGTTTAACTTATCAGGGGCTCAATGACTCATTTGTTTTCATTTTACCCACACCCTGGCAAGGGATAAAAATAGTGTAAATGACTTAGATTCTAAAAATAAGATTGAGAGGAGAATAAAATCTCTTGCCTTACATTGGTAACTAGTCTCTTTTCTTAAGAGATATCAAAGGTTTCACCTCATTTGCCAGCTCTGTTTGGTTGGTATAACACAGTTTGGCTTTCTGGAACACTGTGTTAAGTAGGATTCTGAAGCCATATTAGGACTCAGCCGGCAAAAGAGCAGTAATTGGTTTAGCAATGCCAGTCATAGACATTGGGAGTGAACAGGGAGTTGTCTGTGGCAACCCATGTACCTTTTATTTGCCATCCTACATCTATGACAAGATGGATTTACCGATATCCACCCCCCCACACACAAAAACAGCCAAAAGGCATTCCATTCTTTAGTAGGGTTTGCTCAATCCCAGTCTTTCTCTGCCAACCTTTTCCTGCTCATTTAGATTTATTCAGTATAATTTATGTATTCATGTAATGTATATACATATACATATATATACACACACACACATACATTACTGTCTATTTTTCTGTGTCCCAATTTAGATGAGTTTCCTTAGTGTAAATCATGCATTTATTCTCAGTCTGTTTTTAATGGAACTACTACAATTGCAACATGGTCACACTGTATGCCAAGGTAAAGTTTTTGATGACAGTAAGCTTCTGAAATTGTTGGAAAATGATCAGTGTGGTATGGTTTATATTTTATCCTGCCCAGGAGGGAGGAGATGCTAGCTACATGGCATCTTAAGTCCCTTTTCAAGTACTTAAATGTACAAACGCATAGGCCAGGGGTTGATGTCTTTTCTTACAAAGAGCCAGATAGTAAATATTTTAGGCTTTGTGAGTCTATATGATCTACAGCCCAACTACTCAGCTCTACCGTTGTAGTTCAATAGTAACTGCAGCAGCAGTAGACGACGTGTTGATAAGTGAGTATCCCTGTGTTGGATAACAAAAGGTGGAGGAGAACAGATTTGACCCTTAAGTCTAGTTCACTGATCCCTGACATGGGAAACAGATCACTGCAGAGGGAACTAGAAACCTGGGACAGATTTCTGCAGAGGGCTGCGTGAACTTCAGTTTATCTCTGCATATACGTACTTATCTGGGACATGGCGATGATGACAAGCGCAATGATGACAAGGACAATGATGATGGCTATCTTACAGGGTTGTTGTGAGGGTCAGAAGAACTGATTATGGGTGTATCTAACCAGTACCGTATCTGGCTAGGAAGTGGTCACCTCAGTTGATTATCTGGATGTTTCATGGGCAACAGGGTTCTCACCCCCATCTCCCTTCAGGGGCAGGTGGGTGGAGCATATAAGGCAGCAGACCTGGTGAGAGGAGAGCAAACATCCTGTTCGAGAAGTAGGCTGCTGCTCAGCCCCAGCCCACTGTTGTCAGGGGGGAATGGGGTCTTCTTGTTGCCAGGTATTTTGAGTTTCCAGTCTAGAAATCCACATTTTAAATAAAATTGTCCTATGGGCATTGGGGAGGGCACCTGTTGGAATGAGCAGTTGGTGTTGTATGGAAATCAGTTTGACAAATTTCATATTAAAAAAATGAAAATAAATAAAAATAAAATAAATAAAATTGTCCAATTTTTAAGCTTTTGCAGACTATTTAAGATGTAAACAAATTGTAGGAGCTGACAACAATCCAAGTATTGAGAACTGAATCAAGAGGTGCCATTGTGTGGCCTTTGGCACACTGATCCAGGGCTCAGATGTTAAGGTGAACCATGTTAAGTTCAAGAACATGGAAATGGGCTAGTATCAATATCCAACCAGGAATTCCTTACTCCCTCCTAAAATATTAAGCACTTTACTCAATTAATCATCATAACCACTCTATTCGTTTACTCAGTATGTATTAATGACTCTGTGCTCTGCCCCAGGCACTGTTCCATAAAAAGGCATCTAGTAGTAAACAGGACAGAAAAAAAATTCCTGCCCTCATGGCGCTTTTTATTCAATGAGATCAGTAGTTCCATACTAATATATGTGGAGGAAATAGAACCAAAGAATGACACTCAGAAAAAATGATTCTAGGGGCAGAATCATTTATTCCCAAAGTTGAACAGGATGACAATTATCAACAAGCATGAAAGATTATAACAGAAGGACTACCTATTAACTACATACAAAGGAGCCTCGCTGAGTGTACTTTGGTTCACTGAGAATAAATAGGAGAATCCTGGTACATTTTTAGGACAGGGTTTTAAGCAAGGTACAAGGAAGGACTTCCCAACAGCATGGTTATTAAACAGAAAACAGGTGGCTGAAGTTGATTGAGAACCCTCTTCCCTAGAGAACTTTAGGAATGGGGTAGTCAACATTCATCCAAACATACAGTGTCTCTTGGGGACAGGGAGTTGGATTGGAGTCAGGGGCCTGAGTACCATAGTGGAAAGAATTGTCATTTCTAAATTTTTTACTTTGGCCTAGGAGTCGTCATGTTTAAAATGTTTTTTTAACATTTTGTGTTTAGAAAGGTCTCTTCTTCCATAGTTCAAGCTACATAGATGAGCTCATGTAAGGAATGCATTTTTTAATTTTAGCACTTTCTATAAATGGGTTTTCTAAACCCTAAGCTGAAGTTGTTACCACGATGGGGAACATGGAGATAATTTTTCATTCTTTCATGCTATGCTGAATGTCAGCAGTAGAAGCTCCTAAAAATAATCATACCTTGTATTTATATAGCACCTTTCCCGAAGGTTCTCAAACTGCTTTGTAAGACATCATGTAATTAATCCCTATAAAGCATTCAGAGGACAGTTGTATAATATTAAGCTAATATTTGTCTTGCATATAAAGGTTATGCATTTTGTACTTACATATTATATTTATACAGGGTGCGGTAAACTCTGTATCATGCATAGTGTTTGCTGCCCCAAACCACCTTCCGGTTACTGCAGTGCATGGACTGACAAGCAGGAGAGATGAGGAATGTAAGGGGTAGTTTGCAGGGAGGTAAGTGCGAGTGAGTAAAAGGGAATTCACACTAGGGCTGCTGGGTGTTTGTGAAAGTTTAATTGATTTCTAGGGTTCATGGGAAGCCATTAGAGGAGTATGAGAAGGGGACATAGAAAGAGGATTCTAACACCCTTGAAAAACAGCTTACTTGGCTTATTTGGATGAGTGGAGGTAAATGAGGGAAAGAAGGTCTGGAATGAGTGAAGTAGGCAATACTGTTGATTTATTACTGTTTCTGAGTCAAGTCTCCCCTTACTCAGCTTTCTCCCCAGTGTGCACACAACTTCTCCTTCAGGGTCTTCTATCTCCATCGTTCTCAACTCATCTCTTCTGCATGTTTAGAAAAGATTATCATGGGAACCGATTGTAGCTAGTCGTAAACACCTTAATATGAAATAAACTGGGATAATCTCAGCCAAACATATCGACACTTTAAATCTCATCTCTACTTTTGCAATGAAAAGATTCAATAGGTTGATATGTGTATGAGCTCTTAGAATAGCACCAGGCACATAGTAAATGTTTATGTAAGTCATTATTATTATTATTTTTATTATTTGTAAAAATATCAGGCATGATTGCGTAGGAATGATAGTATACTGGGTTCTTGTAAACACTTGGGCATCCCTACAATCAGGCCTCATGGGTAGCCTTCAACTCTATCTATGCATAAAGCTGGTCCTGGTAATGAATACAGCAAAGAAACGGTCACCTCAGCCCCTGCTGCAGGTGGCTGGAGAATTGACAGGAAAGAGGGAGGAGGGTCAAATCTGAGAAGCGTTGCTTGGGAGTAGGGGCAGGAGGTGGGCTTGTGTGTGATGATAAATTGGACAGAGAAAGAAAAGGGGAGGAAAACTCTGGAGAAGACCCCCGGGGTCCCAGCTTGGAGGGGTGGGCATTCAACTACTGAGAAGCACAATTTGCAGGTTTGGAAAGGGAAAATGTTTACGTAGGCTCCAGCTTGTGCCCAGCCCAGCAGGCTGCCTGCAGGTTTACAGCTGAACATTACCATCATGGCACTCTCTTCTCTGAAGTGGCCAAGAGGAAGGAACGGCCAGGGACATTTCCGCCAGCCCAGAGGTTCTGGTGCCGCCCTTGAGTGTTTTCAAATTGGCAAGACTGGTCTGGTGATTTTTCACTGGCCAAGTCAATCTTCCATGCTGATGGACCTAGAATTTAGCATTTGTATTGGTTCCAAAACTCCTTTCATTGGCTCTGATAAGCCTTCTCAAACATGCTGAAAACTTAGCATCAAATCTACTTTCAAGTATGAACTAGGCCTTGAGTAGTAGTTCTAGACCGTAAGCCAGAAGTATATTGTCTGTTTTTAGTTGATTCTTCTTCAGACACCTAACCTAGTCTTGGCTTACCCTGAAAAGAAGACATTCTTGAGCAAAGGCCCAAGGCTATGGAATTCTGCCCCTGGCACTAAAACAGAAGCTTTACATGAGGCACTCAGAACAACCTTAGATGCACTAATTCTGCCTTGCGGTGGCCACCTATGATTCAAGGCCATCCAAGAATAAAATAGACAAGATTGTTCCATGAATATTAGCTGCAAGAAAAATACTTCTTTTCAAAGTTTAATCAATTTTTTTAAACAAAAAGAAAGCCACTTTGAACATTTCATTAAAAAATGGATATTTCAAAGATGTTTAAAAATATTAAGATTAGCCTATGAAGTGATGGATACCAATATTAATGTCTATTGTAGCAACATTAGTGTCTGTCTGAAATGGGAGAAGGGAAGCTGAATGTTTGATTACCCTAAAACCATAGAAATTCTGTCATTTTTTCCCCTGGAAATGTGTATTTTCTAGCTCAGTAATGGAAAAGAGAGGCCTTGCCCTATGTAGAATTGTTTGAAGTTTAATGATGTGGATATCTTCTTCCTCCATTAGAATGATAATTGTTTCAAGGTTATATTAGTGAGGTGTGCTCTGGGGGCAAGCGACAGAAACCCAGTTGTAACTACCTTGAGCTAAAAAGGGATGGGAATTTATTGGTTCAGCTGAGAAGTCTAAGGAATGGGCATCCCTGAGCTGGTCTGGGTCATGAGTATAAACGTGTTTTCAAGGCTCAGGCTCTCTCTTACTTCCTCTCTGAAATCTTTTTTCTTCTGTGTTGGATTTTTTTAGGTGCTTTCTCTCTTTGACAAGAATAGCTTCCAGCCTGCAGATGTCCATCACACTTACTGCTTAGTTATTAGGCTCAGGCTAGTTTAGTGGCTGGGAAATAGGGTGGAATGCTCAGGCTGGGATGCAGTTTGGATGTCCAGGGGCAAAGGCAGGGGATGGGAGAAGGAGATACGAATCAAGAAGTCCTGATCTGAGGCCTTTCCAGGGGCCAAAACCCCTGGAAAGCTTAGATTCCATGATCCATCATTAAAACCATTTCTTTGTCAATACTCTTAACACTCTTGTCCCCCTCTTCCTCTTATCCCCATACCTAGGGCCACTGTCCATGCCTTTGTGGTGAGGGGCAAAGATTTGTGCCTAAAATACAGGAAACCACATAGAACAAGAAAGTGGTATACCCCAGGAGGAAACAAAGGTTCTGTTTCCACAATGAGGGGGTGGGCTGCTGGGCATTCTGGAACAAAAGATGTCTACCCAGCGAAGGTAGAAGCTGACCGATTTTAGCATACTGAATATGAGCCCTGGATAGTCCTATCTTCATCAAATGCTTTGGTGCTCCAGCAAGCTTAGGTTCAGCTCATGTAAAGTGGGGAAATCAAGTGGCTTTTTCTAGAGAGTCACCATCCCAATGCCTTATCCCTTTCCTATATACATTTTTTTTAAGAGAGAGAATGCATACAAGTGGGGGATGGGGGAAATGGGAAGAAAGAGAGAGAGAGAGAGAAAGGGAATCTTAAGCAGGCTCCATGTGGGGCTCGATCCCAACGACCCTGGGATCATGACCTGAACCAAAATCAAGAGTCAGATGCTCAACCGACTGAGCCACCCAGGCACCCCTTATTCCTATATACATTTTGACATGAACCAGGAGTATGATAATAGGTGGGTATCCTAGAACTTGATCTCAATATTTAAAAAAAAATTTTTTTAACGTTTATTTATTTTTGAGACAGAGGGAGACAGAGCATGAACGGGGGAGGGTCAGAGAGAGGGAGACACAGAATCTGAAACAGGCTCCAGGCTCCGAGCTGTCAGCACAGAACCCGATGCGGGGCTCGAACTCACAGACCGTGAGATAATGACCTGAGCTGAAGTCGGCCGCTTAACCGACTGAGCCACCCAGGCGCCCCCTGATCTCAATATTTTGACAAATGTTTTAACTTTGGAGACTGTGGCAAAAACTCCGTACTTTCCTTTTTACCTAGTAAGAGCTTTTATTTTTATTTGTTTGTTTGTTTTGTTGGGTGCATGGCCATCCAAAATAAAGATTATATTTTCAAGTCTTCTTGACAGCTGTGGCCATGTAAGTTCTAATCTCTGGGATATGAGTGGAACTTGGGTGGGCATCTCTGGGTCACACCCAGAGGGAGGATACATACTCTCCCTTGTCCCTTTCCCTGTCCCACAGGCTGGAATGTAGACACAGCGATGCCCCATCTTGAGGGATACAGATGAGGGCAAAGCCTTAAGGATGGGAAAATAACAAAAAAGAAGCCCATGTAGCCCTGTAGCAGCTGCTGATTCTGACAGCCTCCCCAAGTAGAGCCACCTCTTTGCAGGGATAGAGAGAGAAATAAATGTGAAAGAAAAATAATCTTTTATCTTGCTCATGCCACTGTTATTTCGGGTTTCTATCACATGCGCTAAGCCTCTATCCTAACTAAAACAGTGAACAAAAAGCTTTTATAGGAACATTTGGATCAAGCAATCCAGAAGGTGCAACAGTGAAAAATGGGCGAAAGTCTAAGAGAACTTAGATTATCTTAAATAATTACTGTCTTGACATTCAGGGGGGGAAAACACATAGCTCAAAAAAAATAGAAAGTGATAAAAATAATTAATTGAACAGCCTGAGAGCATGGCATTTACAATGCATTATGGAAATTAGGGACTTCAGGAGTTTTTGAGTTGGAAGAATGGAAAAGTTCACCTGGTCCCATCACCTGCCCCAATCACCTCATTTTTTGAGCTGATTTTATCAGTCTTGGCACTGTCGATCTTTTGGGCAGATAATTCTTTGTTGTGGGGGCTGCCCTGTGAATTGTAAAATGATTAACAGCAACCTTGGCCTCTGTACACTGGATGCCGGTGGTAACGCCTTCCCACCCCCCACCAATCATGATGATCAAAAATGGCTCCAGACATTGCCAAATGTCCCTGGTGGGGTGGGAGTTGGGTGGGGGTGGGGAGGGGGAGGAGTCAAATTTGCTCCCAGTTGGTAGCACTGCTTCAGAGATCAAGAAACTGAAATTCAGCCAGCCAGAGAGTCAGTGTCTAGATGCTGCTCTATTAGCAAGTTTGAAAGTTGCAAGTCATTTATAATGCTGATGTTGAACTTGGGAAAATGTTGAAAGGATAATACTTTAAAATAAATGAAAATGAGGGTGCCTGGGTGGCTCAGTCGGTTAAGCATCTGAATCTTGATTTCGGCTGAAGTCACGATCTCATCGTTTGTGGGATTGAACTCCGTGTCAGGCTCTGCACTGACGCGCAGGATTCTCTCTCTCCCTCTCTCTCTCTGCCCTTCCCCAACCCCATGTGCACGCTTACTCTCTATCTCTCTCAAAATAAATAAATACTTAAATAAATAAATAAATAAAAATGAGATGACAGCAATGGCTGATATTTAGGAAAGTCTTAGGCATTATCTTCCTTAATCTTTACATAACTCTAAGATTCCTCCATTTAAAATTAGGGAAACTAAGCGTGATGGGGGCAAGTAAACTTAGACAAGGTCACACATCTAAGAAGCAATAGAATTAGCATTTGGACCTGGTCTCAAACCCATAGGCTTCCTCACCACTTTAATATATAAGGTAAACAACAAGTTGAATCAAATTGTCAAGGCAATAAACATAAACAGAATATACATGTTTGGATAAATTCTCATTTTCTTTAATCAACTTGTGTTATTTCCTCCATTCAATAAGAAGTTACAGAATGCTGATTATTTGCATAGCATTGAAGGATAAAAAGATGTAAAGGTTGAAAAGGTTCATTGCCAAACCCTGGTGTAAATTTTACACATATTAATTCTTTGACTCATCGCAATAACACTAAGATGTTGGTTATGTTATTATGATCATATTATAGATGAGGAAATGGAGGCATCAGTTGTTTTAAGTAAATTGCTGAAGGTCACACAAACCAGCAAGCAGAAGGACAAGATTTCAAATCCAGGCAGTTTGACTCTTCTATTAATTTTCAAGGGCATAACAAAGGACCACAAATGGGGTGGCTTAAGAAATTTACTGTCTCACAGTTCTGGAGGCCAGAAGTCGGAAATCAAGGTATCCTCAAGAGACCTGCTCCCTCTGAAACCCGTAGGAGAATCCTTTCTTGCCTCTTTCCAGTTCCTGGTAGCTTCTGGCAATCCTCGGCATTCCTTGTCTTGCAGCTACTTAACTCTGGTCTCTGCTTTCATCGTCATGTGGCATTCTCCCTGTGTGTCTCTGTCTTTACAAATCTGTCTGATTGTAAGAACACTAGTTGTATTGGATTAGCAGACTACCCTACTACAGCACAGCCTCATCTTAACTAATTACATCTGTGATGATGCAATTCCAAATCAGGTCATATTCCAAGGTACTGGAGGTTAGGGCTTCAAACATACCTTTTTTGAGAGAGAGAATTTTTTTTTAATATTTATTGACTTTTTGAGAGATAGAGACAGAGTGTGAGCAGAGCAGGGGCAGAGAGAGAGAGAGAGAGAGAGAGAGAGACATAGAATCTGAGACAGGCTCCAGGCTCTGAGCTGTCAGCACAGAACCGTGGGGCTCGAACCCATGAACTGTGAGATCATGACCTGAGCTGAAGTTGGACGCTTAACCGACTGAGCCACCCAGGCACCCAAGAGAGAGAATTTAACCTTTATACCCCATAGCAACTCTTAAACAGCATATCATAGTGCCTCCCTGTAAGTAAGATGTAATCCTTGTTACTGGGAGCTCATAGGAGAGCAGGACAGAAGGCATGTGCACAAATAATGGCAACCACACAGATGCTAGAGTCGCTTGATCAGTGTCACAAAAGAGGTAAAAGCAATGAGCCACGGAGGTTCAGAGAGGTGCAGAGATTTAACTGAGGCTGTGGAAGAGGGAAGCAGTAGGTAGGCCTTTACTGGGGGAGTCACGAGACAGGTGAGGAGAGGTCTGAGGACAGGCAGAACTGTATACAAAAAATTCATGGAGTTGGGAAAACCTAGAGATGGTTCTCTAGAATGGGGCAGTTCCCAATAGGACATAAAGTCTACAAGCAATAATAGAGGGGGTCATAGAATCAAAGTTTTTCAAGAGCAGAACTTCACGATATCAACTAGACTAGTTCTCTTCTTTTTTTTTTTTAAATTTTTTAATGTTTATTTATTTTTGAGAGAGACAGAGAATGCGAGTGGGTGAGGGGCAGAGACAGAAGGAGACACAGAATCCAAAGCAGGCTCCAGGCTCCTAGCTGTCAGCACAGAGCCTGACATGGGGCTCAAACTCACGGACTGCGAGATCGTGACCTGAGCTGAAGTCAGACACTCAACTGACTGAGCCATCCAGGTGCCCCTAGACTAGTTCTCTTCTTTAAGAAAGGTGACAATATCGCACAACTAGGATTACTGAAGCCAAGAGAGGTTAAGTGGCTTGCCCTTGCTTATGTAACTGGTTAGTGATGGAGGATGGTGAATTGGCACACACCTTTTCTGTCTTCTATTGCAGCTATTTTTTCTATATCATAAAGCTAGAGAAATATATTGGGGAGGTATCACAAAGTGTTGAATGCCAGGCTGAGTCTTTAAGCTGAGTACAGAGTAACAAGGTTTCAATGTCGTGAAGTCATCTTTGAAGGTTTGTAGGTAGGCCAGATGCTGCATGAGAAATGGAGCCAGCAAGAAGAGGAAGGGGCTCATAGCAATTCAGGGTAGAGATCAAGGGGGCTTGAACTGGTATTGGGCAGTGGGAATGAAGTGAGAAGTAGAAAAAAGAGAATCTTCAGAAATAAAACAGAAATTCTTGAATGTTTGGATGTGGGGGACCAGAAGCCAAGATGACTTTGAGGTTTAGGGCTCCAGAGATAATGTGCCATTAATAGAAATGGGAAATTCAGAGGGCAATATACGGTGATCAACTATGTTGTTTGCCTGGGATGCATGGTAGGATTTTCATTGCTAAAACCAAGAACGTCCCAGTCAAAATCTTGGGATTAATTGGTGACTCTAAAGGAGAAACAGGTTTTAGTTTTATTTTTATAGAAAATAACTTATATTTTATTTAAATATACTACTAAATTTATTACTAAATTTAAATTACTACTGAATTTAGTATTAAGGCTAATTAATGCTAAATTTAAACATGAAACCTAAAAGTAGGGCAATTATTCAAGATGTCTTTTAGCTCTGAAATTCTATAAATCTACAAATACAGCCAAGATGACTGTAACTAGTCATATTTACAGTGTCGGAGAATAGTGAAATCAACAAGGAGAGAATTCATTTCAGAGATCAGCGAATTGGAAGGCCCCTGCCTTGTGTATTTCACAATTAGAAGTTTCTCTGTAAAATCAGTGTTCCCTTTGCTTGGGCGTAAAAAGAATCGCAAGGTTTGACAACACTTTTCTCCTTTTGTTGGGAGCAGTCCTTGATCTCTGGGTTGTTCACATCAATTCTGCCCTAAGGGTATCCACTAATAATGCCCTCAGTATTTGTCTGCTAAATGACATGAGTCACCGGCTCCTTGTTCACAAGGGGACCGCAAAGGTATGTTGGAAGAGGTCCTGATTTCCCAGGCTCTTCCTGAATCTTATTTTAGATAGTAAGAAGTAATTTTTCAGTGCAGTGCACATGAAATTAAGCATGCAACTGCTATTATTAATGGGATTTGTGCATCTCATTTCCCCCCCCTACACAGTAACATAGACACACGTGGGAGGCTGAAGCTCAGCTACAGTTGTTCTATCAGAATTATAAAATCTGTAATCTGTCCCTGGAGATAAATGTGCAATTCATTTTCTCATGGAAGGAAAACTGAGCTTTGGTCTCTGACATCTCAGAGGGCCTACTCAGAAAAATCCCTGACTGGTTTTAAGTATTTGAGTTTTAAGTTTAATTTTTAAAAATATCCATTTCACTAGAACGTGCCGAAAAAATACACACAGCGCTTTCTTTTGTCATGTTCTGAATTCACCGTTGACCAGATTCTGCACATCACCCCAGCACATGAAGAATGAATGCCCTCTGTTTATTTCATGACAAGGAAAGCTCTCTTCCATTTGCTTTAGTCATGTGGGCCTGGGGCTGGGGGAGATACCTGTTCTCAGGGTGTAACGGTTTTGGTCTTTGATGCCTGAATTTTGACTAGAAAATTTTTTTGACTTTTTTTTTTTTAATCTTAAACCATGACTGGGAACCATTAGTGCCCAGTCAATATTTCTGGTGACCTCATCTGTTCTCATCCTATCTTGGTTGGTCCAGTTTTGGGCAGTTTACAATTTTAGTAGGCAATCTGGATCGGTTATGGTGGACAAATGACATGAAATAAAGAAGAGAAGAGTCGGGAGATGGCAGCTCCCAAGAGCAAGAAGCCAGTGAGATTATCTGGCATAAAAGAACGTCAATGACCAGGCATGATGCTACCACCTGTGATTTGGAAAGGGGACTTACTTACATCCCATTGAGCACTTTGCGGGTTTCTCTTGGCAACATTATTGATCGTGGCTGGAAGCCTCCAGGTGAAAGCCATTACTTAAACTACGAACTTCGGTAACTCTTCCAGCTCCATCATCCGGGCAGGCTCAGCTACCAGATCTTTTTGCTGGGAGCAGATCCACCATCCAGAAGGCCCGTGCTGTTATTAACGTTGCTCACAGCAAAGTTCTTTTGTTTTGTTTTCTGTGAGCTCCAAATTGACAATAAGTACAACTGACATCAGCTTAGCAAATAGAAAAAAGATGTAGAACCGAAACATATATATATGTGTATGTGTATGTGTATATATATATACACATACACATATATATATATTTTTACCCCTAGCCCAAACAGGCTATAAAACCTCGTAAGGTGTTTAGCTGTCACCATTTGTCCTCACGGGAAGAATTTTTTCTATTTAGTTTCCCTTCGTTAAGAACTTAAACTTTGAAATATGCTCGGCCACGGAGCAAAAACCACTGAACAAGTCTCTCCAGCTGCTGTGGATGATTTTGCAGCCGTTCAATTAAGTCTCTTCCAGCCTTGAAAAGCTGCCTAATTTGGGGTTGGGTTTTATGTGCCACCCCATTTTGTATTTTCAATGTCACTTTTCACAGGCATGAAGATCATGACAGAGGACTGCAAACTGGGTGCTCTACATAATGCCAGTATTCCATATGCATAGCACCCTTATCTTCTGTGGCATAAACTCCAGCTGCACCTCTGCCAGAGATGAGCACACAAGAGCCAAAGCGAAGAGGCAGCTAATCCACCTGTCACAAGGCTCCTGTAACACTCTTCCAGCATGTTTACAACGCCACGGTCATTTTGAAGCCCTTAATACAGAGAGCAGTTTGTTTCTTATAAATGCATATCTAGATGTAGGAGAAAGTAACATCTATTTTTAAAAATTACCGAGCAGAATATCCTATGTAGTCCTACCATGCAGGCAGCAGCTGTGGGGAAAGGGAATATTTAAAATAAGTTAGCAAAACAGCAGTCCCCTGGGGACTTCCGCTCCGCCTTAAGATGATAAAACAAAGCACCTTAAAAGGCTTGGTTTTATATACATGTAAGTTATTCAATTTCCAAGGACAGTGTTCTCCACATCAAGAATACGTGACGTGTGTCTTTTTTTTTTTTTTGAGAACTTTATTGAAGATTTGTGCAACCGTTCAGCGGAAATTATGCGGCATCTTTCCTCAAAGAGAGCTGCATTAATGTGCCAGTGCCCTTTATTTAATGCACTTTAAAATTCTGACGCGCCTTTTAAAAAGTATGAGTTGTGTTGGGAAAGTCTAATCACCGTTCTGCATGAACGGAAATGTGCTATTTTTGTAAGGGTGGTGCTGGAGTCGGGTTTTAGCAGAAGGGTGTCTCTATAGTACAGATGTCCGAAGACTTTGGTTCGTTCTGATGCCCAAATCAACCAGCTAGAAATGTTACTTCTGCCAAAATTAGTCAAAGGAACTTCAACTAATCATCATTTAAGCAATTTGGGGCTGAAAACTCTGAAGACTGTAGGGAATATTTAGAAGTAATTCCACAGAAACTCAGCTCTGAGGGCAAACTTTCTTTGCAGTCTAGAGCATGCATTCACCCCACAAGATTATGCTGTGTGCCTGTAATGACTTCATACAGAGTTTTTAGACGTCTCTTGGGATACTATCGTTTTGGTTTGCTGATCTAATCCATTTCCCTTTCCTCTCGATCATGCACTCACCCTTCTCTCTCTGGATGCCTCTCTTTGGATCTCTTCCCATTTCAATCAGTGTGTCCTTTTAAAAGTGTTTCATTAAGGTTGAAGTTCCAAGGACATCACTTTTTCCTCTTTGAATAAAATGTGCCTTCTCTTTTGAATGCAGACTGCCTGTGCCCTGACTGTACAATCAAAACAATGGGAAATACACCCAGTGCACTCAGGCAAAATTGGTGTGTGAGTCTCTTGGAAATATCTAGTAACAGGTGCAGTTAGATAGGCTGGCAAAGCATTCTGGTTTCATAACAATTACTAATAAGAAAATAAACGTTAGGTATGCATTATTAAAATATTTTCGGGATTTTTTTTCCTACTAACCTCCCCCCGCCCCCGCAACATACACACAAAAATAAATCCAAACCTAGCCAGTAACCAATTCTATAGATCGAAACCCTTAATACAAATGTTTGACTCTCTGTTTTCAGTAGTCTTCTATATTTAAAGTTACATAAAGATGTTTCTTTTTGTAGGGGAATATATATATATATATATACACATATATACACATATATATGTGTATATATATATACACATATAACACAGATTTTCAAAGAATTGGGCTAAAATATATATATACACACACATATATCTATACATATATATATACACACACACACATATATATGTGTGTGTGTGTATATATATATTTTTTTAGCCCTATATATATATGTGTATATATATATATATGTTTAGCCCACATATATGTGTGTGTGTGTGTGTGTGTGTGTGTGTATTTAACCCAATTCTTTGAAAATCTGTGTTATCCATCAAGTCATTAGGAGATTCTGTGGCTTTTGACGATTGAACAGTCATATGTGTTACGTGCACTCGATGTTAATTCTAGTTAACCAGTAGGCATGCGTATGATGTCCCTTTGTTAGTAAATGGAAATGTTTGCCAGGGATCTGGAGGAGTTTTGGTTTCTGTGAATAAGGGTTCTAGACAGTCTTAGAACTGGCTCAAATGCACTTTGGTAAGGAAAGTTGCTTGCAATTCTTGGAGACTTCAAATGTATCTAGTAGAAAATTATTTTCCTACTAGTTTTAATTTGCCTTCATTCAGTCAGAAACATATATCCATACGTGGAAATTTGCTGACTTAATGGTATTTGTGATCATTGCACTATTTTGTATAGAACCTGAAAAGAAAAGGAGTCCCCTTTTGTAATTGAGAGAGGAGCATACTATATGTCAGAATCTAATACTTTTTTCTTAGACTTTGGATTTCTACATATGAATTTGGTGTGCAAGTGTTACTGCATTCAAAGCCAAAATGTCAGTTTTGTGAAAAAAGGGGGGGTGGCTCTATTATAGAGATGTTTATAAATAGAAATGAATAGAATTTTTTTTTTGGCAGATGGTGAGTATAAGTACTTGAAATATATAGCAGGAGAGTGGGGTAGGAAGGAAGAAACAGGGAAAAGAATGAAAGTGGGCGGGGGGGGCAAGGAGAAAATCTATATACTTCAGCAAAAAAAATGTTTAGGAGCCTTAAATTCTAATGAGTGTATTGAATTAACAGCACAGAAATGTGAAGATATATTTGCTAGAATGGAGTTCTAATCTGACACACTCTACAGGATTTCTAGAGATTAAGGTTGAGAGAACTTGAGGCCGACATGGGTCCAGAGATCATTAATGCACTAAAACAGGAAATGCCCACAGGTGAGAGGAAACAATCAATTCTGGTCCTTAGGGGGGGTGGGGGGGAGTGACAGAGAGAGAGAGAGACAGAGAGAGAGAACAAAAAGACCAAACAATTGCTTCAATTCTTTCTGTTCACAAAAGCTCTCACTCCCTACTTTACTCCTAAATGTTCGTATTCAATTTAAGTTCTGAGAAGCTAGGGCTGTGGTGAGTCACTCACATCAAGCAGGGAAGGGGAACAAACTCCCTTTAGGCCAGTCACCTCGTAGGTTTGGGATAAAACTGAAGTTGAAAAAGGACTTGCCTCTCAAACAGTCTTAGTAGCTCCAAAGTATCGAGGACTAAAACAGTTGCAGAGTGTGTGTGTGTGTGTGTGTGTGTGTGTGTACGCACGCGCCCTTTTGTACAAGAGAGGGATAGAGAGAGAGAGAGAGAGAGAGAGAGAGAGAGAAGAGAGAGACACCAATGAAACAGAGATCCGGGAGAGAGAAGAGAAAGAAGAAAGTTATCAACATAAATGAAATTGAGGAAAGATTTCCCTAAGGAGTATATATATATATATATATATATATACACACATATATATATTCACATATTAAAAGATGTATGTGAAACTATATAAATGGAATATAAGTATTTCCAGCCACAGAATTAAAAACACAACACATACTGTGTATGCATGTATATGTGCATGTATTTTTGTAGTTGTTAGTAGTTTTTTGGAAAGAAAAAGGGAACGAGTGCTATTTTACCAGTTTTATCATCGTATTCACAGTACTCACAACCACCAGCCCCCGGGTCTCCTGATTAAACCAATTAGCCTTGTTTAGCTGTTCATTACCCACATTGCTCGACCTGCTGCTATGCATAATAGGGTTAATCATAATGAAATGAAATCTTTTGATTTTATTAATTTCTTACATAGTATGTCTTCCAGAATTCTTACCAATGCTTGGACATCAGGGAATCTTGCTCGTGTGCTAAATTTTGCTCCCTCTGCTGGCTGTCTCTGAGGGAATGCGAAAACTACTGGCTCAAACATAGACAAGGACTATTATTTGGGAAAACACACACACACGCGCGCGCGTACACACACACACACACACACACTTATCTTTAGGGAAACAGTACCATTGCATTGAGAATTAGCCCTGTCCTCTGGCATTGACAAGGAAAAGCACCACCAGGACACATTCTACCCAGAATGCCATGGTGGCGGTGGGAGGGGCTGTTGGAGGTGGGAGTTGGGGTGTATCTAAGGCTTAGATAAGCATGAGCTCCCACCTCGTGACCTTATTTTCATCTTCTTTGCTTGCTGATATCTGTTAGTTCCTAAAGGGGAGTGGGAGAGCTCTATCCTGCAGGATACAAATAAATATGTTACTTTGGTTCCACAGGAGTGATGGGGCTTGAGACAGGGTCCTGGAATTAGTGAAAAAGCATGTCCCCTTATTAGAATCCCTCGATTTGCGCAGATGTAAGTTTATTTATACGAAATACGTAAAGTTAAAAAGATTAAGTTAATTTTTCAAAATGAATTAGAAAATTTGAAAGAAAAAAGAATCCTGGAAACATATAATATATAAATTTTCCTTTAAAAAGACATTCTGTTTAGTTATAAAACTAGTTCAGTAGATACTTAAGGTTCTAAGCCTATTTTATCTGCCAATCTAGATGTTAGGGGGAAAAAATCGAGCAACTGTGGAGATATTTTGATAAATAGATAAGTTAGGTTAACCAAACATGAAGTGTGTTTTTGTCTTGAAGTTAGGAAAAACTGGCTTTCTCTCTGAGGTACACAAAATGATTTCTTGCCCTTTGTGCAAGAAGGGAAGAGAAGATTAAGGGAGCTAAATCTTAGCTTTAGATTTGCAGCCATTAAGGAGATTTAAAAAAAAAAAGGAAGGTAGGAAGGAAGAAGAAAGGAAGGAAGGAAGGCAGGCAAGCCAGCTGGACAGCATGGACAAGAAGCATATTATCTATCTAATGTATAAGATAAGCATGAAATTAATGTATAAATACATTTAAAATTTTTAATAAAGTTTCTTAATATAACAGAAGATTTCACTTTCCCCTTCCCTCTTACTCAATGGCTTTCTTAGAAAAAAAAAAGCCACAACCAAAAAAGATAAAGAGAATAAAAGAAATGAGTCTATAAAAATCTGAATAAATGGGAATTTATACGTTATTTAATGCCAATCTGCTCCAATTTTTATGTTTGTTATGTGTATCCACATACATGCCTGGAACTGGCATTTAATGAATTGTTTTGGTATCGAAATATACTCTCTTGCCTTTCAAATTCATGCAGACCTTACTTGTCCTTCAAAAAGAAAACATCCTGTTTTGGTTAATGGGCTTAAAAAAAAAAACAAAAGTAAATTGTGATAGCAATTAGGTTTCTCAGTGAGCATGCTCAGTGGGTCTCTCCTGGTTGCTAGGCAACCAGCTGAAGGTGTGTGGCAAAAGAGGGCCCCAAATGTAAAAACATGAGCACCTTTGGCATAGGTTTCACCTAGTCTAGAAGCCCATGTTCATTTATTTATTTAATTGTGGGATGTCCTTGGATGACTTTCATGGGCTCCCTTTCCACATTTTTGGGGGAGATGGTTGGGAGTCAGGAGTGGGGGGATCGGGCAGGATGGGTTCGAGCACCACCGTGAATACTGCAGGAAAAGCACTGTGTTTGAACTGGATCTCAGTTTTACAGCGTGTGCACGTGACGGTTTATTTTTCATCGCGGGAGTCGCAGTTGGCTCTTAACCCCCCCCCCCCACCTCGGGCTGCTCTGGTTGTCCCCCGCACAATTCGAATCCCGCCCCGCATCAGAGTAATGCATACAGCGGACATTGAAACCTTTCCGCTAAATCCCTGTTCACGTACTCGAGTCCAATCGCAGAACATTTCCAGGACAGCCGCGTTGTTAAATTAAAGGTTGCAACCCGTATTCAAAAGCCCATTCACACACTCCGGGGTTCTGCTGAAGAAGCACTTGACAGTAGTTCAGAGAACGGTGCCGGGGAGTAAATAGGAACCAACTTTTAGAAACCGCACAAAACGCTTCGTCTTTGGTGAGCACTGTGGCATCTCCATCAGCACCTCTAAGTTAGCAACCCGACGAAACACCTGGTTCGGTCCGCAGTGACAGCTCACTGTCTCTCCAGTGGTAACAATTTAGAGGCACGATGCTAAACAAGATATATACATGATGTCAAATATTGGCTGCACACATCTAAGCCAATCACTTCTAAATAAATTAACCATGGCACAGCCTAATACGATCCACCTGCTTTCTTCCTTGCGTTGTTCCAGACCCTACCTGAACCCCCCTTTGATTAAATGTCAAAAGCTTGCCTTGTGCCTACAGATTTCACTGAAGGCGGATAACAGAAAGGTTCCTCCTGTGACTCCATAAAACTGAAATAAATTCCACTGGCATCTTGTAAATTTTTATTTTCTACAATGACTGCAGGCCCCATCTGCGGCCCAGCTGTTATTAGAACGGAAAGCGTTGGCCCTTCTGCATTACAAAACAGCATAGAACAGTAATTGCCAGTGGAAGAGATTAAGTGTAGACACTAAAAATGTTTACTCGCAATGAATATGCATAACGATGGGTAGGAAACAGCACTGGAAGATTAAAAAGAGAGAAGGGTTTGTTTACAAGGCTGGGGAAAAAAAAAAGAGTGGAATGTCAGTTGGCCCCGAGCCTGAAATAGGAACGAAAAACCTTTGGGCAAGGCATTAGGGAGAAAAACAGATGGTTTGTGAACCTTTTATTAGATAGAAAAATCATTAATCAAGCCCAGGCTGGAAATGGCAGGGTTTTTGGTAGTTCATATTTTAGTTTATTTTTTCTTAAAGTGACAGTATACTTTTTTTTTTTGGTCTTTTTGGGGACAGTCATCTATGGATCTTATGTCAATAGGCACTGGTTTTGTACACCATTTCACATTAAAGCCAGCTTCGCTTTAGGTTAGTGTTTTCACTGATTTGTTATACGGAGAAAATTCCTCCAAAGGGTTTCACATTTCAGCACCTGTTTTGCCTGTATAGCAATTAAAAAAAATTGCAGCATGGAATATTTTTTTTTGTTCATTCATATCCCATTCCTTTGCCTTTGAAACTTGGGAAGAAAATGGAGAAGAGGAAACTTTTGTATGTAAGGCCTCGCTGACTGGGTTGATTCATAGCAATTTAAGCAAAATATGTAGTAACAATAATCACAAATTGATTTATCTCCCGACAGGGAAATTCATTGGAAAAAGCTATCAAGAGCGGGGAAGGGTCCCATTTGAAAGTGTACCTCCCATGAAACTAATCTGTGCCCTTTGGGCTTGAAAATCTTTTATTTTACATTTTTTAAAAATAATAGTAGTGAAAAATCTCAGGGAAGGGCATGTCCTAGAGATTAGCAAAATCCTGGAATTAATGGTGCAAAGCTCATCATCTGCTACTAGCCAGTCATCAAACCCTAGGAAATGTCCTATGCCAGGGGCATTATTGTTTAAATGAAATGCATATAACATTAAAACACCTTCATGTGTTTTAAACATGCAGTGTGTGTGCGTTCCTAAACATATACACATCTGTGCACATACACCTACACACACACACACACACACACACACACACACGCACCCACACACATTGTGTCAACTTCAGGATTAGGATGGCAGGGTGGGAAAATACTAGAATAAAACTGCCTACAGCCAGACCCGGAATTAATCTTCATGCCATGGTCCTGGCGGTTTGCTGTGGTCTGCCATGTACTTAGAGCTGATGGCTCATTTTTACTTTGGGAAGCTACTCTTAAACTTAACTGTAAATGTTCCCGTTCCTGGTCTGTGTATTTACCACTGGATGGGGATTGACTTTATCTGGGTTGTCACTCCTAGAGCTAAACATTGTTGATTCAGGGCTTCCACGAATATGTTGTGGGGCCATTTCTTTTTAAGGAATTAGAAGGTACTTAGTATCTCATTCATGTTTTCACTCTTTCAGTGGAAAATGTTTTTTTCTTAAATAATGTGATTCACTAGTAAATATCAGCACTTCATAGGCAAGTTGTTTTTCGGCAGAAAGTGCTCATAGATAGTCCACTGTTTTCCTGTCGTTATTTCCCATGAGAGGAATTGTGGAAGAGACAAGGTTAGAAAACACCTGCCACATCATCTGATGTGTCCTCTGATCCCTGCACCTATCTTCCATGTTAGGGAAATGAGACCCACAGAAATGGTCGCATTAAAATAAGAAGAATGAGGAGAAGGGTTTCTGACTCCAGGTCTCTGTCCTGACGTCATTACCACCTCCCTCTGATGATCACTCCCCTGCGTGCCTTCCCTTTCCTTTTCCCTTAGTTTCCTTCAAGGACTTAGTTATCTTTTTTGTTAGGAGCTAATGTCATTGTCAATAAAGAATGCCAAAGAGGAGCGAGGTCAGCAGCGGCCTTCTGCACAGATCCCAAAATCTTGCCAACATACCTACGTGTCCTGGACTGACTCATTACAGAAACAGAAGTTCAAAGACATGGCTGCCACGCTTCTTTAAAACACTTTCACAGCACAGTTAACGTTTTCTGTTTTCTGACATTCTTTTTCTAGAGAGATGCTTAAAGCAAAAAAGGTTTCCTGCCACGAAAATGACATTAATATTTCGTAAATCAAGAACTAAGATAATGTTTTGGCTGCTGTAGAGACGTTTACCTTATGTCGTTTATCTAAATGCTTTTCGATTAAAACATGACACAATTTTTGGACCATCTTAAACCGGAAAAAACAATTCCAAGAACTTTCTTATTTCAGAGCCTGGGATTCTTTAGTATGTTTCTCACCAGAATTCACTGTGGAGTATACAGCCTTTCAGCTCATTGACAAAGGCTTCCCAAACAATAAATCCTTTCCAGTGACTCTTCATGAGCACTAACTAAATCAAATAATTTGCTAAAAGTCAAGAAGAAACCTTCAAATGAAAACCATAGAAATATGTTTGTAAACTTTTGAGTTAACTGTAATGTCAACAGTTCTGTTTCCCCAAATTAAATACTTTTCCATATTGACCTATTAAGGAATTTATCTGTTTAAAGAACAGATTTTTTTTTTTAATCGAAAAGAGCAAAAAAACCCACACCCACTTTATAGGTAATAAAACTCTCTCAAATGAACATCTGCTGGAGGAAGTATTAAAATCACAAAAGTGATTATGAATTTTGAAGCTTTTTACCTATTTGAAAACTATGGGGAGGAATGAGGTGTTAGAGTCCATGCTATAGGGGAAAAATATGATTTTCTGGTATTATATACACTACACTTTTTTCTTGCAGTGTTGTTTATAACAAGCACTTTATCTCTGCCCCTTTATTATCTTATCTATAGCTAATGCATTTCCTTTTCCTTTAAAACCTGAAGGGTTTTACCAGTTAATTTTGACACATTTAGACTTTGGGAAGAAAAACACTCATGGAGTAGCTATTTCAAAACACTGCAGAACGTAACAGTTACCAAAAAAAAAAAAAAAAACAAACCCCAAAAAACCCAAAAAGCATTAAGATGTTGCCATAAACCATTCAACGGCAAACGGAAGACTACACTTAAGGCCAACCTGCTTCTCTGGGGAATGTTGAAGAACAATTTCTTTTCCGACTGTGCACACCATAGAAAACTGCCCACATAGTTCCTGAGTCATGAACTAATAACTCTGAAATGAACTTCCTGTGGGAGATGAGCCCCCTTAAGTTTGCAAGGGACTGAAGCTGGTGGTGGCTGAGTGAATGAGGGAGACGAGCAGGTTCTGGAAAGAGAAAGCACAAGGACTGTATAAGGAAGGGTACCTAGGATTGCTAGCCTTGTGTATGTTATGGCACACCATTAATAACAATGATCAAAGGAAAGAGGATGTCTTAACGGCTGCATTAAATTACTATGGAAATTGGCATTTTGAAATGAATTCAGGGTGAGACAGTAACAAAGAGCATCTACGACTATAATACGAGTCACATTGTAAGGCCAGTGAATAATTCTCGAAGGGAGAGTAGTCGAGATCAAGCTGAGATTCTTCTATCTTTCATTTTTCCTTACATTTATGTCATGTATAGAAAGATGGGCTTCACTGAAACACCCGAGTGAAGTAAGATGCTTTAATAAGATTGCGTTCTTTGGAAGATACGGGAAATATTCAATACCATAAAAAAATAGGTAAATATCCTTATAAGAAGAGCTGGGTGAAAGACTGCACCAGTCTATAGTTCCAGCTTTAACAATAACTAAATATTATTAAACTCCAATTTTAAAATGAATTTTTTCTTTGCATGGAAGCAAAAAATTTTGAGACAATCTGACTTTGATGTAAACATTTTGTATTAATAAAAAAAATAAAGCACAAATGAGAGCTAGTCTATCCTTGAATGGAAAAATGGAAAAGAAAAAAATAATTTGAGTTGCATAGCATTAGGATCTGATTTTCAAGATGTTTTCTATGTATTTTTTTCTATCAATATTTGTTAATCTAATAATCCTTTTTATGTGGGTTTTAAAAATCATGATTAAATGATTTTACTGAAGTTATAAAACTAATGTTTTTATAAATTGTCAGAGTATCTGATGAAAAGTGAGGATAAAAAAAAGTCAGATAATGATGTGGATATTTGTCTCCCTAGACCAGATATCCAAAGGCTGGCTGAATGTTTTCCTTGTTGCATGAAAGTTTTGGTCCCTGCTGTAGAGCTAACCCGGATTTCTCCAATTACCACTATGAAGCCATGAAAGGTTTCTTTCTCAGAACTTTTTAGAAGGAGCAGCAAGTGCTTCATAATTGGCTACTAGCACAAAGTGCTAGCAAGAAGAACAAAATCCTCCATGAAACACTTAAAACTTAGACCTTAGGCAAGGGGAGCATTATAAGGATAAGTTAAAGTTTACTTTTGAATTCAGTGGGGGTACCTTGGGGTTTCTTTTTAATCCTTGATACATACTTGAAATGGACATCTGTTGACAGAAAGTAAGATGTTTGAATTTGGATGACCTTGATTTGGTGAGTATTCTAGAGGAAGCCTTTTGGCGGCAGTTATATCCATTTTGGGTGTACCCGTGTTTTATAACTTTGTTGAGTACTATCTCCAAGTCATTGCCAGAGGTTTAGAAATATACTTTCTGGACTATTAAAAGGAAAACCTTCCCGGGAACATCCTGAGAACCAGTTGCCATCAGAGTCTATGTGACTGCTGGTTATCACTATATTATCTATGGGATAGGAATAGGGACAGCAGCACAACAAACCTTAGAAGTCATCCCTACATGGCTAACTGTATTCTTTGCTCATGATTGTCCCCCAATTCCTGCACGGTTTTTAATGCACAAGCCAGTAAGGACCTCTGTAGCTATAGTGAGCTTGATAATTCTACATTGCCATGGGTCAGTAAATTTAACTTTGCAAGTGTGTATGAGCAAAGTTCTGATAAACACTTAATCTTCATCAGTGTTTCTTAGTCCTGGTTACATATTGAAAATTATTTGTGGTTTACATTTTAGAAAATATTCAGATGTAGGAGCATCAGACCAACTGAATGAAAATATGGTGGTCACACCCATTCTCCTGCATTTTAATAAAGCTCTACTGGTCATTCCAATGCACAGCTAAGTTTGAAAAGTAGTACCCTATAAGGTCTCGTGAGCCAGAATATATAAACAACGTTAAAATAATGAAGGGCTATTTTTCTGGTGCTCTCACTCATCAATCAACTGTGGAACACTCATTCAGTAGATGGTATAACATTAGTCTGAAAGAATTAATACACTTCTAGGAGTGCTCCATTTATACCATAACTTGAAGACCCAATAATTTCAAGCTGCTGGAACAAGGGCATAGTTGTCAGAGTATAGGTGAATATTTCACAGATATAGTGGGAATATCCAGAATGGCTTTGCAATATGTCCAAACGGCTTTGCCCTATTGACTCCATTTGCTGGTTTTGACCTAGTCTGAAGACTTAGCAGGTGCTTTCTACACCTCATGTTCCTCATCATCAATGGCTCGTCAGTCTCTGAGGAATCACTTGACTCCAGAGAACTGCTGGGCCGTGGAATGAACAGCCATGCAGCCCTTTAAAAATACTGTATGCACCTCCAGGTCAAAATGTCTTTCATTCACGTACTGCAAGAGGCTACATTTTCATTCCAAGAACGACTTTTGATTTTTTTAAACTATGTTTTCAGAATGGAAAAAATGTGGAAAGATACGGTCTTCTGGGGGAGTAGATCATCCCTGGGAATGACTTGGAATGAGTTTTCCTGATGAGTTATGAGAGCATGAAGACATATCCTGTTTTCCTTCTCCATTCTGAGAGATTTCACATAGATGCCTATTTGCTCCAACTCATTCATTCTGTTTGCACTCCTTTTTCTAAGACATCTGAAAGGAAACATTGGCTCAAAGGTTCCATCCCAGGTGTGATGAGGATTTTTGGAAGGATAGTTCTTGTAGAATGTGATTATTGCCTGCATTTCATTTTTCCTTTCTAAGGAATTCCAGAATGAGTGATCCACTCTCCACATCCCAGATGTTGTTGTAAACCAGAATTTTGGAACATTTGAACTAAAATGCAATCCCCTAAAGTTCAACTGAGTCCCAGCTCTCAAACCAAATGCTGACAAAAATGTATTTGTGCAACGGTTCACATGACTTCCTCAGTGCACTGCGTTCCGGGCTGTGTGACTCAGTCCCAAATGAACTGACACACCGTACTGTAAATTTTATAACAACCAAACACCAGGATGCTAGAAACGAGGCCCTGGTTCATATGTTTTGAAAGAAGGAAGTTCTGGAAACATCCTTTAATGTTGATTTTTATAAGACCTTTAAGCAATGTTGTTTAAAAAAACACCTAGAAAAAAACCTTAAAAGTTCAAGTCTGTTAAAAAAAGTTTCCTACATAGCATTGGCGATCATTTCAGTAAGACTAGTATTTTGAAGAACACATCTTAGGGGATGGATATTAGTCATTATTATCTCGTCCAAATTTAAGCAGATCATTTTGGGAAATGTAAATATCCATGATTTAAAAGCATTCAAGAGACAGGCCAATTCATAATTAATAAAAAATGCTTTTGAAGGTTTACATGCAATCTTCAATGTCAGAATTTAACGCGTGCAGATCTCAGTTTTCCATTCCTCCTTTTGCCCCCCATTCACCTGTGTTTGTCTAATGGAAACCAGTTACTACAGCTCTGGTTACACATCTGTTTCATGCATGTGCGATTACAAGCCGTTTTAGCAACTAGTAAAACTACAGGTGTCTGGGTTTTAATGTAACCATTTTAAAAGAGCAGTTCATGGGCCTCTGATTATTATTTTTTATAGCTGGCAGTGTTCCTACCATCGCCTGCCAGCTCAGGAGTTAAACGTAACTCTGTTGTTCTCTCATCTGGTAGAATCTCTGAAACCATTTGTAAATTGATTTTTTAAACTCTGAATCCATACTTCTGAGTACAGCTATCATTGTATTCTGCACGACAACCTCTACTGCTGTTTCCACATGTGTCTCCAGCAACAAAAAACGAACTGGCTTTTGAGTGCTGGGTGTTAGAGTACTAAGTGTGTGTATCTATTTGGCTTGCTTACTCCTATAACATAATAAAGACTGCAATTACCATCACATCACTTTGATAAGTAATGTTGACACATGGTTTCATAACAGCTGTAGACTGTCCATCGGTGCCCTTACAATCAGAGGTTCAGTTCTGTATAAACGAAAAATTTGATTTGGAGATTTCTTCATTTTACCTCTCATCATCTAAGTGCAGCTGGAAGATATAAAAGTTCCAAGAACTATTGTAACAACTACTGAAATCCGTTATTTACAGATCAAATACTCAAAGAACCCATTCATCTGCTCTTAGAAGGGAAAGGTGTGTACGAATTACAAGGGGAGAAGACTGACTTGCAGATTAGTCTAATTAAATGACATTGGGGTTTAAAATTTGTAAGAATCCTGGACAGTGCCACCAGACTCAGCACACATTATAGGAGGTACAAGTCAAAATCAATTACGAATTTGACTTTGCTTCATGGTAATGGAGACACGTCGCACTGCTATATTTAAAGCTCTGGTGACATTTCTATTACAAATATAGGCATCATTTTCCAGGGATTTATTGCTTAGCCATAACAATTTTTAGACAGGATCATTTATGAAATTCTAGGACTTGGGTCCCAAACAAGATATTTTTATTGACTTCTTTTAAATTAATAAACAGAGATTAAATGTTCCGGATGAATGAAAACAAATTAATAGTGGTAATTGTGAAAGTTTCCTTTATTAAATAAAGTTTAGCTGTTTCACAGAAGCATTGGAGACTGTAGTTAATTTCCTGGTAATATATTTTCATTTGCCCTTTATCCATAACAGCATGATGATGTTTCTATGGCAGAGATGGAACCTAGGATTGATGACACCCCAAACATTTTAATCCTCCATATGCTAATTAGTTACTCCAAATTAGAGAAAAATGTCCTTCTATCTTACGATAGCTTTAAAACACAAAATAAATGAAGACACACTTTCTAGGATACGTGGGAATTTGACTCTGGCATTATTTTGAATGCTGTTTTAAATCCCTGATTAAAATCCTCAGTAGTCATAATTTTTAAGGTGCTCCAAACTCTGTTTCCAGCTTCCCTTTCCTCCTCAGGTTCCACTGCTTCTCTTTGTGAGTCCTACACTACAGCTAAGCTAACTCCCAGCAGCTTCTCAGACACACTCCCAGCCCCCGTTGAACCACCACCGCCTCCAAAAATGTTTCCTGATCTTCCTCACATAAGTAACTTCTTACCCATGAACATCAAATATACTTGTTTTTTTTACAGTAGCTACTTATGTATGTATTATCTGTGTCCTGTATACCAAAGAGGCACTCAATCAAAGTGTGTTGGTCACATAAATAAATGAATTAATAAATATCTCCCATTGGAGACATCTCTTTTTGGACTTGTGCTTTCTTTTAGGGTCAGGCAATAGATAACAGAGTATGACACAGAATTATGTTATGTAGCTAGGTAACATGTATGTTAGCACTGTATCCCAAATCCCAACCCATCTCAAAGTTAATAACATTTTGAAAAAAGTATAATGTAAGCAAATTTGATTCTCTCTCATAGGTCAGACTCTTCTTATTCTTCAAGCCTAGAAATACTACCTTGCGTTATAATGTATCTGAAATGGCATCCTTACCTGGCCCCTGCCCTTCCTGCATTATCTCTTGACAGCAAATACTTTCCTAACAGTCTCTTTGATTCCAACCTGATCCATCCTTCTTGGGCTGTCAGAATGAACTTCCTACTATTCAGATGAGAGGATGTCAGTCCCCTGCTTAGACATCTTTGATGACTCAAAGTAAACTTCTGACGGTCTACACATACACTTCAGATCCCTTTCTCTGTCATTCAGTGCTTTCCATCCTCTGCTCTCAGGGTGCCTTCCCCTGCTCCATTCCCTCACTTCCCACCATGACAAACTTCGCCCTCCTGGAAAATTCCATTCTATCTCCCTTCTATAGACAGCAGCACCTTTCCTCCCTTTTCCTCCTCTGATCCTTTCAGTCAGAACACATTGCATTTCAATTATATCTGTTTTATACACCTATCACTGTGCCAAGCCCTGTGGTGAGTACTTGCATTTTCATCTCTACCAGACTACATGTATGCTCCTTGAAAATAGGAACCGTATCACCACCATGTTTGTATCTCTTTGCATCAATAATGTTTTCTCATGTGGCTTTTTACACAGTAGTTCATCGCCTTGTGATGAATTCACTCACACCTTTTAGGTGTCTAATGTACTTTAATGAGAATTGTATTCCTAGGATAAATAAATAGCTTCAGAAAATTCTGATCAACAATCATAAGTTAATAATATCTTTAATTGATGAAGATTGAATGGTTGGCAGATTTGAGTGAATTACCTCTGTGTCAGTTCTTTCTTGCATAAAATCTATTGATTAATTAGGAAAAAAGGAAGCTTGATGTTTAATTTTTTTAACATTTATATTTATTTTTGAGACAGAGACAGACAGAGCATGAGCAGGGGAGGGGCAGAGAGAGAGACACAGACAGACAGAGAGACACAGAATCCGAAGCAGGCTCCAGGCTCTGAGCTGTCAGCACAGAGCCTGATGCAAGGAAGTTTGACATTTAGCATCTAAATTCTTTTCTGGAATCTAGGGAAATTTGGAATCGAGTGGTCTCTGCATGGGTAAGTATAATAGTACCTTTAGTGCTGGTACTTTTATTTAGGTTTGGAAACTCAGGTGGAGTATAATACCTATGGAGTAAGTGATGATCTCATTCTCTATGGCAATAATCTACCTTTCAGAAAAGGTCAAACAAGCTCCTTTATTTTTTTTTATTAACCTTTTTATTTTGAAACAAGCTCCTTTTGTAGAGAACAAAAGTAGGCTTGAATTTAACTTTGCTGGTTGTCTGGACTGTAAAAATGAAAGTATAAGCCAAGCCATCAAATGAAAAGAAACAGGGGGTCTCTTTCATTTGGAAGAGAAATTGTAAAACACTGCTCACACCAGGCATTTATTCATTTTTATATTTAATACATTTTAAGAGTTGCTATTGCAACTATAATATTTTAAATAATTGTGTGTGTGCGTGTGTCTGTATGTGTGTGTGTGTGAGAGAGAGAGAAAGAGACTAAGGCTAAGATTCTGAATGTAGGATGGATAGCTAATTCTCAAGATGCAAAAACCCAAGCACTTTTACATATAAAGTCTTGTATCAGTAAAGTTTTATACCTCCCTAAGGAGATATTCTAGCACATGCCTAATGTTAGATTTCTACAGAGGGAAAGTGAACATTCCTGTAGGTGGGACAGAACTCGTCAATGACATTGGAGGTGAAGATAGGGGGATTATTTTAGCCTGATAATCCTGGAAAATCTGCATTATGGCATTTGGCAGTATGAAACTGTGCTCAATTTATCTTATGGATAGGAATACAATACCCAGAGAACGAAAATAACTTCTCTAGACAGGGGCCAATTTGGACCAAGAGTTGTAATTTTCTCAATGCCCAATTTTTATCATAGCTCATTCTTCTCGCCATTATAAATTTGGGGGTTTTCCTCCTTGGTAAACACTGTGATCTATCCCTTTAATTGATTTTATTCCCTTCTGAGCTTGGCAGCAAGTTGGAGGTAAGCACAGCTGCCTGACTGCTGAGCATGCTTCCAGATGCTTTCAGATTGAGACAGAAGCTCTTTTATCCTGTAAACTCCAGCTGAATCAGGAGGCCAGAGGTCAGGACTACCTGTACACATTTTCTTTAACATCTCCAGCCAGCTTTGCTGACAGAATTGTATGGTTCCACATGTCCTAATTCAAGAGAGATTTATTTATCCAGGGATTATTGGTGAACTACAGCATGTTGGAAGTATCACGAAGCTCTATAAGTGAGTCAACTAGACCTAATTTCAAAGAAGGTATTACTTTGCATATTCTTTATAACAGTGCTATCCAACAGAACTTTCTGTAATTATGGAGACATCCCGTATTGGTGCTATTCAATATGGTAGCCATTAGCAACATGTGACTACTGAGCACTTGAAATGTGGCTAGGGAGACTGAGGAACTGAATTTTAAATTTTATTTAAATAGGCACATGTGATTAGTGGCTACCATACTGGACAGAGCAGCTCTATAATAAATATGTGGTTGAAATATTACAGGGACAAAAGTTTTATAAATGGTTGATAGTTATTAGAAGTAACTAGTATTTATTATATTTAATAACTGACATATATATTCCTTGATAAATCAATGTAATGGGATGAGTAATAATGATCCATGTGATATATGGCTGAATTATTCATTGAAACTATAGTGTTGCAGTCAAATAATGAACTTGTTTCCAACATTTCTGTTATTTTAGAGAGTCAGATCATGTTTTAGAGAACAAAAGGATCTGGAAGCAGAGGATTTAGATATGAGTTTGGCTCTAACCTTGGGCAATTAAAAATATTTATTTGAATTTATGTTCTTTTCTTTTTAATATTGCCAGCCTCCTTTTCATTTTCTCTTCCTTTCTGTATCGGTTAGCTATTACCTCATTAATGCTGCATAAAATCCACTCCAAAATGCAGTGGCTAAATAGAACAGTCATTTCTTCTAGTTCATGCACCTGTGTTTGGCCAAACTGCAGATATTTAGTAGATCTAGGCAAGGCTCAACTGGTGTTGGCACAAGCTGCAAGTGAGTCCGGATCTGCTCCATGTGTCTAGCATAATCCTGGTCCCTGGGGGCTGGCTTGAACATGTTATTTTCATGATGATGGTAGAAATGCAGAAGACAAGTCCAATTGCTCAATCTCTGATAATTTCAGTTCTGCTAACATCTCATGACCTCATAAGATGATCTCATAATCAAGTCACACGATCAAACCCAGCATCCATGGAAGAGAATATTATACTACTCCCATAGGGGTACAAGGAGAGAGTGAATATTTTCCAGTCATCTAATTGCTTGGCCACACTCTCTAAAACCCCATCTTCCCAAATTAATTGGTATCTACCACTCGATAAGCTCAGTGTTCATTTGTAAAAGAAGAATAATAGTAATAATGGCACTTCACGGCATTATTTTAGAATTGCTTAAAATCTTAGACAAAGAGCTGTTTAAAAACTAAACTATAGCAAGTGAAAAAATAGCCATAATTATTTTAAGGACTATTATCCCCCATCATAGTTGCCACTTTATAAACAGAACACACTTTAAAAAATACATTTCCTTATCCTACTCTGGATGATGAAATTTAACTTAAACCTATAATTTTCTATACCCAATCAAAGAACTCATCCATTGACATTAAAGGAAACAAGTCAGTTACCTGCTAGAATGGATATTGTTACTGAGTCTCCAGTATTCATTCTATAGCTTAGAAGTAAGAGGCAGCAGTGTGGTTATAAAAACTGACCCCTGCTTAAAGAATGGACCAGGTTGGTCTAAGGATAGTCCCATTCTTTTTGTTAGTGCTTTGTTTGGAAATAAATGTGTAATGTGGTTTTATCTAGTGAGATCCAGCTAGAGGCTATTGGAGGCTTCTCCTTAGAAGAAGGAGTTTTTGTTAGAAGAGAAGTTTTCCTCTCTTGAAAGAGTTATGGGAAACCATTCTTTCTCCTGCTAAATGTGAGTGAAGAAGCAATTTGTCGTTGTTGCCGTTAGTAGGCATCCTGCAATTCTGGGTCAGAGAAAGGCTGAGTTAAGAGAATCACAGAGAAATAAAACTGCAGCCCTGATAGGACTTTGCCCATAGGGTATTCTACCTGTGAACTTTGAATTATGTGATTTATTAATTGTGCTAATCATTTAAGCCTCCTTGAGTCAGCATTATGTGTCTTCATTCTCTTTTAATTATACATGCTACTTCATTACTTCCTTCCCCGTTCATTCAGTCATTCATTCATTCATCTGATATGATCACATGAAGGTCAGTAGAGCACATAGGCCATTCTGAGTATTAGGAAAGATGCAAAATAAATTTAAGAAATGAATTTTTAGCAATTTTGCATAAAATTGTGAAGTGAATTTATGCTTTAACAAAATCCTCTATTTCAAATGCTTGGCAGCTAAAGATGGAATTTAAAAAAAAAGAAAACCAAAATGATATAGCTAGGTACAAAAATGAGTAAACATATCTGTAGATCACAAATAAAACAGGAATATAAAGAGTGATCAGGAATAGAAGTGCAGACCTGCCAGACTCTGTCTCTGGAAGCAGACAGAGGCAGCTTGGAGCCTACTGCATCAAGACAGAGGGCAGATCTAGCCAAGCCTACAGCTTGAAGCCAGGAACTGAGGTAGGCCCACCACCTTCTGAAATGAGATGGAAAAAAAGTTATTGCTGACTCACTGCCTGAAGTCATAGCTTTATGGGACTCTATGGGTCCAGACAGACAAGCAAAAACACTGCCTCAATGCAAGGAACTGAGCCAACCCATCTTATGATTAGATTTGAGGTATCTGAAATCATGATAGAGCACAAGAAAGGATAACACTCATATCACCTGGAAGTTGACTATGTGGCAGTCTCAACAATTGACTGGAAAGGGAGAACCCAGGAAGATAGACAGAAAGAGAAAAGGAGATAGAACACAGGGAGAATAGAAAAAAATTCTGCATTAAAAAATATCCAAAACAAGAAAATAAATCTAACGCTAAACAAAAGAATGAAATCGCCAAGCAGAACAGGAATTAATTTAATGGTATAGTCAGTAAAAGACTAAAATGAGAATATTTATAATGTTTAAGGAGATAAATAAAAGACTATATTCATTAAGAAGAAAAGATTATGAAACAAAGGCAGACAGAATTGAAACAGGGATAGGAAGTTATAAAAAAATAGGGATCTTACAGATAAAATTATAGCTACTTAAATAAAAGTAAAGCTCAGTAAATGTAGTAACATCTGTAAGTGGACAATTGGTGTTTTAGATGATGATACTGAGTAATAGCCCACATCTCATTACCAGAGCTTTAAGAAATAGATGTACCATGTCTTTCTTTCTCTATTTCAGAGAATAGAGAAGGAAGAAAAACTGCAACTTTGGTAGAAATATTAAAAGGAGAGTAAAGGAAGAAATATAAATTAATCATACTCATTAACATAGTTGCATGCATCCTAAATAAAATAATATCAAATTATATCTACTAGTGTATTTTTAAAAAACATGAACAAGTAGAGATTACTTTAGGAATATAAGACTCATTTAACATCAGAAAATATAGTAATGTAATTTGCATTAGCTGATGAAGAGATAAAAAGAATGTGATTATCTTAATAGATGCAGACAAAAGTTATAAAACTCTATATTTAAAAAACAAGAACAAAATATGGAACTCAGAGCAAGTTAGAAACAAAAGGATACTTTCCAAACTGGAAAAGTGAACTATGAAAAACTTCGAGCAAACATCATATATCTGTGAACCGTTAATTAGAAGGCTTTCACTATGGTTTGGAAAAAGGCAACAGTGGATGCCCACTATAAATACTCTTCAGTACTCTTTACTGGCAGTCCTAGGCAGTGCAATAAGACAAGAAAAAGTAATATGAGTAAATATAAATATACACATTGGAAGGGAAGAGACACCTGTTCTTATTTTAGGTAATATAATTGTTCTGTATAGAAAAATCAAGAAACTTTATAGACAGATCATTAGAACTAACAGGAGATTTTAGAAAGGTTGTTGGATAAAACATCAATATACAAAGATTGAGCAATGTTTCTCTCCACATGAAATAACCAATTAAAATATAATTAAACATGAGACATTCTAACTAGTAAAAAATACTATAAAGTAACTAAAAATATATTTAACTAAAAATGAGCAAGATCTTTATGGAGAATCTTACAAACATTATTGAAAGACACAAAAGAATGCCAGAATAAAAAGATAAACCAAGATCCTGGATAAGAAAAATTAAGATTGTAAAGACATGAATCCCTATCTCCACAATTGATCTATGAGTTAAGTACTATTTCAATAAAAAAAAATCTCAACACATGATTCTGAAACTACTAAGACACATACACAAAACACAAGAAAAATTAGTGTAATTCCAAAGAGTAATAAAATAGCAGAACTAGCTAGACTAGTTCAATAAATATGGCTATACTCATTGGATTTCCATGAAATGAGATGCTTAAAGATACCAGTGCTTAAAAATAAATTCTAGGGGGGATTAAATATCCAAATGTTAAGGAAATCTAATACCTTCAGGAAAAAAAAGAAATCTATCTTTGTGAGGGCAGATATCTTCCTTAAACAAATTGCAGAAAACATAAATCATAAAGGAAAAGATTTATGACAATACTAAAGTGTCAAATTATCATGAATAAAAGAAACCCAAAAGAAAAAACAACAACAACAACAAAAAATAAATAACCAGACACTGGGGGAAGATATTTGCAACTCAATAACTAACAGTTACTATCCATGGTACATAATGAGGTCCTACAAATCATTGAGAAGAAATAATCTAGTATAAAAATAGGCAAAGGATATGAACAATCAATTCACAGAATAAGTAACCCAAAAAGTCAATATATACATGAAAACATGCTAATGTCACCAGGAACTATTAGTATACCAATTAAAAACCAATCGGATAAGTAAGAAACAATTTGACAAGGAAATGAGGTAACAGGAATTTTCAGGATTTGTTAAAACCACTTTTGAGAGAAATTTGTCAGTCCCTAGTCAAGTTGAAGAGAATACCATCTCTGATTTATTTTTGCATCTGTGTATCACAGAAACTCTCATACTTTTGTACAAGGAAACCTATATAAGAATGTTAATGCGCTATTATATATCACTGTGGTTTGCCACAGGGAGGATGGGTTTTAAAAGTCGATGTTTTTATACAAAAGCAGTCCTTATAGCTCTTAAAATTAATGTATTTGAGTACCATGCAATTAATAATTAAATTTTAAGAACATTCTAAATAACAAAAGAAACAAGTGTAGAATAACGTATACACTATGGAACCATTTATATATAAAGTTTGACATCATGAAAAGAAATGCTATATATTGTCATTGAACATTTTTGCATGGGAATAATTAACACTAGATGGGGGGGGGTATTCAGGTTATTCGGATTCTAATTAATGGCCACCTCTGGGGAAGGAAATAGGAGAGTGGGATAGAGAAACAATAATTAGGCAGGCTTTGATATTTTAAAGATTATTTACATTATTTATTGAAAAGATCAGAAACAAGTGTAAAGGTATTAAGATTTGACACAGCTGGTGGAGAAAAGGGAGTTCCATATTCTCTGTTATTTGCTATGTCTGATATATTTCATGGAGAATATGAAGGAGAGGGGGTAAGATTTTCAGGATGGAGTGATGAATATGGATTTGTGAATGAAGAAAACATTGGAGTTCAAACAACATTACAAATAATGAGATTTCTGATAAAATTGTTGCCTGACTTCATGAGGTGTGTTTTTCCATGTCTTCCTCCTGTCCGTCACCTTCACCCACGTCCAGCTGAATATACACTTCTGGATTCAGACAAGTGGGGAAGGAGAAAATCGGTATTTCCAGGCACACTCTCTTTAGTGTGTGTGACTGGAATTCATTTGTCAAGACTACAGAAACAAAAGGTATTTCAGGTAGTAATTGTCTTACTGTTAAGGGGCTTTCAGGGACACCGACAACATTACAGGAATGTTTGAGCATCTTAGGGAAAAATAATAGAAGAGCCCACAAGCTTCGTGGGAAAGATTGGGAAATAGAGGTTTGTATCAATGTCTCTGAAAAAAAGAGATGCAGAGAGAATTCATGATATCCTCACGCCTGCTCAGTCAGATATGGCAGGGCCAGGGGATAAGCCTGGTTCTCCTCATGGGTCAGTTCAAGTGTTCTTCCCACGGGTGACAATCCTCTATGCAGTACTGCCCGTGTTAGGTCAGGCTCTAGTCCAAATACCTGGAGGAGGCAAGCTGAGCCAACTCTGGATGCCCAGGCAGTATATTTTGGTAGCAAGAACACGGGACTTAAAGTCATCTATCTGTTTTGAGTCGTGGAGAGACTACTTACTGGCTTATAGCGTTGTCTTCTTCTTCCATAGAATGGAGTTGCATGAAAAACATCTATCCAGGCAGAGATTACTTCTTGACCTCATACTTTCAGGTCCAGGTGTAGTTCATGTCGCTTGTTCTAGCCATAGAACAAGAGCAGAGGTTATATATATCATTTCCAAGCCAAGGAGCTTAAATGCATAAATGCTTATTCCACTCCCTCTTGCCCCATCTGCTAAGTGGATGCAGAAGATTTGAAGACTACAGAAAGGTGAAGTGACAGGCGAAAAAGCCTGGATCACTGAATCACTTCACGGATGACTCTCCACCAATCAGGAACGCCTGTATGAGGCTGTAAGATAACAAATAAATAAGATCCATTGTATTAAGTTGCAAAAATTTTTGTATTTGTTGCGGCTGCTGGCATTACCCTAACTAGTGCAAGTTCGATGACTTTTAATGTGTCCTTCACTTTTCTGTGCATCAGTTTCCTGCAAAGAGAATAATAGTCCCTAGCTTTATACAGGATTATTGTAGGTTTCCAATGTGATGTAAAAAGGTGCTTTATAAACTATAAGATGGCATTATTACTATCTCTGAAGCAAATTGAGGGCAGCCACTTAGAGCTCCACAATTTAAATATCCCCCTAGTGATTATAGGGAGCAGAATAGGAATCATTCTGCAGCTGCCAACAAAATGGAATCAACTTTAGCATTTAATCACATCACTCTCTGTAATTCCTTAAGCTTCATGCTTGCTTCGCGTTAGTGACACCTTTTCAATCAATCAATCAATCAATCAATCAAATAACCTATAGTTATTCGGTACCTGCCATGCTCAGAGTATGCAGTTAAGCTGTTCCTAATTTTTATCCATTTAGTTCCAATGACTAATATTGGCCTTGATGTCTGTTTCCCCATTTATGGAGAAAAGGATGAAGGGCATACAAAATAAAATAAAATTAGCAATAATCCCACTTCAGTGATAATCACCCATGGAGGTGAATATTTTTTGCCTTTTGTTTTCTATACATATGTAAAATTTTAATGCAATAATGGGGACCGTAGTCCACATACAGCCTTGCAAATACGCCTTTTCACTCAAAATATCATGGACTTTTTTTGCAAGTCAATAAATACAGAACTACATAATCATTTTTAGTCGTTATAAGGATTTTACTATTTGGATATTTGACTATTCAACCAACTATTGATAAACATCTAGGTCACTTAATGATTTTCAATCTTACAAATGACACTGCAACATTATTTTTTGTGCAGGTACAGATCCTTGGCATATCTGTTTGACTAATCCCTCAGGGAAAATATCCTAACATTTGCATTTCTGCATTAAAATACATGCACGTTTTTAAGTTTTTTTTTTTTAATTTTTTTTATTCAAGTGCCCAATTACTCCAGAAACAGTTTTGCCTTTCTATTTTCCAATAAGGCTAAGTATTTACCTTTCTATTTTAAATTCCCTGTATATGAGAAGGTGAAAAGGCAATTAGCACCTTGTGCAGTGTTATTTATTTATTTTGGCCTTTACACCTTAGAACATATCCCAAGATGTCCTCACTTCCCTCTCCATGCTCCCCCTCCAGGAACTGAGCCCTTGTGCAGTTCCTTTGCTGCTGATAGGTATCCACGAAACCTGTGCACCCAGACTCTACTCCATACAAAATTATTCTTTGCCTCTTATTTCCCCATCTTTTTTGTTTCCCCATACAAAATTATTCTTCGCCTCTTATTCCCATCTTTTTTCTCCAGCAAAGCTGTATTGCTCATGGTGAAGGTTTATCTCATCTAATATTTAGGAGTGCCTTCTTTTAATTTAGGTAATTCACACTACGTGAATGTCATTCAACTGGCTTCATGGGTTAGCTCTCCCAACAGGCTTTTCCTAAAGGATTATTTTGGTGAAAGACTTCTTTCAGTTCCAAATACAAAGTTGTAGCTATACAACAAGGCCTTACTTATAAGTATTTTGGAATTTATATTCATGCCATTGAGTGTCTTCCAAACTACCAATAAAAAAATATCTAACAGCTCCTTTCTGAGTGGCTAATCATTGTGTTTTATAGGCCAGAACAGGCCTAATCAATAAATAATGCATTAATCAGTTGTAACATTTTTCATGATGTGGAGGTTGTAATCAAGATGATCATTGTTAAGTGAGACTGATCTCCCATTGCACATGTGATAGTTATTTCTTCTCCGACAAAACAAAGAACATGCAATCTAGCACTCACAAATTTTATAATTCAAATGAAACAACACAGATAATAAATGCAGAAAATGGTATAGGAAATAAGTATATTCAAAATTAATATACATAAAACATCTCAACTATCATATTTCACTGACTGAACTGTATATTGACCCTCTCTTGGTGTGAAAATGCACTCTAGTGCAATTTACTGGTTATATCATACTACTTGGAAAGTAAAAATGAATTAAAGATTTCTTTGCATTTATTTTCATCAGTCTCTAGGTAAGTACAATTAAACAAGAATATAGAGGTAATTGTAGAATTCCCTACAATGTAAAATACATTCTGAACATAAATATGGCCCTTAATAGAATGTGGGCGTTTGTTAGACAAACTGGCATCATTTGTCAGAAACGTTTAAACAGCTCTGTTCTCCCCCCAACCCAGCTTTATCGAGATATAGTTGACATATAACATTATTTAAGTTTAAGATGTACAGTGTTATTATTTGATATACGTGTATATTGCGAAACAATTACTGCAGTAAGATTAGCCAACACCTCTGTTACCTTACATAATTACTTTGAGTGTGTATGTGTGAGAACATTTAACGTCTACTCTCTTAGCAACTTTCAGTATATAATATGGTATTGTTAACTATAGTAACCATACGATACATTAGATCTTCAGAACTTATTCATCTTATAACTGAAGTTTTATACCCTTTGATCACCGTCTCCTACTTCCCTTACCCTACATTCCTGGGCAACCACCCATCTACTTTTGTTTCTATGAGTTCAGCTTTTTAAGAGTCCACGTGGAAGTGAGATGATACAATGGGTGTCTTTCTCTGTCTGACTTATTAGCAAAATGCCCTCAAGTTTCATTCACGTTGTTCCAAATGGCAGGATTTACTTTTTTATGGCTGAATAATGCTCCACTTTATATTCATGTATACACAACACACACGTGAACACATACACACACACACACACACACACACACACACACACACATGCACACACATATTGCATTTTCTTTATCCATTCATCCATTGAAGGATACTTAGGTTGTTTCTTTGGTTCTGTGTTTTTGTTCTGGTGAATGATGCTGCAGTGAACATCAAGGTACAGATATCTCTTTGAAATAGTGATTTCATGACCTGAAGTGGGATTGCTAGACCATAAAACAGTTCTATGTTTTATTTTTTGAGGAACCTCCATACTATTTTCCATAGTTCTTATACCGGTTTATATTCTCACCAACATGGCACAATAGATATCTCTTCTCTACAGCTCCACCAGCATTATTATCTCTTGTCTGTCTGATAATAGCCATTCTAACAGGTGCGAAGTGGTATCTCACTGGTTTTCATTTGCATTTCCCTGATGATTGATTAATGATGTCAAGCACCTTTTCGTGTATCTGTTGACCACTTGTATGTTTTTGGAAAAATGTCTATTCAGGTCCTTTGGCCCATTTTCTTAACTGATTATGTGTCTTTTGCATTTTCTTTGCTGTTTTTTGTTTTTGCTATTGGGTTGTGTATGTTACTTATGTTTTTGGGATATTGAAACCCTTTATCAGATTGTGGTTTGCAAATATTTTCTCCCTCTTCATAGGTTGTCTTTTATTTTGTTGCTTGTTTCTGTTGCTATATAGAAGCTTTTTAGTTTAATTTACTCCTATTTGTTGATTTTTGCTTTTGTTGCTTGTGCTTTTGGTGTCATATCCAATAATCATTGCCAAGACCCATGTCAAGAAGCTTTTTCTCTATGTTTTCTTCTAAGAGTTTTACGGTTTCATGTCTTACATATATGTCTTTAGTCCATTTTAATTTTTGTGAGTAATAAAAATTAGGGATCTAATTTCATTCTTTTGTATATGAATATCGTTTCCCCACCACATTTATTAAAGAGACTGTCCTTTTCTCATTGAATGTTCTTGACTTCCTTATCAAATATTAGTTGACTGTATATGCATGCATTTATTTCTTTTTTTTAAATTTTAGGTTATTTATTTTTTCTCTCTTTTCTTTTCTTTCTTTCTTTTTCTTTCTTTTTTTAATTTATTTTTTTCATTTATATCCAAGTTAGTTAGCATATAGTGCAACAATGATTTCAGAAGTAGATTCCTTAGTGCCCCTCACCCATTTAGCCCATCCCGCCTCCCACAACCCCTCCAGCAACCCTCAGTTTGTTCTCCATATTTAAGAGTCTCTTATGTTTTTGTCCCCCTCCCTGTTTTTTATTATTTTTGCTTCCCTTCCCTTATGTTCATCTGTTTTGTGTCTTAAAGTCCTCATATGAATGAAGTAATTATGATATTTGTCTTTCTCTGACTGACTAATTTTGCTTAGCATAATACCCTCTATTCCATCCATGTAGTTGTGAATGGCAAGTTTTCATTCTTTTTGATTACCGAGTAATACTCCATTGTATATATATATACCACATCTTCTTTATCCATTCATCCATTGATGGACATCTGGGCTCTTTCCATACTTTGGCTGTTGTTGATAGTGCTGCTATAAACATTGGGGAGCATGCATTTATTTCTGGGCTCTTGATTCTGTTCCATTGGTCTATGTGTCTGTTTTTATGCCAGTAGCATACCATTTTGATTACCATTGCTTTGTAATATAGTTGAAATCAGGAAGTGTGATTATCTCTAGTTCTGTTCTTCTTTCTCAAGATTGCTTTGGCTATTTGGGGTCTTTTGCGCTTTTATATGATTAGCATTATTTTTTCTATTTCTGTGAGAAATGCCACTGGAATTTTGACAGGGATTAAGTTGATTCTCTAGATGACTTTGAGTAGTGTGGACATTTTAGCAATATCAATTCTATCCATGTCTAATAAGATATCTAATATCTCCTACCCATAAACAGGATATCTTTCCACCTATTTGTGTCTTTCTTCAGTTTATTTTATCAATGTCTTTAAACAGTTATGTTCTTAATTATAAAACAATCTTTTAGTGGACTTAACTTGTTTACAATATTTGTAGACCTTTTACAGGAAATCTATCACTAAAAATTATTACTAATTCATAGTTTTTAGTTACGTGAGTTTTGCTATGTCTAGCTGGGTGAGAGGTAATTGGAGTTTGGGATATTAAAATGTAATTCTTTGACTCATTATGGTAATGCAAGTAATCAGAGGAGTATTCATGGTTTTTGTATATGTGATAACAGATTTTATATCATGTAGGATAACAGTATCATCAATACTAATACTGTATTTTATTGAGAAAGGCAGTTAGAGATTGTGGTAGCAACCATAGAAACTAATACAGATTTTGGTAACTACCTGGAAGCAGGGTGCTGACATATTAAATACCTAAAAATGTGGGAGTGACTTTGAATTGGTAATGGGCAGAGGCTGGATGAATTTTGAGAAGGATCATAGAAAAAGCCTGAATTGCTTTGAACAGACTGTTAATAGAAATATGGATGTTAATCTCTTCACTACTGAGAACTCAGAAGAAAGGGAGAAGCCTGGTAGAGAAAACATATATCACCTTAGAGAATACCTGAATGTCATGAACAGACTGCTGGTAGAATTATGGTCATTACAGGCATTGCTGGTGAAGGCTCAGAAGGAAATCAGGAACATGCTGTTAGAAACTGGAGGACAGGAAGTTTTTGTTCTACAGTGGTGGAAAGCTTAGGAAAATGTGCCCTGCAGTTATGTGGAAAGCAGAGCTTGTAAATGATTAACTTAGATATTTAGCTGAAAAGATTTCCAAGCAAAGTGTTGAAGGTGCGGTCTGGTTTCTCTTGTTGTTGAGAATAAAATGTAGGAGGAAATAGGTAAACAGAGGGAAGACTGACAAACAAAAAGGAATCGTGGCTTGACCTGGGAAATGTTCAGCCTATCGAGATTGCAAAAGATGCTAGCATTAATCCATTCGAGGCCAGGAAACCGGGGAGAGAAGAAACTGAGGTGTGACTGGAAAACCTTTTGTTAGGATCTCAAAAAGATTAAGAGGCCAGAGTATTCATTCACACAAAAGGCTCTTTGAGAAGATTAAGTATGTGACTCCTAGATCCCCTCAGCCAGCCCAACAGAAGCCAAATAGAAATGGGATGATCCAGGATAGACTTGTAGGAAAGCTGTGTACAGAGTGACAAACATGGGAGACCACAAAGTTCTTAATAAATTTACACCACCAGAAACACTGTCAGTTTGCACTGAGAGGGACAGAGAGAATACAAAGTGAAAAAAGGCTGTTGAATCCCTAACATTTTATAAGCAGGAAATGGGTTGATAAAACCCTTCAGTTACAAATACGTGTAAGTATTTCAGAGAGGTATCTCCTGAAGACTCAGGGCTTCCTTCCATGTGGTCTCTGTACCTCATCCAGATTAATGATCACTTGGGACATGGCATGTCTCAGCTTAGAATTGAAAATGGATACCCTCAACCTAAAGAATAATGCCTCAGCCTGGCACCCAGGGTTCTTTACGACCTAGCCCCAACTTACATAAGCAGCTTCTGGTTCAGAAAACAGTTTTTGAAATTCTTCCATGAATATTGCTTATCACAGCTTCCAGACCCGTTCCCGTGCCATTACCACACTGGGAATATACGTCCCGATCCTCTCTCTCTCCTCTCTAAGTCCACACCCAACAAGTCCTTTCTTGAGATAGTAATAGCTTCTTTTTTTGAAGTTTTAACTGCTCTTGTCACTCTAAGGAGATTAACTCCCTGAAGCTGACTATATCTTATTTTTTTAATCGTGCATGATTGAGGTATAATTTACATGCAGTAAAATGTTAAATGCATCTCAATAATCTTCCACTTATAATTATCTCCCAGATCAAGATAAAGAAGATTCCACTCAGCCCCAAATTTTCCTTTGTGCCCTCACTGGCAACCATTATTTTAATTTCTATCCTATATAGTTGGTCTGTTCTGAAATTTCATGGGAATAAAATCATACAATATGTACTCTTTTGTGTCTGCCTTCTTCTGCTTAATATCATATTTTTTAGATTCATCTTTGTTGATGAGTGTCTCAGTAGCCCTTCTATTAACTTTATTAGTAATTCACTGTTCAGTAACAAAGGAGAAAGAACTATTGATACATCCAATAACATGGAATGAGCCCCAGATACAATCAATAACATAGATATCCACGGATATCTACTCTCCTATTGAGGGACATCTGTGATGTTTCTAGTTTGGGGCTATTATGAGTCAAGGCCATCCTTTTTCAAGCTTTTTCTGGATATAGGCATTTATCCATTTTGAGTATATTCCTAAAATGGAATGCATGTATATGTTTAACTTTAGAAACTGCCAAGCAGTTTTCCAAAGTGGTTGTACCATTTTACAGTCTCACTGAGGATATATGAGCATTCCCTTTGATCTACATGCATACCAGCACTTGGTCAGTCTTTACAGCTTAGCATTTGAGTGGGTGTGTAGTAATATCCCTTTGTGGCTTTACTTTGCAACTCCTTGATTACTAGTGATTTGGTCTGTCTTTTAATGTTTTTTATTCATGGGCCATCCAAATGTCTTCTTTGGTGAAGTGACTATTCAAGTATTTTTTTCATTAAAAAAAATTGGTCATTTATAGTTTTAGTATTAAGTTTCTTTTTGCTAATAATTTATGGGAATTCTTTATATATTATATTCTGGATATGAGTTCTTTGTGAAATGTACCTATATATATTTTTTTTTTCTTCTTGTCTGTGGCTTGCCTTTACTAGTGTTTTCCAATTTTTTAAAAACAGTTTACAGCTAAAAAGGACTGTCATAGTATCTAACCTACTAAAGAACATAAATATGCATTTTTTTCATTACCTAATAAGATACTTAAGAAGTAAGATCAACAGGGGCGCCTGGGTGGCTCAGTTGGTTAAGCTTCTGACTTCCGGCCTAGGTCATGGTCTCGCAATTCGTGAGTTCGAGCCCTGTGTCAGGCTCTATGCTGACAGCTCAGAGCCTGGAGCCTGCTTTGGATTCTGTGTCTCTGTCTCTTTCAGCCCCTCCCCCACTTGTGCTCGCTCGCTCTCTCTTTCTGTCTATCAAAAATAAATAAAATGTAAAAAAAAAAAATTAAAAAAAAAGAAGTAAGATCAACAGAGATTCTTCTGGTAGAGGTTGCTCCTGTAGGTTTTAGTCTCCCTAAAGGCTGATTATAAAACTGTATTCTACATTTTACATCAGCCATTTATTTTCTAGATTATCTTAATTCTAGCAAATGATCACCATGAAAGTCTTTTGCTTTTGTTTTTGGTTGGTTGTCTGAGTCATTCATACCTTCACTCAGGCCCAATGAAGATGAGGTTATCTCAGCTGGCTCTAGGGCATGTCAAAAATCATGTTTTCAGATTTTTTACTCTTTCTTTTAAAACAAATTCTTAAAAATGGATGCTCTTAAATTGAGCAACTTTCTCTTATAACAGCTGAGAGTTTGAGAGACACAGTCTGTTGAGGGTGGCAGCTGCCATAGTAACAATAACATTGGGTCCATTGGGAAGCCCCTTAATTCCATGAATATCAAGTGGTTAAATGATACACTAGTGGGGGCGCCTGGGTGGCTCAGTCGGTTAAGCGACTGACTTTGGCTCAGGTCACGATCTCGTGGTCCGTGAGTTCGAGCCCCGCGTCGGGCTCTGCGCTGACCGCTCAGAGCCTGGAGCCTGTTTCAGATTCTGTGTCTCCCTCTCTCTCTGACCCTCCCCCGTTCATGCTCTGTCTCTCTCTGTCTCAAAAATAAATAAGCGTTAAAAAAAAAATTAAAAAAAAAAAAAAAAGAATCCAGAGGTTGATTTGAAAAAAAAAAAAAATGATACACTAGTGACTTCTGAAACCTAGTGATGATTTGCCTGGATGCTTGTTTTATAGTGAACAGAAATAACATGATCTCATTTCACATAAATAACCCTGGGGATGTCCGTACCTGTGACTGAATGGAGAGCAGTTAGAGCTGGGAATGTGACCCCATCAGGAAGAAATGCGGTTGTTTCAAACTATTGATGCTGTTAGTGTGAACATCCAGTTTTTCCTCTCTGGTTATATTGCTTTGGAGTCAGAGGACAATGACTGCTACAGAAATTAGAGTCCCAAAAGGAGAAAGAGGAAGAGGAGGAGACTGTGGGAGATAATGCAAATGATGAATGATAATGATAGCAAACACAAGGATGTCAAAGGAATTAAGACTTCGAAACCATTAAAGTTATTTGCTTGACTTTTTTGGTAATTTAGAAATCCATTCTCCATCATACTTTCAATCACCAAATGATGGGACATGAGTTGGGCCTAAGTTAAGTGGCTTGATAAATTTTACTTTAACTTAACAAATATGTGAGTGCCAGGTGAATATTACTGAGTGTCATGGAGATGGTGTGTTGAGACACATGTGTGATGAGACAGACCTGTTTCTTGCCCTTGGAACTTGGTCTCTTGGGGAAGACAAGTAATGTGAACGAGAATGAGTGTTAGAGCATTCAAAAGCACTGAGGGAGCTTGGGTACTTGGGTACCAATCTTAGAATGGGAGTACAGGGAATACCTACCTAAGGTAGAGTCACTAAGTGGAACATGATTATTAATAGCACGTAGCCTGGTGGAGGTGGGATGGAGGTGTGGAGGATAAGAGAACGGGGTGAAGAATTAGTGAAAGGGCGACATTGAAAGAGAGTCTCATTTGTTCAACTTTTAGTGTATTCTTATTAAAATTTGATTCGATGGTGCATTTTAACTTTCATGAAAAACTGTTACATAAACACGCTACATGACAAAGAACTTTCACTCAAAGATCACAGTCCCTTAATATATACTATTCAATTGGTGCCTTCTCACAGAAACTTCCTCTCGGGTGTCTGTGTCCACCGCACATGGGCCTCCCTCAGCACTCCTCTCTCACCTGATCTCCCATGCAGATACTGTTGTTTTCTTATTACTCTCGTGTGTCTGTGTCTGTGTGTTTCTAATGGTGAGGATTCCATTAGACTTTCCAGGATAAGGAAACCTGAAGACAAATCCCTTAAATTACCTTGGAAGTTTGTAAAAAAGAAAAATTGAAGGGATACCTGGGTGGCTCAGTAGGTTAAGCGTCCGACTTCGGCTCGGGTCACGATCCTGTGGTTGGTGGGTCTGAGCCCTGAGTCAGGCTCTGTGCTGACAGCTCGGAGCCTGGAGCCTGCTTCAGATTCTGTGTCTCCCTCTCTCTCTCCCCCTTCCCCACTCGTGCTCTGTCTCTGTCTCTCTCTCTCTCTCAAAAATAGATAAACATTAAAAATTTTTCTTCTTGGGGCTCCTGGGTGGCTCAGTCAGTTAAGTGTCAGACTTCAGCTCAGGTCATGATCTCATGGTTCATGGGTTTGGGCTCCACATTGGGCTCTGTGCTGACAGCTCGGAGCCTGGAGCCTGCTTCAGATTCTGTGTCTCCCTCTATCTCTGCCCCTCCCCCTCTCATGCTCTGTCTCTCTCAAAAATAAACATTAAAAAAATTTATAAAAAGAAAAATTGAAGAAGATGTCTGAATTAATTCTAATTTTTTCCTGATGTCCTAAAGCTTCTTCCTCACTTCATAGTTAGAAGAGACATATAATGTCACAGAAATTATATAAAGTGGTGATTGCTATAGATGGCTTACTGTATTTTTCCCCCTTTAACGCACACTGTATTTTACCTTAACTGGCATTATCATAATTAATTTCTTTATATTTTTTGAGCCCATAAAACCAACTTTGTCTTAAACCTATCTATATTATTTGTTCCTGAGATATATCTCCATGTCTCTCCCTGCATTTATAGCAAATCCATGCAATAGTCAACAACTGGTCCCTCCTAGAATGCCCTAGGTTCACCTTCATTTCTCTGCAGTGACAAATGACTTTCTTCCTCCAAAGCACCTTATACTTTTTTTCAAACAGCAGACTTGAAACCAGAAAACTTATAAGGCTAAGCAGAATGAGAAGTCTCTGTGAAGGAGGAAGGAATCAAAGGGGCAATGTTCAAGTGGTGATTTCTTTTTTGAAAGAATATTTCACAGATTCTTTAGATGCTCAAAAAGTTTGTAAGTCTTTCCTTCATACACTTACCAAAAACATAGCAGATGCGTTAAAAAAGAGGTTGGATATAAGAAGCCAGGAATGTATAACTGTGCATGGACAGAGAAAATGTAGAATAATTTTTAAAAACTTAACCTATTTTAGTTTTCTCCTGCAATCTCTCTGTTATTATGGATGCATTTAATTTTTGATCATTTATTAGACATTGCTTTGCTATAACTTGAAGAAAAAATAATATGCTGATATTTAGGTCCATTAAAAAAAATCTATTTGCAAGAGGGGAACAAAGGTATTAGATAGGCCCCCAAGTAATAGAAGGTACATTACTTTATGAATTACCACATCTAATAAAAACTGACTTCTTGGTTATTCTTGGCCTGGGACTAGCCTTCTCCATTCCAGCTGCTGTGTGATGCGGGCAGGTGAAGGGAACGTATTTTCATGGCACTTTAGGACTTATGATAACTACAATTCCTTGAGGTTCCTGTAATTAAAAAGCATGTAAGAGTGAGGAAAGAGAGAGAAAAGACTTCTCTGGAGAAGAGACGGGGATTGTATGGAAGACCGTGGAGGAGGTCAGGGAAGGTTCTGTGGGCCTGGAGGGAGGCATCTTGGTCCAGGAAACAGGAAGAGGGACCTGCAGGCATGATAGGAATCTTTGAAAAAGAGGAAGGAATCTTCTCTGTGGCGCAGAGAAGTGCAGGAGTACAGAAGAGGGGACTTTGGTCAGACATTGCTGCTGTTGTCCTGAAAGCAGTTTTTATTCTAGCTCTCAAGGTAACACTGTCATAGAAACACAGGGAGATGAATTTGCTACGAGTAGATATCAAGTGTTCTCACCACACACATACATACACTAACTGGATATGTGAATCATCTTGTGCTATTTATTTCACAATGTGTACATATAGCAATCATCATATTTTAAATCTTAAATATATATAATTTTGTCAGTCATTCCTCAATAAAGCTGCAAGAAAAAAGAAAACAGAGAGGTACAGACTAATATAAAAATATTCTTAGGAATATTCAAGTATGTTTAGGAGAAAGAACACTTTGTTCCACAGAAACTAGTTACATAATTAATAGCACAGTATATACCCACTGTTGATGTTTGCTCGACCCTTTGAATGAGAATCCAATGGCTTTGTGTCATGGTAATATCTTTTACTCAGACTCTGCTAGTCTAGATCCTATGGAAGAAAATGAGGCATCCTTCTACATTACAAATGGCCATTCGAGGTAAGAGAAGCTTCAGGATCTCTTATTTGGGGCCTTTCCTTCTTCATTCATTTGCCTCATTGTACCCTTTGGCACTGACCAGAGTTTAAAACAAAACACAACAAACATAGCTGTTGTCTTCCAAATGAAATCTTCCCACCGATTCTGAGTATGTTCTTTTTCCATCCCCAAGCAAACCAAGGGGGTATTAAGTATCCTATAAGGTCTTGTAAGAAACTAGTTTTCCCTTTTGAAATATATTACATCTTTCTTTGATAGAACAAATGGTGCTGCATTAGGGTTTGGTTTTGAATAGCCAGGTTGGAAAATATGAATCCATTTCACCAACATATCTTTAATATCCTGAAGTCTTGACTTTTGAGGGGGACATGAAAAAATAATATCCCATTAAAGAATCTTTTATTACCAGAGCATTATTATGTAAATAATCAGTAATATATAAATACTACCAATTATACATGTATATATGATTATATATGTACATGTGTATGTATATATTACTTATTGTATATGTATATATCCAGTGATATAGATATATATAAGTGTATATATAAATAATTGGTTGAATATATATTAACAATTAAAGATATTATTTTATCTGAAAATGAACTTACTTTCGTCTCTTATTTAAAAAACATTTTTTTTAGAAGTTTATTTGTTTTGAGAGACACAGAGAGCAGAGGCGGGACAGAGAGAGAGAGAATCCCAGGCAGGCTCCGCGCTGTCAGCGTGGAGCCTGATGTGGATCTTGAACTCACAAACTATGAGATCATGACCTGAGCTGAAACCAAGAGTCAGACACTTAACTGACTGAGTCACCCAGGCACCCAGGCACCCAGCCACCCAGCATTTTTTTTTTTTTCAAACTCTATCTTAACTCAAATCTAAATCTCTAAGTGGGTTACATTCAGGCTTCTACTAATAGACCTCATTTCATTGGGACTTCTCAGTAAATACTCATTCTTTGTTACTTGAGAACTTTTATAACTTGGTTTTCCTGTAATTCCTATAAAACCAGAAATAAAGCTCTGAAAGTTAGAGAATAAATTGAATCAATAGCCTAAGTCTCTGGTGATGTACTCCAAGGAATACTTTTTTTTTTTTTTTTATTGGAAGGCATGAGTTTTCTAAAAACAGTTTCTGTGTCTGCATATGTATCTATGCATGTGACATATGGCACTTGTGAATATATAGGGTTACCTTATTACCGTGGGTTACCAGTGGCAACATGTGCAGTGAGCTAAATCCTTCTTGGATTTTAATATTCTGTCTGTAAGTCATATGCTGGAAGATCAGAAGATAATGAAAATGGATTAGTCTGGCACAGATAATATGATTATTTTAATGGTCATTTTATATGTATATGTAATGCAACCAGTGGAAAATATAGCAAAAGGTCAATAAAGTATCATATATATATGGCAATTGAAAAGGAAAAATAAATGAGTGGGCTTAGCTTCTCCCTGTGACCTACTTTCCATTGGACATGACTTTGGGTTCTCACTCTGTGACAATCAACTGAACAAGGTGTTTTCAGGTTTCTGCAGATAGAAACATAGCAGATGGTAAAGAATAATGGCTGTGAGTGGACAAGAATGGGTCAATTCTCTGTAATGAAAACTTTTAATTTAGGGAAAGTACCCAGCTAGGTTGAGTGTTCCACTTGTTAAGCCATTTTGCATTCTCGAAAGCATTTGCGTGGAATATACACATTGTATACCCTGTTTGCGAGGGGAATAGAATCCTTCTGAATGAAGTACAGGACTAAGGAGAATATCCTGGAAAAACAGAAATTATTTCTCCTGGCAATTTGTATGCACATAGCTATCCATTATTCATGAGCTGCCTCTTTAGTTTTGAATGATCAGTGTCTTTGCTGTTCTTTATTCTGCCTTCTGTTTCCACCATGTTGGCATTTCACTGCTCATTAATAATTATGGGAAGTAAAGAGGGAATACATTAATTGATGATTGCATCAATCAATACATGACTTTCTACTGGTATGGAAGTCCTGGTGACATTTTTTAAAAAAGGTAGATACTGGGGCACCTGGGTGGCTCAGTCAGTTAAGTGTCCGACTTTGGCTCAGGTCATGATCTCGTGGTCCATGAGCTGGAGCCCCACATTGGGTTCTGTGCTGACAGCTCAGAGCCTGGAGCCTGCTTCGGATTCTGTCTGTCTGTCTCTCTCTCTGTCCCTCCCCCGCTCTCTCTCTCTCTCTCTCTCTCACTCTCTCAAAAACAAATAAATATTTTTTTAAAAAATGTAAAAGGTAGATACTGATGGCTAAACTATCAGTGTGAGCTGGGAAGTGAGTTTGTGATTATTTTTGCCCATCAGCACAGAATATGACGCTCATCTGACTTTCATGAGGCATCATAAATACCCCAAATGAACACTGACAGGAAGTAGCAATCACCCATCTTTGAAATTTTTTTTTTTGAAGGGACATAAGAAATAATTTCAGTAGAGGAAAGATAGAATTGAGAGTTTTCAAATACGTGTTTTCTGTCTAGCTCCGGTATCAGGTAAGAGAGGTGGGTAACTGCAGTGTAGTGGCAGGACAGATTTAGATGAGACATCACCTCACCACAATATTTGTCATGAACTGTTCTACATAATCCAAGAAGCTTTCTCAGACAAACACAGAGGCCGATGTGGACCAATAGAACTGTCAGTAGGCTCAGACTCCCTGCCTCACCTTGTCCATTTAAATGGATGTTTTGGGATAAACTGGCTAACCTGGTTTAAGAACATTTGCACATATTCTTTGAGTGCTGTGTGCTTTTGCCCTCGCGAAAGAGCAAAAATCTGTACAAAGCCTACTATGTGTCACTTCGTGTGCTAGAAACATAACGATGTAGAAAATACCTGGAGGAGAATAAAGGTAAATAACAAGCAAGCCACATGCCGAGGAAAAGGCCCAGAAGTTACACGTTAGTGGAAGTCAAAAAGAAGGGAGAAGTCACTGAGACCTGGAGCATTCAGACCCTGAAGGGCTTTAGAGGAAGAGAGAGAATTTGAGTTGGGTCTGAAAGGAATGGGAAAAGGAGGGAGCATTCCAGACAAGGAGACCAACAGTCCCAGTGGTGCAGATGTGGGAAGGGATGTGGCATTTTGAGGAAAAAGGGATCCCCCTAGGCTGAGTAGAGAGCTAACGGAAGTGATAGGTAAGAGGGCAGAAGGTCTCGAACACCAGGCTAAGGTGTTGGGCTTTCCCCAAGAGACAGTAGCCTTAAAAACAATTCTGATTTTGGAGTCTTTTTTTTTCTTTTCTTCAAAATCAGCAAAAGATATCCTTTAGGTCAAAGGATGTGGTAGTGGTTCTTTAGAAATGAGTCAATTGACTGGTTGTGACTGTTCCCTGTGCTAGAACTTAAATCAGATATGCAGAACATCATGCCTGGGTCTGTCAGGCCCAAGGACATAGAGCCAGGAGTCACGCCCCGGTCTGTTACTTCCAGAGCTCAAGCCTAACCACTGCGTTGTACCGAAGTTTGAGTGGAAGGCACTATCCAGGAAGGATTACATTATAGGACAGATGACATTTCATCGTCTTCATTATTATTAATAACCATAGTGATTGTCTTGTTACCTTCCTTGTGGGCTTTATAGTCTTCAACACGTTTTCAAGTGCATTCTATCTCTCGATGCTCACAACAGCTCTGGTAAGTAGGCAAGAATTTTAAATTATAAAGTTATTTCTGGGCTCCCAATTATCTGTGCAATTAATCCTGGTTACATATGCAGTACTCTCATTTGTATTGTCGTAAAAATTATAATGAACAGTTTGCCCTTCTTTTTTTTTCCAAAATAGTTTAAAATTCAGGACAGGTTGTTGAAATTCTCTCCAAAAGAGTGGGCTTATTTTAGCATTGCATTTTTTCTCAGATTAAGAACCTCCGTTCCGCATCAAAATAAAAGCTTGGATGCCACGAAGAATCATTTAGAACAAGGCACTACATCTTTAACACTCCTTAATTACAACTGGATAAGGTGACTCACTTGGAAATCCTTGGAGAGTCGGCAGGTGATCTGCTACATGTGTTTATTTATCTAAAACAATTTAGCAATTTTACAACCGAATCAACTCTGGTTTGCCTGTCATGGGGCATTTTCCAGGACTCTTTGATTTGGTCTGCATCAGATTTTCTTTTCCCATCAACTTATCCTCCAAGCGATATACTTTTGTTGTTGTTCTTGAGCCAAAAGTTGCCCATACCCCTTGAGTAAATTAGTGATAATGCTGTAAAATACACACTTAAAATTCCAGTCTGCTACGGACTAGCTTCATTGGTATGAAACTCAGACCCTCTCTTATTAAACACTGTTAAATATTCTCTTCATTTTCAAGACAAATATGAACAGAAACACAACCAAACATGTACTGTATTAAAATCATTGATTCACAATATTTAAATTTTCAGCTAGCCTCCAATTAGCAGGCTTTCCAATATTTGAACAGAAGACCATTTTAATGTAATTACAAACACATTTTAGGCATCTAAATTTTTTGCATAATTAGTTCCCTATTAAACTATTTATGTAGCCCTTTTTCCATCAGAAACAGAGAAAGCAGAACAATTTTATTCCTTACTGTTACAATAATTAACTATGCAAGTAGAACAGCATATTAATAGAGTATAATTTGTTTACATTTAAAAGAAAATTGTGTTAGATTAGCATAGCAAAAGACTATTTCCATATCCAGGCAGTAATATGCAGGCCTAATAGCAATTTACAGTGTAGTTAAAGAATATTATTAATAAAGTAATACAGTGTAATTCTGTTTGCCCCACCATATTTCACAATGTCCTTAATTACAGCTAATTCCATCGAGACTAATTTGGGTGTTATTAAGCAGTAGACATAGGAATCTTAAATGCAACCTTCGCTAATAATGAATTTAGAAGTTACCGTAGAACTTGTTCTTGTAAAACATAGGTACAAGATGAGTATTTGTATTTTCTCCCTGGGGTGAAACCTATAAACATACACATATGTAATTGATACCTAAAAACAAACTTTTCTGGATCCAGTCTTTTATTAACCACTCAATGAGAAGTTTATTATATTTAAATACAGTTAAGGTGACATGGGATGGTGCGTGACAATGAGGTAACGACTTCGATGGTGATTCTTTTAGGTGAACGTTTTTACTTATTAATGGCTTGATTTTTTTCATCTGAAGCAATGATTGGTTAATCGGGAGGTTAGTGTTTTTTCCGTAAGGGAAATTAATACTTCCTATTAATACTTCCTATTTCTTAAATACCTGTATTTCACCAGACACTGGGTCCGAGGCTATATGTAAATTATCATCAGTCCTCAAATTAACCCAGTAAGGTAGGTGACATTTTATCCATTTCCCAGATGAGGAAACAGAGTCTCAGAGAGTTTAAGGGTTTCACTAGATGCCCCACAATTAGGAAAGACTTAATGAAGATTCTGAGCAAGCCATGGTGCAGCTTCAAAGCTCAGACTTTACAGATGTCACGCCGTTTCCTTTTTAGAATATACACCTTTGATCTATTCAAAAGTGAGTCAGGCGGGAAAAAATTTGCTAGGCTTTGTTGCCCTTTTTGTAAGCTTCAGTTTATTTTCCTAGTTATGAATTAAGTATAGGTGTGGAGGCAAATAATAAGTCTTTCTGTGACAACTGTGCAGAAATCAATACGGGCACAAGTATGTGCAGATTGTTCCTTTATTACATTTATTTATCAATACTTTTTTTTCTTTTTTAAAGAAAACGTGGGATGATGAACATGGGTAAAATTGCTCTGGCTAGAATTCCAAGTGGTATACATTCTGGTCCTGCTTTTTTGCCTCTTTTTGGCTGACTCAAGATTCAGGATTGGTCTTTGAAAAGTAGAGCCCTGCCACTAAGGAGGTTTGAAAATTCTTTGGTGTTTAAAAGGCACAGAACAAGGAGCACCTGGGTGGCTCAGTTAGTTGAGCATTTAACTTTGGCTCAGGTCATGATCTCATGGTCCATGGGTTCGAGCCCCACATCACACTCTGTGCTGACAGCTGGAGCCTGGAGCCTGCTTCAGATTCTGTGTCTCCCTCTCTCTCTCTGCCCCTCCCCTGCTCAGGCTCCATGTCTCCCTCACTCTCTCTCTCAAAAATAAATAAACATTAAAAAAATTTTTTTTAATAAATAAAAGTCACAGAACAATAAAGACTTATTTTTAAGGTTACTAACGGACATACTTGTGATTCAGCTCTTTGCTCAGACTTTGCTCGACTGTTCTATGACCTGATAGCCTAGTACATTCTGTAAACTAGAATGATGCTACCTCATCATGCATCCTTTAAGGTAATATTAAAATTGGCTTGAGTTTCTTTAGTCTACACAGCTAATAGGCTAGATGGTGAGAAGAAGCTACCCTGGGATGAGGCCACGGGGAGCTTAGGTGAGAAGACTAAGGCCCTGGCTCTGCCACTTACTAGCTCTCTGGAATTGGGCAAGTCACAGTCTTCTAGGGCTGCACTAGAACATTCTGCAATGGTGGAAATGCTCCATACCTGTACTATCCAATATGGTACCCATTACCCACACGTGGCTACTGAGCAGTTGATATGTGGCTAGTGAGACCAAGAAACATAATTTTAAATTTTATTTGATTTTAATGCATTTCAATTTAAATAGCCAAATGTAGCTAATACCTAACTTATGAGAGAGTGCATTCTTAAAGCATCAATCACCATACTCATAAAATGATGGTAAAAACAAATATTTCTAATATTTCAGAGTATGGCTGTGGACTTAAATAAGATGATATATATGTAATGTGATTCATAAACTCTTAAGACATCCCTCAAATATGTCGTTAATAATAACCATGACAATAACATCAACAACAACAATTATAATACCAGTAATGGTTACTGTGGGATATAACTCACCTAGTAGATCATCTGAAGTTACTGAGCTTGGACTTTGTCACTGCCCTCTACTTTTCTCTTTTCCATGGTTGTGTTGATCTGTGATTCCACACTTCCTAGGGGCAGATGGTAATCATTGCAAGCTTAATTATATATACTATGGGGGACCAAAGTAGATAAAAAGCAGGGAGTCCAGAGAATTAGATTCTAATTGTAATTCTGCCATTGACTGACTGTATAATCATGGCTTCCGCTAAAACTCCAGGAGCCAATTTTCTATAAGCTTTGACCAAGGAAGTTCTCTTAATGGTTTATAGGCTCATAAAATGTTAGTGAGTAAAAGGATGTAAGAGATTGTTTTGACCAGTTCCTTTCTTTTTCTAGATGAAGACACAGAAGCCTAGAACTGGTAAATGACTTGCCCAAGATGGCTTAACTGGTTGCTGGTAGAACCAAACTTAGGTTACAGGTCTTTGTAACTCCATGCTGCCACTGTATGGTAACTCAGGGCGGGGGAGGGGGGAGTCACCGTTTAATGCCGTTGAAGATAGATAGCAAATTGGTGATCATGTATCCCCACAGGACTTAATCACAATTCTATAAAAGCTATATAAACTCTACTGTAATTAGCTTAGCACCATGAGGTAGATTTGTTCATGGAGCACACATTCCATTAACTAGCTGTGCAACTCAGCTTCCACATTTGTAAAAAAAAAGGGGGGGGGGGTTGGATGAGTCAGTCTCCAAGGTCCCATCCTGCTCTGAAAGTCTGTAATTCTAAGACTCATGCACTGAATTTTTTAAAATTGTAAATGAGTTCCTATTTTACTTACAATGGTGGTTCCTACAAATGTTTCAAGTGCAATAATGTATGCATTTGTGAATCCTGTTATTCTGTCTATAGATAAGATTAGGTATACATAGCGATCTGCAGGATCCTTGTGGTTACTCCATAGTTTCTGGAAGGGCCTGGAAATCCCCAGGTTAGTATTGCTGGTGTAGGGAGGCCTTTTCATTGGGGACTAAGATGGAGTCAATCAATATTTTCTGTTTTTGTATTATCTGACACATTTTTGTCTTTTTAATCAAGTGGGTTGTTAGGGCTGTCACCATTTTACATTTTTTTATTAAAAAATTTTGAATAAGTACTATATCTTCAATACAATATTTAGAGTTACAATAGGGTTTGCAATGGAAGGATCCTGTCCCCAGGCCCTGCTATTAGCAATAAGATCACCAGTCATGGCATTTGTCCAGGACTGAGGGGTTTTCTGGGATATGGGACTTTCAGTGTCAGAGCTGGAAAGGCCCTGAGAAACCAAAACAAGTTCATCACCCTAGTTGGTTTCTTGATACACCCAATTACTGATGCCCTGGCACCAACCTTCACAGTTGCCATTGATACGGAATTGCAATAGGCATAAAGCAATGTGTTTTTAGCATTTTTCTCTAGATGACATCTTGAAATAAATAAAACTCAACATTCAAAAGACAAACATCTGAAGGTCTTAGAATATTTCTTACCATCTAAGTTTTAGAGAAAAAAAGGGTGGGGGTAAAAACCAGAACAACTTATTCAAGGAAAACAGATTTAAAGTGTAAACCTCCATTGTGCAACTAGTGACCTCTAAAACACTGGGAAGATTTTATTCGCAAGCAGAATAAATTATTCCTTGTTGATGAAACCAGCCTCCTAAAAAAACAAGTCATTGGAGTCATTTAATATTCATTTGTGTAAAGACTTGAAAATAGACTGAAACTGACTTCTGCTTCCAGTCGTGGTAAGGGATGGAATGAAGTCAAGATCTGGAGTTGACAGAGCGAAAACCAAGATGATCTAATAGTTCCTTTACACTTTTAATTTTTACGGATTTATGTTTGGGAGTAATGGTAATGCTTTCCATTTCTGAAGGGTGAGCTGTTCATTCCAGGATGTGAATTATGTACATTCATTAAGATTTTCCCCTAAAATGAGTTTTTCCATCTACTTTTTTTTTGAATGCATATTTTATGAATGTATAAGCTGTTGTGGAACATGATGCCTTTCAAACTCTACCTCTTTTTTTTTATTGAAACTACATAAAATTTTGTTTTTCCTTCTTGTTGAATTTTATATTTCCATCTTATTCAAATCACTGTATATTTATGGAGTAGCTATAATGTCTAAGGCACTATTCAGAGTCCTGGAGGGAATGCCAAAAACAAGTGGGAGACGCTCTGCCCTCAAGGAACTTAAACTTGGTGCAGTGGGATAACAACCCAAATAGCTGGAGGAGTAGCCCACCTGGAGCACCTGGGTGGCTCAGTCGTTTGAGCCTGTGACTCTTGATTTCGGCTCAGGTCATGATCTCACGGTTCATGAGATCGAGCCCCATGTCGGGCTCTGCGCTGACAGTACAGACCCTGCTTAGGGATCTGTCTCTCCCCTGCCCACCCCACCCCTTCACCACTTGCATGCATGAGCACACTCTCTCTTTCTCTCAAAAATAGATAAACATTAAAAAAAAAAAGAGCAGGCAACATAAAATAGTTGCCATAAAGAATGCTCAATGAAGAAGAGATATTACATCTAACTGATGAATAGGAACCTTTCTATAAGATGGAAATAGTATTTGGAATGAGTCTTAATAAACAGTCATGAATTTATGTGCAATGGTAAAGTAGTAAACTTTAGGTTTAGAGAATGGTGATAACTATTGTCAGGCTGGAATGTCTAGGGAGGCTCCAAGATAAATTTGAGCTGTAGTGTACAGATCCATGAAAACAATAATGGAGAGCTAGCAATCTAATTCCTTAGGTAATGGGGAATAAGTGCAGATTTCAGAGCAGGAGCATGAGACACTCAGATGTGCCTTTTAACAGGTCACTCTGCCACCAGTTTATAGCATGAATTGAAATGAAAATAAAAAAGAGACAGGAGACAAGGAGACAAGATGAGAAGAGACAAGAGCTTCAAAAAAGGTAGTAAGAACAGGAAAGGAACATACTTAAGAGAAATATGGTTACAGGGAACCAGGGTGGCTTAGTTGGTTGAGTGTCTGATCTTGATTTTGGCTCAGGTCATGATCCCAGGGTCATCAGATTGAACCCCAGGTCAGGCTCTGAACTGAACTTGGAGCCTACTCAAGATTCTCTCTCTCCCTCTCCCTCTGCCCCTCCCCTGATCACACTCTCTCCCTCTCCCTCTTCTTTTCTTTCTCTCAAATTAAAAAAAAAAAAAAATAGAGGAACATGGTTAAAAACCTTCATAATTTGAAAGTTATGATTTACAAGAAGTCAAAGTTAATCTAAGTTTGAACCTTGATAAGGGGGAGTCAGCTGGTGCCAAAAAGCAGAGGTAGTTGGGGGGAGAAGGACAAAGAGTTGAATTCAAACCCTTGAAAATGATTTCCTTTTGTATTGCTTAATTTTGATACTTTTCTTTACATTTTTTTTCTACCTAATGTTATTTCATTTTTAATTTTTAAAAGTTTTTTTTGTTTTTTTTTAATTCCTAATAGCCTATCCAAGGTAGGATTTTATTGCAACTCCTCCTTCTCTTCGTACTTTGCGGTTCAGACATCTAGCAGTAGAAAAAGCTAAGCAGGGAGTCAACGTCTGCATTGTACTCGATTGTACTAATTCGTGGGCTTGTGCTCACTCAATCTTTCTTTTGCTCCATGCAGAATATCAAATTGCTTCTCAGAATGTCAATGGAGTTGTCAGGGGAGAGATAGCAATCAGACGTTTTAATATTATAAAATCATCATTATACTCCATACTTTGTTCAACAGCAAGGCCAGTTATCCAGTGGTGCTTTGGATTGGGTCAGTATAAGCTTTATTGATACTGGGTTTATCTATTGAGCTATTTGGTGCTGTGAACCCTGGCAAACTAAGCCCCATAGTTCAAATCAAAATGTGGAGATTTCCCAAGACTCTTGGAGCACAAATAATTTTATTTCCCTCATCTTTTAGACTGATAAAATATTCTATCAGTTTGATAGCAAAAGTGTTGTCCCATATAAAGGCAGGGGCTGTTCCCTGACTGCAGTTATTAGGCTGAAATCTTATCGGTCACAAGAGTCACAAGAGACCCACCAGTTCTCATCCTGAGTTAATCAAATTAGGTGTTTATCATTCCTTCCCTCCCTAGCAGGAAATTAAGTTTCACTGAAGCATTTGGGTCACACACCTTTAGTATCTAAGAATGATCTCCCAGTAAGATAAGTTTACAGTATTCAGTTGCTTTGGGGCATTGCCTTTTGGTTACTTTTTTTTTTTTTTTTTTTTTTTTGTGTGTGTGTGTGTGTGAGAATGAACATGTTTAAGACAGCTTTAATATTTTACACAGCTGTTCCATTTTTAGGATCAGGCTCAGTGTGGTCACGTGGTAACCCCGGCAAAGTCTCCCCTAATGTCAGAGGAGAATCTGGAAGAAATTGTATGAATGTTTCCTAAAAGACAATCAGTTGTGTTTTTTCAAGTGGGTATTGTTTTAACTGTAAAATAGTATCCAGCTCTGACAGGAGTTAAGTAGTAATGGCAGCCTATTCTCAAATGAAAACAACAAGATTCATCTGCCTCCAAAACGATTGCTTTCTACAAACGTGTTTTTCTCATTCACTTTTTCTTTCCTTTTCACCAATTACTTTCCAGCTGTTGCTCCCGTCTAGCTTAGTTCTCGCCTGTCTTTTCTTTCCTGCTGTTGAATATCTGGGGCTCACATCTTCCAGTAGCATATTCCTAAAACAAGTTAGACACTCTTGGTATGTCCTTGGACACTCAACACATGGAGAAGAGCATTCTACAGTTTCCATGTGACACACACTTGGAATGTTTCAGTCTAAAATTCTCCTATCTCTACTTAGGTAAATAATTTTAGAAGAAATTACAGATTGATGGACGAACTACCACATCACTTGCTCAGCTTTTTTCCAGGTTTACAGTCTTCATCTCACACCTGAACTCCACATGGTTTTCATGGTCATTTGATAAAATTTTGAACATTGCTCTCCCCTGGCCCCCTCCCAAAAAAAACCTACCAGGAGAGAATATCAATAGCCTGTTCTATCCTTTGTCCATGTATTTCCTCTTTTGTTGATCCTATAAGAAGGAAGCTCTGTGAGTGTGTACTTTCCATTTTGGAATTAAAACTCAAAACATGATGAAATCATTTCTGTGTTGTGTTAATGCACGTGCACCTGAGGCTTTTCAGGTTATGAGTCCCCCAGATTTGACAATTGTGATCAATTCTAACACTATCCATGTAGAACATTTCTCTGTTTATTTCTTATATTCCTGACTTCCTGGCAGTCATTATAGTGGAGGACCCATAGAAACAGGAGAAATTCCTAAGGGTATGGAAACCTACTAGCCTGAGGATTGCTGGGAGGTCCGTACTTCCATTTTTATTTATTTATTTTTTACATTTTGTACTTTTCAGTTTGGTCCAAAGTTGCCTAGTCAAATGTAATCTTTGTGCTTTCAAATAAATTCAAACAGCTTGCTACTGTTTGTCACAATTTTCATTTGGGCCCTTAGAATCTTGCTTTCTTTTTGTAAAAGCCACATTTTACATTCATAAACGATTGCATGTTGCTCATTTAACCCTGTTCCCACGCTCCACTCCAAATGCATTACGGAGTGACCCCGCATGTCAGCACTATAGCATTGTACAGTAAATAGAGTGTTTTGCTTCATAAATCAAGCATAGAACTTATAGCCAACTTCAGCATAAAAAAAGTCACTGAAATAATATAGCCCAGCTGCAGGAGATAGACATTGTATTCATAAAGCTAGCCTTAAATTACTGACATTTAAATCCAGATTTGACAAAGCTAAGACTATTTTGGAGGGTTCTGAGTAATCCTCATGAAATTCCAAATTTCCCTTTTGTTGTTTTGAAGGAGATTCATTTTAAAAAGGAAACGGGGTGAGATTTTGTCCCCTCCATGGTATCTTTGATGGTATCAGAAAGGCACACTTGGGTGGCCAGTTCACCTAATTATGCAAGTCACTTTGCAAATCATCTATTTTCGCTTTGGGAAACTGTTTTCTGGGCACAGCTCTCTTATTTTATAGCATCAATAAGCAGTAAAATGCAAAGGTGAGTTGGAAAATTCAGGTTTGGATTTCTCCTCCATATAAAATAAACACGAGCATCTCATTGAGGGTGTACAAAGATAAAAACTAATTTTATTTCAAACAGCAATTTGTATGTATCTGTTGGGGGGAAAAAAAAAGAAAAGTTTAAAAGCTCTACAATTGGCCAGACTTGCAGCTTTTATTGTTCTCTGTTCATCTCTCTTTATAGGTAGCAAGTTTAGCATTCAAAATTTAAAAATATGCCAGAGGAATGTATATTTACCATATTGTCTCCAAAAGCATGCTTTGAAAATCACCTATACTGGGAACACCTTGTCAATGGAGCATTGTCAACCTACTGGATAGTTTAGCCCACAACCTCTCTAGCCAACACAATGTGCTGAAATAAATTAAAATTATTTTCCCATTAAAATTTACTCTCCCCACCTCAAAAAAATCTGTTTTTTTTAAAGCACAACACTAAATGCTTATAACAAATGTAATGATAATAGTGTAAGAATTAATGAGAGATGGGAAAAGGTAATGTCTGTATTTTATCTTTCATGCAAGTAGATTAAAAACCATTACCACTCTGTGAAAAGCATTTATCTGGTAACTGTAAAATGAGTTAGACTAGATTTCCAAAAGTTTTAATGTCCTTACTACAGGTAGTGTCTTTGTTCACCTAAGTAGAAGAGTCTAACTGAATTATGTTCTGGCATAAATTGCCTTTTGGAATTCAACTAGTTCTTTTGGGAAGTAGCAGTATCTTCAAATTAACCTCAGTTAACACGAATGGACTAAAAAAATTGCTCAAAAATTTATGTAGTTCAAAAATTGTCAGATTTGTTGAAATGAATAATGTGTTTGGATTTTTGGAAGACCTTTACAAATTTTGAACCTCCTGCAGTTCCATTTGGTGTAAAGAATTATACTATAAACAAGGGGCTCCATCTGTACTTTTGAAATAACTATTCAGTTTTCCATTTCAGTGCTCAGACAAATTGACACGACAAACTGAAAAGCAGAAGTTAGTGTTCAAAGAAGTTCAAGAGTAAACATTTAGTCAATTCGTCTGTCGGATTGAGAGAGATTCAATGTGCAGGAGTCCAGGATTCTGAACGTAGCTTCTAGATTGATGGTGAAAACTCTGCACTTCTTCCCAAATGCCTCAGGTCATGTGTGGGATCTGAGTCTACTCATAGGGTCCTCACTATTTCTGCGTATTTTCTACACATTTTGCTACATTTGTGAATAAGGAAGAGATTTACATTAAAATTTCACTCACTAACTTTAGTATTTTTCTGGTCCCTTTCACTGATGACTTAGGCCATCTTTCTCTTTTCCTTTGGCCAAGGTGGTAAGAAATCACGTGTCTAGGAAGAGGAATAAAGTGATAATGTCTGCTGGAAACTTGATAGGGCTCAGCAAGACAAGTTATAGAATTACTTTTAGTCAAATTAGTCAAGTTACTTTTCAGTTGAGCTCAGCGGGAAATTACGGATCACCAATACACAAGTTTTTGTGATAGGTGCTCTGTGATCTGCTCTTGGCAGGAGCTGTCATATTTAAACTAAAATTGAAGGTAAATGTAATTGGGGGAGGTGTGGCAATAAATCCATACCCTCCGAGAACATTTGGTGCATGTCATTCTCCGGATCTCAAGTTATTTCCACCCCTCTCCCCCAATACTTTCTATCCGGGCTCTTGGTTCAAGGGTCCAAGGATTCATGGCCTGGACCAAGTCACTGTTATTATGCCTGAGGATAATGCATGCTCCAGTCGGATGTGCCTTCTTGGTGTGTTTGCGTGAAACTTTACACATCCCCACACAAGCCCACTCTCATATCACTTGTCTTTTCTTCTTCTTTGCCATTCTTTACATGTGATTTCTCATTTTTGGCCTAATGTAAAGTTCCCAATGTTGGTGCAACCTGGGCCCACTGTGCTACGCGGTGAGGCTGTGCTCTCCTTGACCTCCTATGGCACACCAGTTCTATATCATTCATTTGGAACACATTATGCAAAGCCCAGCATTGTGGGCTATCTTGTAATCTGTATGTTTTTCTCTGCAATGAGATTATGCCTTCTCTGAGAAATTATGATGCCTCTTTGTATTTTCTGACCTTGGTACCTAAGTAGACTTTCAATGGCAAATGGCTGATTTGGAGTGATGGGGCATTGTATGGAAGTCTGCAAAATTAGGATAGTTGATATGGTGTATTCCCATGGCAGTTAATCTGTGCGGACTTGGGTTGGATCAAAATCATCAGGCTTAGGTAAAATAAGACCCCTTTATTTATTTATTTTTAATTTTTTTTAATGTTTATTTATTTTTGAGAGAAAGAGACAGAGCGTGAGGGAGAGACGGACACAGAGAGAGGGAGACACAGTATCGGAAGCAGGCTCCAGGCTCTGAGCTGTCAGCACAGAGCCCGACGCGGGGCTTGAACTCATGAACTGTGAGAACATGACCTGAGCAAAATCGGACGCTCAACTGACTGAGCCACCCAGGTGCCCCAGAATAAGACCCCTGTAGCTACTGAAGAATGCAGCGTTAATTTTTCAGATGAAAAGACAACTAAATTTAAACCTCTCTGAAGTATAGAATGCAATGGAAGGCAACTCAAATTCTGATAAAGTTTATTTATTACAGAAATACCATTACATTTCTCAAGTTCTCCATTTCATGGAGAACATTAGAGTGTGACTACATCATATGCTTTCCGGGCCATTTAGAAAGTCATCACTTTAATAATCCATTTAACAGTTGGATTTTCTTCACCTAATGTCCTAAAACAGGCAAGAAGGAAACTCAGGATGAAGCTAAGGAAAATAAATTAGTGATCATTGAATCCTACCTTTTTGGCATTTAATTCTCTGTGACAGCCTTACAAGGTGAATAGAATTATGTTCATTGTTTGCATGAGAGACCAGAAATTCAGAGATGTTAAATAAATTGTCCAAGATCACATAGACAACTCAAGTCTCTATTTTAGATGTCTCTTGCCCTATTTTACCAGTGTCTCAATAAGAAAGGATCAGCTCTTGGGGCTCCTGGGTGGCTCAGTTGGTTAAGTGCCTGACTTTGGTTCAGGTCATGATCTCATGGTTCATGAGTTCGAGCCCCACATCAGGCTCTGGGCTGACAGTTCGGAGCCTGGAGCCTGCTTTCGATTCTGTGTCTCCCTCTGTCTCTGCCCCTCCCAAGCTTGTGCTCTGTCTCTCTAGCTTCAAAAATAAAATAAACATTAAAAATTTAAAAAAAAAAGAAAAGGGAGAATCAGCTCTTATGATACCAGTCAATATCGTAATAAAAATCCTTTAATTTTGGTCAGAACATTGCCAGCACTTTTTTCATGTGGTGATGTGCCATTTCTACAGATTTGGGAGGTTGGGGTAATTCTGCTTGAAGCAAATCTGGTTTGATTCATCTAGTAGGAGAAACTCCTAAGGCAAGAGGCCTTATTGTCTTCTCCAGTTATGTTTTACTTCTTCTTTTTTTTAGTGTTTGTTTATTTTGGAGAGACAGAGAGACCAAACATGAGTGGGGGAGGGGTAGAGAGAGACACACACACACAGAATCCAAAGCAGGCTCCATGTTCTGAACTGTCAGCACAGAGCCCGACATGGGGCTGAACTCACCAGCTGTGAGGATCATGACTTGAGCCAAAGTCGGATGCGTAACTGACTGAGCCACCCAGGTGCCCCTATTTGGCTTCTTGATAAGAGTTTGCCTCTTCTCTGTTCTGAGGAAGCTGAGAGGTTTCCTGGTTCTGTTTGAGGGACCCTAAAGGCGTGTAGCCTCAAGACAACCATCCTAGAGAGGGTCAGAGTGATCACTAATGAAGAGTTTGCAGGTAGAACTTCAGTAGACAAAACTGGGTCAGATACGATTCTGTAGATATTTTATGTTAGACCTACCAGTGCTTATCCATCAGACCACTTATGGATAGCTGTGTTCCTTTGAATTGGCTGGTGGTCGCCCTCATGGTTTCTGGTTGTTTTGATGTTTTGCTTTCATAGGTCTCCAGACAGTTGACTCTTTTCTCCACTTCCCTCTCTTTTCTCCTTTCTATGATTGTTACAAAGCAGCTCTAAGTTGCTTTTCATTTTCCATTTGTCAGCTCTGTTGAGGGCCAGTCAACTATACTAGACTTGCTGTGTTAGTCTCTAAAGATGGCTGCCACAACTCCTCTTCTCCCTCTGTGCACATGCCATTCTTCTCATTTAAAGGAAAAACCAAGTTCCCTTCCTCTTAAATCTGGGATGGCCTTGTGACTTGCTTTGGCCAACAGAATGTGGAAGAAGTCATATTGTGCTAGTTTTAAGTCCAGCCTTTAAAGGTCTGGGAGCTCCCACTTTCTAGGAAGCCAGTCCCAGGTAAAAAGAGACTACCATGTTGAAAGAAAGCCAATGCTAGCCACGGGAAGATACTTTGTGGGAAGAGAGAAAGACACTCAGCCAGTCCCCAGCTGTTTCAGCAATCATAGCTAAGGCACAAGATGAGTGAGTGAAGGAGCCATCTTGGATCTCACTGTCCCAGCAAATACCATTTAGAGCAGAACAATCACACAGCTTAGCCTAGTCAAGATTACAAAATTGTGAGAAAGAATTTATAAGTGCTGTCTTAATCCACTAAGTTTGGGGTGTTACACAGCAATAAATAATTAAAACACTTGCTAGTTTCACTAGCCACATCTGAGATGCTTATAGCCACTGCTTTAGACAGCACATATAGGATATTTCCAACATCACAGTTCTGTTGGATCTTAGTTACCTTCACGTTTTTTGGAGCCTTATGTTACCTATTTGTCAAGAGATGTCAGTCCCAGCAAATTGCCTCAGGGGAGCATAGGGTTTTTGTAAAGCAGTATTAATACAGTAGAGAGCTGCCCTGGCACAGGTGCACGTAATTGGGCAATGTGAGGCCATGTCTAATGTCAGGGGAGGATGGTCTACCCTGATTCTCTAGACAATGGGGAGCCATTGGAAGTTTTGAGGAGAGAAATGACCAAAAAGCTCATTTGGAAAGATGAATCTCATGCTAGGTTTTACACAGAAAGAGCCTCGGTCATCTGTCAATCTTATTAGCTATTTGTTTCTCCAGAAATCACTTAGTTTCAACCATTTTCTAGTTCTTCATTTAGAATTTTAACCTACCTTCCTGGGGTTAGGGCAGTAGAATCAAACCCATTTTCTACCTATGGAATAATTTGGCCTTGATGATGATAATTCATTGTACCTTGATCTAAAAGAATTGGCATAAAACACAACAAAAATTGTAATGTAGTTGAAAACATTATAGACTTCTAAAATATTATGGATAAAGATACATTATTTACATTCTTCCTAACTATGCCCCCCCCAAATACCTATCTTCTAACAACCTCTTTGCTCTGTACATCAGTCATTGTTTTTAACATGAGGCAAAATATTCCCTATCTGGCTTGAAATTAACTCACAAACAATATGCTACAATATACACCAAAGTGCATCGTAAAATAATTATATTGAATATATATAGTTATAACTACAGAAAATTAAATTTGATTAATTCTCCTTTTGTAAAATGATGACATAAATATGGATAGCAAAAAAATCAGGTTATCTTAATTAAAATTCAATAGAATTCTAGTAGTTTAAAAAGTAGAGTGATTTCAATGTATCTCTTTACTATTTAAAAATAATAGAAGGGACGCCTGGGTGGCTCAGTTGGTTAAGCATCCGACTTTTGGTTTCCACTCAGGTCATGATCTCATAGGTTCGTGGGTTTGAGCCTCACATCAGGCTCCGCGATGCCAGTACAGAGCCTGCTTGGGATTCTCTCTCTCTCTCTCTCTCTCTCTCTCTCTCTCTCCCTCCCTCCCTCCCTCTCTCTCTGCCACTCCCCTGCTCATGTTCTCTCTCTTAAAATAAATACATAAACTTCCAAACTAAAATAAAAATAATAGTATATAGTAAGGGATACAGAAAGCTTTAATAATCTTCCCTTGGGAGTTTGCAGATCCAGATCCTGGATTTTGCTTGTCTGAGTTTTGTAGCTTTGGACAGGTTGATCACCTATTGGATGCATCTACAGAAGGGGTCTTGATTCTACCCATCTTTGTAAGCTTTTCCAACCTGGGCCACTGAACAAAAGGTTCTTTTGACTCCAGATGTTTTTGACTCCAGTATGTACAAAAATACTCCACAACTCTATTCTTCTTGTTAGGTACTGATTTCTTTCTTCTCAAATGGGACCAAAAAATGAGAACTTAATGTGAAGATCAATTAAATATGCTAAGCCATATTTAGCCAATATGCTAAAATCCGCCTCACTGTGGTTAGTTTTGGGTGGTTAAAAGGAAAGAAAAATAGGAAATAGCTGCCTTGAAAGAAGTTTTCCTGTCTTTGGCCCCTTGCCCTGCTTTTAAAGTGCTGGAGGCTAGGTAGTTTTGTTTTATTTTGCAAATCGTGATGAGTACCCACGATTGCACGTATTATATTTATGCAGAGGATCTGCAGAGAATTCTTTCCCACATAGCTAAGTTTTTGTTCTCTGAAACCTTTGTAGAAGGTTCTCCCTTCTACCATTCTGGCCTTGGGGCTTTTCTTTACATGAACTTATTTTTGCTGTCTTCGGTCCTTCCTCCACACTCAGTCCTTAAAACACAGAGGGATTAAATATCTGTTCTGTTCATGGTACTGCTCTAGGGCTATGAGAAATTAAAAGGTGACCCAGAAGTATTTCTCTCAAAGGGTCTTGGCTGAAGAGTGGAGATTATCTTGTCCTAAAAAGAGAGGAGTCCGAGAATAGCCCTTTAGAGACTGTCCCTCAGCTCAATAGACATCCAGCTCAGCTGGATGAACAGGACAGTGGCAAGAGACAGATTAGTTCTCTGCTTGACCATTCTGAACACCTTATACTCTGTCCTTATTTGCATAGACATTAGCATTCCTTTTGATTTTGCCACTTTCCCCATTATCCTGTTTCCTCTATGGCTATTAGAAAAACAGTCACCCTTCATTGTTCCTTGATGAAGGTGTATGTTCAACTATGTGTGCAGTGCATAATGTAAGAAATGTCTTTGCTGGAAGTAGTATGCACATAGATTTAAAAACATGAGATTTACAAACAAATAAAACCCAACAAAACCCAAAAAACAAAATAACTTCTCTGTTATCTCCTGTTCTCCACCCATAAGGAGCAATGTTAAGACTCTGGTTTGTCAGTGAATAAACCTAATGACCATGTCTGTGACCAAAAGGATGGTTATGCTTGGCAGCATAGGATGTTTTAATTCTGCCTAAACACTGATAGCATAAGTCTTCTGTGGGTGATATGAGGCCTTCCTTCTGATGGAGGCTCAACCACCTACAACCTCTGTGACCAGCTCTGAGCTGGTGGACTGGATGATTGCTTTTGTTTCTCTCGTCATCAGTCCCTGTGGCTCTTTGTTCTCCATATTTTTCTGCTCAGTCTTTGAAAAAGTCGTGGCTTTAAGTATACAGGTACTTCATTCTCGTAGATTTTTCCCTGTCTAGTAGGACACTAACAGTCTCTTATGAGGTCTGCAACAGCATGCATGGTTGGATAGTTGGATTGAGCTAAATTATCTCAAGGTGGCTATTTTATTTTATCCTTCAGTACCTCTTAGAAGCCTATCTCCTTTTCAAATAAAGGAAGAATTTTGGTGCTAAACAATCATAATTACTAGATCTCCACCAAGCATTAGAGAGAAAATCCAAAAGGTAGTTAAAAGTGAGAGTTGTCAGGAAAGTGCCAGGAAGGGGGACAAAGGCCAAATGACCAGATCGCCCTGAGGCTGGGTGGATGCTGGGATGCAGGATGTGGGTGGGGCACAGCAAGTGTTACCCTAGAAATTTACATAGAGGGGTGGGTGTTCATGCTTTCATTTAGAAACATTTATTTACCACACCTTACATGTCAAGAACTGAGCTACAAGGATAACTAAGACACAACCCTGTTTTCTGCAGACTTCTATCTGATAGGGGAGAGAGATATCCAAATAAGCAGGATCAATGATGTTGAGAGTATACAGATTACTGTGAGGACACAAAAGGAGTCATCGATCTCAGTGAGTAGGTCAGCAAAGCCCTCGGCGAGGAGGGGTTTGAGGTATTGCCTGGACGTGGGCTGAGAGGACATTCCTGGGAAAGCATGGCAGTGGGAAGCAGACACGCATGGCACAGATACTAGGCAGCCCAGAGTCTGTTTCAGCTGGAGTACGAGGTCGCTTTGGAGTGTGGAGTCACAGAGATTGGGTGGGGGGTATTGATGGGCAGAGGTATTTGTGAAGGACCTTGTTTGGTTGTAGCCAGAGCCAAGGTGAAGCCTCGGAGCCAAGCATCAATCCAGAGGGCAAGAAGGATGGAAAGAAACGGAGGCTCCGCCAGAAATGGCCCGGATACTCCTTAGTCATGTCAAACCTTGTGGCTTTTTTCCAATAACTTCAGTTTTAAATTTCAACAGCAACAAACATTCACAGAGCATTTGCTGGATGTCTGTCGGACTCTGTTCGTAGCTCTTCACAACCAGTAAGGGTTGTGTTTAAACCAACCGTATAGTTAGAAGCTGGGAGGGATTTGAAGGAGACATCATTTTCTACACTCAAGGACATAGAAATCTGTATAGGAAGGCAAGAAAACATAAGAAATAACTAGGTAATGATATAAGAACGTATAGGTTCATTGCTGGAGCATCCAGAAAGTAGCAAGGTGGGTGTGGGGTACTTTTCCTCTCCAAGAAGTCTTTGCAACTTAACCTAGAGTTACCCATTAAAACACTGGGCTGTTCTCTGGGGCTTGAAGCAAGATAGAGATTTGCTTAATGAACACATGCGGTCACTAGAGCTAAACACTATTGATTTCATCTCTCCTCTGTAAGCCAGGGAGTTCAAAGATGGATGAAGTCTAGAAACTGATAGAAAATAAATAGTTAACAGTCAAACCCTGGGCCTGCTCTGAACCTTCCGAGGCAGCCAGTAAATTGAAAGCAGCAGCGAGAAAACAGAGCCACTTCCGCTCACCCATGGAAACAGTCAAGCTGCCACAATTTGCTCAAGGTGCAAGTAACAGATCAGCCTTTCGGAGGACCCCGTACACGTTGCACATTGCGGTAGTCTCACCTCGGTCGCAGAGCCTCTGCCTCACAGCTGGCTGAAGGAATGAGCTTGCACACCAGAATATTAATGTCAGCATCTTTTATCACATGAGCTGAGGATTTGCAACCATTTGAAAACACCCCCCAACTCTGCTTGTGATTATCTGTAATTTAGAGAAAGGAGCAGAGTTATCATTAAAAAAAATCTGTCTATCATCAAACACATTGATGACAGTGCCTGTGTAAAATACACACACACACACACATATATGTGTGTGTGTGTGTGTATTTTTTTGAATGTTTTATTTATAAGCAATCATGACAATGTAAAAGCAAACCAAAACCCCCAAAAACCTCCTGAAGGTTTTTTAGAAAAAGAATGAAAGAATGCTTCCTCACTTCTACCCATCCCCCAAACCCACCTTGCTGTTAATTGAATAATCTAGACAGAAATACCATAACATGCCTTTGGATTGTGTGCTATTTTGTATATCACCTAATACCACCATTTATTCCTATCCCCTGGTTCTCCACCTTTCCCTGAGTCTTCCTGCTGGGACTATTATCCAGTCCTAACAAGTTGGGCAAGATACACCAAATCCCAATGTCAAAGAAATTTCTCTTCATGACTGGCAGATCCTGTCAGGGGCTGCCTCAAAATCAATAGGATTGCTTTATCAATCAATCGCTCTGTCAAAAACCAATGAAATGTTCTTTCTGTCCTCAAGCAGTGACCATTCTGAGCAGTGGGATGTTCACAGCAGACACTCAGTGAAAACAAAATTCCATTCTGTTGAAACTCCTTGCAACATAACTTTTAATACCTTTTTTTTAAAAAGACCTCAAAATGAAATTCCTATATGACTAGTCTCATGTGAGTAATTTTTTTGAATCAAGATCTTAATCTAGATAAATCATTTCCTTAAATGTTTCAAAAATACAATATTTGGTGCCTATCATGACATGTGTGTTGATTGCATCTGGCCCTAACACCTGCTAAACTTGCTGTTTGTCTTTTTAGGAATCTTGACTTGCTCTTTCCTTTCACTATTGTTGTTCTTAATCTCTTAAAAACTCCCAGCGTTGTGCTCATAGATGCATATTTTCTTTATAAGATGAGTCAGTGAATTCTATAAGCCGCCTGCAGTTGAACAATGATTATCTAGCAGTGATGTAGTAAATAGCATACAATCTGGGGTTTCATACTGGATTGGCCACTTAGTAGCTGAATCACCTTAGGACATTTACTTACATTTTTTTCTGCTTCAGTCTCCTCATCTGTAAAATGGAAATAATGACAATTATCTCCAAAGTAGGTCGTGAGAATCAACTGAAATAATAGGTACAAATTACTCTATAGTCTCTGTCACAAAGTGAGTTCCCAGTAAATGCCAGTCCCTGCCACCTGGATTTCAGGCAATAGTGGTTGATGTGGATTAAAATCAGGGCCTAACCTGGCCAGAGTTTTGTATTTGCTGATGACATTTTCTGGATTAAGGTAAGAATGTGGAAAGAAAAGAGACCAGTTCACATATAGATGTATTATTCTAGGATATATTGAATCAGTTAATATATTTGATAGTAAAGTGTTTGTTTGTTTGTTTTGTCTGAGGAGGATTCTTTTGTAGAAGAAGACAGAGTGGTGAATTGAAGCAGGCGCATTATTGTTTGGTTGAAAGTATTACTTTCACCTTCACTCAAAACTTCAGGCCTGGGGGGCGGCACATTAAATCGGCGGCTTCAAACCCTGTAAATTCCAGACAGGTAGAGTCGTTTGGGGACAATAGACACTTGGAAAGTCTAAATGAAGAGGAGACATCTACTGCTCTTTCCAGGGACAGTCACAATATTTCTAAAAGCCTGCCATAAGCTCTCATTGACAAAGTCTTGTCAATTTGGGGCTTTTTCCTTGGTGTGAAAGTAAACTCTTGTCCTCTCCGCTAAAATACTAAGCAAATCAACAGCAGGCCCACATGGAAAGGTGACATATTTACCATCTTAACAAAACATGTAAGTCTGAAGCAAGGGGGGTTGCATGTATTTTCATAAGACAACATAAGACAACATACTTGCGATGCTAGCACAGGCAGGGCATTCTTCAGACTGAGTCGCAATTTCCTTTCATTATTGCCGTAATCCCTTCTGGGCAGCACATGGTTAAGCATATTCCAGTTCCTGCAGGATTTTAAAATTTCAGAGCAAGAAAGAAAACAAGTAGCCACGCATATAAAGAAATAGTCTGTAAGTCAGCCTTTCTTCTTCTCCATATAGCATGCTGCTCATCCAATCATCGAAATTATTTGGGATTCACTCAAGGATGGACAACAAAGTTTAATGAGTCCTCCTGTGAATTTGAGAAGGGCATATAGCACTTTGCTGTATTGAATCTCAGGGCTTCTATTATCCCCTGATTTGGACCATAATCAGCCAAAGAGAAATTATTAACACTAGCACTGTAGTCTCTGTAAAATGCAGCTTCTCAAAAAACATTGAATCTTAACAATGTAATTGACAAACATCACTAGAGACGTAAAACTAATGAGCCACGGTGTTTCTAAGAATATACTTCAAAAAATAAAGAGTACCTTATCATTTGGTATGAACGTGAACAAATGCCTACAACCAGAGGCAAATGACCTCTCTGCTCTCAAGTCTTGCTGTTCTTAGTAAAGTTTCTGTAATTCTTCCCTTTACAAAGATCTTAGACTGTAGGCTTCAGGGACAAATTGTACACCAACCAAGGGATTTGTTATGTTTCTTGCCTCCTCATTCGCTCCATTTAATTTTTTATAGAAATTAACCTCCTCTTCTTTTTTCCGTGTATACTTGTCTTCCCATTAGAGTATTAACTCTTCAGAAGACAACAGACACTGTCTAAACTCTTTTTGACCTTCATCTAGGGCAGTGACATACTGTGCAAAAAGCAAGCACTCCACAAAATTGATTCTGTTTCCTGTCTTCTCCACCTACATTGGAAATACCTTTGTTTTCACTCCTCATTTCTGGAGCCAAACGGAATGTCATCCTGACGTGGGTCTCAAGTGTAGGAGGAAGGTATTTCTGAGAGCGGTGGAGGGTGCTGCTCCCTCCTGTCCCCACCTGGCCTCCAGTGTCCCCAATAGGACACCTGTGACATCCCAGTATCTTTGAGGGAAAGTCAAAAAGTATAAAGACCAGATATGCGATAGAACACAAAACGTGGTGATGTACAAAATGAGCTACACAAACTGAGAAATTTAAATCACAGTCTGTTGTTCCATGAAAGTGCAAGAATTGCAAATTTTTCTTCAATATGGGAACTACAAATAGAGAAAAACCCTTTGGACCATCTTGTGGTGAGTCCACCACTACTGCATTAGACCACGTTTCCTTGCTCGTTCCCAGACATTTTAACCATGCTCTGTCTCTGTTTGGGTAGATATTATCATAGTCAATTACAAGAATTTTTTTAAAAATTTACTAGTAAAAAGAGTGTCTCCTTTCCGTTTCCTGATTGAGCAGGCAGCGAACAACTTGTGGAAAGATTATTTCAATGAGAGGTGACCATACTTGTAGCAAGAATTGAAAAAAAAACAAAAAGAGGTTTTTTCACTTAATGATTGGATCTCACTGAATTCACCAACTGGAATCAAATATCAGGGAAGTTTTCTTGCTTAGTTTCTTGTTTAATTATTAAGCACATTTCACAGAATTGTCGAGCTGGAAGAGAACTCAAGAAGTCTAATAGAGCCCATTGGCCTCAGGGAAAACACTCTGAAACACTGTCCAACAGGACTGTGGATAGACTCCATGGGGACTAAACTGGCAAGAACACGGTATTCTTAGCCCAGGCCGTCTCATAGATATCTGTTATTTTCTCCCTTATCTGTGTACATTCCAACCTATTTTAGAGGGAAATTCAATTCATTTGACACGAATTCCTCTTTACAAAGCTTTTTTGGATGTTTCAATACATTTTTGTCTTCCAGATAAAAGAGATTCATCATTTTATAAATCATAGGACCTATTTAGATGTCTTCCTACTAGCTTTCTCTTAAATATGGATACTATCTGTATCTGTACTTGTCTAGCTCATAGTTTTTTGTTGTTTTTTTTTTTTTGGTTATGTTTTTTGTTTTTTTTGTTTTGTTTTGTTTTGTTTTTTGGATTGTTCCTTCAATGAGGTTTTAAAAAATATACTGATTTTTAAAATACCACATTTATTCCTGGGGCACCTGGGTGGCTCAGTTAAGCATCTGAGTCTTGATTTTGGCTCAGGTCACTATCTCACAGTTTGTGGGATCAATGCCACATTGGGCTCCACGCTGACAGTGTGGAGCCTGTGTGGGATTCTCTCTCCCTCTCTCTTTGCCCCTTCCCCTTCTTGCATACTCTCTCTCTCTTTCTCTCTCTCTCTCTCTCGTTCTCATGCCACACATTGAAGAAGGTATGGCAAATGGAGAAGAAATATATAATCAGCAAGAATGCCACCATGTCGGTACAATCTCTGCTATTGCTTCAGTATATTTCTTTCCAGTCTTTTCACTGATACTAAATTTTGATTGTCCACAGTTATTACCATAGAGGTTTTTTACTTGCTCTTTTTCAGTCAATATTATGGGAAGATCATTTCCTAGGTTTTGTATAGTCTTTATAATTATCATTTTTGCAATCATATTTCATTAAATGGATCTGTCATTCTTACATTTCAAGACATTTTGGGGGTTGTTCCATATTTTGACTATGGGTCAAAATGATCTATAATGCAATGAATACTTTTGTTTGTATACTTGAGATTATTTTCTTAGAATCAATTTTCTGAAGAGGCTAAAGTATAGAAATACTTGAGAATTTTGATACACATTGCCAAATTTCTTTGCAAAAGAGTGGTGCTAATTCAGAGTACCATCAGAAATGTTTAAAAGTGTCCATTTCTTCTGATCCTCACCATCAATGGGAATTACACACTTCTAAAAATGTGAATTTAACAGACCAAAACAATGCATCATTAAAAAATAGGTTTATTTCTAGTGGAAAGGGATATTTTTCTTTACATTTCTTCTCCTTTGTAAATTAGCTCTTCCCTTTATTTGCCCATTTATCTGTTGACTACTCATACTGGACTTTTAGAAATATTTGCTTCCAGTTTTTTCAAACCACCAAAAAGGCATGTACTCATTTTCTTTCTTTTTTTTTTTTTTTTTTATAACTTGAAGGTATCTGTTTTCTCCATCTTCTCTTCTGCCATTTCCCCAAGTTTTAGTTCAACTTCATTGAAAATACTCTGAATGTCAAGAAGCACATTTTTCTTGTCTTTTTTTTGGTGGTGGGGGGGAGCTGTCCCTCTTTTAGATTTCACTTTGTTGATTTGTTCTCATGTAGCGACTTTGGTTTTTGTCATTCTTCTTCACAATCTTGGCCTGCTGTAGACTATCTGCAGTTCTCATTCACAGGACAGCACCTGCTCAAGTATAGGATCGCCTCCTAATTATTTTACCGTGTGCTGCCAATCTAACGTGACCCATCGGGCCAGTTACTGATCCCCAGCATTAGTGGGAAGGCCTATAATGCTGTGATGTATAAAAAATCTTGTCATTTAGCAAGTTTTCTCTTCATTCCATGACACATCACCCTGAGCAGGGAGACAAGAATCTAATAGGAAGAGCACAGTGATGGTGGATGTGATTTTGTTATTTTGGCCACAGACTTTTCATTCCCAAGGTATAACACTCATGTCTGTTAGCTAAGCTCAGGAAAGAAATAATGAGAAACAGGTGACGGCCTTGAAAGCATCATAGAATCAGTTCCCTGAGCAATTGACTGCTCTCCAGAATGATGCCCTGAGCATGTGCAAGGGAAATTTAAAAGACTATAAATGCAGCAAACCGATCCAAGTCATGTCCAGAGTGAAAGATGTATCACGTTGGGACATAGAATAGCCATTAGGGTGGGCAACAGAACAGGATCTGTGATTTCAAGAACTACAAACCATATCGATGTGAGAGCCTGACAACCTCTTAAGACAGGATTATATTACTCTTCTCTCTCCTGTGGTCCCTCTCTTCAGTCTCCTAAGAAACAGTCACTGTTTTCTTTTATTTGCCTTAAATGTATAAGAGACAACAGGGTTGAGGAAAGGGTGTGGGTTTTGTGTCCAAACAGGTCTGTCTGCGTATTCATGGGCAAATTATTTAACAAATTATTTAATCTCTTCAATACTCAAAGTTCTCAATGGTAAAATGGAAACAATAGAAATCTACCTGTCCAAGTTGTTGTGTGTTTTACAGGGAATGTCTTAAAATATCACATTCAGATCTTAGCAAATGGTGGGCTCCAATAAATGGTATTCTGGTTGCTATTGCTGTTTTTATTAATGTACAGGGTTAGCTCTTGAGATGTGACCTTGTTATGCATCGTAAATTACCATGTGGAGAACAGAGCCTGGATTCAAGTGTGTATAAACTGTTAATTCATATTGCAGCATTTGATTTGAGACAGAGTGGAAAAATATATACATCGTTCCCATATCAGTGCTTTCACTAGGGAAAAATACTTTCTTTTTTATATATTTTCATTGTATTGTATTTTTGCAGGATATTCTACGTTGTCTGTATTAGAAAGGAGAAAGAGGAATTTGCAATATTTCTGATTGTTGACTCCAAATAGCTGACTAGCTATTTGGGGGGGTCAAGAAGGCAGAGTAGGATGTGTTCATTAACTGTTGAACCTCCTTGGAAATCATGACAGTGCTATCAATAATTATTTTTTCACTCACAAAGTGATATATACAGTACTGCTTAGCTACAGGAAACATCTGCTTACTTAGATATCTACAAACTAGATCTTCCCAAAAGATCAAAATCTTATTAAATTAGAAGGTAGATGTGGAGAAGTACTTATGTATGATCAAATTGCCCCTCTTACTAGTTGGGCTAATTTTTTAGATAAATAGAGGGAACCAGGAATATGTCAAGAAAGGAAAGCCATGGATTAATTTATTCGGCCTGATAACATAGGCCCCCATAAAAAGGGAATCTTCAGAAGTCCCTTGCCATCACCTCTAACGATGTAAAGCACTGACAAGAAATTCTAGTCAACAGTGACTGAAAATGGGTTGGCAATCATAAATTAAAATTAAGGAGTTTAAATATGATATAAAATCATTTAATCTTAATGATTTATGCTGGTTCTCAGAGGCAATTATTTACTAACGCTTATGTTTATTGCTGTTTTGACTTTTTTAATTACAGCAAACCCAAAATTCAATTATACACTCTAGTATATATTTCAAGCAATAGTATTGTAAATAAAAGGAGAACCAATTAATAATGTGCTTAGTCTAGCAAAGCTAAATCAAGGATAATACAAAACATAGGGCAACTTGATCCAGGTTTGGAAGCTGTGGAAAAGATCCCATCTGGTTAAATTGGAAAACCTGAAGGTTGGAAATGATGATTCCTTTTTTCTTTGTTTTTTTAAAAAATAGAAGTGCTCTTTTAGAAGGTAAGTCACTTTTAAGTGACTTTTAGAAGGTAATATAAATTGTAATTTTCTAAGTTCAGAGGCAATTAAAAATATATATCTGGAAGCTTCTTATCAATAATCAGGGATGTGATTTTTAGGCCAAAAGTGTAGTTGTGTGGGTTTATCTCTGTATTGTCTCCACTGGCATTTGCTTTTGGAATGATATAGGCTGATCCAGCTGTGTTTTGGGTTCCTTAAACATCTCACACTATTCCTCAAATGTTTGGGGTTTGACAAAACCCCAAATGCATTTGGCCAAGCACGTTTTTCCTTGATTTTTAAACACATGTGGGTTTTATGGGAAATTTAATCCATGTGTTTTTGATTCCTTTACACTTAACTCATCAAAATGTTGTTGTGTAAGGTCTCTTTGATGTCCAAGAAGCTTTTGGAGGTTTTTTTTTTTTTTTTTTTTTTTAAGTGGGACACTTTAATCCTTTTTTCTTAGAAACAGGAAGTTACATGATGCCAAAAAAAAAAAAAAAAAAAACAAAGAAGAAAAACCTTTGACACTAGGATGGTGATATTTGATTGAACATTTTAGAACCTTAGGGTTCAACTTGGCTCAGAATTTGACTGAAATAATTCTCCTGGTCATTAATTCCCCATTAAATTTGTTGCTTCTTGGTGGTTTTTGAATGAGTAACATGTTATATTTTTTTTCAGAAGAAAATACAAAAGTGGTAAAAAATCACAAAAGGTTTTTAAATTAATGGTGACATCTTATAAATAAGGTTGGCATTTTATTTATTATATATATATATAGACTAAATAAGCTCTGCAAATGGGGGATAAATTATGCCCTTCCCCCCATGCCACAAAGCAGCCTGGAAAAAAGGTGTCTGAAAGGGAAAACCCACTCAAGGCCCATTGGGAAACACGTGCCTGGGTTTTACTAGCATTTTGTTTAAATGTGTCCCAAAGAAATCAGGAAACTTTCATACAACCACATATAAAGGAGGGGGTTACAGATGAGAAGTGTGTTGACAGAAGAAGGCAGAAGAGTGAATTTTATAATCTGTGAACTGAGGATAATGGTAGTACTTACCTCCTAGAAGAACTGCAAAGTTTAAATTAGTTAATACATACAAGGTACTGCACTGGCTCATTGTAGGAGTTCAGCAGGTGTAGCTCATTTTATTGTTTACATCTGGGTTTGAATTCCAGCTCCAGAGATTACTGCAACCTTGAGCAAGTCCCTCCCCTACTCCACCTCAGTGTTCTTATCTCTCAGAGATACTGTAAACACCATGTCATGTAAACATAGCACCCATCTTCTACACTTTAATACGTGAAATATCATCTGTTTTACAGACGAACAAGCAACTTGCCCAAAGTCACAGAGCTGTGAGTAATAGAGCAAGAATTTGCACTCAGTGCCTCTGACTAAATAGTTTGTGTTCTTTCTACTGCTTTTTTTAAAGAAGACAGTGAATATAAAAATAGAAACAAAGAACAGGAAAGAAACATGGATGGCTTTGTCAAAATTGTCAGGAGCCAATACCTTCATCAAACAACCAGTATTTCTACTTTCTTTGAGAATTTTCCATCTATAACATAGAAATCTTTCCAGAATCAGGAAATTAAAGCATGTTAAAGCAAAGCAAAGGGTTATATTAATAAAAGGCAGTGTTCTGATGACATGATTTCTACTTTCCCAATTCTGAGCCCAGGCAAACCAGTATGGAAAGCCCATGAAACTTTTCTCTCTGTTCTCTCCTAGGCTATGAAAGCCTACACTTCAGGTTAGATGGCAGATGGTAATGCTGGAGGCAGGACGGACAGGTAGACCTTACTATTGGAAAGATCTTGTTCTCTCTCTAGAGTACTATCCTACTGAGGGATTCTGTCTCCTATGATGTCATTAGCTTTACTCCATTCCATCAACATCAGCAGAATTAACCTACCAGTCGAAATGGCAAAAAGTATCTTACAAAGCCTGGAGATGATCACATATCATCAGTGCCTCCCTTACATTGGTCCAAAAGACTGGAATGGTAGTGGCGATGGACAAATACCTTACAGTGTTGTATATATCATTAGGTAAACTTTGTATATATCAAAGGTAAGCTAAACAGAGCAGGAAATACCAACATTTTATATCTCAAGAATAATGGCTAGTTTGAGATCACTCAGATAATTAGTAATGTCAGTTAAGAGAAAGTTTTTGCAAACTACAAGATTTTTATTTTGTACTCCACTTTGAGAAACATCTTTTGGGCAAAGCGAGGGGACTGTATTGTATGTGTGGGAAGGAAGGAATGTATGTATATGTTACTTTTTTGCTTATACTTGTACAAATCAGCAGATAAAATGACATTTAAATTGTAGGTTCCATGACCTATAATGTTGAAGAATAACATAATAAATGAATGATTAGCAGTAATAGATATTAGCTTTTCGACTTAATTCTTACTGTTAACATTATTTGCTGTTTACATACTTATTTAAATAACAATTATAATAACATTTATTGAGTCCTTACCATGTACCAGACAATTTACTTAAAATATAAGTTATCTGAAAGGGTCACTCATTCTCTGATTTCTGTGTCATAAACATAGTTTTTCTCTTTCACAAAAGCTGGCCTTCTGAAGACATATTCTGTTCTCCAGATGGTTCTCTGAGATATCTGTGTCTGATTCATCTTTGTGTCCCCAAAGGGCTAAGGAAGTGCCTTACTTGTAGTTGTTGCTTGCTGTAACCAAATCTTACTTTCTTTGATATCACATGAAAACTTCTCTACATTCAAAAAATCTAGCCATAGAGTGTTTTGTAACTCACCATTAGGAGTGTGATGTCTACAGTTTTTAATAAGTCTCTGAGTGGATCAAAACTCCCGGCCACTGTAGGTCGTCTGTGGCATTTGTGGGAGGGAACAAGGAAGTCTTCTGATGTCTGTACCCAGGGAAGCCCAAAGCACATCCAGAATGAGCACAGTGCCCTGAATGATTTGACACTAGACCTTCTCATCGTGCTCTCCTTTATACCTCCACAAACAAACCAAGGATACAAGCCCTCTCCTGAAAGTCTTACAGTGATAAACTAAGCTTCAGACAGGGTAAAAGCAAGAATGAGAAGGAAAACTAAGGCAACAGGGGTATTAGTTAACTGTCATGCTTCATGACACAAAAAGTTATTATAACCTAGAGAAGTTATATAGAAGTTATTTCTTGAATATATTTTGGAATAATTGTAGATAATTTAGATTTTAAACTTTAATCTACTTTTAATTTTAGAATAATGTTAGGAAAATTGCCAAGATAATATAGAGAGTTCCTAGATACTTTCCACCAAGTTTCTCCAAAGCTAAAATATTAACCATGGTACATTTGTCACAACTAAGATATGAACATTAGTACAATACTCTGAACTAAACTAAAGACTTTATTTGGATTATATTAGGTTTTCCACTAAAATCCTTTTATTTTCCAGGATCTAATGTTGGAGACCACACAGCATGTAGTCATTTTGTCTTCTAGACTTCTCTAATCTGTGCTAGTTTCTCCATCTTTCCTCATTTTTCATTACAGTCAACTTTTAAAAGGAGAGAAAGTTCTCTCTCTCTATGGAACCATCGTGTGTGTGTGTGTGTGTGTGTGTGTGTGTGCGCACGCGCGTGTATGTGTACATGTACACAGAATGGTCAGAGAATGTTCTCTGAAGGTGACAGTTGACCAAAGACCTAAATTTAAAAGATGAGAAGAGTCAAAGAATGAAAAAGTCTTAGGGAAGAGAATTCTAGGTTGAGGGAGTAGCATGGGAAAATGCCCTGGGGCAGGAAGGCAGGAAGAAGTTTGATGTATTCAAGGGGCCATGGAAAGCTAGAATGGTTGGAGTAGAGAGCCAGATCCTGCATGGCTTGGAGGCCATGGTTGTTAAATGCATTATCTTTCCTGGAAGATTTCCTTGGTGTCTTTTGCAACATAAAACATAACTTTCCAAAAATCAGCTCTGGGTGGAATTAAGTTGTGACTGGACATCATTTCTCTGACCATCAAAACCAATCCATGAGGTTCTTGAGAGAGCAGGCAGATACCTGACTATCCTCTGAGATAGCCCGACAATATCTGCTCTTTCTGCTTTTCCATGTGAGGTCCTGGAAGAACAAACTAAAACATGTTGCCAGTATTTCTGAGTATCTAGGTGCTTGCTGTTGGATACTTGCTTCCCCCTGGAAACTGTCACCCTCGCTTAATCTACCCCCACCCTCACTGCTTTGTCAATTAAAGCTATGCAAGATGCCAAATGTGACAACATTAAAATGATGGAGATAATTATTTTGATGGTCTGAAGGAAAGATTGTATCTCTTGTAAGAGGAGAGCAAGAAAAGTATATGTCCTCAGACTGTTTATTTTCTCTCCAAATTCCCTTCCTTGAAGTGGTTTGTGCAATCTCTTGATTTTCTGCTGTTGAGCTGTAGAGTTCATGATCTGAACACCTCTCCAATCGCTAGACCCTGGCCTTATATGTGATATCCAAGAAAAAAGCGTGGTTTGTGAGCAATGCATGTTGCTTCTTCTGCAAAAAGCTGTCATATCTATGAAATTGAAGAGTTTCAAAAGCAATAAGTAAAACTTCAACCACTTCTCTCAATAGAGCTCTTCAAATCTCTGTCATCCACAAAAATAAAGCATATAAATTGAAATAGATTTTTATAAAACCTTCATAAAAATAAATCTAAACATTTGGAAACATCTGCTGGATGGCTCAGGAATTTTATTTTTATCATTTTTGAATGAGTCCAGCTTTGAAGAGCTGCAACCAATTAAATCTGGCACTATACAAAATCAATCAGATGTATAGATATACACAATAGGAAGAGACCATCGTAACCTTGGTTCTCCTGTTGGTCATATTCGATATCAGCCTTCAACTGTGTAGCATAATAGTTTCGACCAGGGGCTTTGGAGATATGTAGTTGTGGTTTTAAGTTCTGGATCTGCCACCTGTTAGCCCTGCGACCTTGGACAATTTACTGAAACATTTCTAATCTTCAGTTTATAGATCTTCAAAATGGAGATCACAATATTTCTGCTATCGAAGGACTGCGAAGCCTACACGAGGTAATTTGCGTTAAGAGTTGAACAACACTTTGCCCATTTTTAATGATCAATACAAGTTAACTATTAACATAATTGTTATTGCTAATAAGATCAAGTATTTATTACCCTTATTATGCGTGATGCAGTATTCTGAGCACTGTAGGGACTCAAGAAAGAATTGAATATGATTTCTTTCTGGAGAACCGGGACCTATCCACATGGAAGGTTAACTATCAACAGAAGCTCCAAGAACAAAAATAAGTGGAATTTGGAAATAAGGTAAATGATTAATTGTCAAAGAAGCACACAGGCAAAAGGAAACCTCTGAAAGTGAAGATGTGCTGTATCCAAAAAGGCCAGGAGGAAAGAAGTGTTTCATTATTATGTTTAGAGATTATGCAGTAGCAATTTATATATTAAAGATTGCATCAAGAGAAAATTTAGTTATTATTAAATGGATAGTTGTAGTTAATCAAAGTAAGATATGGATGTGAAAATAATACGGAGATGGTTAACAATAGTTCACTAGATTAATTAATGTCAATTAAGCATCCTGAATTCATTAAAGCCCTTACATAAATCAGAACTTTCCTTTTCATGAGAAATTCTTGCAATGGGTTGGGATGATCTTGTTGGACTTTGATTGCAGCTTTCACTCAGCGACTCTGATCTCATTGAGCAGTTGTGATAAGGCTAGCTGCATCCAAAATGAGCATGTATCAGTATTGTAACACCTTTAGGTCTATCACCCCTACAAAACCCTTGTCACTTTAGTTTAATTGCAAATTCCCTGGAGAGCCTCCTCTAATGACCCATTTACATTAAAGCTTTTAAATTAGATTTCAATCTTAATTTCACTTGAAATGTTACCCTGGAGTAATCACTCCATTATAAATCATTTTATTTGATTTTATGGAATTGCTCAATTACAAGAGAAGTATTGAAATAAAGTGCAGCTATATTGAGAAAAGCAGAGAGACAAAAGCAGAGTCTGTTTGACTTCGGGAAAATGTTATCAGTCAGGGCAAAACTTAGTCATTTATAAGCCACACAATGTCTTACAGTACTGAACTGTGGTATATTTTGTACCAGAGATAATTGGAGTACTGTGGCAATTTGAATGGATATCAAGGCTTTAAACTGGGGGAGGAAGCACAGGAGAATGCCAAGACCATTCCAGATCAAGGTAGGCTGCTTCTTTCCCTTCTGGAAAAATTGCTGACCCCAGAGGCCATCTTTAATGACTGAGTGGCATTTCAGAAATTACCTTCTTTCAGTATGTGTTCCATTTACACAATGTATGTGTTATTGAGTCTGTTTGGGTTGACAGCTCCTCACCCTTGGTATATTTTATTTAAGCTTCACTCTATACTTGGCAACATTCCTGTGTGCTCAATGTGAAAACTTTTTGACAATGTCTTTTCAACCTAGTTTGGGGTGGGTCAGGATGCTTTTTATTATTAAAAATAAGCCACATTTACATTCTTTGATTAGGAAATTTAGGGAGATAAGGAAGGAAAGATAGGTAGGGCTTTTATATCGATAAGCAGTACATAAGTCTTAGAATTGGAAGGGCCCCTAGATACAAATGACTCAACCTCCAGATTCTACAAAAGGGGCACTGAAACTCTGAATTTAGTGACTTGCTTCAGTTGGGCCCAGTGGGAATTCTAGTTATGGACAGAGCAGGAGGTAGCAACTGAGAACTTCAGCATATTTCCTCTCCATAATTCACGCTCTAGAAATACAGATTTCTTTAAAAAAAAAAATCCAAAGGGGTTGATTTACATTCTCTGTAAAGAAATGAGATGGTGCTTATAAACACCAACTACAAACAACAACAAAACAAAAACCACCAACTACTTGTCAGTCATTGACATAGGACACAGATTCCATCACTGGCAATTTTTTCTAGAAATTTCTTTATGGCTTAGTACCTGGTCAATTTTATAAATGTGTTACACATACTTTAAAAAATGTTGATTTTCTATTTGTTGACTGCAGATTTCCACATATTCATCAATTTCATTCATTCATTCATTCATTCATTCTGAAAGTATTTAGTATCTATTACATATCAAGAAATCTTCTAGCCAACAGGGATGCAAAAGTGAGTGAGAAAAAAAAATTCCATGACTGCTATTAGCTTGTTAATCGTTATTGAAACTTTTTACAGTGTTAATAATTTTTGGTCTGTTTGAGAACTCAGTTTCTGAAGGATAGGTGTTGAAATATCCTATTATGATTGTAGAGATACTCTCTTTGGAATTCTATCAGAATTTTTGCATTAATTTTTTAGGCTTAGGTTTTAAGTGAAGACAAACATGATTGTTGTAGCTAATCAGCAAAATGTACCTTTTATTTTTAGGAGTGCCTCAGTGTTGGTGCTTTTTGTGCCATAATTACGTCTTGTCTGATATCAATATTTTTAGAGCAGTTGTCTTTTGAGTTGTGTGAAATATCTCTTAATCATATTTTATATTTAAATTTTGTGTTGTTTTATTTGTAAAAGTATTTCTTTTAAACAACACACAGCTATTTTTGTTTGTTTTATATTTTAATTCAAACTCATAAACACAGCAATTCATCAGTCTCATTTTTTCCTGGTAACCCCCATATTTTACATACTTATTTTCCTTCTCTAATCTGTGTTTAGTTCTCTTTAGACAGATATTGTCTAGAGAGTTCTCTTTTTTTGCTATTTATTGTTGTATGCCATATTTACTTCTAAATTTATTCCCTTGTTTTGTGGACCTGTCTCTTCTAGTAGCTTCTTACAACAGTCATGTAAGGGGTAAACTATTTGATACTTTATAGATTTGGGAATACCTTTATTTTGACTTCATGTTGGATTGATTGGTTGGGTGTAGACATCATTTTCCCTTGGAAGTTTGAATTGTTCCACTATCTCTAGCTTCCGGTATTATTCCTGAAAATCAGATGCCATCTGACTCCTAATTCTTTGTATTCAACATCTTTTTAGAAGATATTAGTATTGTGAAGTATCTTGGCACATGTCATTGCCTTTTTATTCTATCCTTGGACTTTATCCATTTTATTGATAGTTTATGTCTTCACTATCCCATTTAAATTTTCAAAGCTTTTCCATGTTTTCTCTTCCTTTTTGAAATATATCCTATTATTGTTTCATGTCTACATTGTCTTCTTTTTATCAAATATGTGAGCAATAGCTTGTTGGTGTTTTCTTCTGCTTCCTCTACTGTTTTCCTCCAAGTTCCTCTTTCCTCTTTGTTTTGGGTCCTTTCATGTTGCCAGCCATCTTCACAGTTCCAGTGGTGTTTGGCTATCATTTCGTGTAAGTGATAGATTTCATGGTAGTGTGATTTGAGGGTAGACTAGCTTTTTTGTTGGAGGATAACAACAGAGGTATTTTTCCCCTCTGAGGTTTTTCAGCTTCTCAGAAGAATCTTCCAGTCTCCTACCTGGTAGCTAAGTTTCAGGAGAAAGGGGGGGTGGGCAGGCAGGAGGAGCGAGGTGTGGGCACCTTGCCTTTCAGTTCACTCAATGATTCACTGCCCTCTACTGAGCCTTGGGTCTCTAAGCCTAAAGTCTTCCAACTTAGTTTCCCCATCCCCCCAAATGAATAAATCCATAATGTGGCAATGGAGTCATTGTCTGGCTTGGGGAAGGGAGTGTTGGATATACAAATTTTTATCCAATCCACCTATTTTTAGGCCTTTCCACATTCCTTTTCTACCACATTCCACCAAATCAGGTATTTATGTTTCTTGACACCTTCTAGGTTTCTATCCAACAAATGCACTCATTTTGTGTATTATCACACACTTTTGCATTTATATTGTCATTTTCTCCTCTGTGCTGTCCATTATCACCATATTAGCTGCTTTCTGTCTTCTAACATTTGGTGACACATCTTATTCTCTTTTGAATCTTCTCCTGTTCAACTTGCCTTTAAGGGTTTATATACTTTATTTTGAAGAAATTTTGGGAACGACTGACACTAAATGCCCATGTTCATTAATCACTTGCCTATGTTTTAAAATTTACTTTAAAAAAAAAGTTTATTTAATTATTTTGAGAGAGAGAAAGCCCCAAGCGGACTCCATGCTGTCAGCATGGAACCTGACCCAGAGATTGATCCCACAAATCATGAGATCATGACCTAAGAAATCAAGAGTCGGACTCTTAACCAACTGAGCCACCCAGGCACCCCAACAGTTTACTTTTATTGTTGCTAAAGACTTAGTCATAATTTCTATGAGTTGGGGAGGATGGTGTTTGTGTGAGTATGTATGTGTGCTGGGAGGAGGTTAGGGTGTATCAATCCAGTTTGGCATACTTATTCTTTATATTTCTTTCTTATTAAAACCTTCACAGTAGATATTATATCTCTGTTTCACAGATAGGGACACTGAAACTCAGAGTTAATATGTCACTAATTCAAGACTGCAAAATTATTGTCAAGTGGCAAGGTCAATATCTGACTCCAAAGCAAATGCATAATATAAACTGTATTTATGGTTAACGATTAACGATTTAAGAAGACAACAAATGTGTCTATTAATAATAAATTAGTTGTATCTAATTTGTGAAGTATCACTGATTTGTGAAGTGTCATTGTCACTGTTTATAGTTAGACTCCCCTTTCTACCATCTATTAGATTCCCACCACGGATACTAAGATTTTTATAGCAATAAATTTTGCCTTCTTGAATACCAAAACAACCATACATTATAGAAAGTAGGGACACTTAAATATGATCTAATTACTGTGGCAGGGCTCCATAATCAATCTACATAATTAACAATTAGATATATCTGATGGAGTCATGTGGCAGTTTGATAGAGAAGTATGGTTCAAACTAGTTCAGGGAACCACTTTCAGCCCATACTTCTTCATGAAGATAACCAGTAATCTTTGGATACTCACATTTTTCATACGGTCTTTATACTCACCCCTTTCCTCTTATCCCCTGTTCTCTCTCCTGCCTTTTCCATACACCCCACACCCCCTCTTTTTATTTGATAATTCCTCAAGAACTGTGGTCAGTAGAGACAAGTAGGAGCAAATAATTCAGAAACATTTGGGTCATTGTAAGAACTTAACCATAAATTCTGTGCCTAGATTGCAAATACACATTTTCTGAGTGAATGAGTAAGTGAATGGGTAATTTTATATTCATTGGCACACTTCATGATGCACACAACATGACCTATAGCTTCTGTGGAATGTGAATAATCTACATGGTGGTTTATTTTATTACATCCCTATCTTTTCTCAAATATCTTCACTTCTTAAAGATTACTTATTGACCCCAGTGATAAACGTATATATTAATTAAAAACAAGTGAATAAAAATACTGTATTTTGAGTTGGTCAAGGCATCAGCTGCTATAAATACATCAGCTGAGAAGATATTATGAAAATAGAGAATGGTGGGGCCTGTGGGAAACTATCACAGGATCAAACATTGAAATACTTACCAAGGGTAAATACGTATAAAGTACATGACATGTGCCTGTAAGGAAGACTTCGGCAAACCAATTTCAACGTATGTGACTATGTGTGTGTGGTGAGGGTGATTTCCTCACACCACCAAGCAATTTTTCCAATCCCAGCTGGGTGTGTTACAATTCAACTCAATGTGACCCTATCTACTCAGCGTCAGATTCCACAGGTTAAGGCTCAGTCCCACAAGACTGTCCTCTTCTTCAGATGCAGATCTCAAGTCCAGGTTGTTACCTGTGCTTCTGATTCAATGGTTATAAATTAGAGGTTCCCGTAACACCCTCCTTGTGTTTGATTAATTTGCCAGAGGGAGGATTGCAGAAATTAGGAAACTGATTTACTCACTAGATGATTAGTTTGTTACAAAGGATACTAAAGTACAAATCAATAGCCAGATGAAGAGATACATAGGTCCTGAGCAAAGGAGCTGTTATTCCATGGAGTTTGGGGCCTGGCATGGTGGTATATGGAAGTATTCTGCTTCTCCAACCAGGAAGCTCTCTCAACCCCCTCTTTTTTTATGGAAGCTTCATTTCACAGGCATGATTAATTGACTTTGGTCATTGGTGATTGAACCAGCCTTTGGCCCTCTCCCCTACCAGGAAATCAGAGGGTGGGATGGAAAGTTTCAACCATCTATTCATGTGATGTTTCTGTGGCAACCAGTCTCTATTCTTAGGTGTTTCCAAAGAGTCACCTCATTAACCTAACCCTAGTTGCGATGGAAGGAGACTTGTTATGAATAGCAAGACACCCATTTTACCATTATAGCTTTGAAGAGATTTAAGGAACTCAGCACCAGAGGCCAAATTACAGCAAAAGACTCTCCCGTTGCTCTTATCACTCAGAAAATTTCATGAGCTGTAGGAACTCTATGCCAAAAATGGGGATGAAGACCAAGTATATATATTATTTCTTATAATAAATAAAAATATCACAGCCTAGTATGAGTGGTGCTGCTGAATGTTGACCTATAGGAATGTAAGCTCAAGGTTGCCAAATATGCTCTTCTGAAATAAACCAGAAATTTGGGCATTTTGGTCAATTGTTTCAATTTTTTAGGGCTGAAAAATTTATGACTTAGATAGGCTCCAGAAGACCAGAGAATCAGTGCTATGATCTGAATGTTTGTGCCCTGCCACCCTCAATTCATACACTGAAATCCTAACCCCTAAGGTGATGTTATTAGGAGGTGGGGCCTTTGGGTAGGTCTTCGGGACAGAGACCTCATTATGGGATAACTGCCTTCATAAAAGGGGCCAGGGACAGGCTCACTTGCTCCTTCCACCATTGAGCAGACACAGCAATAAGTCAGTGGTCTCAAGCCAGAAAAGGGTCTTCACCAGATCCTGGCCATGTGGGCCCCCTGATCTTGAACTTCCTGTTTTCAGAACTGTGAGAAATAAATTTCTGTTGTTTATAAGCTGCCTAATCTATGATGTTTTGTTACAGCAGCCTGAACAGATTAAAACAGTCAGTCTTAGAGATTATGCAGCTAACAACAATACACAAAATATACTGCAGAGCTAGCCTAGTAAAGAGCCTACAGTAGCCACAATTGGGCACAGACACTCAAACTCACACCACCCATGCTAACTACTAGACAGAAACTTCTGCCACTGCTGTTGTCACCCCAGTCAGACAGGATTCCTTTTAGTGCCTACTGCAGAAGTGAAGTTACACTTTAGTTTGGCTGACTGGGAGAACCCATACGGTTGCTTTAAGGAAGCCTGGGGAAAAAAGTATCAGTTTTTTCCCTTAGAGAGAAAAGGACTTACAAGGCAGGAATAAAGAAAGAAGGAAAGGAAGAAAATGAAGGAAAGGAAGGAAGGAAGGAAGGAAGACAGGCAGGCTAGGTGGGGGGGGGAGGAGGATGGAAGGAAGGAAGGAAGGAAGGAAGGAAGGAAGGAAGGGAAAGAAAGGGAAGAGAAGGGAAGGAAAGGAGAAAGAGAAGGAAGGAAGGAAAGGAAGAAAAGGAAGGAAAGGAAAGGAAGGAAGGAAGGGAGGGAGGGAGGGGGCTAGTGGGGGGGAAGGATGGAAGGAAGGGAAAGAAAGGAAAGGAAAGGGAAGGGATTGAAAGGAAAGGAAAGGAGAAAGAGAAAGAGAAAGAAGGAAGGAAAGGAAGAAAAGGAAGGAAAGGAAAGGAAGGAAGAGAGGGAGGGGGGGTAGGGAGGGGAGGAAGGATAGAAGGAAGGGAAAGAAAGGAAAGGGAAGGAAAAGGAAAGGAAAGAGGGAAAGAGGGAAAGAGAGAAAGAAAGAGAAGGAGAAAGAAGGAAGGAGTGAACAACAATAGGAGTATTCAAAAGAAATAGGTGACCAAAATGCATGATGAATTTCCACTAAAACAATCAATTAAAATTTTAAAAGATAAACACTATGCTGGCCATCAAAACATGACTTAGTGTGAACTTGCTTGTCAGTCACTAGTTTTTGGCCTCTGGTCTAGTAGGATATTTCACTACATATATAAAAGTAGAGTGATACTATTAAAACAAGGAAAAATGATTGAGACAGTCAGTCTGCCCTTCAGAACAGAAAGGCAGAAAATAGACTCCCACAGCTCAATGCTCACTCTGTGCTCACTCTATGACCCACCAGTGGCTAAAGTCATTTTTAATCTACTCAGATCTTCCAGCAGCATCATATACAACATCATAACTTGTCATATACGTGTTATGTAGTCGTATAACAATACTGTACTTGAAGATGAATGGAATAATAACTAAAATTTCTAAAAGATGTTGGTTATATCTTAGAAGAGTTTTGCTTGGGCAGAAAGCAAAGATGGAGTTAATAAACTCTTAGACTCAAAACATCCCTCTCATATTCAATGACATCCTTTCTTCCATCTCTCCTTGACTTTCACCAGTTGAGTTTTGAGCCCCACCCTTGCTCCATAGGAATCCTGAATACCCTTCTAGAAACCAAGTCCTTTTTAAGAGATCCTCTTTTGAAGTTATTGCCCAGTAAATGTAAGTTGTCTCCATATTTATAATTTCTACACTATAAAATTACTGCCAGGAAATAAGTGTGTTGCCATCTTGTACTTGTTTACATTATATTACTGAAACATTTTTGAGACTATAATTTAATTATTCTGGTATGATAAGTTGAGCTTCCCATCTTGTGGTTGAATTAGTCCTATGTTTACCCAGGAGGAAATTGAGAGTTGTCTGTCTTTCAGAATTGAAGGCTTCCTCTGTGTTTCAGACATTACTCTCATGTTTAGGAAGTCAATGGATTTTGAAAGGAGAGCCTGATGTCATCATTATGAAGTTCCTTGGCCTTAAGACAAAATACATATTAGAACCACTGAATAACTCTAATGGTGGATTGCTTTTGAAGGTAGTTCTGGATACATTTTGACTTTTCTCTAGCCCATGGTATTTTATTCTATTCAAAATTCAAAATTCAAATGGGGAGAAAGGATGATCTATAAATTATTATGAATTATTGTGGCAATGGCAATTGGGATTAGCTTAGACTGCGACACTTCTTCAGCTTTCAATGCACACCGCCCCTTGGTCTGATTTTTTTTCACCCATTAATAAATTATTAGTTAAAAGTTTTGGAGTCTGTCCCTTAATCTTGGTGTCTTCCTCTTGATAAGAGGCCAAGAACATCCTGTTATACTCACTCCCTTCCCCAATAGAATTGCTGGCTATGTACAACATAGGAAATACACAAATAATTATAGCTATTACTATAGCCATATGTATATTATATATAGCTACATATGTGGCTAATAATACCTATTACTCAAGTTACTACTTTAGATTTCCAAGCTCAAAAGGTTACCATTTTTCTGCTTATGGGCTAGAAGGGAAGCAGAGCACAAGAAATAAGAGTATATGAATTACGGAGCAACCACTTAGTTTAGCCAATGATTTTGCAAGGTTGGAGAGCTGATAGCTACAAGTCTCCCAATGTCACCCCATAGTAGAAGTCAGATCTGTTGTGTCAAGAACACATGACTAGAGAAAGAACAGCAAGCTGATAATTAATTTCGCCCCAATTGCCAACTTTACTTCTTTTTAGAAGTTGAGTTCTTTGGGAGCCTAGCTGGAGAAGACCTATCTCAGCATCTTTGCAGCTATGTGTGTTCATGAGACTAAAATCATTGGGTATGAGTGCAAGAGAGTTGTCCAGCTTCTGGGTTGAATTGATAAAAGGAATCAGCTTGCTCTCTCTTTCCTCTTGCCATGAGCAAGAAAGGGTACTAATGAGCTGGCTTGACTCATACACATGTAGACATCAGTCTAGACAGTAAAGCAACTAGATAGAAGTGGTCTAGGTGCCTGATGACTTCATGGAGCAGAGCTGCCATAGCAGTCTTCGGCCACCTTTTTCTTTACTACTCAGAGAGAGAGAGAAATGAATGTCTATCTTACTTATATTTTTAAAGTTTTCTGTCATGTTTGAATTAGTTATAGGAGCTTAGTGTATAGCCTAATTAATATGGCAGGGGATTTGAAAAACATTCTTTGCTTACATTCCACTACTTCTACAATTACTGAAAGACTGGATACGACAGTGGAAAGGTCATGACATATTAAAGTTAGACACATATGGGTTTGAATCCAAGTCCTACAACTTTTTGAGCTGAATGGTCTTGAACATGTTATTTGGTGTTCTTAAGCCTTAATTCTTTATTTTTGAAGAGGGAATTTTAGTATCTATCTTATAGGGCTCCTATATGAGACATTCAATAATATCTTTAAAATTTGTGCCATATAGTTGGTATGTAATATGTTACAACTGTTATGCTTGAATTATTGATTGAAATTGCTCCTTAACATGATAATGGTATAATGGTTACATGTTATTAAGAGTCCTTATTATTTAATGACATATACTAGAATGCTTATAGACAAAATTAAAATATAAAAATAAAAAACAACTAAGGATTTGTCATAATTGATTGCTTAGCTTCCATTGTCTGTCTCAGCCAGGCTTACCTTTTGCTAGCTTCTAGATTTAGCTTCCTAAAAACTTGCTTTTTAATTTTGTAAAATTGTTTTATTATTATGGAGTTCTGAGACTTCTTCATAGATTCTAGATAAATGTCTACTATCAGATATGAGATTTGCAAATATTTTCCCCAGTATGTGGCTTGTCTTTTCATTCTATTAACAGTATCATTCAAAGAACAGGTGTTCTTAGTTTTGATAAAGTCCAATTTATCATTTTTTGCTTTTATGTATTGAAATTTTGGTGTGTATATATAAAAATTGAAGTATCTTTGCACCTTTGCCAAAAATTAATTGCCAGCAAATATGTGGGTCTATTTCTGGACTCTCTATTCTGTTTCACTGATCAACTTATGTATAATTATGCCAATTCTACCCTGTCTTGAAAACAGTAGGTTTATAAATATGTCTTGAGATGAGATAGTGTAAGTCCTCCAAATTTGTTCTCCTTTTTAAAAGTCATTTTGCCTATTTTAGGCCTTTTACATTTCCATATAGATTATAGAATCAGCTTTTTCAATTCCTACAAAAAAAAGTCTGGATTTGAATTTTTTTTGGATTGTATTGAATCTATATATCGACTTAGGGAGAATTGAAATCAACACAATATTAAGTCGTTAGATCCACGGCAATAGTATCTGTCTCCATTTATTTAGATTTTCTTTTATTTCTCTCAAATTGTTTGGTAGTTTTAGTGTACAAATCTTACACATCACTTGTCAGATTTACCCCTAAGTATTTCAGGTTTTTTGATTCCATTGTAAATTTTTTAAATTTCAATTTCTGATTTTTCATTGCTAGTATACAGAGATGCAGTTAATTTTGTATATGTGTCTTGTCTGCAACCTTGCTAGACTCATGTATTAAATCTAGTAGTTTTCTTTTTCTTTTTTTTAATTAAAAAAATTTTTTTACATTTATTTATTTTTGATAGAGACAGAGCACAAGTGGGGGAGGAGCAGAGAGAGAAGGAGACACAGAATCTCAAGCAGGCTCCAGGCTTCGAGCTGTCAGCACAGAGCCCGACATGGGGCTCAAACTCACAAATTGTGAGATCATGACCTGAGCTGAAGTCGAATGCTTAACCAACTGAGCCACCCAAGTGCCCTTTTTTTTTCTTTTTTTAACATTTACTTATTTTTGAGAGACAGAGAGAGACAGAGCATGAGTGGGGGAAGGGCAGAGAGCGAGGTAGACACAGAATATGAAGCAGGCTCCAGGCTCTGAGTTGTCAGCACAGAGCCCAACGCGGGGCTCGAGCCCATGAACTGTGAGATCATGACCTGAGCTGAAGTTGGACACTCAACCGACTGAGCCACCCTGGAGCCCCTCTTTTTTTTTTTTTTTTTTTTAATGTTTATTCATTTTTGAGAGAGAGAGAGAGAGAGAGAGAGAGAGAGAGCGTGAGCGGGTGAGGAGCAGAGAGGGAGGGAGACACAGAATCTGAAGCAGGCTCCAGGCTCTGAGCTGTCAGCACAGAGCCCCACGAGGGGTCAGACTCACAAACTGCAAGATCATGACCTGAGCTGAAGTCGGAAACCTAACTGCCTGAGCTACCCAGGTGCCCCAAATCTAGTAGTTTTCTTATAGATTCTATAGGAGTTTCTGCACAGTGGTCACATCATCTGTGAATAAAGATAGTTTTATTTCTCTCTTTGCAAACAATTTCTCATTTCTTTTCCTTACCTCATTGTGCTGAGTAGGCCTCAACACAGTATAATGTTGACTAGAAATGGTAAGAGATCTTTGATATATTCCTGATCTTTGCGGAAAGCATTCAACCATTCAACATTAACCATATTTTTAGCCATAGTTTTTTTTGTAGATACCCTATATTAGGTTGACAAAATTCACTACTACTGCTAATTTGCTGAGAGGTTTAATGAGGAATGGATACTGGATTTTGTTGAACACTACCAAGAAACATTAAAAGAAGAGTTTTTTTTTTAAACAAAACATTTTTTTCTTATAGAAAAACTCAATGTCAAAAATACACTAATTTTCATAGGTTATTCTGTATATTTACCTCAATCTCAATAAATATATAAGCAGGATTTATTTTAGAACTATAGGTAGCAAACTCAAGTTTATATGAAAAAATGAATTGTCAAGAATAGCCAGGAAAGTTTTGGGGGAAAAAAAAAGAGTAATTAAGGAAAACTAGGTACAATGTACAATAGTGAATTACAATTAAACCGGTGTGATACTGGCACATGAATAACAGTGAAGCTCTCTTGTGGGAAAAGAAACATCTTAAACTGCTAGTGGGAGTATAAATGCCTGCAGCTTTCATGGATGGCAATATAGCAAAATCAGTCAACAGTTTAAAAGCATGTACCCAGTGATCAAGCAACTCTACTTCTAGAGGTTTATTTTATAGGTTTACTTCCACAGCTATGAAATAATTTATAATCAAGAATATTCACTATAGTATTTTTTATAGGGATTAGTTAGAAGCAGTGTGAATTACAATGATGGGGAACAGGTGTTAAAAGATAAACTAAGACATATTTAAAAATTGAGGAGTGTATCTGAACAAAACTCAATTCGAATAGGGCAATGCCAAACCAAAAGTGGTTATAAGCCCTCTAACAACAGGAGCTGGGGAAGATTTTATAAAGAAAAGACAGAAGCAAAGTAAGAAAAAAATTTTTAAGTTTATTTATTTATTTTGAGAAGGGTGGGGAGGGGCAGAGAATGAGGGAGAATCTCAAATAGGCTCAGGCTGTCCGCGCAGAGCCCATACGGGGTTCAAACTCATGAAACTATGAGATCATCACGTGAGCCTGAGCCGAAATCCAAGAGTCAGATACTTAACCGACTGAGCCACCCAGGCACCCCAGAGTAAGGAAATTCTTGATTGGCCATAGCTTAAAGCCTAGTTGGCTGTTTGTGATCAGTTGTACTTAGTTTCAATTTTGTAATCTTGAGGTATCTACAGGCTTAGATTTTGGTTTGCTTAGGTAAACCACCATGGCATTAGAGCAACTTCAGTGTAAGGGTCTCTTTGTTTAATTAATTTAATTGATTAAATAAATTATGGTAATTCCATGCAATGGAACTCTAAACAGCTACTAAAAATGAGTTTAGGGGCGCCTCAGTCGGTTGGGTGTCCTACTTTGGCTCAAGTTATGAGCTTACATTGTGCGTTTGAGCCACGCATTGGGTTCTGTGCTGACAGCTCAGAGCCTGGAGCCTGCTTCGGATTCTGTGTCTCCCTCTCTCTCTGCCCCTCCCCCGCTCACACTCTGTCTCTCTCCATCTCTCAAAAATGAATAAACGTTAAAAAAATTTTTTTTAAATGAGCTTATCCCATGTGTATGCTATAGTTAAGAAACATTGTCAAATGAAAATAAAATAAGGCACAGGCAGCATGTATGGTATGCTGTCATTTGTGAAACACAAAAGAATACGTATGCTTACATACTTATATGTGTGCAGATTATCCCCGGAAGAGTAGAGAAGAAGAGAGAATAGTTGTTACAATGGCTGATGGACTTCAGCCAGATATTAACTTATCACCGAACACTTGTGTGCTTCTCAACGTCGTGTCCGTATGTATGCATTTTCTAGGTAAATGAAAGAAAATCATTGTTTCAATTCATAGGCTAAAGAGTAATGTTTACATTAGGCTAAATTATATTGCTCCTCGTTTATTGTGTGCCCCAGAATATCAGAAAACTATGTGTTGCTGTTGTATTGATTGGTTTTCAGTATAAATTATTATCTCATGCTCTATCCGGGATGCATATATTGACCTTCGCTTCTCCAAAGGGCATCTGAACTCCTGCAGTCTCCCATGACTTCAACCTTACTGAAGCTGCTTATAGTGGGATATGGAAACCAGCACTTTGGCTAATAGACCTTAGGATAGACCTTGACAACCCGAACCCTTAAATGTAAGTCAACCATCATTCAGCTACAAATTTGTAATATTAAACGTGTACTCTGCAATGTAAGGCAAATTAAAATCACAAAGTATTTCCATGCTCTTTCCATCCTCATCCAGTCTGTCCCTGTGAGACACTGTACTGTCCCCATTGGCAGTTGTGATGAGTATGGCTCTCAGAGGAAGGCCTGTTGGAGGTGAATGTCATGAAGCAGGCTCCCTCAGAATTAGAGAGAGATTGATTTCCACGGTGGCAAAGTGTAAACAAAATTCTTTGCTCCCCTGGGAGAAGCCCCCAAAAGGAAGTAATTCATGGAAGAAGTAATTACCAATTAAATAGTAAACGTGCTACTTGGCCTGTAAGAAGAATTAAAACATATTTACACTTCAAAAAGAAGCAATTAGTGATAGTTGATTCACTAAGGAAAGTGCCAGACCAGGACAGAGGAAAGTGTGTAAATAGGTAAAGACAGAGAGATTTATTATTAAATTAAAGTCCCTTAATTACTGCAAATGTTAAATATGCAGTTTTCTGACATTTAAATGATGCTTTTCACCAAAATGAAAATGAACTGTCCACCTTGGATTCTTACTTCCCAGGCAGGATGTAAATGTCAGTCCTAAATTAAAGCTAACTAGTTTCTGCTATACATTAAAAAATTTTTTAATTAGAATCAATAAATCATTAAAAAAAATTGAAGTTAAAGTCATCTGGTCCAAACGTTTAGCCTTCTCCCTAAAAGGAGGCATATGCCAGAAGAGTCCCTGAGGTTTGGGTTTAAGGTGAGACCTCTGCCATCAAGACATGATGGGCCAAAATCAGACTGGACAAGTGCAGATTCCCAGTAAAAGCCTGTGTCCTGATCACCTGCCCCCTCTTCCTTGGACCTTCAATGTTTTCAAGTGATGAAAGGATTATTCCCTGAATTAGAAACACATTTCTCTTTAAAATATAACATAGCTACCCTTTATGAATCATCTACTGTGTACCAAGAGCTTAACATGTGTTTTCTTATTTCAGCCTCCTAAGAGCCCTCCAAAGTATGTTCTATGATCATTATTCTGCACAACTCAGATTGAATGGCTGACTTTTCTAGGTCAAGGCTCAGAAAAAGCTGGGATGCAAACCCATGTCTCTTTGCCACAATACCATACTTCCACTGCTAAAAACAATGAAAAGAGAACAATAATAAACTTAAAAATGTTTTTAATTAGGAGGGCCTGGGTAGCTCAGTCAGTTGAGCATCTGAATCTTGATTTTGGCTCGCGTCATGGTCTCAGAGTTGGGGGATCAAGCCCCACATCAGGCTCTGCACTGAGTGTGGAGCCTGCTTGAGATTCTCTCTCCTCCTCCTCCTCCTCCTCCTCCTCCTCCTCCTTCTTCTTCTTCTTCTTCTTCTTCTTCTCTCTCTCTCTCTCTCTCTCTCTCTCCCTCCCTCCCTCTGGCCCTCATCCTCACGCTCTCTTTCTCTAAAAATAAATGTTTCTAATCACAGCTTTAGAGAACATTATTGTCATTCTAGATGTCCCTGGCTGAGTAGTCTCTAAACTTTTGACCCAGAGATACTGGAAGCTACTTATTATCCTTAAAAAAATTTATTTTCCTCTTAAATTTAACAAGGCTGGTTTCTATTGTTTGCCACTCGGCATCCTGAAAGCATAGTTCAGGTTCTCTAATTCCCGCTTTAATTGTTCTGTGTGTTCACTGAACTCCAGAAGGACTTGTAAAAACTCTTCATGTGTTTATCAAGTGCTGGGCACTGTGCTGTACACAGGAGATAATAAACTTCTTAACATGAGCCTTTCCAATCAGTCTATTTCTAAACTGGATATTAATTAAGAAATAGTGTACAGTGATCAATACTTTGGACACACTAGACAAAACTTTGTTCACCAGGTTTCTTTTTCTGCAGGACTTCTCAGAGCCTTTTTGTACTAATGTGCCCTGTGAATCTTAAAAAAGAAAGAGATAATATATAGGAATTTCATATGAAATGTATATGATGTGGAACTTTTTTTGAGGATTCTTTTGTATGAATATGTAAATAAACATATAAGGGAATGCAGGGATAATAATAGGAGCTATGAATGAAAGAAAAGGAAGGAAGTTTGATAAAGGCAGTAGGATTTTTAAAAGGCATGGGGAAAGAGCAGAAGGGAGAAGGCCATGACAATGAGCTGAACTCTGAGAAGGCAGATTAGTAAGGTCAAATTTTTTTTAAATGTTGGCTTCAAATTACCATCACATGCAATATGTAGTGAAAACTCCTCAAAAAGAAATTTTATACAGTATTCTTAAATCATAGCATATTGAGATCTTAATATATCTCATTTTTTATTAAATTTTTTTTAATGTTTATGTACTTTTGAAAGAGAGAGAGAGAGAGAGCAGGGAAGGGGCAGAGAGGGATATAGAATCCGAAGCAGGCTCCAGGCTCTGAGCTGTCACCACAGAGCCTGACATGGAGCTTGAACCCACAAACCATGAGATCATGACCTGAGCCGAATTTGGATGCTCAACCAACTGAGCCACTCTGGTACCCAATATACCTCATTTTTAATACAAGATTTCAATAAAACAAAAGTGACATGCAGACTATATGTTACAGACTAGAGTCCAAGGTGGAAATCTACTTCCCTCCTGAGTTTACACCAGGAAGGTCTACAAGGTGCTGGGCATCATCAGAAACAAAACAGCAAATCTTGTCTTACATGTAGGGTGTCCACAGTTGAAATACTTCAAGGCTGTTCTGATCTGTCTACTTCAAGAGAGAAATAAAAAGCTGGAGAAGACTGAGAATAAGGTAATTAAAATTGTCAAGAGTATAGAGCAACTTTACATGAGGCATGAATAAAGAAACTATTTAGAGTGGAAAAAAGTTAAAAGGCCAAAGTTTATATGTCAGTATTTATAAAGTACTTGTTACATGCAGGCCTTGTGCTAAAATAAAATCTTTAAGATATGGATAATGGAAGATCAGTTTTCATGTTACATCCTGGAATAGGAAACTAACTTTCTCCTCTTGTTTCTAGAAGCTTGAAGAAATTTTTTGAGGGTGTAGGGAAAATTAAAGGAAATCCTTATTTACACAAGCCAATCTATACAGAAAAAAAACTCATTTTCTTAAAGGATTTGTAAAAGTGTGTTCCATGATATTAACAAGGCTAAAAAAAGAGGGGAGGGGTTACCTGATTCACTCATGTCTTTTTTTCAGTGATTTTAATATGCTACAGATCATCTTGACTCCCTATTAGAATATGTGGTGGTTCGCAAACTTCTCTGATCATTCAATGTTATTTTGAAACCATATCATGTTGTATAAATGTTGATTCAAGGAATAGATTTTGGCAAATATTCTTACAGGTGATAAATACTTAACAGCTTAAAGGGGAATTTCTGAGATCTTAATAGATCATTAACCTGTGAGTCTGATAACCTAAAGGAAAACTACCTTTCTTTGATTTTCAGTTAGCTTCTTAATGTTCCCAATGGATTAGAAAGTAGGTATATATTTATGTTTTGTGTATCGCTGAAACCTAAGGGAAAGAGTACCTTTATAAAATGTTAACAACTCACCTAGTATCTGTATGTACACTCTTCATTAGGATCCTCACAGCAGTCTTTTTAAGCAGATGTTATTAAAGTATGATTGAGAGATGGCCAGTTATTTTCCCAAGATTACACAGTTTGTAAGTGGAGAGGCCCAAACCTAATTTGGATTCCACACTTTGTTTTCTTTTCATTACAATCACTCTTTATAAGATTAGAGAATATATGGCTTTATCTAGTTCAGAACTTGTCCTAAAATTTTGTATATTGTAATTTCTTGACATACGTAAGAGAAACCCAAATCTTCCTGTGGTCGGTTTAGATATTCCTTAAGTCTTGCCTTATACAGAATACAGAATTTCATTCTCAGCCTTACCCCAAGGAATCTTGTAGAATTTGAACAATAAGTGATTATTACTGGAACATTTAATACACTGATACATTCATGGGAGGAAACACAGACCTGCCTCCTTTTATTGGGTTTAACAAAACCCAAAATGACTTTCATAAAGCAAATTTTTCCCTTTTAACTTTTAAACCCATGTGCACTTTAAAGGAAATTTAATCCACATGTTTCTAAATCATTTGCACTTAATTCATCAGATGTTTGGTAAGAGCTATTTGATTTCCTAGAAGCCTTTGTTTATAGGATTTTAAAGCCCTTCTTTCCTTGAACTAAGGAGTCTCATCTCATAAGGTTCTCCACTGAATTAAGCCACAAATGACTCAAATGCAGGATCCCTAATCTTGAATTTCCCAGGGAACGTCTCCCAGATGGTCCTGTAAAGGCCAGTTTTTCCTTGGCTTCCCTTCTGTTACACTAGAATATCTAGTAGAACATCACAAAAGTGGAACTCAATCTACCTTTAGACTATTGTCATTTTTGCTGTGGATGCAGACAGTTTCTGTGAAATCTAGGCTTCCTTGCCTTTGTAGATTTAACCACAAGACATCTTGTCCTGGAAATCAAATTTTTATTTATTCCCCATTCTTTCTAATTTTATTTCAAAAGTTTCCTGAAAAAAAGCTACTCATGTCCATAGTCAACATGATTGCCCATTGATATATTAGTTTCTTCTAAAACTTCCATGCTTGCTTTTGTGTCTACAAGAAAATACCCTAAGAGGAGGAAGGACATAGAAAACCATGTGATTTTGCTACTTAATAGAAAAATGACAGCTGACTTTCTTGTTAGAGAATTTGGAGCCCAGCGTCCTTCGTAATCAAGTATGTTCGGAAGGTCTAGGGCAAAATGCCTCAGGTTGTAGCAGTAGTAATTAATAATTGTACTAAAAATGGCTATTAGTTTAAGTTCAGTTGCAAGTGCAGTATGCTAATAATTAGTAAGGATCCTTTGTATACTATCTTTTTAAGGCCCTTTGCCCAAATTCTTGAGGCAATTCCTCAAGATTATTATAGTCGTTAATCAATATTGGCATTAATTAATATTATCATCAATAAAAACTAAGATTTATTCACAATGTGCTAGAAACTGTAGTACCTCTCTTTGTACTCCTAGTGGCCCTATGAGGTAGATGGTGTTATTATGCCTCTGTGTTATTGTGGCCAGGAATTCCACTTGAATACCTAGTGTTAGTTGCAGAAATATCTTATCATCTTCATTAAGGAACAAAAAGCTTTTGGTAAGAGACTGGTCCCAAGCTTAGAAGTTATTCCTCAAAGGCAACAACTTTCAGTAATTTTAAAGAAGTAGTACCTTCTTTAAAAGACTCGGGGCACCTCAGTGGCTCAGTCCGTTAAGCATCTGACTTCAACTTCAGCTCAGGTCATGCTCTCGCAGTTCCTGGGTTTGAGCCCTGCGTCGGGCTCTGTGCTGACAGCTCAGAGCCTGGAGCCTACTTCGGATTCTGTGTCTCCCTCTCTCTCTCAAAAATAAATAAACATTAAAAAAAAATTAAAATTGTTAGAGGACTCAACTAGAGGAATTGTTGACAGATTTCTCAAAATATTTGCTGAGCTTCAGAAAAATGTGCAATAGGAAGGCAGAGAACAGGCAAGAAATTGAAAAGAAAAGATGAAGTAGTTTGAATAAACAATGTGTTCTCTAATCAGCTTTTAGCCTGCTATTGGTCATTAATTAATCCATTATCTGTGGTTAACTCAGACCCCTCCCCATTCCTTCTCCTTTAGCCTATAACATTCTAGCGTACTGAGGAAAATGAGATCATCCTTGTTTAGCTAATTTGCCAACTTGTTTTCAATGGGGTTTGCAAGGAGAGGGGAGGACATGAATTGCAGAGACAACAGAGAGGGACCTTTTAGAGGAACATGGTGTAAGCGAGGTGGTAAGAGATGAGAAACTGACTGAGAAAACTAATTTTGATGGGAAGACCAGAGATTGTTTAATGAGGAATAAGAATTTTGTGTTCTGGATAGGGTTTGATGTGAATTATCTTCCCATCTCTGCATGAGACGTTAAAAACCATTTTGTCCAATGCCCTATGGAACTGGAGCTCTAAAATGCACTCATGAGCTGAATTCTGCTTCAAACCAAGTACAGGATAAGAACAGAAGTTGCTCGGACTTGGCCATACACACAGAAATTACAGATTCATTCAACATATTAATAAAGCGCTTACTCTGTACCATGATCTGTGCTAGATACTGGGGATACTATATGAATAAGATATTGTTTCTGTCCCCAAGAATTTCACAGTCATATGAGCAACATGGGCATATGAATAGACAACTTTAATACAGCATGGGAAGAGTTAAGAGGTAGATAAATATGGGGTACTTGAAAACATCTATGGAGGGTGCCACTCTCCTAGTAACAGATAAATTCAGGAAATGTGACTTACAGCGAGAAGGTAGGAGATGCTCTATATGGCTACATGGGAAGATTCCGAAGGCTAAGAAGTTGACGGCAGCTATGGGGACTGAGGCTGGAAACATTTCATCTTGGAGAACAGCTAGGGATAGATATGAGACTTGCCACCAGCCCCCAAACAAGGCCTACCTAATATGTGGCACAAATCTGTGGTCTTTTGTGACATTTTTAGCAGCCTTTAGCAACCACTGAGTAGATTTTCAAAATGATGTCCCTCTCCTTGTTAGTTAAAAATGCTTTTAATGGAGAAGCATTTTTCATGTACCAAGAAGAAGTGTATGTGGATGGATTCAGCCGTGAGTTAGGGATGGGAAAGTCTGGTTTGTTTTCCCGTGTTTTCTTGTGGTGGTGACTACAGGGATTTTGGGCTAAGGTTTGCCCTGTTAAAGTAGAGTCGTGAAAGTTCACTCATCTCCCCGGTCGACAACCCAACACGATAAAATCACATGATTCAACACTGACCTGTAACAAAAATACCTACTCCTCAGGTTCACAAGGATTTCTATCACTTCCCATCTTAATCAGTTTGAGCTGCTGTAACAAATTTCCATGGACCGGGTGGCTGAAACAACAGACATTTGTTTCTCACAGTTCTGGGGTTTGGGCAGTACAGATCAGATATCCATAGAGAGCCCACTTCCTAGCTTGTAGAAGTCTGTCTTCTCATTGCATCCTTCCATGGGGGGAAGAGAAAGAAGCAAGCTCCTGTGGGACCCTTACAAGGTCACTAATCCCATTCACAAAGGCTCCACCCTCAAGACCACATCCAATTTTCATTACCTTCCAAGATCTCCATCTCCTAATATCACTACATGGAGTCAGGGGGAGAAATAGGGCTTTGACATATGAATCTGGGGGAGACACAAACATTCAGTCTATAACACTTTATTTGACTCTGTGTGTTGCTAATGAATGAGGCCACCATGAAGCCTGATGTGAAGGGCTTGGCAGATTCATATGTTTGAACTGGAAGCATAATTGTGTCATCATTTTCTCTTAGTTAAAAAAAAAAATGAAGTCTTTTTTTTGTTAGATACAATTGCATAAGGCCACTACGCAGCACAATACTGTGAAAATGAGCCTTCGAAACCGTTTACTCCTGTGTGGCACGTGGCTCAGCCTGTCATCAACACAACATTGCCCCTGACTCCCCAAGCCTGAAAGGAGAGACAAAACATTCTGTAATTGGAGATTGCTTTGAATTAGTTTTAATTTGATTAGTAATATCCCACAAGGCTACCCTAGTATATAGAGATTATGGACAATTAAAGCTGTGATCAATTAGATCTAAATTGTTAGTCCATTAAGAGGCACTAACAAGAACTCTGATTTTCAAAGTCTTTTTCCCTAATCCTCCTGCCCTAACACTCCTCATGATGACAGACAAACGCATTTCTATTACTCCCGTATTATTTCACATTATTTAGTCAAATCCACTCATTTTCAGCACTTAGGGGCATGCAACCAGATATCCTAAGTATAAATAATGTTTTAAAAATCTTTGCAAATGCAACACACTTCCTTTTTATCACCATCATGAAACCAATAAAAAGGATCATCAGAATGGCTGTAGCAATCGAGAATATGCAGACCATGTGTGCGGTACAAGGGCCTATCATCTCTGGATAAATTAGGTACAAATGTCCTCAGATTAGTTTGTAAAAGCTTTAGAGAGATGTCTTCAAAGGGCACTTGAACTCTAAAGATATGAAGTGAGAAAAAGCAATGAAGAAAAATCCCGACTTCAAAACTACACTTTATCCTTTTTCTTTTTCTATTTTTAGTAATAAACCCAGAAAAAAAAATCTGCTAGAGGAATTTTCAGGGACACATTTCAGTTGGCCTCTGTTCAGGCCATATGTCTTCATCCAGGTCAAAAATATCTCTTTTATATTTTCCAGTGAAATCCTCCCAAGCTTTCAAGGAACAGGTCACAAGCTACATTCTCCAAGAAACTATCCATGTTCAACCCGGAACATGGACCTGTAAACTTCCATAGGCATTTATTTGTGGGCCCCCTTACAGTCATGTTGTGATACTCTTCTGTGTCTTAGTTGTCTTGCCCTTCCTAGTTGTACTATTGTCTATACTCTATAATATTTGGCAGAGGATCCTGAACCCAGAAGGCAAAAGTAAATATTTGCTGAATTTATCAATAACTTACTAAATTCAAATCACTGAACAAGTTTACTCTTAGGGCCTTTAAAAGATTACATATATTCTTCTTTTTTTTCATTACTAAAAAAATACCCAAATTTGAGTTTCACTGAGATTTGTTATTATACTTGTCACCCTGGTACATCTGCAAAAATATCTGATTGTCCGCTTAAAGAGGTTAGTAGAGGAGAGGATCCATGCCCTAGAATGACAAAGGTGCTCTCTAAAGCTGTGATCAGGAGTAGATGTTTTACAAAGTCTTGGTCGGAGTTGACATTTAGAGAAATTTACCTACAACCTCTTGATATTTTATGAAATCTTATGTTCAGGGGATAAAGCCTATCTATGTGAGAATGTTATACATATTCTGTGTGTAATAAAAAAGAGAAGATTTCAGGTAACAGTTTTTATTTGATTATACAGTTTACAAGAGAGCACCTATTCTTTTCAAGGCAACTGTACCCAGACAATGCAAACAGCAAAGGGATTGAAGGTGATGGAAGAGAGGAAGGCTGTCTGACCGTGGCTCTGAGGACATACAAAATGACTGCTTCCCAAGTTCAAGACTCTATCTACACTTAATCACGAATGCTCAATAAATGTTAGCAATAAATCATTTGAATTTCTGGAAGGAACCACTGACAAAGGACACAAGAGTAATAGCTCCAGATGGGGAATCGTAAGATTAGGGTTTTAATTCTACCTCCATTCCATTGGAATTTTTGTTTATTATTTTGTAAAATAAAGTCATACCCCCTTCTTTAGTTTGGCATGTTTATAGAAATCTAAGGGCCTATTATTATTACAATACAGTAGGACAGGGGTGGTGTGTACAAGAAGTGACCTTAGTGAGCCCAAGCAAGAAAGGTCAAAGGGGAGGTGCAGAGGTTCACAGGAAAAGATGACCCCATAGAGATAAGAGAGGCAGACAACTGTGGAGGACACGAAAGTAAGGCCTGCATTCCATCCCCAGCTTTGCCATATCACTTTGTTGATATTGCTTCACTTATTTTAGATTCTGTTTCCATAATTCTTACAAGCCTAAAGATCAGGGAAAGAAAGGCAGTTAAAATTAAGTTAGTGGGAAGAAATTATGAACGATTTGAGTTGGCAAGGACCTTAGTAATTGTATAGGGGTCAGCAAACTTTTTCTTCAAAGAGCCAGATGGTAAATATTTCTGGCTTTTCAGGCCCTATGATCTCAGTCATAATTGCTCAGCTCTGCCATGTTAGCACAACAGCAGCCATAGAGAATACATAAATGAATGGGTGTGGCTGTATTCCAATGAAACTTTATTTATGGCACTGAAATTTGAATTTCTTATAATTTCCACATGTCACAACATATTCTTCTTCTTTTGATCTTTTATCAATGACTTAGAAATGTAAAAGCTATTTTCAAATCATACAGAAGCAAGCAGCAGGCCAGAGTTGCCCATAGACAGGGGTTTGCCAACTCCTAGTCACATCCCACCTGCTTATATACAAATACAGAACAGAGACCAAGAGGGGAAATGATTTGCCTGAAGTCACACAGCAAGTGTCACAGCCATTTTTGTCCTCCCATCCAGACTTGCTGTTTTCATTTAATTTTGAGGAAAAAGAAAGGAAGGAGGAAGGAAGGAAGGAAGGAAGGAAGGAAGGAAGGAAGGAAGGTGAGGGAGGGAGAAAAATTTCATCAGTAGAGGATAGTGCTAGATGTTGGATTGTTGAAAACATAAATTGTTGGATTGGAGAACATAATGGTACATCATAGCATATCTTTGTGATTGTAGACATTCCAGAGACCAGTTGGGCATTGACCTGATGGGGTAAATATTCATGCTTGTAAAAATACTGCTATCTGCTACTCACTAGAAACCTCACCAACATAGTAGCTTGGAGACCATGTGAACCTTTTAGCAGAAAGAAAGATATATATTTTTTTAAAACGGTGCCAAGAACATACAAAATGTGATTCTGCCCCTAAGAAAACTCCCACATTTGCCCCCCTGAAAATAAGATTTCATAAATTATCCAGTGTTTTTCTGTAATAATTGCTTTAATCTCATATAAAGCCCTCTAAATACTAACTCCTAAGCATGTTGTTAACTGTCTACTCTTGGTTACAACTTTAGATAACATTATAGTCATTCACTGCTTTAGATGGGATGGTTCTCTAATTACTAATCTTGCTAGAGAAACTAGAAGGAAAAGGTTATATTAAAAGTACTTTGATAGCTGCGGTGCTGCCTGGCATTGGATTAAAGATTCCTTTAAAGATTCCTTCTGTCTTCAAATATTCCTGATGTGGCCACCCCAGGCAGAACAGAGGCTGCTCCTTCAAGGCACCCTGAAGCTGCATGTTTTACATGTGGCCGTATATTTGGACGCAGTTCTCACGGTCAAGGACATATAGTGCTGTTACCGCCATTCTATAGATGAGGAAATTGAAGTTCAAGTAGCTGAGGCAAAACTCATAGCTAGTTAGTGCTACACTTGGGAAGGAACTCTATAAAAAGGACTTTAATTCCCTCACAGAGCACAAGAAGTTAATGTCGTAGCTCCCTGATGGCATTGAACTTCATTAATTTGGTGTTAATATTTCCAGTGTGAAGCATTCTAATGAAGTGTTTATTCAGTGAGAGGAGGAGTAGAGTTGATCCTCGGTGTTGTAAGATTCAGAATTTCTTCTATTTCGTGATTTTTGGGCTATCCTGCGCTGTTGGGATATACAGATGTCTCTGTGTAAGAAATACCAATTCAAGGGGGGAAAGTTTCATTTTGGAAGGAATTAGTTGCACTGCAAAAGGATTCTTAACAAAAGATTTGTATTCTGTTTCCTCTAAATAGCGAGTTAGTTGAGTACATTTATAACATGATTTTATCTATGAAAATATTTGATTGACAAAATTAACAAATGGGTCCATTTGTTGGTTGTTATGAGATAAATGTTAGACAGACAGATAGATAGATGAAGACTGACTGGAATCAAATGCAGAGACCAAAGCGTGATAGGAAATTAGATGAACAGAGTTTTTTGAAGGCAGTACCCCCTTCTTCCCAGAGCATGGAAACCCTTATTGAGGTTAAAGCACACCAACCAGTAAAGACTGGAACACGTCATAATGGGGAAGCCAAATCTCTGATCTTTGGAAACATTCATATCTTGGTAAAATTTGCTTTTCTAATATCTCAACCTCATCTTCATTCTACTCTGGGAAACAACAAAGAATAGATTGCTTCTATTCCTCAGATTATCCTGGTAATTACGTGAAGACAACTTACACTTTTTAAAACTCATATCCACTTCCTTTGCTTCTTATAACACATGATTCTCGAGCTCCCCTGTCCCTTACATTTGTCCTCTTCTGAACAATTCTATCCTCATATGTCACTGTCCCTCTTACCTTTAGGGAACCAGCACTGAAAACAAATTTAATAAATGTGTTCCAAAGAGCACAGTGCAGGATATGGAGACTCTACTTGCATTAATGCAGCCTAAGGAAAAAGTTCTTTGAGTCTTAAGCCTCTGCTCGTGCAAAAAAGGTCACTGATTTACTTTTGACAGTTTTGAGCCAACATTATAATGCTCGGTCCACATCTGCTAGCACTGTTTTCCATGAGTGACTGTTATGAAACATTTAATTTTAAAGCATTTTCTTTTCCATTTGGTATTAATTCAAAAGAAAATGGGGGTCACAATAAATCAACTCCGTGAATGTTTACATGTACATTACAATGGAGCTGTACATGTTTCCCGTACACGGACCCTTATTTCATTGAGGGGAACTAGCTTGGGGCACTTGCCCATGGAAAGACCTTGGACTCAAGCAGATACCAGTGGATTGTTTCAATGTTGTTAACTGAAGTGGAAATTCTGGTGACGAGAGACTTCTGTTCACGTGAACTTGGTCTGTGCAAAATGTGATTTCAAGATGGTTTTTGGTGGAAACCTGCTGTTTCCATGCCACTGGCTTATTACTCACATTTTAAAATGTACTCCACGCTAGGCAAGACCTACGTGTGTTGAATCACTTAAAAATTATTATGGCTGTCTTTTCATTAAAATGTTTCAATAACCCATGTGAAACTCATGAAATTAAAAACATGAAAAATACCTGAGTGATAAACATGTACACAGATTTTTGATTGATAAACATGTACACAGATTGATGACCTTGGCTTCCATGACAAAAAAACTTAAAAAATTTTCATGTCAAATGATGTTTAGTTCAATTCAATAAAAGGAGAAGGTGTGTGTATACAGGGGGTGAGTGTGGTAGTGGTAGGAAATAGTAGACAATCCACAGTTGTTTAAACAGTCCTGGTTTTGTTGTTCGACTGTGTCTGTGGCAGAGAAGAGACATGATACTCATTGATGCCCATAGATCAGTCACCTACTGGCATGATCTCTCTGTGAAAAATAGGATTCTATGGCCCCAGTTTCCTTATTTCCTTTATTACCACTGCCCTGTACGCTGGATTCCTTTATAATCCAATGTGAGCCCCTACCTTCTGGACCAAGGATGACATAAACATGTGGCTCTTATACTGGGCCCATGCAGAGCTCAGTAATCATTCTTGACTGGTACTTATTCCCACTTATCCTGGATACAAGATCATACTCACTCTTAACATAGGATTCTCGGCAGCCAAGAGACACAATTGGTCTAAGAATTTGCCATTCTCTTTCAATCTCATTCAAGGAGTCCATTCCCTTCTAGTGGTCTCCTTCCTCCACCTTTGTGTTCTTCAAGTAAAGATGTCTCAGGAATGTTTATTCATCCTGGACTAGTGCATTCCTGTTGACCCCAATCCAAGGGCTGGAAGACTTGAAATATCAAGAAACAATGAACAGCCAGGGAATGAGGCAACTTGAGGGAGTCTTAAATAATCCCCCAATATTCTCCGTTATGTCATTTTATTTCATAGTAGCTGGGTCATTTGTTTGTTAGTGAGTGAGCTAAAGAAAGGAAATAGTTGGAACAGTAGACCTACTATCATTCAGGAAAGGTCTTTTCTATGTTTTAGTGGAGTAAAAACAACTAAAGTACGGCTCATCCTTGAAGAACTGTAGCCTAACAAATGCCAACATAATGGTATCAATACACTTTAATTAGTGGGAGATGATGTCAATTAGTGTTTCTTTTCTGCTCTTTTTATTTTTTTCAAACAATTTTATCTTTAAAATCAGTTATCTTTTGCAATTCTTGCTGGCTTGCAATCCTTTCCTCCCTCCCCCCTCCCTTCCTTCCTCCTTTCTTCCTTTCTTTTCCTATTTACTTGAGAATTTTCTCCCACTCATGAACATTTGGGAGAAGTTAAGCCAATTCAGGGATGACATTTCATGAAAATTACACCTAGTAAGCAAAACATATTTTGTCCCTTTTTTGGATGCTTGAATTAGAACTCAGCAAATAAACACAGGTGGGAGGTGTCACTCATGCAACAGAAATTACTGTACACTTACCTCTACTTCAAGGTACCGTAGCTATTCTCTATGTTGAAAAAGGCCTTGGACGCTCACCATTGTTGTGGGTGGCATTATCATTATAACAATAGCTAACATGTATTAAATGCTTACATTTTACCAGGCATGTTATATGTATTACCTCACTTAATCCCTAACAAATGTATAAAGTAGAAACCTTTCAAATGACTATTTTAGTGAAGGGGACATTGAAGCTTATAATGGTTAAAAGTCTTGTCCCAATGTCACTGTTACCAAGTGGTAGAGCAGGATTTTAAACCAGTCTGCTTTCCTCAGATTCAGAGCTCTTAATCGATGTGCTTTATGCCTCTGCGGATATAGTAGGAGGAAGGATGTGTCTTCCACCTCTCTCATAAATAAGCTTTTGTCTGGTAAGTTTGTCATTGCTACCTGTAAGAAATGAGAGACCTGATGATATGAATAAATTAACTCAAGTGCATTTGACTCCAAATTAGAAGGTGCAAAGCATTGTTGATAAACTACTAGCTAACCACCCTAATTCCACATTTCCTGAGTAGTAAGAAGGAAGTTACAACCTCTCTTAAATCTCTAGACATGCAGGATGATAATTTCCCAATAAACTAAATCCTGTTACTATCGGAAGATTTGAAATTTTCTAACGATTATTACCGATGCCTCTAAACAACATGGGTTGGAGACAGCCAATCAAAAGCCTTGGCTGGGTTATGCTTCAGTTTTATTTCCAAAAGGTAACTTAGCAGAAATGGAGTAACTGTTTATTATTTTCTGTCATTTTTATATCATTTTTTGCCATGCATATTGTGCAGTAATTGCAGGAAATTAAATTTGAATCTTGTGACACAAGCATGTTGTGAATATCATAAAAAACACATATGTTCATAAATGGTAAAAAAAAAAAAAGGAAAGGAAAGGAAAGAAAAGTGATAAAAATTACATTTAGAAACTTTTACAATCTTTCAGAATGATGGAAAAGAGAATGTTGTAAGGTTCTTTGTTCAGGCCGAATTCTAGGCTGAAGAGTTTTCAGGAGGCTTGGTGGGCATATCTGTATTTTTGCTGTTTTCTCCAGGGCCTTTTAAATGGTATTGTTTGAGTAAGAGGACATTTGAAATCCCACATAGAGGACTGGCTTGAGAAGTCCCAGCCATGTCCAGTAGATACAGAGCCTATGGATGAAGCCATTTTTCATTTGCCACATAGAAGTGAGAAGAGACAGAAAATCATCATAATTCTTTAGGCTTCTGGTTTTGTTATGTCCTTTCTCTCTTGTGGAACCTGCTGTTACTTTCCTGGCTACCTCTTCTCTTCTATCTGATCCCTTTACTGATATTGTGGAAACATTCATGAAGCTGAATGCTCACATCCTGCTGTCTGGTTTGACCTAGAGTCAACCTCATCACTAGACATGATGGAAAAGCAAGGGACCAACGCTTGAATGCGGATAACAGTAGCATCTCACATCAAGCTGTCATTGTCTGATTTCTCTGGGTCCATGGGAGGGTCTCTGGGGTTTGGAACAATCTCTCTCTACGTTTTCCTATGGTAATGCCAGAAAATGAACTCATCCTAACACATTTGCAAAATTATAAACCACTGGCTTTTACCAAATTAATGCAATTCAGAGTTGGCGAGTTATGTAAGCACCCAGCTCTGTTCTGGCCCAAATCCTCTGTCAACCATCTAGACAGTATTTACAGTACAGATCAATTTTAAGCTTTTGGTGAAGAGTTCTCTGATGACTTTAGTCCACAATAGTTCTTCTCTTTGAAGTACTTATTGATTGAGTTATTCATTTAACTTTAACTGTTAGGAATTAATGACTAGGATTTTTTGGTAAAAATTTCAAATCTTTGTGAGTAGAAATTAGGTATTAACTATCCTTTAGATCCTGCAGAATGTTTAAACAATATCTTCAGCTTCATCAAAAACCAAACCTAGTATATTTGTCTTTCCACACCAGCCTTGCTGCTTTCCTTATTTATTTATTTATTTATTTATTTATTTATTTATTTAATGAAATTTATTGTCAAATTGGTTTCCATTCAACATCCAGTGCTCATCCCAACAGGTGCCCTCCTCAATGCCCATCACCCAATTTCCCCTCCCCCCCAGCCCCATCAACCCTCAGTTCTCAGTATTTAAGAGTCTCTTATGGTTTGCCTCCTTCCCTCTGTAACTTTTTCTCCCCTTTCCTCTCCCCACTGGTCTTCGGTTGAATTTCTCAGAATCCACATATGAATGAAATCATATGGTATCTGTCTTTCTCTGTATGACTTATTTCACTTAGCATAACACTCTCCAGTTCCATCCACGTTGCTACAAATGGCCAGATTTCATTCCTTCTCATTGCCAAGTAGTATTCCATTGTATATATAAGCCACATCTTCTTTATCCATTCGTCAGTTGATGGACATTTAGGCTCTTTCCATAATTTGGCTATTGTTGAAAGTGCTGCTATAAACATTGGGGTACAAGTGCCCCTATGCATCAGCACTCCTGTATCCATCCCTTGGGTAAATTCCTAGCAGTGCTATTGCTGGGTCATAGGGTAGATCTATTTTTAATGTTTTGAGGAACCTCCACACTGTTTTCCAGAGTGGTCGCATGAGTTTGCATTCCCACCAACAGTGCAAGAGGGTTCCCATTTGTCCACATCCTCTCCAGCATCTATAGTCTCCTGATTTGTTCATTTTGGCCACTCTGACTGGTGTGAGGTGATATCTGAGTGTGGTTTTGATTTGTATTTCCCTGATGAGGAGTGAAGTTGAGCATCTTTTCATGTGCATGTTGGCCATCTGGATGTCTTCTTTAAAAAAGTGTCTATTCATATCTTCTGCCCATTTCTTCACTGGATTATTTGTTTTTTTGGGTGTGGAGTTTGGTGAGGTCTTTACAGATTTTCGATACTAGCCCTTTATCCAATATGTCATTTGCAAATATCTTTTCCCATTCCATCAGTTGCCTTTTAGTTTTGTTGATTGTTTCCTTTGTAGTGCAGAAGGTTTTATCTTGATGAGGTCCCAATAGTTCATTTTTTGCTTTTAATTCCTTTGCCTCTGGAGATGTGTCAAGTAAGAAATTGCTGCGGCAGAGGTCAGAGAGGTTTCTTTCCTGCTTTCTCCTCTAGGGTTTTGATGGTTTCCTGTCTCACATTTAGGTCCTTCATCCATTTTGAGTTTATTTTTGTGAATGGTGTAAGAAAGTGGTCTAGTTTCTTTCTTCTGCATATTGCTGTCCAGTTCTCCAGCACCATTTGTTAAAGAGACTGTCTTTTTTCCATTGGATATTCTTTCCTGCTTTGTCAAAGATTAGTTGGCCATACTTTTGTGGGTTCAATTCTGGAGTCTCTCTTCTATTCCATTGGTCTATGTGTCTGTTTTTGTGCCCATACCATGCTGTCTTGATGATGATAGTTTTGTAGTAGAGGCTAAAGTCTGGGATTGTGATGCCTCCTGCTTTGGTCTTCTTCTTCAATATTACTTGGCTATTCATGGTCTTTTGTGGTTCCATAAAAATTTTAAGATTGCTTATTCTAGCTTTGAGAAGAATGGTGGTGCAATTTTGATTGAGATTGCTTTGAATGTGTAGATTGCTTTGGGAATTATTGACATTTTAACAATATTTATTCTCCCAATCCATGAGCATGGGATGTTTTTCCATTTCTTTGTATCTTCTTCAATTTCCTTCATAAGCTTTCTATACTTTTCAGCATACAGATCTTTTACATCTTTGGTTAGGTTTATTCCTAGGTATTTTATGATTCTTGGTGCAATTGTGACTGCTTTCCTTGTTACTATTGCTGTTGCTATGATTGTTCCAAGTACTCAGGCCCTAATCTTATGAAAGAAGTCTTGATTTCCCTATCTCCCTCATACCCCATAGCTAATGAGTCACAAAGTTCTGTAGATTGGCAATTTTTAAATTTTTAATTAGATTTATTTGTTTGCCTCCACAACATCTTTGTCAACGGAAGTTGTATAAGAAATTCCAATATGTAAGAAAGGCAGTGATGGTAAGAAGAGGCTGGACTGACAGCCTTGAGCCTACATTTTCAGCCCTTGAAGGAACTCCCAGAACCTCTGAGGCTGAGCACTATTTGAAGTCTCACAGTTGTAGAGTTGATCTCCAAGTTGTAGAGTTGATCTCTAGTTGTAAACTTGATTTACAAGTTGAAGAGTTGATCTCCAAGTTTTAGAGTTGATCTCTAGTTGTAGAGTTGATTTCCAAGTTGCCAAAATGCAGGATGGTATGGTGAAGAGAACCTTGGCATGAATCAAAGGATCTGAACTGAACCTTGATTTTCTTGTATTTCTACTTACCTTACCTGATTATTAGAAGGATAAGATCCTGTTTGTGAAAGAACATTTAATCTGACAAAGGCCATGTTGATTTAGGGAACCATTACTTCTCTCCTGATCCCTAAGGTCACATGCTCCTCATGCTGTCCACCATCTAGTCTAACCACCGTTTCCATGTTCACCCTCCTTAAGCACATCTATTTTTATATCCTTTACTCAGAAATATCTAACAACCACCAGTGGCTAACTAAAGAACAAGGATCCTAGCTTAGGTTTTAAACCCCTTCACGACAAAGCTAACCTCTCTTTCCAGTATTAGCTGGCACCATCCTTCCACACAAACCTGCCGCTTTAACAAAATCACCCAACCACTCCTTTCTGAAGGTGTGACATCTTTGCCGTCTCTCAACTTGTGCCCTGTCTTCTTTGGAACTACACCTGAAATGCTATCCATGGTTTAAGTCCTGTCTTCAGTACTTCATACCCAGTGAAGCCCTTCCTGATCCCAGCCCCTGTTCTTCTTTCTTCTAGACTCCTAACAAAAGATAGGATAAATCCTCATGTATCCCTGAAAGGCAGAAAAATGTAGGACTTCTCTGTCACAGTGTAGAGGTAATAAGAGTTTATGAAATTTTCTCATCAGAGCTTAATAAATTAAAGCAAATATATGTTTGTGAAAGCCATCTCTCTTTTTTAAGATAGGTAAAACTTTATTGGGCGGTAATTTTACTCAGTTTATAGTCTTCTCATTCTTTCTGCTGAAAGACTGAAATGCAAGTCAGACGATACTGTTTTGGCAAATGAGCCCTGCCGCTCTGGGCTCAGTGAAGATCTTCTTTTCTGAAAACTTATATTTCCCAAATGAAAGTGTACTGGTGTCTGCACACAAAAAGGCTTAATTTTTTTAAATGCTGCACACTTATCAATATATAATTTAGACTTAAGGAAGAAAAAAGCAGGATGAATTGGAGAATATATTTAACAGAGAAAATTGTCACTTCAAGGTATGAAAGAGAACAGGGCCATCTGCCACAGACAGCAGTTCTTATCTGTGTTTGATGCGGTAACTAAAAGAATTTGTGAAAAACTAGTGATGAGACAGAATAACTCAAATAGGTTTTAAAAAATCTCATTCATTTAACTATTTCATAGAGATCTTAAGTAACTTATTTAAATAAATAGACAGTGCTTTGTTTTTAAATGGTCCAAACTTTTGTACATAATTATCTGCTTATGTTAAAAGAAGCACCTGGGTGGTTCAGCTCAGGTCATGATCTCACAGTCCATGGGTTTGAGCCCCACACCCGGGTTCTGTGCTAGCGGCTCAGAGCCTGGAGCCTACTTCAGATTCTGTGTTTTCCTGTTTCTCTGCCCCTTCCCACTCACACACAAACTCTCTCTCTCTCTCTCAAAAACGAATAAGCATTAAAAAATTTTAAAGAAGTTTTCTTTTAAATACGTTAAATCTTTTCTTTTTACTATCCTTTACACTGTATAGTTTTTTGTTTTGTTTTGTTTTGCCTTTTTTAAATGAAGACAGAATCAACTGAGTAATGATAATAGTCTATTATCATTTGTGTGATTTCTTTTATCAAGTAGAAGGTTGTTCTACTCCAGGACACCTAGAAATGTGACATTATATGGAAACTCCCCTGAAACTTTATATTTCCCTCTGTCAGTTAGACATAGAAAATGCTTGGGTAACCAAGCCATTCACTTGGGTAACCTTGGAGACCCAATGATGAATTGGAATGTCCAAGCCATTATTTTGGAGATGTGCTAAGGACCAGAACTCTCTGTTATCACACAGGAAATCAGTTATAAGTGCTGCCAGGGAAAGAAGCAAATTTTAAAATAATAACAACACTGCTGCTTCTGGCCAAGGTGAAATAACACGGATCAGATTTACCTTCCTGCCTGAAACAATAAAACAACAACAACAACAACAAACAATAACAAACCAAAACCAAAATATGTGACACAGTGGATTTCAAGACAGTGGACAACAAGCTATTAAATAAGGTTTTTAAAACAAATTAAGTAAGCCAGGTATACAATTGTCCCAAGATTACCACTCTGAGAGAATTTCTAGGTTGCAGTACAAGGAGGAGAACCCAGATGGAAGCTAGTTGAATCCCTGAATTAAGGCAGAAGTAAGAAAGATCAAGAGGGCTGGATTATACAGAGCAGAGTATGGGACAGTTGAGAGCTGCACAGAGAAGAAACTAGATTATATAGGGCAGAATATGGGTGAAGAAAGAGTTGCACAGGGAAGGACTGTGGACATTTACAGAGGGCTTCCCCAGATATTTAGCTTAGTGCTGATCAGATCATGTATGTGATGAAATTATTCCAGGCCAGGAAAAGGATCACTTCAAATGATTAGGGATACCAGTGCTTTACATTCACACAGAATTGAAAGTATCACCTGTTTCCATTAGCAAGATTGGAGAATCCCATGATTCACAGGGTATTGGGAAGAATATACAGGAGGATCTTGCCTCAATCGTGGAGAATAATTAACCCTCCCATAAGCACTGCTATAATTTTGTCTAATAAATCTTAAAAGTAAGACTGGAAAGGATGAAATTGTTTACAAGTAACTCCTGTTGCAGAACAAAAATGAAGAATATTTGTAGGAATACAAAATATTCAGTACCCAAAAATGTAAAATTAATCTGGTATCCAATTAAAAATTACTGGGCATGACAAAAGGAAGGAAAACATATCCACTAATGAGGAAAAATCAATTAGTTGAAAAAGGACCAAAACTGACCTAAACAAAAGAATTAGCTGGCAAGGACAGTGAAATAGTTATTATAACTGTATTCCATGAGTTTACTAAGTTAAGTAGAAAAAAAATACACTAGTGACATGGATTCAGACATACACACTACAATGTGTGAGGTGAAAAATATGCTAGATTAGACATTGCAGGAAAAAAAAGATTAGTGAACTTGGAGACATAATGATAAAGACCATTTAAGTGAAACACAGAGAAAGAATTTTTTTTAATTTTTTAAATGTTCATATATTTTTGAGGGAGAGAGAGAGAGAGAAAGACAGACAGAGCACAAGCTGGGGAGGGGCAGAGAGAGAGGGAGACACAGAATCTGAAGCAAGCTCCAGGCTCCAAGCTGTCAGCACAGAACCTGATGTGGGCCTCGAACCCATGAATCGCAACATCATGACCTGAGCTGAAGTTGGACGCTTAACCAACTGAGCCAACCAGGCGCCCCAGAAAGGAGAATTTTTAAAAATGAAGAGAGCATCAGTGAACTGTGGAACAATTTTAAGTGGTCTAATATAGGTTTAAATGGAGTTCCCAAAAGTTGGGAGGGATATTTGAAGACATAATGGTGGATATTTTTCCAAATTTGATGAAAACTATAAAGATCTAAGAGCCTCAATGAATCTCATTGAGATAGCATAAAAAATACAGAGAAAACCATACCAAAGCACCTCATAATAAGATTGCTCAAAAACAGTGATAATGAGAAAATCTTCAATATATCCAGAGGGGGAGAAAAACATGTTACATGCTGAGGAACAAAGATAAGAATGACAGTACATTTCTCATCTAAAACAGTGTAAGCGAAAAGATCATGAAGCATAATTTTAAAGTACTGGAAGAAAAAAAATGGTCAACCTAGATTTTTATACCCAGTAAAAATGTCTTTCAAGAATCAAAGGCAAACTAAACACATTTTCAAAATATAAAAGGTAAAATAATTTATCACCATCAGACTTGCACTAAAAGAAATGTTAGATGAAAAATGATACCAGATGGAAATACAAATTTAAACAAAGGAATGAAGAGAAGAAGACTGGAAATGGTATCTACAATGGTAAATATATAAATGTGTTAATTAATATTTGAATTACATTAAAATGTTAACTAACTGTTTAAAGAAAAGTAAGAAATATTTACAGCGTGGGTGTTATATCTAAAAGTAAAATGTTTGAGGTCAGCGGCACAAAGTTTGACAGAGGAAAAAAGGTAAGATACCACTGCAAAGTTATAGTATTATACGTGGGTAGTATACTATCCTTTGAATACACAAAATAGCATAACATTACTTAATAAGTTAAAAATGTGTACTATAGGGCCACCTGGGTGGCTCAGTTGGTTAAGAGTCCGACTTCAGTTCAGGTCATGATCTCGTGGTCCGTGAGTTCAAGCCCCACATTGGACTCTGTACTGACAGCTCAGAGCCTGGAGCCTGTGTCTCCCTCTCTCTCTGCCCCTCCCCATTCATGCTTTGTCTCTCTCTGTCTCTCAAAAATAAATAAATGTTTAAAAAATTTTTCAAATGTGTACTATAACTGTAAAACAATCACTAAAATAGCAAAACAATGAATTTTACCTAATAAGTCAGCAAAGGATATAACAATGAAATTATTAAAAATATTGTTAATCCATAGGAAGTAAAATAAAAAAAAGAGGGAGAAAAAGGGAACAAAAGACCAGTAGGATAAACTGAAAACAAATGACAAGTTGATAGATTTAAACCTAACCAGGTAAATACTCATATTAAATTTAAATGGTCTAAATGCCTCAGTTAAAACACAGATGTTGTATAATTAGATTAGAAAATCATGACCCAATTTTATAAGTGCCTATAAAGACAGCACTTTATTTTGTTTATTGATTGCTTGATTGATATTTATTTAAAATTTTTTTTGAGTATCATTGACACACAATGTTGCACTAGTTTCAGATGTACAAAATAGTAACTCAACAAGTCTATAGGTTATGCTGTGCTCACCACAAGTATAGCTACCAGCTGTCACCATACAATGCTCTTATATCGGCTATATTTCCTATGTTGTGCCCTTTGTTCCTGTGACTCATTCATTCCATGACTGGAAGCCTGTATCTCCCACTCCTTTTTACCTTTTGCTCATCCCCTTACCCCCTTTCCCTCTGGCAGCCATTAGTTCAGTCTCTGTATTTATAGGTCTGATTCTGCTTTTTGTTTATTCTTTTTTTTTTTTGATTCCACATATGAGTGAAATCATATGGTATTTGTCTTTCTCAATATGACTTATTTCACTTAGGATAATACCCTCTGGGTCCATCTGCATTACTCAAATGGCAAGATCTCATCCTTTTTTATGGTACATTGTGTTCTATTTTACATATATATACATATATGTATATAATATTTCTTATCCATACAGCTATAGATAGACACTTAGGTTGCTTCCATATCTTGGTTATTGTAAATAATTCTGCAGTAAACACAGGGTGCATATATCTTTTCGAATTAGTGTTTTTGTTTTCTTTGGGTAAATACCCAGTAGTGGAGTTATTGAATCATATGTATTTCTATTTTAATTTTTGAGGAACCTCCATACTGTTTTCCTAGTGGTTGTACCAATTTACATTCCCACTAACAGTGTATGTCAGTTCCTTTTTTTAGCACATCCTTGCCAACACTTCCTATTTCTTGCCTTTTTTATTTTAGTCATTTTGAAATGTGTAAGATGGTATCTTATTGTGGTTTATATTTGCATTTCCCTGATTATTAGTGATGTTGAGCATCTTTTCATGTGTCTGTTGGTTATCTGTATGTCTTCCTGGGGGAAATGTCTATTCAAGTCATCTGACCATTTAATCCAATTAAAAATTGGATTATTTGGGGGGTTTTTTGGTGTTGAGTTGTAGAAGTTCTTTATTTATTTGGATATTAACCACAAATCAGATATATCATTTGCAAATATCTTCTCCCATTTAGTACATTACCTTTTTGTTTTGTTGATAGTTTCCTTTGCTGTGCATAAGCTTTTTATTTTGATGTAGTCTCAATAATTTATTTTTGCTTTTGTTTCCCTTGCCTCAGGAGACATATCTAAAAAAGGGTTGTTACAGCCAATTTTAAAGAGATTACTGCCTGTATTTTGTTCTAGGATTTTTACAGTTTCAAGTCTCATATTTAGGTCTTCAGTCCATTCTGTGTATTTTTGTGTATGGGGTAAGAAAGTGGTCCAGTTTCATTCTTTAAATATAGCTGTCTGGTTTTCCCAGCACCATTTATTAAAGAGATGGTCTTTTCCCCATTGTATATTGTGGCCCCCTTCATCATAGATTAATTGACCATATAAGTGTGGGTTTCTTTGTGGTCTCTCTGTTCTGTTCTATTAATCTCTATGCCCATTTTCATACCAGTACCACACAGTAAACTGTTTTGATTATTACAGTTTTGTAGTATATTTTGAAATCTGGAATTGTAATTCTTGTGTTCTTCTTTCTCAGATTGATTCAGCTATTTGAGGTCTTTTGTGGTTCCATACACATTTTAGTATTATTTTCTCTTTTTCTTTAAAAAAAATGCTATTGGTATTTTGATAGGGATTGCATTGAAGATGGCACCTTAAGTGTGAAATCACAACTAAGATATAGTAAAAGGATAGAGAATGATATACCCCTCTATGATTTATCAAAAAAGTCTGGAATTTACTTATGAAAAGACAAAGCAGATTTCAAAACAAGGAATAAATATGGCTGATTCATTGTAATAAAAGAGCCAATCCTTCAAGAAGGCATAGCACTCCTTATATTATGTGACAGAGTCATCTCTGTTAATCTGAGATCTCTTGTTTCCTGGTATTGTATCTAAGTTGTCAGCACTTATAGAGTACCAGTAAGTACTGGTACTGGGTTTAGGGCTGCTAACCTTCCATATTATCTATCCCTCTAGGAACCTATACCTTATATGTTGCCTGGTGCTCTGTCCATGCAGGTTGCTTTTGAGGGGAGGATCCCACTTTCTTATTTTCCTTAACAAAGGATTTCTTGGCACCACTTCTGTGCCATTCTTAGGGGCACAGGAATTACAGCACTCTGAAGCAAGAAGTTGGACAAAAATGGGTTTGTCTATGACCCTGTGCCCTGTTGATTTAAACCCACCATGTAAGCATTTCCTCCTATGACTTGGTGCCTGTCATGGAAGCAGAGAGCAAGTCCCCCAGCTCCCAGAAATCATACCTGTCTCCAAGGTTCTTCATGGGAAGCCACCCAAACAGTGCTCACCCATAATTATCATACTCTTCTCTTTATCTTCTAGAAGTCATTTCTTACCTGGGGATTTTTTTTCTTTTGAGAGGGTGAGAGAGACAAGGAAATTTGTGCATGCGTGTGTGTGTGTGTGTGTGTGTGTGTGTGTGTGCGCATGCACACATGTGTGTACTGTGCATGTGTTGAGGCATAGTATATTTGTTCTCAAATGTTTTTTCTGTGCCTCACTGTTTCCCACTGCTCTCAAACATGAAGGCAGAATGTACATCCTTTTTTCTTTGCCTTCTCATGTATCTCATTCTACCTCAAGATAATGAGAACAAAATGGCCTGTTTTTTTTAGTAGAGATTAGATGATAAAAAATAAAGTGTAAAAGGTCATGAGAAAAATGACAAAATAATGTAAAATATATGACTCAATTGGATAGATCTTCCCTATTTCCTTAACTGATGGCCATCACAAAATTAACTTTTTATCAGTGTGGTTTCACTATAGATATATTTTAAAAACCATTATAGGCATATAACTTGAGACCAAGAACATGATTTTATGGGACCTATATGGCATCAAAAGTTCCTCTAATCATCAGTATTGGCACAGGGATGCTGACTTGGAAACCACCTAGTGGTCTTGCTGAAAGCAATCAGCTGCCCCTCTTTCTACCATAACATTCTGAAAAATATTTTAACACAAGATCTTTAAAAGTTGGCAGACTACTATAAGCCAAGTTATTCCAAAATAAGTATAAATGTATTTTAAAAGCTTTCAAATGCCTTTCTGCATTATTTTTTAAGTGTGTAAATTAACTCCACATAAAATAAGAGATGGAAATATACCTAAAGGGTTAAATCACAGCACCAGACAGAACATCACAGAATACCAAGTGAATGGTGTAGACCATGTTTCTCAAGCAGATGTCCAAGAAACCTTGAGCATCCACAATTTCTTTGAGAAACTTAGAATTTAATTTAGTAATCACAGTACTTGAATTTACTTCTGTGTCTGCAAATGCATTTCTTCCAGGTGAGGGTCAATTGACGGCACAGCTCACTGCATAAGTACACATTTCGTAGAAGTCCATATAGAGAAAACTAATGGCAGAATTGAGTCATGAAATGTATCATATCATCATGAAGACTCTAAAAGACTTTGAACCATAGCATGATTTCATCTTCATTGAGCCGTAAGCACATAAGGAGGATTTTTTTTTTCCATTTGTGACTTCGGTAATCATTGGATTAGACACCCATTTAATGCAGATTTCCACAACACCATCATCTTAACCTTTTTTCCAAGTGAACAAGTCAGCTTTATAGACGGATCAAGTGACATTCCATTAAAATTGATGTTTGAAGATTATTCATCGTCAGAGTTTTGGTTAAGTATGAGGCTTGATTATCCTCAATTATCAAATTAAGTCTTGATGTTAATGATGCCAGTTTAGTTGTACGGAGTTCAGTGGGCATTCTCTGCATTGATATTACTAAAGTTAGAACACAAAAAGCAGGTTTAAGTTAAAACTAAGACTAATTTTTCCCCACGATAAACTCAAAATCAGAGGTCTAGTTCAGCAAAACAACATAATCCATCACATTGAATTCATATTGTCAAATTGTATCTTATTGGCTATGTAGTTTCAGTGATACAATTTCCTTAATACTGAAAACACAAGTATAAATATGTTAATGCACCTGAAGGGCTTGGTACAGTCCCTGGCATATGAAAAGCATTGAGTAAAGGTTAGCTATTATTATTTTGTGGAAATTTATTTTAGTACATATTTATGGAAAATTATTAGTACATTGCATTTAGGATAGCACTGAGGTTCCCAATTTTTTTCTTTAAAAGGTCTCTAAACATTACTCAAGTGTAAGGAACACTAAGATAGAAAGTAACTGCCAGGAGTTCATTAGTGATCGGGGGGACTTCCTGGAAGATATCAGAAAAGCTGCCTTGTTATTATGACAAAAACTTAAAATTGAGGCATAGAAAAATGAAGTGCCTTATTCAAACCTATTCATCAGGGCAGTAGAAGAGCCCCTTACATTTTTAGTTCCCGGTCTTTGGGACTAACAGTCTTTTCTTTCTGTCTTGTCACTGAAGTCCAAGAATCTTTGTACTTATTATTCTTTTGTCTTTACATAGTTTTTTGGAAGTAAATAGCAGTTGATTATATTTGGCAAACAGTACTTTTTACTGTATTTTGATATAATAACTTTTTTCACTTTGCTTTGGAAATTGACAATTATGGTGACATTGAATGGAGGTTAGAGGTGACATTAATTATCGGGGTAACCTAGATATTTACATGAATGCCAGTTTTGATGAAGCATCAAACTCTTATTTGACATACACATTATCTCAATTGTGAACACGAAAACCACGTTGCTGTGGAAATGCTGACAGAATAGCTCTCAATCTGCTCGCCAAACACACACACACACACACACACACACACACACACACACACAAAACCAGCATTATTTTAAACTACGAAGTATACCACACCTATTTAAAAACTACATAAACACCACATTTTAAAGGAAATCTATGTATGTACTTAAAGAGAAATTACACATAAAATATAAGCTGTGGGGTACAATCATAGTGATTGGAGCTCTCCATTTAAAAACCATAACATAGCAAAGACTGGCTACAAAAACTGACAAGATCTGCCTCTCAACAACAAAAAGGTAAGGTGAAATGAAAGAGGCACAAAAGTAGTGATTGCTGAATCTTCCCTTTCTGAGCTATTTAGCAAGATATCAGAGAGGGCGTTCCATGTGCAAGATGCATTAATTAGGAATGGAACCCTCAAAAGATATAGATAGATATATATACGTGTGTGTGTTTACATGTATGTGTGTATATGTACATACACATGTGTATATACAGATAACATGCATGCACATATATGCATATATGTGCATATGTATCTATAAAGGTATGTACATATATCTATGTGTATGTATATGGCAAATCTGGTCCTCCCTTAGGAGCTAAAAATCTACATACAAAAATGAAATTGATACATGAAGCAAAAATAAACAATTAAAAATGAGGTATTACTGCAAACTGTCCCTAAGCCCTCCAGCCTTCTGGGTCACAATCTTTACAGTTTTCATCTTCTGTGTACTTACTCATTATCTTGTCTGCTTGTTTTATGTTACTGGGAGTTACATACTAAAATTTTCCACTGTATTTATGGATTAGTTTATTTCTATTTTAAGATTCATTCCAATTTCAGGGATGTGAAAAAATATGTGACTTAGAATCAATGAAATATGGTGTAATATCACACATCTGGACATATGAATAGTGTGTACATTGTTAAGCCCAATAGAATAATAAAAGAATTTGTATACATTCTGGGCAGTGGCTAGAATGGAAAAATGCTGGAATGTCTAGGGTTGAATTGGGTTTTTTTGGCGGTTGGAAGGATAGAAAAGAACCTCAAGTTTACTTTATTCCTTGAGCCAGGAGCAAATTCTAACCAGCATATTCACTGCTTCCTCAACTGGAGGTCTCACCCTCTGCTCCTTTTCTAGGGGATGGAACTCTCAACCTGTTGGTTCCATGGGCACCCCAATTTATAGGTGTAGGTGGCCCTATCAATTATCTTAAAAACACATACAGAATTGTGTGTTCATATAAATATGGGCATTTATCTGGAGAGAAGTCCCACCCTCTCACTAGATTATTAGAACTCTGTCTTCCAAAAGTAAGGACCATTGCTCTGGAGCCAATGAAACTTCAGACAGCATACACTCTGATCCAGATAAAAGAGGATAAGGACGTGCACAAAAAGGCACAAAAGCCCAAGGCCCATTCCCTCTTCCCTGAAATGCCCCTCGTTCCCCCAAAAGCCAGTCCAACTCTTCTAGACGTCTTTAGACATTGTCTGCAAAGCAGGGGTGAAAAGGAGAAAGAATGTCAACAGCCCCATTCTGTCCTACACTGAGGCATTAACTTCCTACCATTTAAAAAAACAACTTATGAGTATTATACCTTTACATTTCTGCTGTATCTTTGGCTCTTTACCAAATCCATCTCCCCTCTATGCCCCTGGTTCTTTCCTGAGGACAAAGTGAGTGACATAGTAAATAGGGCCATCACTCAAAAAAGAAGCTGTCCTGCTTCTCAGGGACCCCTGACTGAGCATGGACTCCATGCACTGTGATGTATGCATTCCACACACGAGCTGTTCTGCAGCTTATGGCCCATATAGGAGTCCTGTGATTCAAGAGTGTTTTTTGATCCTGGATACATTTCTGCTATGGCAACAGTCCTAAAGACATGGCTTAAGGCTTATCCTGGGCTGTGACCTCATACTTTTTTCCACATTTTATTTATAAACATTTCAGGATGACAGTTGACAACAAGGTCGTGCACAGGAGGGAGACCGTTGTGCAGAAAGACTCAGAAACAGGAAAGACTAATTAAAGTTCAGTGGTCTTTCCCAGGTGCATATCTTCTGGACCTCAGGCATAAAAAGCTGGATTAGTTGACTCCTTTCCCCAAAGAAATCAAGGAAAACAAATGTGCCAAAGATATCACAAGGCTTAGTAAAAGTCAGAAAAAAAAAGCCTTTTCTCTGATAGGGTCATGTAGAAATCAAATTTTAAAAATCACCAATGTAAGGATATTTTTTTAACCCAACAAATGTGGAAATATCAGCTTTTTCGATGTAGGTGAGGGGAAGTCTGAGGTGTGATTTCAGGTCATGGTTCTTAGATTTTAAAAACAGCCTCAAAGAAGAGGTAGTGTTTTTTTTTTTAAGTTTCTGGTTATTAGTCAGTGAGGATGTGATGTATGGAGCTACAGCAATCATAATGTGATGATGAAGAAAACTAGTTGACACAAAGATGGCAGAGCAGAAAGACAGAAAGAAACTCAGTCTATTTGAACCACTGACTAAACCAGCACTAACTTCTCTGTCTTGTCATATGAAATGACAGGGTTTGTTTGTTGTTGGTTGGTCGGTTGGTTGGTTTTTGTTAAAGTCAATTCAGTTAGACTTTTTACTAAGAGGGACTAAAAACTTCCAAAAGGATTCAGTCATACTGTGCAATTAATGTCCAAAGGGTTGTACCCATTCTTCTACCATCAGTGTGTTGATTGATCAGTTTCACTGCAACCTCAGTTGAAGTTGTGGACAACCTCAGCAGTATCCGTGGGTGTGTGTACACATATATCGATGGGGTATATGTGTTTGATTTTTGCTAAATTAAGTTGGCTAAATTTAAAATATTACCCCTGTATTATTTTTTACTGATCCTAAAGTAAATCGGGCTGAAAAATACAACTTCAATTTCAAACGTATTCTCTCCCTGCTGCTACCCTAGATCCTTATTCCACCTTTGTGAATATGCCCCACCCATTTAGGTGCCCACACCTGAAACTTGGTATCCCCTTTATGTCTTTATATCTCCAATTTAATCAGATTCCATTTCTTTCTTTCTTTCTTTCTTTCTTTCTTTCTTTCATTCTTTCTTTCTCTTTGTTTCTCCTTTCCTTCCTTCCTTTTTCTTTCTTTCTTTCTTTCTTTCTTTCTTTCTTTCTTTTTTTACTACATGCACAATACCTCATCTCATTCACTCATTTTTTTTCTTCTGAAGTCCTAGAACAGTGTCCTAACAGGTCTCCCTGCTGATAATCTCAGCCCCCTCTAACCCACCTCCCACACTTCTTTCAGCACTCTTATAAGTATACAGGTCCTATCATGTCTCTCCCTTCTTGAAATCCATAATTGAGCCTTCTCTGTGCTCAGCATGTGATCTGGATCCTCATTTGGCTTTGAAGGAACTCTGAACCCTTCCAACGCGTCTTCTCATTCTGTCCTCCTGCCATCTTTAGTTAACAACAGCTACCAAAGGCACCATGTTGTGTCATCTTCTCCTTGCTTTGCACAGTTTTCTCTTTCTAGAATGGCTTCACACAACTCCTTTCCCTAACTGTTTAAAAACTCAACTTGGAGGGGTGCCTGAGTGGCTCGTTTGGTTAAGCATCCAACTTTGGCCCAGGTCATGATCTCGCAGTTTGTGGGTTCAAGCCCTGCATTGGGCTCTGTGCTGACAGCTCAGAGCCTGGAGCCTGCTTCTGATTCTGTCTCTCTCTCTCTCTCTCTCTCTCTCCCCCTCTCTCTCCCTCTTCCTGCCCCTCCCTTGCACTCTGTCTCTTTCTCTCAAAAATACAATAAAAACATTTTAAAAAATTAAAAAATAATAAGAAAGAAACCTCAACTTGCACATTACGTTTTCTAGAATGCATTTCACACCTCCATCTCCTCCGTGCCACTGCTACACTTGTCAGCATAGTTGTGTTTTTCTCCTCCTAGATTTTGAGCAGGGATTAAGCTTTATTGCCTGGTACACACTAATAATAACGCTGATTGTAATGATGTCAGATTACTTACAACATGAAAGTAATGGCTGTATAGCTGCTTCTTAGATTTTAAATGTAACTTTCATACCCACCTGATAAGGTGAGTTACTATTATTATTATTCTCATTGTATATATGTTATAGAGGTACAGAATGCTTAAAATGTTTCCCAAGTTACACAGTCGTTAAATAAGAGAGCAAGGATTTGAATTCCGGAGCCCACGTCTTTGTCTCTGTTGTTGGATGGTTTCTCTGGTGGTTGATAAATGTCCAGTTTGTGAAAGTTAAGATGAACGTAGGGAGTTTGGGTTAGATGCTTCTGACCCGCCAGCCCATTTGTAGCTCTTGAAGGAGGCAAACCGGTTAGACTGGTGTCGGGTCGCTTTCCCAATTATAGCTTCCTTCTTCTCATGAGCTCTTTGATTCCACAGTGTGGCATGTGTCTTCCCCCCATCTCTGATCTTCTGAATGCCCAGTGCCTCGTTTCTCAGGAAGTAATCTGATATCTGGACAATCGTCATCATAATAATGCTGCTGCTGATGAAAGCTAACAGTTATTGAATGTTTACTACATCCTCTTTAAATGTTTACCATGGGTAGTAGAATAAAGACCATGTCCTCTTGTAAAGCAATCTTAAGGGAGAGTGGTGCATGCCTTCCTGCCATATAGGTGACTCCCCCCACTGCTTGCATGCAGGCTGCCCAGTTTAAGATTTTTAAGCTGTCTCCTGCCGTGATCAGGACAGAAAGGCTGGTTTGTTCCTTCTCTGACTAGCCCCAGCCCACTGCCCTGAGAACCCCCATTTAACTCTTCCTCCCACCACCACCCAATCTCCCACCCAGTGCAACTCTGATGCAATGAAAGGGGAACCAGGCTAGGAGTTAGAAGACCTTGGTCTTTCTTTAATAGCTGGGTTACCTTAGGAAATCATTTTATCTTGCTGAGCCATGGTTTCCGCATTTTTATTTTATTTTATTTTATTTTTTTATTAAAAAAATTTTTTTTAATGTTTATTTATTTTTGAGACAGAGAGAGACAGAGCATGAACAGGGGAGGGTCAGAGAGAGGGAGACACAGAATCTGAAACAGGCTCCAGGCTCTGAGCTGTCAGCACAGAGCCCGACGCGGGGCTCGAACTCACGGACCGTGAGATCATGACCTGAGCCAAAGTTGACCGCTTAACCGACTGAGCTACCCAGGCGCCCCTCTGCATTTTTATTTAAGTTTATTTATTTTGAGACAGAGAGAGAGAGGGAACATGGGCAGGGGAGGGGCAGAGAGAGAGGGAGAGAGAGAGAGAATCCCAAGCAGGCTCTGCACTGTCATCACCGACCCTGACTTGGAGCCTGAACTCATGAACTGAGAGATCATGACCTGAGCCGAAACCAAGAATCAGACACTTAACCAACTGAGCCACCTAGGCACCCCCATTTCCACATCTTTAAGTGAGAGTGACAATTATTTCTGCCTCACAAGTCGTCTCCTCCAGGGTGTCTTCCCTAACCCTGTCACCTAAGGAGAGAATTATCCTCTCCTTCATTTTAGTACCTATCTACCTGGTTTAGACCCCTGTGTGTCACACTTTATTGTAATTGTCTGTTAAACTGTCTGTACCATCTACGACATTGTTCAAGCCTCAAGATCAAGGACTGTGTCATAGTTGTCTTTGGGTTTCCTATCCCTAGAACATCGGTTGGCCTGAATTTCCACAAATGTTCCCTGCCTTTCCCTTGAATTTCCCATTTGTGGAGATTCCTTTTGTCCTCAGATCCACCCATGATATCTGTTTGGATCTACAACCACCTGAGGAAAACTGATGGAGTAGCACACTAGGGATCCCAGCTATCCTAGACCAGGAGACCAACAAACTGTCTCTGGTCATGGTATTCAACCTGGGTCCCATCAAAAATACTAAACAGGCCATGCTGTGTCTAATGCTAATGAAGATACAAGGACTTCTGCTGACGGTCTGGCCAAAACACGTATGATGTAATTCAAGATGTTTTGATTTCTAAAGCAGAACTTGGACAGGAGAGTGAACTGTGGGTTGTTTTCCAGTGGAGTGACTTAAAATGGTGGAGTCAATGGAGACACACCATTGAGGGATGTCCAAGCCTGTAGGATTTGTGGTGATGGCTGATTCTTTGGATATTATTCTTTCCATTCTTCTTCCCAATCCCATGCTCTATTATAGTTCAGGGTGTCCAGAGACTTGTTTGAGCTGAATACTGTTTGGAATTTCAGAACAACCATGCCATTCTTTAATGATTAAGTTTATCCCCTTCTATAAGGATACTACTCATCGGGATAATTTCACCTCAGAGTGTGGGAAAATGGAGCCCGCAGTGTGTGTACTTCCTACCATCAAAGAGAAGAGGCAAGGGAGAAGACAGTCTAAGTGTGAGCAAGAGGAATTACTCCCACAGATGTGCCCTTTGACTCCCATTTCCTGCTCCTGGCCAACCCTTTGGAGATTATTTTCAGGGAGATCTCCCTCTTCCTGTGAGGCCAGAGACTTTTCTAGTTATAAGGCTGCTGTGTGTGACATGTCTGGGCAGGCATGCAGCAAAACCACAGAGAAACAAGGGATTAAAGAAATAAAGCTGAGCAAACTCAAAAACGTCGTCTGCAGAACTTCTCTCGAGCTTGAGGTAAACATCTCCACCCACCCTCCTCCTTCTGCAATTTCACAGTTTATTTTTCACTGCATTCGACTTGCGGCTACAGAGAAAGGGAAGCAAATTGTCCCGTAGGAGTGGTTTTCCCAAGGAGCACAGCTCTCTAAGTTCGGGAATGACAGACAGAAAATGCCCCTTCCAGAGTGAGAGGATGCCCGAAGGCAAGCAAGAGATGGCCTCAGTCACTGGAGGGTGAGCTCACTCCCCCCCTTCTCCCAGTGAGCACGGCCTGCCTTCAAACCTGGGCCCTGTGTTCTTTTCCTCTGGACACTGGCCCATCCGAAGTCAGAGAGTGGACAGCGCTGCCCCCTTTTCCGGACACATCAGGCTCACAAGCAGATTTCCTCCAAAGATTACCATCCTCTTGCCCTTACTGACAATGGGCAGTATCTGAACGATGCTTCCATCTGCCAAGATCCGAGGGCCATCTTTACGAGGCAAAGGCCCATAAGTCCTCACAGACGATCCCCAGCCTCGGCAAATGCAGCAGCCTCATCCAGATTCCAGCAAAGAGGAGTTGGCAGGGCATGAAGAAGGGCAGAAGGTAATTGAGGAGCCGGGGCTGGTTTTAAGGCAGGACAGAGCCCCGCTCCACGAGCCGAGCCGGAAGGAATTCGCTGTGCGCGCCAGATGTCATAAAGAGCTGCTGAGCTCGCTGAGCTTTCCAGTGCTCAGAAGCAAATCAATCAGATGAAGTGCGGCTGCCGCTCGGCTGCAGACCGTGAGCTAATGCGGGCCCTGCCCCGGCGAGCCAGCGCCACGGGCACTGGAGCCGGCAGTGGGGGACGGTGAGGCCGGCCCAGCGAGTGCCCGCTGCCTGATGCCAGGAGGGAGAGACAAAAGGGGCTCTTCTTTAACTCCGAAAATAGCCCCTGAGCGAATAGGGCCCTCAACAGCTGTGGTTTCACTCTCCTCACCGCTGGGCGAGCTGGGGGTGCTAATTGTGGAGCTGGAGAGCTGTTAAAATCAGACCAGGCCTGTTACAGGAGACGAGTGACAACACTTAGACCCGCACGTGTGGTTGGGCTGCACGAAAGCTTTATGTCAGAAGAAGTGGAAAGAAAGCAAAGAAGCCATGAGAGAAGGAAGGTAGCTGGTTGGCTGATCCCCCATCTGTGTGACCTCAGCAATGTGTCCATGTTGTTGTGGTTGTTTTTTCATGTCGATTTATTTTTGAGAGAGACAGAGACAGAGACAGAGACAGAGTGTGAGCGGGGGAGGGGGAGAGAGAGAGGGAGACACAGAATCCGAAGCAGTCTCCGGGTCTGAGCTGTCAGCACAGAGCCCGACGCGGGGCTCGAACTCACGAACGGCGGGATCATGCCCTGAGCCGAAAGCAGGAGTCAGATGCTTAACCGACTGAGCCGAGTGGCCCTCCGTATTGTTCTAGCTCCTACCACACAATGATAAGGTCATAAAAAGAATCTCATTTATTGAGATTTAACCATGTGCAGGCACTAATATGGGGGTTTAACATACATCATTTCATTCAATCCAGACTCAGAGAGGTTATGTGACTTTCCCAAAGATAAAAAGAAGTGCGTGCACGTGCTTGCATGATTGTGCCACAGGCGCATACACATTACTACTGAATGGCAATCAGGCTTCAAATCCAGTTCTCCCTGACTTCAGAGCCAAAACCTTACCCATTATGCCACACAGTCTCTCAGTTTCAAAGCAGGTCCTTTGTAAGAATTTGTGAATTAATAAACTATGGCACTGATGGTCAAGAAAATAAAATTTACCAAAGTCACCCACTTTGGAAATTAAACAGAGAATATTCCCTGGGAGCCAAAGAGAGGGACATACATTGGACATATGGTCACAGATTGAAGTTTTCCGTTTTCTCTCCCTATAATAGCCCTGGCAGACAGCTAATAAGGGAAACATATTGCAGGAGGAATCTTCTCCTCTCTCAAATCACATGGTACAGATTTCTGGTAGCAGCAGAGTTTGCTGAAAACAAATAATAATCTGACAATAGGTAAATTCTGCCCCTCTCATCCCAGTGAGATAAATATACCAAAAGATTTAGGAGTTTATCCTTTTGAGAACTGAGCCTATTTAAGGAAAACTGGCAGAGGGGGGCATGAAGACAATGAACTATCTTCTTCTGAAACATGTGAGTTCATCAGATGCCACAATTCTCCCTCCATGCTCAGATTGTTCACTTGCTGGGATCATTTGAGATTGTTTTGGAAAGATAGATGATCATTCCTACCATCTGTATGAGGGTAGACAGGCCACTATTACATCTTCATAAAACTTCCAACAAGAAAATATCCGAGCTAGCCTAAGCAAAGGAAATTACCTTTGAATGTAAACAATGGGAAAACCATTCCTGACAATAGAAAAACTCCAGGCCCCTGCAATCCTTTTGCCCCTCCGTTTTCTTTAATTTACATCAGGGTAAAAAGGTAAAAAGATGGAAAGCACAACTCCTTTGAGTGGTATAGAATCTGCAATACCTCTTTACAAGCTGTCTAACCGGTGGTGAGTTCAGACATTTCAGCCTCTTTGGTATTCCTCGCCGAGGAAAGACCAGAATAGGCCGCTGTTTTTGCTTGATTCCGTTGGATCTACATGCTAACTCTGCTGCTGAGAAATTAGCAGGCATCATATGAACACCTCTCCCTGACTATTCTGTTCTCCTGTAGGCAGTTTCTTCTTTGAACCAGCGTCCTGTGAGTGCTTCTGTAGTGTTTAGCAAGGCATCTAAAACATAATTCGAAAGCATCAAAGGGTGTGTATAATTTTACTTGAAAAAAGTGAATTTGCACATATTCTAAGTTAAGTTTAAAATATCACTCTCTCTGTCTCTCAAAAAGTTAAGCTAAGTTACCATATAACCTAGCATTTCCACTCAAAGGTACGTACCCAAGAGGAGTGACAACAGATGTTCGCACAAAAACTCGTACACAAATAGTTATGGCAGCATTATTTACAATAGCCCCGGAGTGGAAGCAACCCAAATGTCCATAACAGATGAATGGATAAACAAAGTGTGATATGTCCATACAACAGACTACTATTCAGTAATAAAAAAGAATAAAGTACTGATAAATGCTCAGCGTGAATGAACCTTGAAAACATTATGCCAAGTGCAACAAGCTGGACACAAAAGGCCATATACTGTATCATTTCATTTATATGACATATCCAGAATTGGCAAAACTATAGAGATAGACAGTCGATTAGTGGTTGCCTGGGGCTGGAGGGGTTGGGGAGTGACTACCAGTGGGTCCAGGATTTCTTTTTAGGGGATGTATATGTCAGTGGTGTGGTGACAGTTGCACAATTTGTGAATATATTAAAAATTACTGAGCTGTGCACTTCAAAAGGGTAAATTTGGTGGTAGGTGAATAATATCTCAATTTTTAAATAGTTGGTGGAAAAAAAGGTAAAAATATCACCCACATCATAGAGATTTACATGGAACATACATGCCTGTGAGCCACAACAAAGCACAGCCCTTGACCATGGGACTTATATCCTCCAATCACATCCCTCAATGCGACGGTGTTAAGAACCTTAACTGAGGTTAAGAACATGATCTCGGAAGCCAGATTGCATGGGTTCGAACCCTGGAGCTGGTACCTGCCAGCTGTGTGAGCAAAATACTTAACTTCCTTGTAGTTTGGCTTCCTTGACTGCAAAATGGAGATTCTAATCATAGCAGACTGGCGGAGTTACCATGACAATTAAGTTAGCTAATACACGAATAGTGCGATTTTATCTATCTCCGTCATCTCGAATGTCACCAGGGAAACTATGTGGTGACCTATTTTCTAGAGTGCTTGCAACCTTGATTACACAGTCAGCATTTGCTTCTTGATCACACATTATTGATGGTACATAGTTAATTTTATTTAGGAACCATGTAACAAATACATTGAATAGTTAAATATTAGATAAAATATTTATTTTATTTGTGTACCATATAACCTAGTTACGAAGCATTTGAAAGTAAGAACCTACATCCATCCTTCATCCTTTCCACTTGTTTTTTCATTCCCCAGCATCCAGCCCAGCACCAGCTCGTGGTCAGCCCTTCGTAGGTTCTGGCTTACTGTTTCCCCAGGGCCTGGGTCACTGGCTGCTTTCTCCTAGGACTGGTATTATGGTATGAGGTGTAGTCCCACCACAGACCGCCAAAAGACCGCTAATCTGACTATGGAATGAATTACAGGAATTTATATTACCCTGGTAGCCACATCTTGGGAGTACACCTTAACTTCTGCCCCCAAGGTGCTATAGCTGAAGTTTCTACACTGTTCTGTGTCTAAAGAGCTGCTTAGATGGTGCCTAGAGACTGTGGATCATGGAGCTGGCTACATTAGTTATTTTTTGGGAGCTGACGTTTCTTCAGTGTCACCAAGGCCCGCAGCTGGGAACAACAATGTAAACTGGAGAATAACAAACCCAGCGTTGGGCAAAAGGCTCGCAGGAGAAACGTCCAAGCAAGACCAAGAAACGCGCATGCATGTGTGCACAGAGCGGTCCCTAACTGGCGATCCTGGAGACTCAACTGTTCAACAGCTGTCCTTCTTTCAGTCTCTTGGCCAAGATGGGCTTTAAACATCAAGACAGGCTTTAAAGGATTGGTGAATACTTTCTAAAAGACAAAATTTTTTGGTTTTAATTGCATTCCAAGAGACTCCGATGGTTTCCTCAACTCTGTTTTCTTCGTTAGGGTATCGTGCTTGTTAATCTTTCTCTCCTTGCTCATTTTATTTTTTTAATATTTAATAATGTGTTTATCTATTTTTGAGAGAGAGAGACAGGCAGTGTGTATGAGCAAGGTAGGGGCGGGGGGTGGGGACAGAATATGCAAAGCAGTCTCTGTGCCAGCAGTGCTGAGCCCAACGTGGGGCTCGAACTCACCAACTGTGAGATCATGACCTGAGCTGAAGTTGGTTGCTCAACCGACTGAGCCACCCAGGTGCCTCTTCTTGCTCATTTTATTATCAAACTCAAGTCAGATGCCATTTCCTGTTTATTGTAGAACATAAAGGGATGCTTGGGAAATACCATGATCAGGTATTTTGTGATAATTCTTTAATGTCTTGGTGAGTCCTTAAGACTGACTACTGGTGGGGTCTTCCCCAGCCCATTTATACTCCAAAAATGTCCTGAAATGTCCCTGCTCCCAAGAGCAGACAGCTTATGAGAAAGTTTTCTGAAGGGCAAAACCCAAGACCATAAGATGTACACATTTAGAATTCCTCTCTTTAAATTGTGTTTGGAATGCTTTGGAGATACTCTTGCTTACCTTTTTGTCCTAGACTCTGAATTCTCTATGAGTGAAAACTGCCACAGTACACGGAGGATGACTGGGGTGTGGGAGGTGCTGACTTGAAGAAAACTGGGCCAATGAGGAGATGGTCCCCGGATGTGTTCTGTGATCTTCATGGAAAAGTCTGTAAGGGATCATGAAGGGATTTCTCTCTCCACTACTATAAGACAGTGGTGCTTCTTCAGTTTTCTGGCCCTAATTAGCAATAACTAATTAATGCTCAACCACCTTGGTGGGTATTGGGAGAGAAGAAACTGAACTAGACAATGAAATGGTTGTCAACCGCCCCCTCCCCATGCCTTGGGCCCTGGAAGAGTTGGAATGGGATTATGTCCAAAGTTTTCCCTGGCTTCCTGCTGCTCCCTGTGAACCACTGTTCCTACTTCCTGTATGGCAGCTTTGGTACAAGTCCTACTATCTCATTCAAGTCTATAATCAAGTTCTGGAGGGGAAAAACATGGCTTTAATATTTCTGTCTATTTGCTCTCATGTCAAGCCAGGAGCACTGAAGCACCAGTACTCCTCAGGAAAACATCCTTTTGCCTCATAACCGAGAGCACATTTGGTATGCTAGCCTTCTCCTCCTTGTTTGTTTTCAGGGTAGTGATAAAAGGATGGAAAAAGCATCAGGGAAAATCAGTAAATTTCGGTAATATTTCAATACATCTGCAAAGGGCAAACAGTTTAGAGTTTCTCCTGCCCTGTCTGAAGTTGGAAACTCTCACCACAGTGGGAAGCACAGCTATTTTGACTTGGCAAAGCAAACCAAACAGCACGCACCTGCAACTGTACGTCTCTGACGTGAATAGCTGTGGCCAGAGGGTCAGTCTGTTCTCAGTTTTTCATCCAGAAACCACATTCTGCAAATGGAGAGAAAACCACTGTTGGATTAAAGGAAATCCTTGCCATGGAGACTAAGCATACAACTTTAATTAACTCATCATTTTCTAATTAGCATCCCCCGAGCCCTGTGCATGGGCAGCTTATGTTGCAGAATGTGCCATCAAATTTTTCCAAACAGTTCCATAAAATAAAGTTTTGCTTTTGTAAACATTTATTTCAGAAAGTTTGGAAAACGCAGAAAAAATTTTTAAAGAGCTGAAAACCCCAAAACTCATCATTCATATCAAGTCATCTAATCTTTGGTGTATTTTTTTTCAGTCTTTATATATGTTTTACATTTTGTATTTTATACGTGGTGGAGACTGTATCATCTATAGAAGTTCTGGCCTTTTATTTAATATTTTATATTAAGCATTTTATTCTTTAGTACAAACTTCATAAACATCACTGTTAATATCTGCATAGTATGCTGAGTACAGGTGTTATAATTTATTGATTATTCCATTATTGTTGAATGATTCCATATTTTCCAAAATTATCTAAAAATTTTGCTATCATAAAAATGCTGCCAGGGGCGCCTGGGTGGCTCAGTCAGTTGAGTGTCTGACTTCAGCTCAGGTCATGATCTCATAGTCCATGGGTTCGAGCCCCGTGTTGGGCTCTGTGCTGACAGCTCAGAGCCTGGAGTCTGCTTCAGATTCTGTGTCTCCCTCTCTCTCTGCCCCTCCTCTGATCATGCTCTGTCTCAAAAATAAATAAAAACGTTAAAAAAATTTTTAAAAATGCTGCCATAAATTCATTGTGTATACAGCTTTGATATCTGTATTAAGAATTATTTTCTTAAGAAGGATTCTCAGAAGGAAATTCTAATGTGGGAACTCATATATTAGCTTCTGATGCAAAATACCAAATTGATTTCTAAAATTTGCACTCTGCTATCTAGAATGAAATAGAGCTTTAATTAATAAATAACCCCTTGACTTTTACCTAACTGGGCAGAGGGAGAGAGAGAGAGAATCTCAAGCAGGCTCTATGCTCAGCCCAGAGCCAGATGCAGAGCTCAATGCCATGACCCTGGAATCATGACCTGAGGCGAAATCAAGAGTAGGACATTCAACCAACGGAGCCACACAGATGTTCCTATAAATGACCTCTTTTAGTTCTTTGCCTATTTTTATTTTAGGATCTGTTTTCTTATCAGTTTATATGAGCTCTTTTTATTTACATAAAATACCAACCTCTTGCTCGGCATGTTTGCTGGAAATAATATTTCTACTTTATTGCTTTTCTGTCCATTTTAGTTATGTTTTGAGATGCAGAAATATAATATTTTAGTAGTCATATTATTGATCTTTTCCTTGGTGATTTTTTTTCTGCTGATCAAATACTTAGAAATTTCTCACTCCAGAAATTTTATAAGTATTCATCTCTATTTTGTTTTAGATTTTCTATGTTTTGAAAATTTTCATCTCCTTAATCTATCTGAAATTTATTTTAATGGATGGTGGACAATATAAATAAACTAGATCTCACATTACCTGTCCTGAAAATATCTAACCAAATTCCACATTACTTATCAAGTTAATATGTCTCTTTTTCTCTGGATGCACCATTATCCTTATGAAACTAGTGCTCTATCAAGGTTTTTTTGTTTTTTTTTACCCAATTTCTATTTTGTTTTGTTAGTGTGTTTGTAATTTTTTTTAAATGCTATGTTTTATACTTACATAATTTTGTAATATACTTCAGACTCTGGGGGGGGTGGTAAGTTCTTACCTTTGTCAAAAATTTCTCAACTGGCACCTGGGTGGCTCCATGCATAGCATGGAGCCTGCTTGAGATTCTCTCTCTCCTTCTCTCTCTGCTCCTCCCTGCGCGCTCTCTCTCTCAAAATAAATAAATAAACATTAAAAATGTTCTTAACTGTTATACCTGTTTATATTCCAGGTAAACTTTGGAATTATCCTGTTCCCAAAATTCCTGATTTTAATCATTATTTTAATTATTTTTTAATTATGGCTGTATTCAACTGAAGAGTTTCATGTGGACTAATTTCCTCATCAAAAAACACGGTGGCTCACAGAACATATTCCCTTTTTCAGAAACATTATCAACTTGGATTACTTATTGTTCTTAAATGCATAGGTGGTTGACTATTCTCATTTTTTTTAAATGCAATGAAATGGGAAAACTTCATGCCAGTCCCTTCCTCTCTGGAAGGTTATTTGGGTCAGTTTAAAAATTTTACTATAATAAAAAACCGTGATGCCAAAATAAATCTGTGATGATATCTTTGCACTTATTTGCAAGTATTTCTCTGGGATAACCTCCTAGAGTGTTGGTGAAATGGAATTCATAATTTTAATTTTGATAGTTTCTGCCAAATTGTCCTTGAATAAGACTATGCCAACTTATGCTCCTATTAACAGTGAATAAGAAATTCTGTTTTCTCACACTGGATGTTACGGAAATTTAAAATATTTGCCAGTCTGGTGAAAAATACAATGTCAGTGTTGTTTTAATTCATATTTCCCTAATTACTAGGGAAGTGGAACATATTTTCTGATGTATGTGACCATTTGCACTTTTTTTTTGAATTGCCTCTTCAACTTCATTTTTAATTTTAAGTTGTGCTTATTTTATTTATCTCTTTATATATTGCATATATTAAGCCTTCATCTGTTACATATTTTGCAGATATTTTCTCTTAATCTCTTCCTTGTCTTTTAATATTGTTTTACCATCTTTCTCAGTAGAGGAGTTATTCATTTTCATATGGTGAAATCTGTCATAATTTTAATTTTTGTTTTCTGATTTTCCTCCAGGTTTTCCTTTTTTTTGTTTTTTTTTAAGTTTATTTATTTATTTTGAGAGAGAGAGAGAGCACAAGTAAGGGAGGGGCAGAAAGAAAGGGAGAGAGAGAATCCCAAGCAGACTCCACCCTGTAAGCATGGAGCCCAACTTGGGGCTCAAATCCATGAACTGTGAGATCATGACCTGAGCCAGAATCAAGAGTCAGAGGCTTAACCGACTGAGCTACCCAGGTGCACCCCCCCCCCAGTTCTCTATTTCATAATTTTATAGGTTAGAAATGTTTTAACATTTAATCTATGTATAACCCAACTTTTATTTTATGTATTTATTTATTTTTAAATTTTTTTTTAACATTTATTCATTTTTGAGAGTGAGAGAGACAGAGCATGAGCGGGGGGAGGGGCAGAGAGAGAGGGAGACACAGAATCCAAAGCAGGCTCCAGGCTCCGAGTGTCAGCACAGGGCCCGACATGGGGCTTGAACTCATGGACTGCGAGATCATGACCTGAGCTGAAGTCAGCTGCTTAACTGACTGGGCCACCCAGACGCCCCAAACATAGCTTTTATATGTGGTGTGAGGAAGAAGTCTAGGGTTATTTATTCTTTCTGAGTATCCATTTGTCTCAGTTCCAGTAAGTGAGTAGTGTGTCCCCCTTAGGAAGTGTCTCCATTACCACGTGCTAAAAATCACGCGTGTGCGTGTATGTATAACACATACATATTCTTAGACTTTATTTTCTCCAAGATCTTTTTGTCTATTCTTGTATTAATGTGACATAGTGTTAATTATCAAGTTGATCATTAAAATAGTTACTTATAATAATCAAAATAATTACTTATAATAGAAATAAGTGTAATTTAAAACTGTAAGGTAATATTAATTACTGTATATAATATTTTGATAACTTATAAGAAATGCCTCTTTTAACTGTTAGTTTTTGAAAATTTCACACCCAATCTTGTACTTTCTCTCCCAAATTAGATTGTAGGACTCCTTTACAACTAGTTTTTGGGGCGATTTTGATTGGGGTTATTTTGGACTTTCATGTTAATGTGAGGAAAATTGATCTCTTTATAATACTGTGTCTTCTAGTCAAGACACATAGGATGACTGTTCCTTCACTCTGGCCATTTTCATGTTCCTGCAATAAGGGTTTATACTTCTCTTTATATAGCTCTGCGTACTTCTTATTAGATTTATTTCTAGGTATTTTAAAGTTCTGTTGTGATAACACATTATATCTCATTTTTCCATTGCATATAAAAATTGTTTACTGCATATGTAGAGATGCTTACATATGGACCTTTCATTACATTTGGGGAGGAACTTCAAATAGTTTTACAGTTAATTCTAAACTTTTGATAGACATTTGAAGACAATGACAATTGTTGGTTTTTATAGTTTTCCTTCTGGGATGTCCAGGTATGCAGCAGCACTTTTTTTTTAATGTATCTTATTAGTTTTTTGTCTTTCTATTTCCTTGGGCAAGCCAGGGTTCTTTGGTGTCTACATTCTGTTATTTTAAGCAGAAACTCATTCACAGGCTCAAAGGGAAGGTTGGAGATGAAGTCAGGACTAGGCTGAGGTAAGTGAAGCAGTTTCCTTAGATGCCAAATTTAAGGTGATGCTAAAAATTTCAGTAATCAAGTAATCAAGACAAATAATATTTTCATGCAATTAAAAAGAATTTAAATCCATGGTGAACAAAATACAAAACATTTAAATAAAGATAGCCTTAGTATGTAGAGGCAGGCTCTGGAAAAGCCAGGAACCAGGCAAACATAGAGACCGCAGTAGCAGTTTCCAACGACAGCCTTACATTGACTGCCAATGGAATGAGTAAACTTGGAGAGAGACTGACATCCTTGACCAAAGGGAGGGTAGTGAACTTCCACTGTCTGTCAGAGATTCCACATAATGGGGGAAAGGTGATTCTCCAAAAGGAAACAAGGGTAGTGTTGCCAAAACAACAGTTGTCTACCATATTACAGTCCCAGAGTGCACTGTTCTTACATTGACCGTATCTTTAGCTAAAACCTCAGACATTCACATGTTAGGGCCACACCTCCCATGAGGTCATGTCGCAATGTGCCAGTCCTCCTTTACTTCCTGCTGTACTGTCTACTCAAAGCTGCAATCCTCATATGGATATAGCATAAAAGATAGTATTGGAGAAATTTTGGTGGCTTCAAAAAGCACTGTCCATTGGCAAGGGAATGGCAACCTGGGTTCTGCTTTGAACAAACCCTGTGGGTCTGTACTTGGGAAAGGACCTTATAGAAAGACCATAATCTCTTCCTTCCCGAATGGGTTGTTCTGCATCGGGAGAAAAAGTATGTTTTGACCGTTCATTGTTTTAGGTCCATAGGCCTTGTTAGGCTAGTGAGAATTCTTCTCAAAAGAATTGACTACTTAACCTTAATGTTTAGTCATGTGATTATCTTCATAGATATTGTAATGAACATTTAAATAAATTACATTTACTATAATTATCGATAAGTTAGGTTCTACACCTACCATCTTTCTATTTGTTTTCTATGTATTTTACATCTTTTCTGTTCAGCTATTCCTATATTACTGCCTTCCTTTGGTTAAATGGATATTTTCAATAAGTTAATTACCTTATTGTTTCTTTTGCTATATATTTTTTCTTATTTTCTTAGTGGTTGTCGCAGAGATTACAATTCGCATTTTAACATAATATGGGTTGGATTAATACTTTTTTCCAATAGTATGTAAAATTTTGTTCAGGACTCCACTGTGATTCCCTTTAAGGGTCCCTTGTTTCTGATGAATTTCTTTTCTCATGTTTCTTCCAAGACATTTTCTTTTTCTTTTAACAGTTTGTGAGTTGTCCAGGTGTGACTCTTTGGATTTATCTTACTTTACATTCGTTGTGCTTCTCAAATGTGAAGATTAATGTGTTTCCTCCAGCCAGGAATCTGGGACTATTATTTCCTCAAATATTATTTTTGTCTCCTGTTTTTTTTTTTTTTCTTGTCCTTCTAAGACTACCTCGATGTGTACATCGGTATGCTGGATGATGGCCTGCTGGTCTCTGAGAATCTGGTTATTGTTCTTCATTCTTTCTTCTTTCTGTTCCTTGGACTGAAGAATCTCCATTGTCTTATCTTCAGGTTTGCTGACTGTTGTCCTCTGCCAGCTCTGTTCTGCAATTGAGCCCCCTCAGTGAAGTTTTTATTTCAGTTATTGTGCTTTTTCACTCTATGATTTCATTCGGTTCTCTTTGTATAGTTTCTCATTGTTCATAATCTCCACATGGTGAGACATCATTCTCATACTCCTTTTCTTTAGACGTGATTTCCTTTAGTTCTTTGAACATATTTATAATATCTGATTTAAACTCTTGTCTAATAAGTTCCTCAGGGAACATACCCACAAGCTTCTATTGACTGAATGTTTTTCTGTGTAAGGGCCATACTTTCTTATTTTTGTGTGTGCCTTGTGGGGTTGTTGTTGTCGTTGTTGCAAAATGAACACTTTAATTAATTTAAAGTGGGTATTCTTAAAATCTCCCCCCACCTCTATCTCTCCTTGACCCCCACTGAGGTGTGATGTTGTTGCAACTGCTCTTTGTTGTTTAGTAAATTCCCTGGGCTCATTCTGTAAAGTGTGTATTCTTTTTTTATGTCAGGCCACTGAATTCTCTGCTTGGTTAGCTTAGTGGTCAGCTAATGATTAGACAGCATTATTTTAAGGTTTATGTATTTATTTTGAGAGAGAGAGAGAGAGAGTGAGAACCAGTGGGGGAGGGGCCGAGCAAGGGGGGTGGGGCAAAGGATCCAAAGCATGCTCTGTGCTGACTGCAGAGGGCCCTACATGGTGCTCGAACTCACAAACTGTGAGATCATTACCTGAGCCCAAGCCAGACGCTGAACCAACTGAGCCACCCAGGCATCCCTAGGCAGAAATTTTTTTTAAGTGTCTTCAACAAAGAATTCTCCCAGCCTTTGCCAGTGGATTCTCTGTGTGTTGGGGCACACCTTTGGTGTTCTGGCAGTTCACAACTCTGCCTTAGCCTTCACTTCCTGCTTGTTCAGAGCCTCACGGTTAACCCAATATGAGAGATTAGAGTCATCTCAAGTCTTCCTTGGGCATTCACAGAGCCCTGCACCTGTGTGGGCCTTTCTAGATTCTCAGGGATATATTGGAACTTTTCAAGGTTCTGTAAGAACATCTTATTCCCCATATTTTCCTTTCACATTTTTTTGGTCAGCCTCTTATTTTCCCCAGCTGTTATGCTGCCTCAGGCAGCTGCTTGTTTTTGACAAATACCCTGGGGATAGTATTGTTCTCACTAAGGGAGATCAGAATTAGGTCAAATGCAGACAAGCCTTCAGAACAGGGTTTTTCTAGGGAGCTGCCAGACAGGCCAAGTAGTGACAAATATGGGGAATGAGCTTTTTGGGAAGCTCCAAACCTGTTCTGCCCACCTTCAGTGACTGCTCGGCTGCTGGCCGTGACAGCTATCACAGTCGGTCATTCTCAAATCTACCTTGGATCCGAGTAGAAGGAGATGAGAGTAGGGCAAGTTAAAATATCACAAAATGCAGTCTGTGCTAAGTAGACTCACAATCCTGTGAATAATTTTCCTTGTATGGCAAAAGGGATTTGCAGACATGATTAAGATTATGGACCTTGAGATGAGGAAATTATCCTGGGTTATCTAGTTGGGCCCAATCTAATTACATGTGTTATTAAAAGCAGAGCTTTTCCCACCTGTCATCAGAGGGAGAGATAGCTATGAAAGAATGGTCAGAAAGATGCAGTGTGGCTGGTTTTGAAGATCGAATGGGGGCTATCAGCCAAGGAATGTGGGCTGGAAAAAGCAAAGAAATGGATACTCCTTTAGAGCCTCCAGAAAGGAATGGCGCCCCATTGACACCTTGATTTTAGCCCATGGAAACCTGTGTTAGACTTCTAATCTACAAAAGTGTAAAATAAGAAATTTTTGCTGTTTTAAGCCTCTAAATTTATGGTAATTTGTTACATTGGCACAGAAAAACTAATACACTGTTATTAAAAAAAATTAACACTCCTCATGTTGTAAGCATTTGGTTAATATCCAGGTTTCTGTAAAAGTTGATTTTGACTGGTTTTTCCAGTGTTTTCCTTGCCTTTATAAAGAAGTGGAGTTTTAGACATCTTTACTCTGCCATTCTGGAAGAGTTTCCCCCCACTTCCTTTTGGCATCTGGTATTGCAAATGAAAATCAGTTTGTTTTTTTGTTTTTTTTTTTGTACTGTGGATATCTGTTTTTTTTTTTTTCTCTTTTGGGAAGCTTTTCAGACTTTCTCTTGACTGTTCTGAGTTCACTACATTGTGACTAGGTTTGGAAGTTTTGTTTGCTTTTAATTCATTCTGCTAAACATTTGGTAAAGATTTTCAATCTAAGAACTCATATCTTTCTTGTGTTCTGGGAAGTTATCTATTTTTATTTGCTTAATAATGTTCCTTTTCATTCTGGCTATTCTCTCTCTCTGGATTTCCTACTAGATAAATGTTAAACTTCTATATATGTAGAAGATATATTATGCATGTCTCTCAATTATTCTTTCTGTCTTTTATTTTTTTCCCTCTTGTACTATGTTTAGTGAAATCTTCATTTCAATTTTCTAACTCTCCACTTCTTCAGTAGTATAACTTGTTCTGTTTTGTCTATGAATTGAATTTAAATGTCAACAATCAAGTTTTTAATCCCCATGATACCTAGGTGATTCATTCTTATAGGCGCAATACTTTTTTTGTCTTTCTGAAGATAATACATGTAAAAGTCTGGCACTGATTGTCTTATTAATTTCACATCCTCCTTGTAAGTTCTTCTATGCGTTGTGTTTAGTGCATCTTTCTTTGTGTTACCTTTCTCAAATGTTTGCCGAGTCTTAGTTGTGTGTTCATCTGCAATTGGATTTCCTAAAGACTGCTCTTTTAATGCAGCCTATATGGCAATGGGCTAGGACTCTTTCTACTACTGCTTGTTTAAAGTGACATCAGAATAGTCAGGAAGCCTGAGTTAAGGGAGGATGGATGTAGCAGGTCTTCCTGGGTTTTGCCAGTCACATGGGGCTCTGCCCTCATTTTCTAACACATGCTGCCACACTCGCTGATCTTGCCCCAAGGCAGATTTCCCTTTTACTGCTATGTACAAATGGTGCTAAGGGGTAAGAAGGTGGAAGACAGTTGTACTTCACTCATGCTTCCTGATACAGTATTATCTGATACATAATGGTTTATAACTCAATATAAATTATAATTGCTACCAGTATAAAGCTACCCTGTTATTCCTATTTAGTGACTATTCTACTTCATCAAATACTGACATTTCTCCCTGACTTCCTTTTTCTTAGCCCTTGCTTGGAATATCTCAGCCTTCCTTTAATTTTCAAAGTTTCCAAGGTGCTTTCCTTTGCATGTGTCTTTGATGGAGAGAAGATCATAGGATTTTTAAATATTACAATATGAATATTATGTCTTTAATAAGGAAATTCAAACCATTTTCAAATGTTGACTTCATTTGTATGTTTGCCCCAGAATATCTGTGTCTTTGGGGGGCATTCAACAAATAAATGGTAAGTGGATGAACAGGTTTTGTGACAGTGATATTCAGGTTTCACTACTTTCTCTCTTTCAATATAAACATTTTAAACTTTGTTCATATCTTCTGTAGACATTTTTTATAATTTTACTGGTAGTTAATTGTAGTTTTGTAAAAAATTCTATTTATGTGTTTATTTGCAAGCTGTATTAGGCATTTGTTTATGCTCTAATCACAATTCTGAACTATTTGAATGATTTTAAACTCCATAGCAGACTATGAAGAATAACTAGCAGTCTGCATATGAAAGTTGCAGAGTAAACAAAAGAATCTGCTGGATATAGCAGCAAAAAGCCAGGACCCGACATCCTTAAGGGCCTTGCGTTTTAACAATAGACCCAAAGTTTATACAACTAACTCATACATAAAGAATAATCCATATCGTATGTTAACGATCAAGGAATTACACATACTTCACAGAAAGATCACTTCCAAAATAAATTAAATTTCAAAGAAATCTTTGAGAGATTCACTATGCAAGATTCAATGAGCTAAGGCATTTGTTATGTAGAAATGCCTCTAATGTCCTAATTAACCTGTATAAGCTACCTGTTTAGGTATTTTTATTAGTTCCATGTATATAGAATCTTCTTTTAAACTGACTTGGTTTTGGATCTGTTATTTATCTTTAAACTCCATCATTGACATGTGAAAAAATGGAGGATGTTAATACCTAATAGGGCACTAATATGGATTATGTTGAAAATTGAATGAAATAATCCATGTAAAGGCATTTGGCACAGAGCCTAGCATCCATTTCCCCCACCACTTACTAGGTATGTGACCTTTGGAAAGTTCCTTAACCTCTCAATGCCTAGATTTATCATCCCTAATATGGGGATTTTAATAGTTTTTACCACACAGATTTAACATAAAGAGCTTAGAGCAGAGCCTGGTACATCTTAAGTTCTCAGTCACTGTAAGCTATTATTAGTATTTGACACAGTAAGAACTACAACATACATGCTCTGGCAGCAACTATGAGAGAAAAAAGTTTTTTGTTTTTTTGTTTTTTTGTTTTTTCACACGGATCAAGGAAGCAATAGCTGTGACATGGTCCAAAAGGTAGAGAAGGCCAGGGTCCAAGCCCAGGCCCACTGCTTGGCTATGGGAATTTAGCTATTCTCAGTATCTCTTCTTTTTGTGTCACAGGGCAAAAATACCTAATATACATTTGATAGGAGAATTGAAAGAGTTGTCATGTATAACAGTGTTCTATAATGTAATATCAAAACTGTATCATAATGTCAGTTACCATCAATAATTATAGTATGAATACTATTTAGTGGGGGCTATTTTTTTATCTTATTGGCACCTCCTATTCTATTAACTTACCTAGCCCCATCAACATTTAGAAAAGGATTATATATCCTTGCCAATATAACCTCCTTCTTCCTTACTTCCCCATTCCTTGGATGTATGTGTCATTAGTAAATCTGGGTACAATTACCATAAGGAGTAGAAATGAGATAATTTTTTTTGTGAATTATAAACAAATTTCTAACTCTCCATTTTGGCAGAACAACTCTGGCCCAGCCACTATAGCTGTCAGGGTGATTTATGATGTTCCTCACCAAGCTGACAGCCAGTGGAGGAGAAACTCCATGCAAGAAAAATTCCTTATATTTATTCTACCTAGTTTAATACCTGATGAACCATGTTATAAGAACAATTCTTAAAATAGCTCGAGGAGAGCATCTCTGCATTTCCTAGCGCATACAATACAGCATAGAAATTCTCACAGAGGATGTAAGGTAGATGGTAGTCTTGCTGTGAACTTGACTGGTTTACAAAACGGACGTTGATGAGAGGCTCAGCAATAAAAACAGCAGGCTTTAAATTCTAACTGGTACACTTCTACTTGGTTTTAATCATTTCATCTTAACAATAAGCCTTCATCATAGGCAATACTGTTATCATGCAAATATAGTAGTAAATAAGAAGGGAGGACCAATCCATGGGCGACAAAGCATGATTACCTCCAAAGCCTCTTAATTTGGAGAGGTGACAGAGTCCATTTTAAGTAGGGTCATCCCTGCTTCATGTCTTTCCTTAAATCTTTTCTGACCACTGCAGGACACCGTAATCTTCTACTTCACCTGCAATTCATAGAGCACCTATTATATTGACTACTTTGTAGTGCTTTCCAAGGACATGTGATTTGTGTACACTTTCTTCTCAACTGTGTAGTGTCGTCAACCTCCCCCATTTCCATTGGCCTCTCCCTCCTAGCGTATAAACTTGAAATTCACTCCATATAACAAACCAAACAAACAAAATCTTTCCCTTACCTTTTTAGCTCCTTATCTGGCTTAGTGTCCTATGTTTTAAAAGAGTAGGTGACAATTACTTGTCACTCTAGTCTCTTGGCTTTGGGGGCACTACTCTCTCTTGCCTCTATTCAATGCTCTTTCCTGCTTCTGTTGAAACTCTCTGACCGTATCTATTCAACCTCCTTCACTGGCTCCTCTCTCCCTGTCTTCTCCTTACACATTGATATTCCCCAGTACTTGTCTATTTGTAACAGTCCCTGGGATTCTTCAATTACTCCAATACCTTAAATATGCCAACACATGTCAAATGCGATACCTTTCATAAGTCTAGAATCATGTTTCTGACTGCTTATCATATACTTCAAATGTATCAAACAGAACTTATTTTCTCCCCAAAACATTTTCCTTTATTCACCCTCTTCATTAGGGAAACTATGGGAATTATACTTGTTTCCTCCCTCTCCTTTACTTCTATGGCCTTGTTGATCCTACTTCTAAATATCTCTTGCACATATCCAATTATTGAAAGATCCAATTATTTCCTTTTCCCATGACCTCATTATTGTTCTTACCGCCTTTCCCCTGATATCCAGAACCCTCTTCATTATGTCTCTTATCATCGTTTTCACCCACCTCTGTTGTTATTCTCACTCACACCACATGTCATCTGGGTTGACTTTAAAAACAAAATGACGCTAAATGAAAGGGAAAATCCCTCATCATGTCATTCCCCTCTCAAAAGTCCTGGAATAGTATTCCATTGATTTCAAAGCAAAGTTTCAATTCTTTGGGCAAAGTCAAGGCACTTTTCAATCTGACTCTCATTTGCCTTCCCCATTGTAATCTGCATTATTTCCCCTGGGCCACCTTTGGCTTCTATTCGTGCCCTTTCTTGCCTACTGCTTTTTGTACGTGTACATGCAGTTTCCTGTTCGTAGAGTGCCCTCCTGTCATTGTTCAGCCTGGCAATCTCCAGATTCTCCTTCAACGCTGCATCAGAGCACTATCTTCTGGGAAAACAGCCCTAACCTCCAGTAGTGTAAGACACTGTGTCCTCCGAACCACTTAAACATATCTTTATTAGAGCCCTTATGACAATGTACCATGTCTGTCTTCCTTGCTCACCTCTCACCCTCCTGAGGCTAGAATTGTCTCTTCCACCTTTACATCCCCACTGCTTAGCACAGATTCTGGCACACAGAAGAAACTTGATAAATGGTTGTGGAATAAACAAAAGACCAAATAAATGAAGCCCCTTCCTTTATGAAAGCCTGGCGCATGAAGGAATCATTCTGTTTCTTGGTATCTATAAAGCACACGATACTGGGGCGCCTGGGTGGCGCAGTCGGTTAAGCGTCCGGCTTCAGCCAGGTCACGATCTCGCGGTCCGTGAGTTCGAGCCCTGCGTCGGGCTCTGGGCTGATGGCTCGGAGCCTGTTTCCAATTCTGTGTCTCCCTCTCTCTCTGCCCCTCCCCCGTTCATGCTCTGTCTCTCTCTGTCCCAAAAATAAATAAAAAACGTTGAAAAATAAAAATTTAAAGCACACGATACTAATGAGTAGAACTGGCTGTTTGGTTCATGTTATTATAATCCCTTTGACACTTCTAGAGAACGCTTGCTCCAGGGCAAGTATGAGGGTTCAGTATTTTTAGCTTCTAATGACCTCAGATCTGTTCCGTATGCTTCCCGTTCCAATCATGTGTACGTGTTAGCCATGGAGAATGGCCACATATGCACACTTTCAAGGAATTACCTCAAGGAAACATTTGAGCTGTAATCATCAGTAGGAAGTGGGAGATTTAACATGTTGCTTCTGGGAAAAATGTAGGCTTCCTCATTATTGGGCACTTCTCTTTGAGCAATGTTTCCTAATGCTTCCCATTTCCGCAGTTGAGCCTTAGAAAACATGGTTGGTTTTTTGGGGGCTATAGATCATCATTAGGCCATCATGAGATCAAACAACAGGTTATTAAGCAGAAAGGCAGGTGCATTGTGTTAATAACCCAACCAATTTTACTATCCATCTGCATTCCTGACTCATACAGATGACCTAAGAGTGCCCCTGGCTTTCTTTACACTCACATACCTACTTTGGTGAGTGAAAAGTCACCCACTAATTTCATATTCTAGAGACTTATTCAAAGAATGATGTCTTCACGGATAATGAAGGACTTGATTTACTCCATTACCTATTACTGGCTAATGTTTGCAAAGAAGTTTGGATAAAATTGGTCATTTCATCTAGTTACACAATGTCCTATGGTTTTACATGAGGTAGTCTTAACTATGTTTTGGAAATATGTTTTTGGAAATATGTATTATGTTATCTGAATAAAGAGGCCATATATCCAGATACATGTGTGTACTCCACATGGCTAGTATAGAGCAGCTTCTTGATACAATATATATAAAATGACAGAATATTAGAATGATAGGATTGGATGAAATTTCATTTTCTTTATGAAAATTTATGAAAGGTTAACATAAATATTTTGTGAAATGTCTAATTTGGTGTCTAAAATAAAAATAGCCATTTTCTTCAAAGGCTGATTATAATTACAAAAGTTTTTCCTAAAACTATTTAAGTATTGCTCTGATTTAATGTATGTCTCACTTTTTAATTCAGCGGTTGCATGTATAATTCTCTGCATGGTAAAATGATGTAACGAGAACTAAAGCTGAGAGGGGGGTAAATTATATCCAGTACAGTCTAATTGTAGTTGATCTTTATCTGATTTGGCTTCTCTGGGGGCTACTTGGAAATCGCAGTACCAGAGGCATTCACTAGTGTCCTACAGATGTTAAGAATAGAGGCTTTCTGTAGACTTTCAAATAAAGATGATGTCTCTACAGGGCAATGACAACCAATTAGAAGATGAACATTTGGTCCATGAGTTGATGATTTTAATGCCATGCATCATGCTTGACTGATTAAACACCTTCCCTCTGCCCTGCATTAACCAATTTATTGTCCTATGAGGCAATGTTGTAAAAAGCTGCTATCTGCGTAAAACTGTGGACCCACCACCCTCAATGATGCATGATACGGAAAGAACTGTTTATTTCAAGAGGGTCTTTAAAAAAACAGCTTTTCTGAAATGTAACTCACATGCCATAAAATTTACCCTTTTAAAGTCTGTCATTCACTGCTTTTTAGTATCTTTAATAAGTTGTGCACCTATCATCACCGTCTAATTTCCAAATGTGTTCAGCACCCCGTGCCCCTTTAGCAGTCTCTCCCCCAAATCCTTTCTCACCAGTTCCTGGAAACCATTAATGTTCTTTCTGTTTCTATGGATTCATCTAGTCTGAATATTCCAAATACGTGAAATCAAATCATTCAATATGTGACAGCTTCCATCACTTAGCATGATGCATTCAGGGTCCATCCACCTTGTAGCAGGTATCAGTTTTTCCTTCCTTTTTATTGTTAAGTAATATTACATTGTAGAGACGCATAGCATTTTGTTTATCCACTCACAATTGGTGAACATTTGGGTTGTTTCCAATTTTCGCTATTATGAATAATGTTACTGTGAGTATTCATGTACAGGTTTTTGTGTGGACATATGTTTTCAGTTCTCTTGGGTTTATACTTAGGAGTGGAATTGCTGGGGCATGTGGTAATTCTATGTTTACCATTTCAAGAAACTGCCAGGTTATTTTCCAAAGTGGCTGCTCCATTTTGCATTCCCACCAGCACTGTATGAGGGTACCAATTTCTTTAAAAACATTTTTTTTATGTTTATTTACTTTTGAGAGAGACAGAGACAGAATGCGAGTGGGTTGGGGCAGAGAGACGGGGAGGCACAGGATCTGAAGCAGGCTCCAGGCTCTGAGCTGTCAGCACAGAGCCCGACGCGGGGCTCGAACTCACAAGCTGTGAGGTCATGACCTGAGCGAAGTCGGATGCTCAACCGACTGAGCCACCCAGGCACCCCGGGTACCAATTTCTCTACATGCTCACCAACACTAATCATCTGTCTTTCTGGTGGCAGAAATTCTAGTAGGGTTGAAGTGGTATCTCATTGTGGTTTTGAAATGCATTTTCTTAATCAGGTGACTAATGATGTGGAGCATCTTTTCGTATGCTTATTAGCCATTTGTGTATCTCCTCTGGAGAAATATCAATCTAAACCCTGGGCCTATTTTTTAAAATCAGGTTTTCTTTTTACCATTGAGTGTTTATATATTCTGGGCCTAGGTCCCTTAGAAGTCACATGATTTGCAAATATTTCCCCTTATTCTGTGTGTTATCTCTTCACCTTCCTTGACTCGTGTCTTTTGAAGCAAAAAAAAAATTGCAGTTTTGACAAAGTTCAATTTATCTATTTTTCTTTCTTGTTGTTTATGCTTTGGCTGTCTTACCCAAGAAACCATTACTTGCTCCAAGGTCAGAAAGGATTCCTTCTATATTCTTTTCTGAGGGTTTTATAGTCTTCACTCTTTAGGTAAAAGATTCATTTTAAAATTTATTTTTGCATATAGTGTGAGGAAGGTCGAGAGGACCTTGTTAAGCACTCTCTTCTGTTGTATATCAGTTTAAAACATGAACAAAGAAATCTGTCAGCTTCCCGGAAGCCCACATCATGAAAGCAACTTCTGTTGCAAACCTGACTTTATTGATTATTTATTGAGTAGAATTCTGTCCATGATGATGTAGGGCTAACATTTGCTAAAGGAACCAGATAGAAATTTTGGCAGGACTGTGAACCAATTTTAAGAACTTTTATAAAATTTCAAATGTGATTTTAAGTTCTCAAAGCTGGACTGAGAACTTGGACAAATTACCCTGGATGTTTTTCCAAACATTTTCAACTTGGTTCAAACCAGTCATTTAATCTTGATTGTATTTTCTGAAGATTTATTCCATACGGGTTTGATTCATTTACACAGAATTCTTCAAAACTCTGTCTAAACCACACTGTTGCTATCAAAGAAACTCAGTGAAAAACCCTCTGAAAAACACAGCAAAATCGTATTAGCAACACCAGGTTCTAAGTTGAAATCCTTTCACTTCTGTGTAAGAACCATTAGCTTTGAATGTATCTGGATACAGAAACCTATTTTCCCATAGGTTTCTCTTGAAACTTGAGTCTTGAGACTCTTGAAGTTACGTTTGTTACAGCATATTTGGGCTTAGGACTAACACCTTTGGTTTGCAAGTTGAAGCTTTTCTTTTACACTTACCACTAACAACATATAAGTTGAAAAGAATCTCAAATCTAGCTGTCCTGGGGTACTTGGGGTACTGCAAAGGAGAAACCAGTGAGAACAAGAGCATTGGAATCGTCACACATCACACGTACTGCTTGCCGCCATTGTTCTTTCATTCAAGGAGCATAATTAATTGAAATGATATTTGTATATTACATACCTGGTACATCATAGGTTTCCCAAAAATGTTGATTCCTCTTTTCTTTAAACACCTTTAAGGTACGGAAAGAATGAATATCTTGAAATGGTTTTCACTTGGAAAATCAGGTGTGGGGAAGAAAACCTATGAATAAAGGAGAATTTGCAAATGCTCTTTGGCTGTGCACATTACCTAATAGTTATGTAAAGAGCGAACATCCTCTCAGCATTAATAAGCAAATGAACCAATAAGAACACAGGTAAGGGCTTTTTTCCTAACCAGAATAGAGGGCTAGGTTGTATAGGGCAAGAGATTAGATGATTTGTATTCCAGGCAATATTATTGTCACCACCAATTCTAATGAGCATTTCCTAATTTATGTCTTTAATGTATTTATTATGAATATATTACATAAGTGGTAGCCTGCCTCAGGACTGGAAATTCAGGAGACTTGGTTTTCAGACTCAGCCTTTTCACTAATTATTTGGTCAATTAGTTATTATCTTATTATTTTTAAAATGTTTGGGAGAGTGGAGACTTACTAATAAGATATAGTTCCGTGTTGTAAATCATGCCATGTCTTCTATCTTAATATCTATGGGGACATTGAAAATTGGCCCAACAATGACTTATGGGACAATTATGCAAAAAAAAATCTTATTTTCACTATAAAAATAGTTTACTTCAAAACACATAGGCTGCTGCTCGCAATTGTTGCTCTAGGTAACAAGGCAAAGCAATTTGGCCGCAAACAGATGACAAGACTTATGACCAATGTTTTCTGAGTTGATAAATGGAAGCAAAGAACAAATAGGGTGGGATTTAAGTGAGTTAAGAAATGTTTTCTAATTCTTAAATTGATTTACTTGAAAAATAAAAAGGGACTCAAACCTTTGCATCTCAATCTTAATCTGAGAGATTTCTTTTTTCAATTATGTGTTTATTATTATTTTTTTGTTTGATGTTTTTATTTAAATTCTGGTTAGTTAGCATATAGTGTAATAATGGTTTCAGGAGTAGAATTTAGTGATTAATCACTTATATATAACAACGAGTTCTCATCCCTACAAGTGCCCTCCTTAATCCCCATCACCCATTTAGCCCAACCCCCACCCACCACCCCTCCAGCAACCCTCAGTTTATTCTCTATAGTTAATAGTCTCTTATGGTTTGCCTCCCTCTCTCTTTTTATTTTCTTCTTTTCCCTATGTTCATCTGTTTTGTTTCTTAAGTTCCACATATGAATGAAATTATATAGTATTTGTCTTTCTCTGACTTGTTTCAGTTAGCATAGTACACTCTAGCTCCATCCACATCATTGCAAATGGCAATTCTTTTTGATGCCTGAGTAACATTCCATTGCATGTATGTATGTATGTATGTGTGTGTGTGCATGTATATATATATATACATATACATATATATATGTATATATCACTGATAATGCTGCTATAAACATTGGGGTGCCTGTGCCCCTTCAAGTTAGTATTTTTGTATCCTTTGGGTAAATGCCTAGTAGTGCAATTGTGGGTCATAGGGTAGTTCAATTTTTAACTTTTTGAGTGGCTGCACCAACCAGTTTGCATTCTCACCAACAGTGTAAGAGGGCTCTCCTTTCTCTGTATCCTTACCAACATCTGTTGATTCCTGTGTTGTTAATTTTAGCCATTCTGACAGATGTGAGGTGGTATCTCATCGTAGTTCTGATTTGTATTTCCCTGATGATGTGTTTAAAAGGCAGTCATTAACTACTCACTGTGTGAGGAGCACAAAGGAAAGAGAAGATACAATCTTCAATGTGAAGAGACACAATTTTTTTGAACTCAAAATATACAGGAATAGTTTAAACACGAGTTTCCAAAAAAAACTACTAATCAATACATTTCCTAACATGAAATTGTGAGAAAAATAACTGATTCTGAATATTACCTACCTGCCGCAGATGTCTCTTGAGGTCATACTTCCTTTAACGCCCCTAATCAATTAGTCTGAACTTTCGACACACTTCACTGAAGGGTGTCTAGGATCACTAATCCATGTGTTTCTAAGGATCCTCAGGAAATTCTTTCGGTGTTCTGGTTTTTACTATTTTGGTTTTTTAAATTAATTTATTTACTAACTAATTAATTCATTTTGGCATGGTGCATTTTCCTTTAACACAACCCATTGGAATGCAACAATATATAACATCAATATATAGCCCAAGATCTAGGCTATTCAGGATTCCAAAACACTGCACAAGGACTTCAGAACAGTGACAGTTGGGTCCAGGCATCCTGGCATAGACAGTGCCTCCACCATAACACGAAATGGTGAAGGTCTGCTCTCACTTCCAACCTGCAGCCTTTCATTATCTCCTGAAAACTCAATGTTTGGAAAAGAGTAAATACAAGTCTCCCAAGAATAAAAGCTAATTTTTAGAAAAGAAACTTTTCACAAAGGATTATGAATTATTGAGATGTAGTTCTGACCGCAAAACAAGCAAAAACTATCTTTGACTAAGGTAATTCAGAATGACACTGTTTAACCCATAGCAGTCACCTCCTCCCACCCAAGGAGCCAAATTTCAGAGCTATAGAAGAAGAATAAAACCTTTCAAATTTATGTCTGCTTTTCTGGAGTCTGGAAAGGATCACTTGATGACTTCCATTGCTTTGGATCCTTATTAGCCAGGGAAAATGAACTTAGAGGAAATAGATGGCAGAAGAATCATGATATGCAAGAAACTGTCCCTGAAATGTTCTCATTAAGCTTCCTTGCCTCACTACACCAGTCCATCATCGTCATAATCATCAACATCATGATCACGATCACTTTTATCATTATCATGTTCACTAGCAGCAGCAGGAGCTCTCAATGACCGTTTATGGGCTGCCTGATGTGTGCTGGACCCTGCAAAAGGCGAGAGAGGCAGTGGACAATCAAGTGCTTGCAAATGGCCAGCAAAGAGAATGTTTCCATCTCTTTATATTTGTCTTTGATGGCTAAGAATTAGGCACACTGTTGCCTGTGCCATTGGAGAAGCAACCACATGATCTACCTTACCGTGCCCCTTAGCTACCGCAGGTCATATAGTCTCAGAGCTAGAAAACACCTTAGAAATGACTGGATCTGCTTTACAAAGGCCCAGAGAAAGTTTGACTTGCCTGAAGTTAGAAAACTTAGTCATGAGAGAGCAGGGACTGGACCCTGGATCTCCTGAGTTCAATTTCAACAGACTTCTCAGTATACCAGCCTGTTTCTCTTCTTGGATAATATTCCAGGGTACCAAGAAGCATCTTAGAATATACCTGATGCTAAAATAATATTAGTTCTGGTAGAAGTAGTAAATAGAAAATATTCCTGAAATGTTTGTAGTTGATCTAATTCTCTGGGATTCCTATTTGCTTTCATGATTTACACTTTGGACTCTCAAATTTTATTATCAAATTATTATATATTTAACTATTAAGTGGTATCTAGTCTCACGGTTGAATACAGTAATGATGTTAGGTACTGAAAAGGTAGCATGATCCCTCCAGTAGCTTCATGGTAGAGCCCCTATGAATGCAAAGTCTTCAAATATAATTCATAATATAATATGGTAGTATGTGCACCTCCTTCATGATTTTCTTCTCATCACAGGACATTAAGTTTGAACACTTTTTTGCAGACACTTCCAATTTGGTATGGGTTTACAGGAACAAACAGACTAGTTCTAAATCTGTTTAGAACAAACATACCAATTCTAAATCTTTATAAGCACACATGACTTGTAATTCAATAGGAAAACATATCTAGGTTTTGGAGTCCAAAAATGTGAGCTCATTTCCAAATTATTCAACTCTCTTAACTATAGTATCCCAAACACTAAATGGTGATACCTTTCTTTTAGATTATATCTGGATTGAGTACATGTAAAGTGCCTGAGACGTATAGGTTCTCATTAGATGGTAGCACTTCTGATAGATTATTTCACTTAATCCCTCCAGATCCACTGCAAGGAAACTCAGAGTGAGAATTTGGGTCATTTGCTTAGCACCTCCCACAGGACCAGGTCATAAAAGAGCTAGGACTGACCTGAGTTTGCCCTCTCAAATCTCAGGTAAATGTACTGCTTTTGAAACACCATAATTGGCTAGAAGGATGGGGGTAGGAAGAGGAGGTAGTGGAGGTCTATATACCTTCAACTTTGCAAATATTCAATACCATTTTCCCCCCATTCCTTTGTAATTCCAAGATAGAGTACTTTGGAAGTTTTTGGGTTCATCCAATGTGTATCAGCTTTTCTAAATGATTCCATATTTCTGAGAAGACTGTAAGTAACTCATTCCAAGCTCAAACTACACACTCTGAAATCAGTACTGAGAAGAACTTAGTTGGTTATTGGGATACAAACTAACATCCTTCTAACATCCCATATCTCCTACCTTGCTGCCTGCTGTCTGGCTGTCAGAATGTTCTCCTTTTGCGCGGCATCCTAGAGCTGACAAGTTGGCAAGATGATCAATAGAAGGGACAGCAGATGATTATCAGGGGCACAGAAGGCAAAGGTTATCACTATGTGTTTTAACTTCCATTTAAATTTCATGGGACCTGTAAAAAAGATGGCACGTATGAAAAAATTTTCTAGAAAATACAGAACGAATTAATCTATTAGCATATTCTATGCTAGTACATTTGAACAAGGCACCTACTCCCTTTTAGAAAAACTATGTATCCAATTCTAGCAAGCTGTATTCCTCCTTACAATGTGAAAAAAAATTTTTTCTACTCTGCTGAAAATTAAATTGACCATGTGCACAAAAAAAGACAATAAAGGCCTATGGCACTAAAAACTCATTAAGATTATTTTTTCAGTAGCAGTGCACAAAATATTATAAAATAATATTAAATCCAAATATTCTTAAATAATCAAAAACTAAATGAGATGGAATAGACCCTTTCAGTACCAGAGTTATTTTTCTTACAGAAATCCTCTGTTAAAGTTATATCTATAACCAGATTTGCTGGCATAAATTGATCTAGGATATAGAGGATAATCTGTAGAACATTCGGTTATAAGGAATATAAAGTTATGTTAGCTTTCACAAAAGATTTATGACATTCAGCATATTGTCTTAAACAGTTAAATATCACTAGAGAGTCTTTACAAATTTTTTTTCTTTGGTGTCTCTAACTCAAGTGGTAAAAGCAGCCACAGGTATTCGGCTAGTTAAAATGCTTAGCTTGGTGAATGATTTGGGAGTGGTAATATGATTAGAAGCCAGCATTTTTTTTCCTATTAACATTTAAAGTTTATCATTAAGGTCATCGATCTGATTTATTAAATTCCCTGATGGTAAAACCCACGGCAAATCTACCTGACATGCAGTATTGGCCTTATTCTTAGGGAGTCGATTTTTGCTACTTATGAAATGATTTTTAAGTTAAGATGTCCTTCTTGCTAAAATAGAAGTACCCCTCAGCCCTGTGAGTTTAAAAATTTAGGAGTTTCTAGCTAACATAATTTGATGAGTTTGATTTGGAGAGATGTAAGAGGTCTAAGTGTGGAATGCAGAGAAGAAAGTTCTCTTTGGAGACCAAAGTGGATATCTGTTGTTCTGCCCATCCAGGATCCACCATTTACCTCTTGGTCACAGGCCCCAAGCCTCCCTTTTGGAGATTTCCCCTCTTCCATTGCCTCTAGTCTTAATGAAAGTACCCAGTAGGATGTCTCACCCTTCTTAGGCCAAGGCTGGGTATAAGACATTAGTCAGGATATTAGGCTGTCTTTAGAATTCAAATATTGAGAGAATGACAATGATGGTGATGATGATGATAAATGGAATGGATTCATCCCAGTGCTGGCATGCTGAAAAGACCTGAGTCCCTGCCACTTAGGTTCCTAGTGCTACTCATATCTTTCCAAGGCTTATTTTCTCTATGCACTTTTTAGTTTCAGTTGCTACCCTAAACATAGTTGTTGGAAGGGTATCCCATTCTTCCCAGGATATGATACCCTTACAATAAGGTTTTTCATTGAAGGTAGTCACAGGTTTTTTTCTGCTGCTAAAGAAGGGTAACAGGACATGCCACCCCAAAATTTGCTGCTTTGGTATATCGATTATTTTGAGCTGTAGGCACTTGAAATAAAAGCCAGTAGATGCAGTGAGAGGCTTTCTCTGAACTCCCTTTATCTTCTTAAAGACAGATCCTCCAAAATGAACTCCTTTGTCACAATCCCTTCCCTGGGAATTTCACCAACCAGGGAAGACTGACTCATTGCAGGATAGGAGACTAGGAGTGGACACCACACCCAGCCATACTTTGTCACAGACTATCGTACCTCCTATCTATTCTTCTAAGGGCCCATCTATCTTCCCTAAAAATCATTTACTGTCCAAGAGGCCTACATCTCCCCTCTTCTTTCCTTATTAAGATGATGTTTAAGCCTGAAATCTATGCCACCTTGAGAGTTTCTAATTTTTCCCTGGTATCTCCTATGAGGTATACATGTTAATAAACCTTTTCTCTTGCTAATCTGTCTTTTGTTATAGGGGTCTAAGCTAAGAACTCAGCAGAGTAGAGGGAAAATTATGCTTCCTCTCCTACACTAGCAATAAGGAATCCCACCCAGCACAGATATTCTTTTTTTTTTTAATTATTTTTTTTAACGTTTATTTATTTTTGAGACAGAGAGAGACAGAGCATGAATGGGGGGTGGGCCAGAGAGAGAGGGAGACACAGAATCAGAAGCAGGCTCCAGGCTCTGAGCCATCAGCCCAGAGCCCGACGCAGGGCTCGAACTCACAGACCGTGAGATCGTGACCTGAGCTGAAGTCGGCGGCTTAACCGACTGAGCCACCCAGGCACCCCTTTAAGGAGATGTACAAAGTGAGGGTCATTGGGAGCCTTGGAATAAGCTCTACCCAGAAAGGAGAACGGGGCACACAATGAGGAGTGTAACAACAGACAAATACAACCTTTAGCCTTGCGTAGACTAGTCAACTTTTAATAAAGTGGCACCGGAAACTTAGACTTCTGCTTTTCACGGAGTTCAGTGCCCTCTATAAATTTACCTTTTCATTGGAAAAGTATAAGACCATTTGCAAAGTCTACTGGGGAAAATACACACTTTCTAAGAGTCCTTGAAAGCCCCAGATAAAATGAGGTTTAGCCTTCTCTCAGAATCTTCCCAACTATGGAAGTCTAGTGGCAGGAAGACAAGAGGAGAAAAGACTTAATCTTCCCAGTTTCCCGGGTTCTCCCAATGTCATTGGATTTGTATCTTTGCTGCCCTGTGTTCAGGAGAATGATCCTGTTAAAACCTTGTGACAGTTTGGATCCTGGACTTCCGATTTCACATGCCAGTAAAGTTTTAAGAAAACAGACTAACTTGGGGTTGCTACTTTTTTGTTTTACCAAATAAGGATATTAAAATAGGAAAAAATGACCAAATATTATTACCACTGATACTTAGAAGAAAGGTAAAATTAAAGACCAAAGAACAGTGCATAAATTTACACACACGTGAAAGCCTTTAGGTGAGTTTTAGGAAAAACCTAATTTACATTGTCATGATTTTGCTCAGTTTGCTATGTGAAAAACAGGCCCTGGTCCACAAAATGGCAAATAGTTACAGGCCTCTGAGGAGCACCCAGAGGCAGAGGTTAGACACCCTGTAGAGAGTTATACACACACAGATCTGGGGTTCTGCTTTCCAGGCTCACCTTTCTGGAGACCGACCACAGATATACTCATTGGTACAAGGGCTGAGCACAACTTTGTTCATGTAAACATGTAAGCACACTGAACTGATTAGGACCTTGACACATTTTCTGTTAACAGGAACTTTTATACCCAAGGGCAAAAACCAAGAGCACCTTACAATGCTCTGGGTCCCAGCTGGAAAGCCCATGGGTACCTATCTCAAGGTTCCCTTCCTTTCCCAGCCTCCTTCCCAGACTCTGATCTCATTTCTTTTTTATGCCAGGTGTTGACTCCTTGGATCTATCCCCAGAGACCATGGTTCTACCTACCCCTTATAGACTTCTAGTCAAGTCTGTCCCATCCTTGACTTCAATCTAAGTTTCAGGAACCTCTGCCCAAGTACACTATCCCCAGGTCTGCATTTTTCCAGGAGGAATTTGATACAACTAATTTGATCCCTGTAGGGAACGGCAGATTTTAAGCTCAATAATGACCATGGTTTACCATGCGCTACCATGTACTAATGTATGGTAGTGTAGAACAGCAAACCTTGAAATACCCGCAGATGGTCTCTGAATTCTTTTCTTAAGAGGGTCAGAAGGGAGAGAGACTGCTAGGCAATATGAGGTCAGATAGGTAACAGAGAAGGACACACCAGCAGCTTTGCATACAAGGGTAATGGCAGACACATGCTGGTTGTAGACTGCTGTAGGTCAACCCAAGGAATCATGCCCAAGTAGAAAAGGGTTAATGGTAACAGAAGTGTGTGTGTGTGTATGTGTGTGTGTGTGTATGACTGAAAACCAAACCTCTTGTTATCATTTGTTCAGGTTCATGGGTTGCCAATATTAAATGTTAATGTTAAAGTAATTAGAATTAAATAGTCCATATTATCTTAAACATGTGCTATGATCTATATCAGCCATCTTAAAGTAAATTATTCTGCAGTAATAAATTATCCCCAAATCTTTGTGACTGACAACAGCAGCAGTTTTCTGCTCATGTTACAGGTTGGCTGTGGCTCTGCTCCACCTGCCCTCACTCTAGCACTTAGACTCACGGAGCAGCCCCAATCTGGGATATTACTGGCTTCAGGGCAGAGGGTAAGACAACATGGCAGAATCATTTGAGCGCTCTTAAAGCTTTTGCTGAGAACTGACATGGGACACTTTCACTCACATTTCATTGGCCAAGTCACATGGCCAAACAATGTCAATGGAGTAGGGAAGTAGAATCCTCCCAAAGGAAGGGTCAGTGAATGTTTTAAGTAATAATACAATATACCCCGTGAGTACTCTATTTTATCTTTCTCATTCAATAGCTCCTGAGAAGTCTTTAAAAATCCTGTTTGTCTGGAATTAAAAATAGCACAATATATAGACCAGAGTCTTCAGAATTCCTCAAGATTGCGAGTCTTTCACAATTAAAATGCCAGTTCTTCAGTGCTCCTGTGTTCTGCAGGGGAGCCTGCTTACAAAATGGCAGACACGCTCACATGTCTGTCAGTGTTTAGAATGGATAATGCAAGCACAGCATTTCACAACAACCCTGGTGGCTGAGTTGCAAAATTATTTATGGCTTTACCATTTATGACATGCTGCTCAGTTTCCCATGAGTTGCTAGGAAAGATTCCTGATAGCTACTATGAGCCATTGAAACCTATGAGACTTCATTTATTATGGCATAATATACACATTACCTCACTTGTGTTAGACCATATGGAGAGCTCTCTGTTGAATTTGGCATAGTTACTGGGGTGAAACGGGAATGGATTCTGTTCCTTGTCCTCCTCAATTATGCTGCGTGTTGGATCAGGCAGCCAACTTCAACAGATCATCTGGGCATAGCAATCAGTCCTCAGGACAACATCACTGCCATCACCTATGCCAACAAAGAATAATAAATGTGATATCTAAGAGCGTCTGCATGGCAGGGAACAGCAAAATCTCAAGAGTAGATCAACAGGACTCCCTGCTGACACTAAGCTCCTCTTTGGAAGTTGAGGGAGAAGCGAGGCACCCATTTGTCACTCATTGTGGGGTGGCATTTGGAAGGAGAAGCAAGAAGCTCAAGAGAACCTGAAAAGCACAGCCAGTTCTAAGTCCAAATGAGCAACTAACAACAACTCCTTAAATGGAAAGAGATGCACCTCGGGGGGAAAGCCACAGTCTGTGATCTGCCATGCCAATTTGCCTCTTGCCTAAGAAGGGGAAGAAATGAACATTTGGACTCTGTGCACACTGAGAGAGAGAATGTTAATCCCCATACTGTAGATACAAAGGTGTCGTGGCCAATATACGGGTATTTCCGTGTACCTTTTGTAATTCTGGGGCTGGTTTATATGATACAAGGTAGAGACTTAGTGTGTTCTCTTGAATACATGACTGGAGATTTCATGGTGGGAGGCATTTCCAACTTGGAACTTGTTAAACTCTCAGGCATTTTTGTAATTGTTACAATGAATTCACCTCAAATAGAACCACCACATTAGAACTGGTGTGAAAATTCACATGATAGCCTATGAAAGTAGTCCTAATAGTTTTCTCCTTTTATAATGACAATTTTAAGAATTGTTCTACAATTTCCCTGTTTACATTACCAGTCCATCTGTCTATGATGTTTGTGAATCTGTCTCTGTTTCTCTTTCCCTCTTTGTCTCACGCACACACACACACACACACACACACACTCCACTCGGTGACCTAAAAATCAAAGTAAAACTCAGCAAAGAGAAGAGTAAGCAGCACGTACTCTAAGAGACCTGCTGTATAAGCTCAATCCATCCTCGTATTTCTTTTTTTACTTGCCTCTCCTATGTTTCTCATCTTTATCAAAATGGAACATTAATAATTGAAGAGTTCCCATGGCAAGATATTATCACTGATAATGAGCTGTGGGTAAAACAGACCCCTCTCTTCCAAAGGACAAGCTCTAACTTTGCTTATGGTTGACTATTTGAAATAAAATCAAAAGATTGGTGCCCACCCCCCTCCCCCTGAAAAAAAAGTCTAATTAGTGTTCGTCTATTGGAGAGGAAGCTGAGCATGCCGCCCCACCACTGCCAAATGAAATTAAGGCCCAATTATTGATAAATGAAGAGTGGTTTGTGCTGGAGCCTGGCCTGGAGTCGCGGAAATACATCTGTCATTTGGCCTGTACAGGAGTCATTCATGTGTGACATAGCATCCTGTGCATTTATCATGCATCTGTAGATTTTTGTTTTAATTCAGTTAGCTGTCTAACTAGATTCGGTGCTGGATGCCTCGAATGGAGTCAGGATTTGGACTGACAGATGCAATTCTAGTCTGAAATGGTGTGTGACAGGACTAGCTATCCTGCATATTAATTATTATTGAAACCATTATAGGCAGTGCTTCTCCACTAATGGCCGATTCCGTTATCTGTTCCATGGCTTCTATGGTGAACAATTGCCCAGTTGCTCTAGGGCAGGTAGGAGACACACTGGATCAATGGACCATTGTTGTTAAGTGCACTTACTATTATCATGAAAATTACAATGCAAGTGCTTGAAAGGCAAGAATGAAAATGCCCCTGTCTTACCATTATGCAAATTACACATTCTATAAATGAGATAAGTGGGGGGAGAAACACTTTTCATAAATCTTAACTAGGTAAAAGAGTTTATTAAGTCCATTGTCAAAAACGAATTGAAAACAAACATTTGTTAAGTTGATAAAAAAAAAAAAAATGTCTGCAGGGCTATTCCCAACCTAGCTTTGCACACAAAGCTTAGTTTGGTAGCATGCTAAGGTTTAATTTAAAGTTCCTGTCGTTTTATCACTCCGTTGTATAAAATATTGAAAATAACTGTCACCTTCAAAAAGAAGCCACTAATGCAATTTTTGTCCCAAGTTCTGAGAAAATATTGTGTTAGGAGGACTTTAATAAGACCAACTCCAAGGGCAACCATTTTGCCTCTATGGTCTTCCTTCATTATTTACGTGTTTTACTTGTATCCTGGTCACATGCCCACCCTCCTTCCCTTCTGATTTCAATCATCTAATGACCTTTCGTAAGCCCTGCAAAAAACATTCCAGACACAGAGGACTGATCGAAGTAAATGTTGCTGAAATGTACAGTGTTTCTTGCCATTTGCTTATCAACCTCATGTGATATGAACTGTGTGATTATAAACTGTGTGAGTTCTGTCACAGGCACAGCTCGAATTACACATTTCCGATTCGTAAGGAATTTGTAAAGTTGCTGAGGACTGTAATAAAGCAAAAGACAAAATGGTAATACAATGAAATGTAATATTTTCTGTTAAATAGAAAATTAATGAGAGAGGTAAAGTAATAATGATGAATTTGCATCTTTTCAAAGATTCCTATTTGTTAAAGGACATTTCATATTGGTATTTCAGGTCCAAAGAAGCTTGTGCTTTCCTAAACAATTAAAAATTTGCATCTTAGAATAAATGCTTTTTCATCTCCCGATGTTTGAAAATGAGGTGCTAAAAAAGAACTGGGCTTCAATTTAAAAGTTCAATAGCTTGATTATGATATTGGATTGCAAGATTTTCGTTGTTCAAGATCATTTTGAATAAAAGAGCAAGTTAGAAAGCAAAGATATATCTCAGCATAAATAGATCTTAAAATATGAATAGTCATAATATTCAGGAAATATAAGTAAATTTTGACTTTACAGTTTAGAAGCTATTATCATTTTTTGTGTGATTAGCTACTCCAATTTACAATGTTTGCCTCACTGCTTTATTTCTTTCAATAGGATTTTTTTTATAAGACTCCAAAAACTTAATTATGGCTTATGCAAATATCATTTGAGGGGAAAGAGGGTAATATTAAATCTTTGAAAGCATTATTAGGTTAAATGCTAGGAAAGTCATTGTAGGTATTAAATGGCTGTCAGAGAAAAAATGGAACTGAGGTGGGAAGGCCCCTTGGAGAAGTTTCTTACACTTCTCTTAAAGCCATCTACTTGGATCAGTTTTTCCCAATGCTTTAAGGAGGTGAATATTTCTCTGGAAAGCTAGAGAAAAAAAAAGGTCTTGCTTCTGTATTATGTACAGATTGGAAGCCAAACTAAGCCCACATGATGCTGGAACTGCTAAAAATGAATACATAAAACATGCGGCTACTTGATGCAAAACTTCTTATTTCTTTGCTAAATCATTGAAATTTTGTCTATATTGATTGGAATCTCCAATAGTGGGTTAACCGTCTAGAAAAATACACAGGTGAATGAGGATGCCAATCATGTTTACCTAAGCTGGCAAAATTAACATGTTTCAACTAAGAAAACATGGAGTGTCAGCCACATATCAACCACATATTTTTATTTTTATTTTTAAAGTTTCTTTATTTATTTTGAGAGAGAGAGAGGGCATGTGCATACAAGCAGGAGAGGAGCAGAGAGAGAGGGAGGGAGAAATCCCAAGCAGGCTCCCCTCTGTCTGCGAAAGCCTGACACAGGGCTCGATCTCACAGATCGTAAGATAATGACCTGAGTCGAAATTAAGAGTCGGACACTTAACCAACTGAGCCCTTCCACCACATATTTTTAAAGTCCCCATAGCCTACTGAGCATAGAGCTTAAGGAGTAAAGAACGCTTAGTATCCTGAAATTATCAAAGGATAAAAGGAAAAATAATGGCTGAGAAGTGTAAGAGTGAAATGACAGAAAAAGAGGACAGTGGTCGCTAAGGGAGCAGGCACACAAGAGGGCAGATTGAATCACATGGTTGCATGTCATGGCTTCCCCAGCTCTGGGACTTTGGACCACTGTTCCTCTCTGAGCACTCACTAGGCTGCTGCTGAAAGAGACAAAAGAAAGTGTCAGGGAGGAAAACCTTTCCTCTACCCTCTTAGGTTATATCTGGGGGGGCGGGGGCTGGAAATAAAACTGACAGAAACAGGTTAGTAGGAGAAAAGTCACCAAATTTTTATTAATATTTGTACGCATAGAGGGTGCCTGGGTGTCTCCGTCGGTTATGCCTCTGACTCTTGGTTTCAGCTCAGGTCATGATCTCATAGTTCATGAGTTTGTGCCCTGCATCGGGCTCTGTGCCGACAATACGGAGCCTGCTTGGGGTTGCCTCTCTCTCTGCCCCTCCCTCATGCTCTCTCCCTCAAAATAAATAAATAAACTAAAAAAAAAAGCCAAACAATTTTAAAAAATGTATATGCATGGGAGTTCACTATGAAGAAGCGAAACCCTGCATAGTGATTAGACTCAGGGGCTTATGTACCCTCCTTTGAAAGGCCTGGGGGTTTAGGTTCGAGGGACAAGCAACTGTGGGGAAAGGACTAGGAAAAGATCTAGAGGAGTTGATGGAGAGTAAGGGCTATAGTTTAGTGAAGTCTGTTTCCGCAAACTCATCTCGGTGTTGGCACCCCATTGTCAGTGATGAGTCTCTCTTCTCTCTTTGGTGCTTGGGGTATGGGGCGTCGTCCTCAAAGGGAAATGCGCACCCTACTCGTACACAGGTAAGGGGAAGGCAGAGAATTGTTCTGCAATTGCCTTCAGCTCAAAATGATCTTTATGCCGAAGTGGCATAATTTGGGGTGGCATATTCTGATCTCCTTCAAAGGATAATATTGTGTTTCCAAAAACAATGGATAGATACCTTCATTAAATAGGCTGGCTTTTATTCTAAGATTTCCTTTCCTCATTTTCAGCTTTTAAAATAACCTTTATTTCATGATGTCTGTAACCAGTGGCATTTTTTCCCCTCTCTTGCCTTTACTTGGCAAATTAAAACCTTCATGACTCAGCGTCATTCTGTCAAATTTTTCTTCTTTATTTTTTCCTTCAGCGGCCCACGATTTCTCAAACACTTGGAAACACTGTCTCTAGAGGAAATATTAACAATGGCCACCCTTTATTGAGCCCCTGCTATGCCTCAAACAGTATTCAGGGAGATGCACATGTCTTCTAACACTATCGCTAGTCCTAAGAGGTAGACAGGATCGTTCTTGAATAAACAAGGAAAGCCAGGCTGATGAGTGAAGCTGCTTGCCCAGTGTGGCACGACTATTGGGTGACCTTCTCTCTATCATTTAGACAGGACACTCTTTAAAGTCCGGTTATACCAGGGCATCAAGTATAAATGGGGTCTTTCTGGGACAACCTAGTGCACGGGGTCACCCCGCAGAACTTCTTCATAGGCCAGGATTTAAATCAGCTTGTATCTAAAGCCCACGCGTGTTCTCGTCGCCGTACGAAGCTGCCTCTGAAAGTTTTACAAAAATCAAGGTATCGATTTTGGAGGAATTGAGTTCACCAAGCTGTATGACACGAGGGTACACAAAACGATAATTCATTCAGCCTTCTATTTAGGATTATTTGTATCTTAGGACATCTGCCTCCAGTGGTGATTTTACAAGTGGTTTGAGAATCCGAGGAGACTCTGTGTAGCCTGGACATGGCCTGTGCAGAACCACGCTAGTGCCGGCTCTCCAGAGAGGAATACATTTTCCCCGCATAGACGTGAAATTACTCTAGCAGTGTGTGGACTCTGACCTCAGCTAATGTCCTTCAGCGGGACAAAGGTACGGATAGATCCCCGGGTTGTCGTTTACCGCAGCCCAGCAAGGCACCCCCCCCCCCCACAGGCCAGAGGTGGTTCTGGGGCTGGTTGAACCTAACCCTATGGGAAGGAGATGTGCGTTTGCCAGTTATTTGCCTTGAAAGGAGAGCCCGACCATATACAGTAGTCGAAGCTGTATGCTCAACTTTCCCTCCGTTATCTGAGAAATTGCAGGCGAGAGCCGAGTGTCTGGGACAGATCAGGATGATGCGGGACCGGAGTCCAGCTCCACTAGGTCAGAACAACGCAGCCTCACTCTCTGTGGCCCCCGCTGGTGTCCTGAAAGAATGCGCTTAAACTTGGAGGTCGGCTCCCGGCTCTCCCACCTGCACTGTGACCTGTACCTTTTTAATATTTTAGAGAAAAGATCTCCCCTTGCGAGAAAGTGCTTTCTGTTTGTGAAAGAATATGTAAAACAGCACCAGGTGAAGAACGACTTTTTCACCCAGTCTAGAAACCGTCACAAAGAGACAAATTTTGCTGCTTTTGCTTCGTGTGTGAATTTTTTTTTCCACACAGCGCTATTCATTGCGTGAGACAATGGGGCCAGTGTTGGCCAGCAAAGAATAGTGCTATTCATGCACCCCGTACCCTGCACAGTGCCTACACTTGTTAGTCTTGGCTGCCCTGCGCTGCTGGCTGCTGGCAAGAGAATCGGGTCTATGTTGTTGGACGGAGCAGGGCAGATCAGAGAATGAACGCTGGCAGCCAGATTCCCAGATAACCTCGGCTCCTCTAGAAAACTCTTGTTGACATAAGCCTGTGCTTTCAGGGGTGTCTGGAATTCTAAGAACTTGGGCCAGGTGTGCGGGCAGGTGCTGGTGCTTCCGTTCTAGCCTCCCCACCCCCCTGCTGCGATTAAACGCAGCCACAGTAGAGATTAAATGCCTGGTCTAGGGATGAGACAATGAGGTTTCAATTCTGGCTCCGGAGCTGCCTGACGGTAGGAACTTGGACGAGTCTCTTAACTTCTCTGAATCTCCATCCCTTCATCTGCAGCAAGGGGTATCTATGCCACCTACTTCATGAGGTGCTATGAAATTCAAGGACTTAGTATTTTGTTATGAGTAGCAGGGGAAAAAAGGTAGCTCTTATTGTCATTAGCAAACGGCTGCTGTCGTGATTTTTGTCATTAATGAAAGACTGGTTTAGGCAATCTCTGGGCACAGAGTTAACGGCCGTGAAATCATGGGTAACGTCGCTGGAGTGATGGGTGGATGGGGAGGGGAGAGAGAAGACAATGGCGGGACACTGTTCATCGTACCAGAGTGGGAGAGTGTTTTGCACAGGGAGGAAAATGCCCTCTGACAGAGGCCGCTCCATTTCTCTCAAGGACAGAAGAGAAGGCTGATTTGCTTTCATATGGTGTCATCCCCGAAGGGTGGCTCCGTTAATGTATGCCGGAGATGGTCTTGCCGTCCTCTGCTTTATCTCTTCAACTTCGAGTGAGTGCAGCACAAAACCTGGACCCTCTCCTTAACGTTCTTTTTCTTAAGGGAGATGAAATCTTATAGCTCTTGTTTGACATCTGTCGGGGAGCAAACCACTAAATGTAGGCAACCTTGTGGAAAACTTCGAGACTGGTAGATTCTGAGATCGCCAAGGGCAAGAAGTCTGCTTCTCCTTTCCTAGAATTACCCCCGTGCAGAGCCCAGAGGACTGCCAGAACTGAAACGTGTCATCAAGATTAGTGTAGCAAAGCAGGTAAAGTCTGAGATGGATGGAGGGCTGGAAAGAGACGGTCTTTCAAGTTCATTCCAACCCAAGATGTTGTGTTTTTTGAAGTTTTCCTCTCAATAAACATTCTTTAACTATGTTGTGTCTCCTGTGAAGCTGCCACCATGAAAGCTGTACATATTTGGCACCAATTTGCTTGGCACGGCTTATATACCCGTACACTTGTTATGGTATCGGTACCTTAGATTCTGTTAATGTACTATACGAAGCGTAAAGAATACTAATCACAAGGGCAATTTTCTATGTTGTGTATATTACAGAGTAAAGATAATGTATTCTTGGTGCTTTTAGACATCTTAACCAGTCGTCCTATGAACAGCAGATTTCACTTGGTGTAATCACATAATTAGAAGACATCATTGCGGTTCATAAATGGAATTAATTAAAATTTTAATTAGATTTTCAAAAGATAATTTAATAAAAGTAGGATTGATTAGAAAATCATCAATGAATTTACAGATTCATTTAAGACATTTATCTCTGTCACTTCTAGATTTCGTTGAAATCTGTTAAAAGTTAGAGTAGGTGTGTCCGGAGTAACATTTAAATAGTCACCGTATTGTTTCAAGAGGCAAATAGTTTCTAAGATGTGTCTTGCTATCTTTCATTGAATAGTGACCTTTACCAGTCAGCTCCATTGAACATAATCCTGAAACAAATTCACAAAAAGACGTGAACCATCCATGTTCGTTCTGAAGCCAAATTGTTGTTTATTTGGCTAATGACATTTTTTTGGAAACATAAGTAAGGATTCCAGAAAAAGTATATGACTGAGGCAATTTTACTGATGGCCTAATTGAGTGGCAGTCGTGCCATTGACATAGAACAATCACAAATTCTGTGAGAAGATGGACAATAGATCTAAAATTTGTAAAAACATTAAAGCACTGGCTCCAGCACTGGCCAGAAAGCAGGAGATGTAATATACATCCTAGATCTGCTGCTTTTAAAGTATGGTTAGTAGTATTTATATTAGATATGCTTTAACTACAATAGCAAAACAGGCACAGTTTTTCATTGTGTTTTGATGGTTTTTATCTATCAATGAAAATGATGTCAAAGAGGGCCTGAAAGTTATGCATTCATGTGTTCATTCAATCAACAGAAAGCTAGTCTCTCTATTAAAGAGTTGGCTACAGAGTCATAAAATAGAGTGATATAGTCAGCAAACCTACCCACTCTACCCTCAAAGTAAATCCAGAATCCTTTGACTTCTCACCACCTCTGATGTGGCTATTCTACTGAAACCACGATCCTTTTTCTACTTAAACAATTGCATTAGCTTCCTGATTAGCCTCCCTGTTTCCACCTGTTACAACAAAGCCATCGGCTGTAGTCTTCGGAAACATAAGCAAGATCATTCAGAACCTTCCAGTGGCATCAAACCTCACTCATAATAATGCCCCAAGTCTTTCCAGTGACCTGAAACTCTATGCTGTCCTGCTGGCTTCTTCTCTGACCCCATCGCCCAGTCTCCCCTGTCAGCCACTTCTCTCCAAACACAAAGCATGCATCGCTGAAGATACCTCCATGGCTTGTTCCCTCTTCTCCCTCAGCTCTCTGGCGGGGTCAGCAGCCCACTCTGTCTCCTTCAGATGCTCATCCTTGTATCCTTTACCATCTCCTCACCAGGCTATATTTTTTCTGCCTTGCCTCTATCATCACTTGTATGTATCATTCACACTGGATATTTCTTCATTTTCTGTCTCTGCCTGTCCCTGGAAAGGCAAATCCTGAGAAATAATTCCAGTAAAGCATGGTGGGTGGTTATGATAGGACAAGTAGAGAGCAGGGGAAATAGCAAGAAGAACTTAGTGATTTTCTTAAGGGAGGGCTATTAGTTGAAGCTTGAAGGATAAATAGAAGAAGCCAGGCAAAGAGTCCAAGGAAGGGGCAGTAATGTCTTTATTCTACTTATTTAGTTAGTTAATTTATTTCTAGCCATGTCTTCTTGTCCTTGTCATTTTAATTCTTGGGGATGTGACATCAGCTTCTGGCAATAATTTAGATTAGATAATCTGAAGAAGTTCTTGTCCAATATTTAGTTTCACCTTCTTTTTATATCCTATCACGTTACTCAGAAAGATAGACAAAATATTTATAAACATGTTTCTAAAACACAGCTGAGTCCTTAAAGAAGTCAGGAGAGTGATAGAATTCTCAGTCCAAAAAAAAGGTACTAAAGAAGTGAGCTTGTGCTGTTGTCCTGGTGTGGGGGAACCTGCCGGTGAGTGGCCCACCCATGATTATGGAACCTGGAGGAGATGATCCACGATGAATGGGAGCTAGCAGACACATAAACCAAAGGATTAAACCCAAAGAACTTCAAGTAATAGATTATTAGAGGGAGACTCTAAAATAACATGCTAAAAATAATTAAGGAAAGAAATGAACATGTCAGAAAAACAAAACAGCATGAGTAAGGAATGGCAAGCTTTGAAAAAAATTAACTTGAATTTCTAAAGTTGAAACATGTAAACACTGAAGTGAAAAACACACCAGGTAGTTTAACCAAGACATTGCTAAAATATAGCACAGAAAGATGGAGACAAAGAAAATGTTTAAAGGAGGTTTAGACACACTGAGGAGACAGTCTTCTAATGAGAGTGCCAGAAGGAGAGAATCAAAATGGCCAGAAGAAGCAGGTGAAGTGATAAGGCCCAGAATCTTCCAGATTTGATAGAAGGTTTGAAACCTCGGGGTCAGAGGGCCCATGTAAGGTGGGATGGGGTGATCAGAGGTCCACACTTTGGTAAGGCTCTAGCCATATCAGAGCAGAATAGAAGGATCAGTTAACTTTAGACTCTATTAGGTCAGGACCCATGTTAAAAATTTAAGAATAAGTAAAATAATAGAAAGAGAATATATATCTTCCAAACCAGTAGAGGGAAATGTGAGAGTAAGGGAAACTGAGTCACCCCCCAAAAAAAGAAAAAAAAAAGAATCTTGGACCAAACATGGTAAGAAAGCAAAACTAAGATGGAAAAAGTGGAAATACCTGTGCAATTATAATAAATCCAAATTGACTAAAATGATACCAGCAGTGGTAGCAAAAATATATCTCATCTGTAAAATTAGGATGCCAGCGAGATTCAGCAGTCATCTAATGTATACATCAGAAGGTCCCTGGGCGCCTGGGTGGCTCAGTGGGTTGAGCGTCCGACTTTGGCTCAGATCATGATCTCGCGGTCTGTGGGTTCAAACCCCGCGTTGGGCTCCATGCAGACAGCTCAGAGCCTGGAGCCTGCTTCGGATTCTGTGTCTCCCTCTCTCTCTTCCCCTCCTCCACTCATGCTCTCTCTCTCTCTCTCTCTCTCTCTGTCAAAAATAAAAATAAAAATAACATTAAAAAAATTAGAAGGTCCCTGTGATTATATATAATAGATGTACCGATGTAGATATTATAGAAATATAAAAGACACATAGATATAGATGTTTCCATAGATACAGAGACACAATAGATACATAGATATAGATATTTATATATTTTACATATGTTTATATCTATCTACCTATCTATTCATCTATTTATATATTTCACTTAAGCAAGCACTGGATTCCATCATTTCCCAGTGTGGGAAATAAATGTGGCCTAAGGGTATGGGTCTACAGAAAGGCAAATCAACCCAGTGGTGATGTGGTCCAGCAAAGGAGAGGGTGCTCAGTGAAAAATCCAGGGCATGAGGCAATGACCAGCAGCACAGCATATTAGGGCTGCATCTGTCAAGAACATAGGGAGATGACTCAAAATCAAAGCAATAAAATAAACAAACAAATAGAGAAATAAGTGAATACGTGCCTATAGAAGAGGCAGGAGTTTCAACTTCAGAAGAGCCTTGGGTAAGGAAAAGCATAAACGGTGCCCTATATCTCTCCAATCTGGAGATGTCTTGGAAATACTTTGAAATCTGTTCCCCCAGGTTTGTTTTTCTTCTCCATCACACCTCACAAGGAACACAGAGAATGATGTCCTGTCACTTTGATGCGTCTCTCTACTCAAATGGCAGAAACCAACCAGGTGAGTTGTCATAACTTTAGATGAGGCTAGGATAAAAATACACCTTGGAGAGCTTGCTTTCTGATGACAGACTGAGAGTAGCTCTTTTTGATTTGAGTGATTTGAGGCTTAAATTCAGTGCCAACCCACATGAGTGTCTCAGGATGCAGGGTTAGGAAAGAGATTATACCAGGAGTATAAGGTCTTTTATCTGTCTTCCCTTAGAATTGTCTTTGATTGATGGATGGGTGACTCTGTCCAGCATCCCAGTTTAAAATTGTAAGTGAAAACAAACGGTTGATCTTTTAAATTCAGTGTTCACTTCTGGATTTACCTTTAAAAGCAGTTCAACCACGGGAGGGTTAAGCATCCTAATTAATTACACCGTCTGAGACTGCAGCTATTCTGTGCATCCAATTTAATCATTTTGTTCCATGAAAAGCAAAAACCCCTTCCCTGTGGTTTCGAAACAACAACTATAAAATCCCTAATCCTAAATCCCAAGTCTTGGTCTTCAACTGGAGTAATTTGTATCAACCAGTTCGTAGGGTGGATCTCCCAAGTTGCACAAAGAGGGATTCCAACCAGCAATGGAGACATGCATTGAGACAACCAGCCAGAAATGTAAAGACACCCCCCATCATGGCTGCAAAGGGGGTCATACTGAAGTGAGCACCCACTGTGCTGAGGGTGCTTGTGACTATTAGCCAAGTGGAGAGGATGGCTTTTCTTCACCTTTTGTGGTGTCTATTGGTAGTAATGACCTTGAGCTCATCACAGTTCTTGGCTGTTCATGGGTGGCATTTGTTGTGTTCTGCTCCGGTGATACCCTTGCCTGGTTTTGTAAATGTTTTGAAAATTCTTCCCTGGATCACAGGGTATCAATGCAATACAATTGTTTGCTAGTTTTTAATTTTTAACAAGGCAGCTATTTCAGCTTTATTTATAGCCTTGTCTCACTCTAAGACCAAAGAGTGAGTCTATGGGATTGATTCTAAAGTAGACATGAGTGACTTAAAGTCATTTCTTTCTGCAGTTATGAAACCTTTTAATTTTTAGTGGAGTCTAACGTATTGTTCTGATCTCGTTCTTACCTCGGAATAAATGATTTCCCTGGAGACCTTCAGTCTCCAATGACAGGAATCTTGCTCAACATTTCACCATATATGTACAATCACATCTGAATCCCAGCTTAGATTCAAGTGAAGACTTCAAAGCACTAATGAAAATATTCACAAGTGCTTACTCTATGCTGGACACTTGACATTTCATGTAATCCTCACACAACCACATTTTTAGGAGAAATCACAGAATGCTCAGATTCAAAATCAGATTCAAGGACCCAGAGGTCCAAGCACCGTCTTTACACTTTGTAGACAGTCTCTTCTTCCTGGAGGAGGCTCTCAAAGGATTAGGAAGCAGAGAGATATTAAGACCATATCTTGCATGCTTCCTGAAATATCTTTGTGTCTTGGAGCAGTAGGTTGAACCCTGACACTTCTGGTCATGGAACTCTTCCAGAAGCTTGGGAGCTTTTGGATTCTTGGGGTTATTGGACACTGAGAGGGGACAGGATGGGTTCAGGGTTGAAACACTAGGGCTAACTGCTTTGGGCTTGCTTCAGGAGGTAAAACTTCATGGAGGAAAGTTGAATCCAAACCACCCAACGCTCATTTTTTTCCTGTATTTGTTTTCATTTTGTCCATCTTTAATCTATTTTTACATAGCTCTCAGAGTTACTCTTTTTAAAAACAAAGCTAATTGTGTAATTTTCCTGCTTAAAATTTTTAAATAACTTCTTATTGGACTAATATAAAATAAACCATATTAACATGAATAGTTCAGTGGCATCCAGTACGTTCACAATGCTGTACAACCATCACCTCCTTCCAGTTCCGAAGCTCTTTCATTTCCTAAAAGGAAACCCCGTATGCAATGAACAGTCACTCAACTCAGCCCCTGGCAACCACTAATCAGTGCTCTGTCTCCACAGATTTACCTATTCTAGATATTTCGCATAAATGGAAGCACACACTATGTAACCTTTTGTATCTGGCTTCTTTCACTTAACAATGTTTGCAAGGTTTGTCCACATCATAGCATGCATCAGCACTTCATTCCTTGCTATGGCTGAATAACATTCTGTGGTGTGGATATCAAAATCATATATGGATTTTGTTTAGCCCTTTATCCCTTGATGGACAATTAGCTTGCTTCCACCTTTTGGCTATTATGTACCTTCTGTCTTTATCCATTCTACTCTTTCCCATTCTAACTGGGAGCTACCTCAGTGAGCAAAATTCTGGAGGAGTCTGGGAGGTGATGAATGCTATCTCTGAACAGACCTCAAGTTCTTTCTGAAACTCGAGAGCTTAGCAAGGTTTCCAGGGTGATTACCTTTCTGTAAAAGCCAAACGAAAGACTGGGGGGTTCAGGAATAACTTCAGTGTGTGCTTGGTTCTTGTCTGTTTCTATGCTACTGACTGGTTCTTATCCATTCCTATGCTACTGCACAAGAGTCCTAGGAGGTGATGTGGATGTTACCATTCATTTCACAGAATTTTCCTCTGGGGAGTGAGGCTAAGTGTGCGGATGGTCAGTTAAACCTGGCTTGAGGGGCCATGTTGCACTGTCATATATAAATGTTTTATTCTGGAAAATTTCAAACATGCATAAAAATAGAAAGGCTACTTTAACGTATTTCTACATCCCCGTCACCTAGCTTCAACAATTAATGTCAGTGGCTCTCATTTGATTTATTCATTCCCCTACCATCACTTTTTTTTAAATTGTTTATTGGTTTCTTAGTTGCTCCTTTTTATTTATTTGTTGCTGAGGTATTTTACAGCTAATTCTAGACATAATATCGTTTCTCTTGGACACGTTTCAGTAGGCATATCTAACGTTTCTTTTTTTAACATAACTACAGTATTATCAGCACCCCCCAACCCAATAATTCCTCAATATCATCATTTTGTGCTTAGTTTTTCCTACTTGTCTCAAATATGCCTCTTCTTTACTTGTTTTATTCAATTCAGAATCCAAACAAATTTCTGTGAATTTCTCATATGGTTAATACGTTCTTTTATCTCTTTCGATGAGTAGTTATTTCCCTTCTTTGGTGCGTTCATTATAGAAATTGAGAATTGGGTGCTTTGTCTTGAAGAACTGTTGAATTTGGCCGGGTATGTCTTTCTGGTGTCCTTTAATGTGTTTCTCCATCTCCCACAAGTAGCTGGAGGTAGAGGTTTGGTTACATTAGGTCGATTTGCATACATATCTGCATATTGAACAATGTACCCTATTTTCCTTAATATTAAAACGGATCAATAGTTTCATGTTGTACTAGGCTGAAAAATTGTCTCCTAAAAGATATCTATCTCTTAATCCCTGGAACCTATGAATGTTATCTTATGTGGCACAAAAGAAGAGAGGGGTTCTTTGCAGCTATGACTCCATTAAGGTTCTTGACATAGGCATATTATCTTGGATTATCTACTTGGGATCCAAATGCAATCAATGTATTTTTGCTACAGGGAAAAAGAGTTTAGAGTTCACACACACACACACACACACACACACACACACACACACACGGAGGAGGAGGAAGCAATGTAACCAAAGAGGCAGAGATTAAAGTGACATAGCCACAAACCAGGGATTCCAGCAATCACCAAAGAAGAAGAAGAAGAAGAAGAAGAAGAAGCAGCAGCGGCGGCAAGGAACAAATTCTCTCCTAGAGCCTCCAGAGAGAGTATAGCACTGCCAACACCTTAATTTCTGCTCCATGAAGCTGATATTGGGCTTTTGGCCTCCAGAACAGTGTTGTTTTAAACCACCAAGTTTGTGGTCATTTATTACAGCAGCCCTACAAAACTAATACTAATAAATGTGATCTGCCTGATCCATTTGTTCTAAAGTTCCCCTTCAATTCTTCCAATAATAAATTTTAGCTGCCACCAATTATGTTGCCTAGATCCATTGTTTCATTAAGGAGTGGAAAATAGCAATTTTATAATTCTGTCATTTTCTTCTCCATTTTGTACACATGATTCTTTAATATAAAGAAGAACTGTTTTCCTCGTCAAGTATTTGATTCGCCTGAGTTCTAGTCCAAGTAAGGAAAAATAGGGGAGAACACTATAAACTCAGGTTTTCATACATTTGGTAAGTTTCAATTCATTGCACTCATTATTATTTATGATCCTCAAACCGTCCCATCTTTGTCATGGGAGCCCTTTCAAGCTTTATTAAAAGCCAAAATAAAGTAACCCTAGCAACCAAGTAAAGAGGGGGTACCCCAATTGAAAGAGTAACAACTAGCAATGCAACACTGACCTCCATCCTGGTCTCCTTTGTGTGGGTCACACACACACACACACACACACACACTCAAAAATTTATTTTCAGAACATTGGCAAAAATGAAGAACTGTGAAGACACTTAATAAATCTGACATCTCCATCTCTTAATATAGTAGCTCTTAACCCTTGCTTCCCTGTAGGACCACCTGGGGGAACTTCTGAAAAATACTCCTGCTTGGTCTCTAACCCCAGAGATGCTGATTCCTTCTCCTGGGGAGGGAAGGGTATTTATGTTCTTTAAAATCTCCCCAAGTGATACGAATGTATAACCAGGACTGAGAACCGCTGTCTAATGTATCTATCATACTTCTGAGATGGGTTTTTAAAAAAAAAAAATAAGCCCTCATTTTCTGCCTTCTGCAGCTAAGAATCTCTAATGTTGGGCACGCAGGTTGAAAGGCTGCTTATCATCACTGTGTTTTCATGCCTTCCAATCCAAGGAAGATTCTGTCATTAATGACACCAGAACTGAATTTAAAAAGCAAAAATTACCATCCTACCCTAATGCTAATGCCTCTGTTTGATATTTTAAGTCCATATTCCGCCTTTCTTTCTTGGTTTCACCCTCCTTCTCCACTCTTACCACCTTATGACATTTTCTACAGGGAACCCTCCTTCAGTAGGTCGTATGTGGGGGCTGTGTGCCGTTCACCTCTGTAGTCTTCCTTTTCCATCGGGAGCAGAGATTGAAACATAATTGACATTTAGTAAAGTTTTGATTGGTGCCAGAAAATTACCAGGATAATTTTGTTTTCTCTTTTGCATCCCCTCTCCCTGCAATCCTATGGGATTCTATTGGATAAATGAAGAATTCTTGAAATCTCCATGCTCCTTGTCTATATACGATACAGATAATTGTTCATTTTGTTTCAATTTATGCAGTAAGGAACTCTGGGTAAAAGATTACAAATTTTACAAAGATACATGAAATTTAACATGCATCTCAATTTTTTAAAAGTTTCAAAGGTAAACAGGTGTTTGAAAACATACTGTCATGAAGCACCAACCTGGCAGAAAACCTGTAGCATTTATAATGAGAACACAATCCGATTGAATTTGTAATTAGCACTTTTGAAATATGCTCATTATTATTGTTATTATTAGCCACGAAGCTATGCAGCTTTGGCTCACACCCATTGGAATTTTAGGGTGTGAATCTAGCCAAAAGCAGTCAGTATAGAACCCAATAAAAGAAATATGTTGCAGTTTTTATAGAAGTAATTTTAAGTTAAATATCCAAGCAGGACCATCAATTAGGTAGAAATTATTTACTGTTCTGGATCAAAGAAAATGTTCACCTTTGAAGATGCAGATCTTTATGAATAATATCCTAATGGTTTGAGGAAAATGAATACATTCATGAATGGGATGCATTTGGGAAGTAATCATGAAAAAAAGGAATAATCATGGTTGAAGAGACGTATCCCAATGGAGCAGAGAGAATTTCAGAATTTAGGAATCTGTCTTCAATGAGCTTCCAGGGGAAGATACATATCCAAATACTATTCAGGTATTAAAAGAGTTGTGACCAACTTATTCCTGATGGCTCTCATAGGAAAAGTGGCTGGACACACAACAAGCTTGCAGTTTACTTCATTAACAGTTATTGATTAACCACAATGTACTGCATTTGATGCTATTAGAGAAATATTAATGATCTATTAAATTGGATACATTTGAATGGAAGGGACCTTGGGGACAATCATCAATGAGTCAAAGCAGTGATCATGAGCTCAATACAATGGCTACGGGAGATGCCAAGGAAAGTAATCTGGTAAGGGCCAGGTTAGTCAGAAAGGGAAGATTTCTGAAGAATATTCATTTTGATTCAGATTCTAAATGACACTTTGGCCTGATTGGTGGGAAAGTTAGGAGATGCCTTTCCAATAAGGTGACTGATTTGGGTTTGGTGTCATTTCAGCCTTGTGGAGAGATAGCCAACATACTGATTTGATTAGAACAGAAGAACTTACCTGATGCTCAGTAAATATTTGAGAATCAATGACTTTTACCTTCCTGTTTCCCAGGAGGATATACAGGCAACCCATTAAGGGGATATGACTCAATACTTTGCAATGATTTAATTCAATTCTAGACAAGGTACGCCCATTTGATTCAGTCCTTCATGAACTTTATGTCAATCCAACTCTGTTCATGTGTATTATCTGTTTGACTATGACTTTGTATGATTGCTGGTTTGGGCAGCATGTACAGAACACATATTAAATTTACCTGGATGATAATAATTGTAGATATTGAGACCACAATGTAATTTTCAAAGAAAACAAAATAAACATATACGGAGGCCACCTTGCCTCTCAGGTTATCTCTTACTTCAGTCTTGGGGTGGGCTCTTGGCTGCAATATTTCTGCAGAGTGATCCTGTCCCTCACCCCAACCCACAATATTGCTCCTTTTTTTTCTCAGTAAGCAGTTATTGAATGCCTTCTATTTGCCAAGTCCATTCCTAGAAAAAAACATGGAAGTCTCAAGGATCTGTTTTAAGAGGCAAGTCAATGGAGCAAAGAGCTACAAAACAGTGTGACGGTTTCAGCAAATGACTTGCAAGAGCAGACCACTCCCCAGAGATTCTGATTTTATGGGTCTGATGTGGGATAGGAAACTAATATTTAAGCCCCACTCCAGGTAATCCTAATGTGTAGGCAGGAGGGTCACTGTGGTTCTCAAGTTGTGGTCTTTGGACCAGCAGCATCAGTATCTCTTAGTGTCTTGTTAGAAATGCAAATTTTCAGACCCTGCCCCAGACGTAATGAATAAGAACCTCTGGCAGAGGGGGTGAGAGGCAATGATATGTTTTAAGAAGTCTTGCAGGTGATTACCATACATACCCCAGTTTGAGAACTACTGAGCTAGAGGAATACAGATTGACTCTGTGTCAAGATTTTGGGGAACTCTTCTAGCACCTCTCTCGCCCCTTTTCCTCTAGTGAACCCCTGTCATGTTCTTTACTACTCCAATAGTCTCTTCTGAGTATACTCTATTAACCAATTTCTTGTTTTTCTTTCTTTCTTTTTTTTTTTTTTCATACCTTATATGTTTAGGGCTCTGAGGATGACAGCTTAATTCAACCTCAATTCAACAACTGCCCATGTGTGAACCCAACCTTGTCATAGACAACATATGGGATTTTTAAAAAGTATATGGCATTATTCTTGAAAGAGTCATGAGTCAGAAACCACAGCATTACCACAGACAATATGCTGCTTGCATAGTTACTGCATGCTTCAGAAGGTCAAGGGAATATTGGGAATTATATGGGGAACATGGAAGGAACAATCCTAGAAAGCTTCATGGACCAAGGCAGACTTGAGCTGAACTTTGATACAAGAGTAGAATTTGGATCAGAGGGAGGGCAGAGGGAATGTTCAGAGCAAAGAAGCTCTTTGCAAAGACATTAGTACCAGCAAAGACGTTAGCCTGACCAAATGCAGAGCTGAGAGGCACATCAACCTTCCCTCCCTACTGAGCACTCTGAAATATCTGGTCTCTCAACTGACACCACAAAATACAAGTCAAAAAGGCAAATTTTAATTTTCTTTAATGGAAATCTGAGTTCAGGCAAATTGGCTTTCAATGGTTAGCTGAGCTAGCTACTTTACCTTGTAAGAGCCACAATAGGAGAGGCTGGGAATCAAGCTGAGTTGGCTTAAAACCACGTACTAGATGTGAGGCTTCACCTCTCTGAGCTTTAGTTTCCTCCTCTAGACAGTAGGGACAGTGAATTTTCCCTAGGACATTTCCAACTTTGAAATAAGTTCACAAGTGTTAGATGGCAAGCACCATGGTAAGATAGCTCCTGGTAGATCCCTGGGCGTTATGGCCCCTCTTGGCCTTCTTTGACCTAATGAGGATCATTAGCTCAAATGATTGGCTCAGGAGGGCTACACCGGTGGTTAAGAGTGAAAGCTATGAATTCAGAGGACTGGGCTGGATCCGAGCCTACCACCAAAACATTGTGTAACCTTGGCCACAGAATGGAGCCTCTGGAAATATCAATATCAATATAGCCTCTTCCTATAATCTGGAATAATGATATTCCATACCTCATGGGATTATTGTGAAAGTTCAATGAGGTAATGCTGGTAAAATGGCCAGCATAGTGGCCAGTACACAAGGAGGTTAGCAACTGTGAAGGAGGAAAGGGCTGTCTGTTCATGGGAGAGGGTGCCGGTGGAGACAGATGATCTTCAGAGCGCTTTCCTGCCCCTCTAGGAAGGAAAGACGCACATCGGGGAGCAGGTCACCTTCTTCCTCTCTGCTTTCTTAACGCCTTTCTAGGCACCTCACCCTCGGACCTCCCACTCATCGCTCTGCAGTCTTTTTTTCAGACCAGCAGTCAATGATTGAATGAAGTGTAGCTATGCTTCTCAGGGTCCACAATGGCTGACCCGGGAATATCTTTTTTCAGTAAAATTAATACTCGCAGAGGGTCCAGGCCTGCCTGCAAGCCACTACTTAAATTTTCTTTCTAATACCCAGGTATGTGAAAAATGGTCAGGTGAAAAGACAAATGTTCTCATCCCCAGTGTGCTCACTCTGTCCACTCATACCCAAACCTCTCCCACAATTCCAATCCTCATTTCCACTACAGCCACATGGAAAAATCCCATCCAGGGGTAACATTTTATAGCTGATTTACAAATCCCTTAAAAGTGCCAAATTTAGCTCTGACATTCTTCCTTATGTACCGTAAAAATAAATGCATTGAGAAGCCTTTGGGGTCCTTGCTCTGCTGAAGCACTTCCTTTTTATATTTTTTGCTTCTCATTTTACCTCTTATTACTTTACATGAAGCTGCAGCTCTTGGGAGGACCGCACACCCACCGTAAACCCCTATTATTGATCATGTACTTACATGGTTGGCAGCGTTTTATGTAAGAGGAATAAATGATATAGTTGTTTCTATCCATTAAACTATACTGTTATCAAGGGATTGAAAAACTGCCCTGAACATGGCAATTATTTTGGAGGTTCATGTTTAAATATAATTGCCTAGTAATCTTTTATTTACTATGTGGTGGCAAAGTATAGCTGGCTTCGTGTTTGCACCTTGTAAAATGTAAGGATGGTTAGCATATTCAATTCTCTGTCGTCTCTCTGCTCTCCCCAGCCTTTCCCTTTTTCCCTGATGCTCCACCCCCAGGCATTTTGATGTGTGGCTTCTAGAGACTTCCCAAGTGCTGTAATTTTTTTCGTATCAACTCATCCTTGGAGATCAGTAACTTCCTACTTAGTATGATGTGGGGCTTCCCAGGCTCTGGCCATGTGGGAAGGAGAGCTGGGGTCTCTGAGGCACAAAAGACTTTGCATGATTAGTAGAGCCTTGAGAGTCGGGGAGACGTGCCTTGTGAGCGAACGCCCCAGCCTAGAGGAAGCTTAATTATAGTCAAGGGAGACTATTCCTTCCTCAGCAGCAGCTGCCGCTGCCCACGTGCACACACACACACATGTGCACACACGTGCACACACGTAAGCACACGCACGCCCTCACTCATCATCCGGACATGGATTCTTTTTGGAAGCTCATTTGCTCCTCTCCCTCCCCTGACAGGACCCCAACGATGGTGACCATGAGCTCTAGCCTCTCCATCTTCAGCTCCCCAAATAAGCCTATTCTGACTTTGCTTTAGCTTTTTAAGCCATTGGTAGAAAAAGCCTTGAAACTTTTAAAGACCAAATATAACAACATGATCCGAATAAAATAACTGAGAGGTTGCTAAATACGAGGCCAGGAGCAGTTTCCTCTTTTTATTGAAGTATAATAGGGGCTGAGATTTTTAAGTGTTTTTCTGTTTCTCTTTGAAGGTGCCAGGAATTTGCACGTGAGGCTTTAAATGTGCTTCTGTTACTGACTTGCAGGAGGAGACTTCTGAGCTGTTCATTTTAGTTCTCATGGTTGCACTATAAAAGCCAAATGCTTGATTCTTTCTAGAGGACTTGACTTTGCCAATCTGTGGAGGAGGAAAGAAAGGGGATATTATCTTATGCTGTCCCTGTAAAACAGGTGTACAAGAAGAACTCAGGATTTAGTGTGGTTGTAGGAGAAAGGACGTTTGGACCTCACTGCATTTTAAAGCCTCCTAGAGGTGCCATCCTGTGTCTCCTTTTCCTCATCTGAGGTTCAAGGTCTTCTGTCCAGCCACCTTTCCAGCCCCTGGGAGGCCATCTCCTTCTGCTCATCCACACGGTCACTATCCAAGTCCCCATTCTCCTTTATGCTGCTTTTCTTCAAGTTGTTAGAAAGCAGCTTTGGAGTTTCTGGTTTACATGACAAGGAGAGGGTCAAGGATTGGCACGTGGTCCTGGGAATCGGTTGCTTGCATTCAAAACCTGGTTTTCATCTTTACAGAATGCTTTGCTGTAGACGCTGATCATCCCTGCATTCGTTTCCCATCTGAAAATTGAGGATACAGAGAGGAACTACCTTTGAGGGCTATTGCATGAATTAGTTGAAATACCGTGTGTGAACGACTCTGGACAGCACTCTTTCTTAATGTTTCCTGAAATCTTTTTTTAGACTAACTTTCACTTTCCATGTCTGGATGCGTCTTGTCTCCACTTAGCCATCCATTTTTATCTTGGTCACTGCTTCTGTTCACAAGCTTTGACTTCACTACACCAAAACAATCTATGGATTGATTGAATCATAATAATGACAAGCGTAAAAGCAGTGGAACCTTCCTCCTGGAATTAGGGATGGTCGGTCAAGCCAAGTGGTTACTTGCTTGAATCATTTCACATTATCAATGATCTCCGATGAAAGCCAGCTGGTTTTCAGAGTTGCTTTTCTTAGCCCCTCTCTTTATTTTCCCTCCTTTATCCAACCTCACCCCACAAGGAGTTTCCTCCTATAGTGTTCCATTACAGTAGAACAGACCCCAAAACACATGCCTTCTCCTGGTCTGCCTTTTGGCTTTCAGGGAGTCTGTGAACATTTTCTAGGATAATTCACCTGCCCCGGCAGGGATCCCCAAGGGACCAAGAAGAAAGGGTCCCAGGAGAGGAGAGATGGCTGGAAATTCTACCTCAAGATCATTCCCAAGGCCTCTGTTTCCTCCTCCTGCTCCCCCTCCCCCTCCTCCACCCTTCTCCCTCCCCCCACCCCCTCCGCCTCCCAGTTGTCACTGCTATCCTATTTCTAATGCAGACCAGGAGACTGCTGAGGCCCCAGTGGGCAAGACACTGCAGTTAAAATCTTTAAACCTTCAAAACTAATGTCATTATCCTTAATTTTTCAATTCTGTTGGGGGGGTGGGGGTTGTGCAGGGAGCTGTTTTCTGATGAGAAGGAGGAGTAAGAGAGAGGGTAGCTGTGGGGATATCGGGGTGTGGGGATAATTCCATTGTTGCCCCAGAGGATTGCGCATTAGGACTGGTAAACTCTCAAATCGGACACTGCATTAGGACATAGATCAGCTGTTATTTTTCCAGTCTCGGGAGAAACCTTGAGGAATCTCATTCCTCCAACTGTATGGAATTATCTGCCAATGTTGTCCTTTCCACTCAAAGTACTCTGATTGAAGCATTAGGCAGGGGCTTCAGGAACAACAAAAATCTCTTTAAAGCTATTGTTTCTTTGAATGTTTGGTTTACCTTTTGGTTCGGCAACAAAATAACTTAATAAATGAAGGGTGAGTAGCATTGTTACTATAGCAATCCCCATAGTAACATCAAAATGCCACGCACATTCGTTCTGGAAACACTCGGGAAGCCTCCGCCCAGCCCTCCCCATGTTCCAGGTTCAGCATCCCAGATTTCAGCTCTGACGGCTAGAGATTTTAGGATATTAAATTAAATCCATTTTATTTCCATGCCGAAGAGTTATTGGACTCATGAAATACCAAGAAATCTTATCCACTTATGTCCTTTGCAGAAAAGTCAGAAGTGAATTTTCTATGAGCTCGACAGTAGGTACCGACTGCTTGCTCTTGAGCTTCCTGTTGTAGGTCTGCCCTTAAAATGACAACAACAATAATCCCAGTCAAGGCATGAAGTGTTCTTTGTTGATTTCAATCGTCTTACATAACTTACATGGGGGCAGGACCAGGGGATGAAACGTCTTCGGAATGCAGCGTTGTGGGAGCACACATGTTTTTAATCTCCTATTTTCCAGAAGATAGCCAGAAGGAATCCCCAAGAGATCACTTGGAGAAGCCTTTTGCCACCTGGTAGGGTTATAAATTGATTCTCTGATTAACATTGCTGTTATTAGGTTGAATGAATGAGAGACTATAGAAAAATGAAATGGGAGGCAAAAACTGATTTTGAACATCATGTTGTATCTTTATATAATAGGTAGTCATGCATATACATGTAAATATGTATGTCACTGTGTGTGCATATTTAGCATAAATTTATAAACCAGCTGCAGAATATCAAATAGTGGATCTGTGTATCCTGTTCCATAGCTCATTGTACCTCGAATATTAATACTGACACCCTAAAGGCAGAAATGACAATTGGAAAGCAGTTGTGTTAAATTCAGAGCCAGTGGGGCTATAAAGTCATGCAGCCTAGAGAACTGGGGTCAGTTTACTTCACAAGCAGAAAGCATCAGTAGATAAAGAGGAAGAAGTGGAAGAATAAAGACCAGGCCATAAGCAGGCAATTCATAAAAAGAGAAACAAGATTATTAATAAACATATAAAAAATGTCCAGTCTCACGACTAAGCAAAAAGTACACATAAGAGCAAGCATACCGGGATGTGGAGGGGGGCTTCTACTTTTGCTCTGGAGTCAGCAGCAGGCCCCCGGCCAAAAACAACAGGTGCTAAGCCTGGACACGCACAAGAGCAGCCAGCCCCCAACCCCACACCACCATTATATAAGCAGAGGGTAGCAAGGGGGCAGGAGGGAACAGGAATCAAAGTTGGGCTGTGGTACTCATCGGAGGTTACTTTCCCTCTCCCGGGAATGAGGGAGGGGGTTTGCCTTCTCTCCCCCAGTTCTACTCAACCTAAATAGCGGAGGAACTTCACAGAGAATCATCCATTGAGGATGAAGGTGCTAACAGATAGGCAGACTGCTGTTCGCATCTCTGCCTAGAACTCTTCTTCAGGAGTAGAGAGGCTTTCTAATCTGCTCCTGTGCCTATCTAATCTGGGACGAGAACTGCAAGGCAGTCACGAGTTAAGATGACAGAGGGGTAGCTGGCACTTAAACCAACTGCACCCCAAGGATGCAAAATTTCTTGTGCCTCAAAAGGACACCAGAGACCGTATCTAGCCAGCACTGAGACACCCAACAACTCTGCCCAATGGTAGAGGCCATTCTGGTGTTAGGAACTGAGAGGAGACAGAAAGAGAGAGTCGGATCTCTCATGGCAGAGAATGTGCAGAGGGGATCCTAACAAGACTTCCAGGGAGTCCAAAACGCCAAAGACTTTACATTTACCCCTTGCGAGAACCATCACCTGGATTGCTACCACACAGAGAAATCAATAGCTAGTTAGTCTAAGTCAGAAAAGTAGTCATACCCCAAGGAATGAATATTGTCATTGTGTCCCTAGCGGTAAGAAGATAATGAAATTGTTTCATAGATGTACCTACAGTTAATTGAGATTGCTCCACCAACCAGTCACATAAGGATGTGATTTTTTTTGCCTATTGAGTTGCCATAACTCTTAACTGACTTAGGTTGCTGAGGGCGCTGTGAAAGAACGAAGATGAACTTGCTGGTGTGAGTGTACTTTAGCTTGTCATTTTGAATCAATTCTGTCGTTTTGTCAGTTACGTATTTTGGAAGCGCTTGGGTGGTTCAGTCGGTTAAGTGTCTGACTCTTGATTTTGGCTCAGGTCATGATCTCACGATTTGTGAGCTCGAACCCCACGTTGGGCTCTGTGCTGACAGCAGAAGCCTGCTTGGGATTCTCTCTTTCCTCTCTCTGCCCCTCCCCCTGCTTGCACGCTTGCTCTCTTTCTCTCAAAATACATAAATAACTTTAAAAAATATGTATTTAAAAAGCCTTAAAAACTGGCATGCCGTTTGACATAATAGTTTCACTGCTAGGAATTTACACTAAAGATATAATTGGAAAGGTGCACAAATATATACTAACAAAAAATGTTCATTGTCATGTTATGTACAAAATAAAAGGGAGAAAATGTGAATTTCACGTTGAAAATAGCTAACTTAATTATGGCAGATGCATAGGATAAAATACATGCTGCCATTAAAATTATGCCCTACAGACCATTTAATGATATTGCACAATGCTCAAAATATAATGTTTAGTAAAAAAGACAAGCAGGATCACATCTGCCATTGCATAAGATATAGAAAGGGAGAGCAAGAATATCTCTAAGAGCAGGAGACATGAGTATGTAACTGGAAAATTCAAAGGCTCAACAGGCAAAGCACCACAAGCAATAAGATAATTTAGTAAAGTAGCAGATAGGAAAAGAAATCAACATAAACAGACTTCCTCTATACAAACTAAAAGTAATTAGAAGAGATATGGCAGTTTTGTTTGAGATAGCAATAATGATGACAAACTTAGGCATGAAAAAGACCCGAAAATTACACAAGAGCTGTACAAAGAAAACTAAAATCGCTCCTAAAGGATGCAGAAGGAGCCTTGAAGAAATGGAAAGACATGTCAGTTTCTTGGATAGCCAGGAGTTAGTTCTCCCTTGGTCAATTTATAAGTTTAATATTGTCCAAAAAATACCACTTGGAAGAAAAAAATAAGCTAGAGTAGTCAGAAAGTCCTTGCAAAAGTGGAGCAGAGAGAAGGGGGGCTGGCTCTACCAGATATTAAAACACAATATAAAGCCTCTATAATGAATGAATAATGGTATAGGCACATGGATAGATGGATTGATGAATAGGAAATCCAGAAATAGACCTAATTGCATATGGAAATTTAATACACAAAAAAGATGGCATTTCAAATTGGTGGCAAGAGATGGACTTTTAAATAAGTGGTGTTGGGATAAGTGGATAGCCATATGGAAAAAGATAAAATTGGATCCATTTCTCACATTGTACACCAGGATAAATTCCAAAAGGCTCAGAGATCTAAATGTGAAATGAATGAGACTATACATATTTGAAGAGAAGATGGGTATTTTCCTCCAATAACTGGGATGAAGAAAACCATCTCAACTATTTAACAAAGTCCAGAAGCATTAAGGAAAAATAGAGTCAAATTTGATAGCATTAAAAAAAAAAACTTTCACAAGGAAAAAACTGCTATAAGCAATGTAAAAATAATGAAAAATGGGAAAAATTTGCAACTTTTATCACAAAAGGTTAACAGGTTAAATATATAAAGAGCTTCTTAAAATAGAGAAGAACAAGACTATAACTTGGTAGATAAATGGACTAGGGAAATGAACAGACTGTTCCCTAAAAAAAGAAAGGCAAATGGCTCTTAACCATATGAAAATATGTGCAGCCTTGCTCCTAATAAGAGAAATGCAAATTATAATACCCTGAGATACCGCTTCTCACATATCAGATTGGCAAAAATCCAAAAGTTGCAGAAACTCTTCCAGAAGTGGTCAGGACGAGGGCCACTGGGAGTGGAGGCCCAGGACATGGAGCTAGGTAGGCACTCGGTGACCTTCTGCAGAGCAACAAGGTTTCTGCTTGTTGTGCTGGTTTTCTCTGCGGCTGAAATCACTGGCTGTCCAGGCAACACGGTGGAGACAGGAAAACTGGGCTGGGAAATGAAAGAACCCAAGTATAGGAAACAGAACATAGATACAGGATGCCCTATATCCAGAATCGAAAGCACTGGCTGCATCCCAGCCTATTAAAATGTTAAACGGACCTAATTCACAAAGTATTTTTAGAGCACCTTCTCTATGCCAAGCACTGTTCTAGGTTCTGGGGATTCGGCAATGGGCAACACAACTCTAAGTCCTCCTCCTTCTGGTGCCTACTTTCTAGACTTCTTTATCACCTTCTAGTTATTTTGCACCCAGGCCTTGGAAATATCCTAGAACTCAGCCCCAATCTCCCATAAGATTTACCTGAGGATGACAATCACTTCTCTGACAGCATAATTTCATAACTGTGACAAAATACTGAATTCAAGTTAAAATGCTCCAGGACTAAAAGATAGCCCAATAGCAAATAGTGGACTTTGTTTTTTGTTGTTGTTTTTTTTTTTTTTTTGGCTCATCCCTTGTAAGTCAATTATCACTAACCATTTGCTGCATTCATTTTGTAAACTTGTCAGTTTTCATTTATACAGGTGCAAAACCCAACATTCTCCTAGGCATAGGGTTGTGTGCATTTTTGTTTGTTTGCTTGTTTGTTGTTTAACATTGCCTACATTTGGAAAGGGTCAAGCTGATTATTTTACAATCTGTTTACATGAACTCCCATACTGGGGTGCAGCATGCCAAGTCTCATCTAAGTTCAGATGCTCGCAAAACCTCCTGGAAAATTAGAGTAGTGTTTATAACAGGAAACAGTGACCCCAAATACACAGGAGCCACACAATAAATGTCCTCAGAGATGTCTTCCGGGTCCTTATTAGGGACCTTTTTATAAATGAGATTGCCTGATAACTGTCTTCTTTACCTCCAGAAATAACCCCCTCTGGATGAGGCCCAAGACACTTCCTGAGTGAGAAATCTGTAGTGAATTCTGCTCTGTAGCACATGGTGTGGTTGTAGTATATTAGGATCTGGTGGAAATTTCAGACCTTGTTGACTATTTCTATTTTGATGCCTAGTACAGTGCTTTGCACATGACAAGTTGAGTCAAAGAATAGGTAAATACAGTCAATTCTCATTGTTCTTGGTAGTAATGTTCTACAAAGTCACTGTGAACACTGAATGAGTGAATCCTGAACCATTGCTCCTAGAGGAAACACAGGGTTAGGTTCCTGTGAGTCCCTGGTCACAATGTTTTAGTCAGCAGATCAAACCATAACCTCGATTTTGTATATTTCTGTTCAAAGACACCTTATGTAATATATGTTGTTGATTTGTTCTATTGAACTCACGGACCATAGCATTATAACTGGTACCTGAATAAAATTTATTTAGCACATTCCCTTTCTCCATAGGGCACATTGAAGCCTTCTTGAGCTTAGGAACACTATGCAGCACCTCAGCACTATGCTTAGGGTCATTTTAAGCAGCAAAATCACCCAGAAAAGCACAAGACTGTGAGTCATTGGATAGGGTGTTCTTCAAAGCACCTTCCCATTGTAAATATCCATGATGTGTTCCAGAAAAGTGACACATCCGTACTATTTTTGAAAATCACTTCAGAAAATGGGGAATTGGATGTTCAGATGGATAATGAATAATTTCATAAGTGCTCTTTCCCAATGAATATCTTCTGTGAGCTTAAGTTTCATGATATATCCTGTTCTTTCAATATTGGAATCATCACAAACTGTTAAAATGATAGGCAAGTCGAAGAATGTTTCTGAATCTGAGGGGAAAACCACTAATAACAGCTACTCTGTTTATTAAATCACCCATAGGGCCTATTTTATGTTTTTGAATATGTGGCTTAAAACTATGAGCCTCAGCATCTTCACCTGAGAGAGGGGATTGATAGTATCTGCTTTACAGAGTAGTTGTGATGATAATCCAGATACGACACCCAAAATTGCATGATGAACTATAAAGTGGCATTAAATATGAAGAATTACTATATTATTCCCTCTACTTTCAGCCTTATCCCAATTCAAGTCACTGACCAAGGCCCATATGAAGTCCAGCCATCTCCTTGAAGCTTTCCATAACCGCTCCAGCCAATGGCTCTCTTTCTACTTTGCACTGTAGCCACATGTGTTACATCCTACCCACGCTACTATTCAAATACTTGGTTTTTATTTCTTTGATGTGTTTTGTGTGTACACTAATTCTTAAAATTAAACTCTGGAAGAGAGAAACTCTGTCTCCTGTAGTGTAGTGCTCCACACATGGTAGGTTGTTGGCGCTTACTGGATGGATGACTGGTTGGATGGATAGATGGCTGGATGGATGATGGGTGGATATGTCACCGTAGTTCTGTTCAGCCAGATAAACATGACATCTAGGAGGAGCCTAGATGTCATTAGCTTGATAGCTTCCTTTTCTTTTCTATTCAGGCGAAATGGCTTCAGCCCCCATCCTATATCCAGCAAGAGGTCCTCCACACTCCCTGACCCCTGTGAAGATTTCCAAGGGCGGCTTATGTTCTCCTGGGTCAGTCTCTGTGCAACCTGCCTCCACCTTAGCTCTGTCAGCACCAATGGCCAACATCTTCTTTCTTCAGTGCTTTGACCCAGGCTGAATATTGCCCTGCTTCTGCCATTCTCTCCCAACACCCTAACACATTTCTACACAGATCTCTATGAAGATAGATCTTTCCTGAAGCTTTCAAAATGAGAAAAGGTGGTTTCACCACAGCACAGAATGGGGAATGATTGGTAATTGATTATTAATCACCATTATTCTTGAAAGCCCTTTGGCTATCCTTTCTGCCTTGATTTTCACATTGGTTGTCTTTTCTTCTCAGGCTTTTTCTCCAGCCTCTTGCCAAGTTGCTCAGCCCTTTCTAACCAAAAATTATGCCTCCGTGACCAATCCCCAAATTCCAGGTAATTTTTTAGGGTAGTGCCATGTAGCTGTCTTTTGTTTTCATCTTATAAGACAGGAGTGGCATCATTTATACAAAAAAGTGTTCATCAAGATATCCCCCCCCCCAAAAAAAAATGCTATCTCCTGTGAGATTAATGATTCCACTTATCTGCCAGGCAAAAATAATGGAAAGCCAGTGTTCTGCTTTAAACAGTAAATATTTCCTGAATTTGTCAGTTTAAAAGTTATTTCACTTGAGCTTTCCAGCATGGTGTTAGATAAACTTGTTCTCTCAGGAGCCTTCTCTCTGGTAATCAAACACCCCAAGGACCACTATTCCATCCATCTCCAGAAGCCATCACAGAAAATTAACTTCTCATCTCAGAATGCTGTGTTCCATTGGACATTAATGATGACGTGAGGTTTGGTCTGTCTTGAATATATTCAGTAAGTTATTAATGAATACCAGACACAGGAGTGCAGATTTTTTTCCCACATCATAAAACTTGATTATAAGAAAAGCTTATCTTATCATCAGCTACTCTCCAATTGGTTAAAAAAATATATATATATTTGGTTTTAGGGCTTCAGGACAAGAAGCTTAACCGTGTATATGGTGAGCCTACCAAATTTTCAATCTTAAACGACACATTTCCCTCCATTTTCTGCTTTCTTCAGGTCCCAGCTTTGCTTTTCAAAAGAAATTTTGTCTTATAACTAATCCTACAATAGTCTTCCCTAAAATCCAATATCCTATCTGCCTTATTCTATTATGACCATTCTACAGCAGCTTTTATGACACCATCCACACATGATATTCTGGTTCCACACACTATATAACTTTTCTTGGCAGAAGACATGTATAAACAAACATAATAAACAACAAAGTGTGTGTATTATAAATTCATCTTGGTGCCTAGCATAGTTTTAAGCACCACGGAAGCTACTAAAAAATAACTGTTTAACATGTAAGCAACGTCTAGAATTGCTGACATTTTTACAATTTGAGAGTAAAATATAGAAACTGAACAAAGGATGAAATTTAGTCCTCCCTGCTATGCCAAGCAGAGAATGTTATTAACCTGGTCCTTAGTCAATGAATATTGGGTACCATCAGTATCCAGTTGTCTGTTAGGACCTGTGGCAGATATATATCCAAGATGAGGTGTGGTGTTGCTCTCATGAAGGTTAAGATTGCTATTTTTCTTTTGCTTCATTGGAAAGGCATCCAATGTTTCATACATTCATAAGCTATGAGCCATGAAACTCCAATACATTTGAACTCAGGTAACATTATGGTAAACAAAAGGAAAAACGGAAATAGTGTCCATTAAAACATCTAGCAATTACTAATTCTTTCAAGGCTAAAAACAGTTGTGTCCACAAAGTCACTTGAGCCTAGTCTAATGGTTAGACAAAAACATTTTACAACGCAGACGTTTTTGGTAGACAATTGACTATGTCTAAAAAAAAATCTGTATTTTTAAAACAAAGACAGTAGAGTGTTGAACTTTCTGTCGAGGTCAGCTCTCCAGTAGCATATGTGATGATTTCATTACTGTCTTGCCTCCACTTCTTTTAAGAAATGGTAATGAAAAGTGTTTGGTTTCTTTTCTTAAATTTTCAACACCTCTGTTAGAGACAAAAATACAGTTTTCCCTTACAAGTGATTATTTTAAAATGTAAAAGTCAAGCAAACCATTAGCGTCCTACCAGATTGTCAGTCCTAATGGTCATGAAAATTGGAAGCAGGATGGTGACCCCAGCACATGCTGTCTTTTTGGAAACATTTGCAAGGGTGGCCCGGAACCTGTGAGGTTAGAGATAATTTAAGAAGTAATCTTATATGGCAAGAAAGCAAACTTGGAATCTTCCTGGAAAAATAAGCAAAATCGAAGGCCATTCCTATAAAATTTCCAAAGCCCTTCACTGGAGTATTGTAATCATTAAAAAAAAAAAATCCCTGATTAGAAGGGTAATATGAAACATCGAATCTCATCCAACTTTTTGACAATTAATCACAGTTATGTCAAGTTATTACTGGGGCTATAAGCTTTAATTGTGTGATTAATCCTTTGTTGTATGAAACATTGGCAGATACTCTAAGTATTTCATATATAATGAAGCAAACCATCATACCAGCCTATGTAAGACTCTTCTCCCATTGCTTTCCCATCAGCTAAGAACTAGATGGCACCGGCCTTCCCAAGGCTTTCGGGACACTGGCAGAACCAAGTTTTTTTTCTATGCAGTCTATGCGGTTCTTTCCTCCCAGTCTTATCATTCAGTAAACAGCTCGGCCACACATAGGTATTAGCCAGTCAGGGATATTCCCCCCCTACTAAGGAGGGAACAGTAACAAGTCTTTCATTTGCTAACTTCTCCCCTCATTTGGTTTATTTTGAATACTTTATTAAAAATAAAATATATTATTACCTTTCCATTTATCTTTCATACCCAGGTTTGTGTGAAAGATTGCTCTAGTTCTGGATACTATGGGAACGTTGCTTTGCTGGGGCTTTTCTGGTATCTTAACTCAATGGCTTTTAATAGGGATGTGTGTTCCAGTGCAGGCTTTCCAAATGCTATTTCCTCCTGGTGTCCATGGAGAAACAATGCTCACAAGTTTTCATCTTTTAAGTTACTGAAAGGTGATCATATGGCATATGGCTGTTAAGTTTAACTAAATTTGGGGGGAGGCAGATAGAGTGGAGTAGAGGCCTGGCCATGAATGGTCAGGAAGCTGGGGCAGTGCCACCTGAAGGGGCCAGGAGGCTGCGGGCCGGATGTGCACAGATCCCTGGGAGAGAAAAGAAGAAGAAGAAGAAGAAGAAGAAGAAGAAGAAGAAGAAGCAGAAGAAGAAGAAGAAGAAGAAGCAGAAGAAGAAGAAGCAGCCGGAGCAGCTTAAATGGACAAAGAATCAAATGTAAAGTGAGCTGCAAGGGTCAGATCTGGATTGAGGCCCAAATTCTGAGTCTCCGCATCCGTCCGGGGATAAACTTGGCTCCTAATCAGGGCTGACAATTAGGCCGTACAGTTAATATTTTTACAGCTGTTTTATTAATAACACATACAGTGCATCCAGCCAGGATTTGTTGGAGACACCTCAGGAAAACGAATGATGTAAATAACAGATGGATGTAGAATATTCCTACAAACAGGCATAAAGATATTCCCTTCTTGTTTAAAAAGAATTTAAATAGACAGATTGTAGATAAACAGGCAGACAGAAAGGGGGAGAGAGAGAGGATTTATGGTATCGGAGGTAGCGGCTGCATGCATTCACATGGTGGAGAACGTGGACATAAACACACACGCTCCCCTATATGGCAGGAGAGCCTCAAAGCCTTGGCTTCCAGAAAAAATAAACTCTGTGGTGCAAGGGACTCAGCACTGCAGCATGGGGGCCGTTTGAAGCGGGTGTACCAGTGTGGCTCATCTAATACCTCCTCCGATACATGTCCCAGGTTCAGAGATGACTCAGGTGGCCCGCCCAGCCTTGACCCATAGGGTGGCCCGGGGGCATCCTTTCCTCTTTCTACATATGTCAATCTCCTTTTCGAAGACCCAGGTCGCTGTTTTCAGTTTTGCATCAGAACTGGGAGCAGTGATATTTCAATCTGAAAAGAGAGATAAAAAATTCAGGATCTTCATGTCTTTTGTTTTCACTCCTACTATTTTTTTTTTTTTTTGTACTGCTTTTTCATGTGCCTGCTGCACTGTGCTCCTACCATACTTTGCAACCAGATGGCTCAGGAACGAAGAACAAAGGCCACTAAAAAGTGGGCGGGGAGAAAAGGAGAAAGAAGCAGAGAACTGGAAGTCAAGGCGAAATCAGAGATGGGAGCAAAGCTCGTAGGATTTCATCCCCGGTACCTTTGGGTTGAATTGTGTAAGGAGCCCAGATACTCTTCTCGGTGATCTTCTCGGTGTGCGTTGTGTGTGTGTGTGTGTGTGTTGTGGTGTGTGTGTGTGTGTGTGTGTGTGTGTCTGTGTCACACACGTACATCTCCCCGGTTATTTATTCCACTGACAGGGATCAAAGCCAGAATTCTATTTTCTTTGGTTCATCTCCACGTTTCCTGACACATGTCAGAACGGGTGAGAGGTGCCTTTACCCAGAGGGAGAATTGTTGAGCGCAGATGTGGGCACGGAGGGTGGGTCCCCACACCTTGGAAGAGCAGTGGGGAGTTAGGAGGGCCCAGGAGTTGCCAGAGTTGCCTTGCACAGCTGGGCGACCTTGGGTAAGTCACCTTCCTTCTCTCACTCTTGGTTTCTTCCTCAGAAGATGTACTTCAAAGGGATGTTGGGAATGTCAAGCGGGCTGACAGGTAAAATGCCTTGTAACTAGGAAAGCACTGCATGAAAGCACTAAACCTAAGACTGCCTCTCCGGAGTGTGCCTTACACGATCAAGCTCACTCTTGATCTCCAGCTGAACTGTTTGTCTACTATTGACCTAATTGTGACTTATCAATTACTTTGCATGTGAGCCATAGAAAGGTTTCATCTTTTTTAAAAGTGTATTTCCTCTGAGAGAGAGAAAGAGAGAGCAAGCAGGGGAGGGGCAGAGAGGGAGACAGAGAATCCCGAGCAGGCTCTGCACTGTCAATGCAGAGCCCAATGCAGGGCTCAAACTCACAAACCGTGAGATCACGACTGGGGCCAAAATCAAGAACCAGATGCTTAACCAACTGAGGCACCCCAAAAGGTTTCATTTTTAATCAGGAATGTCTGTAGCTATAATGCCTGAAGGCAAAAGGAATGACTATCTAATGGTGAAATTTCATACACATTGATCGAACTCAGTCACATTAGAAGGGAAACATCTGTTACTCTAATCAGGGCTACCCACAGAGGCTTATTCAGAATCCTTGTAAAGCCAGGCCAGCATCCGTTCGTTTGTGGAAGTATTGAGTAGGAGAGGAGGAAGACCTCATGTGGGGTATGTAAGTGCTTATACTAAAGCCTTTCTTGTGCCTTTACACCCTCCAGCTGGGCTGAAGTTTTCTTCTCACTGCAGTGTGCATGGTTACACTCCTCTTCCCAGCCTCAGATAGGAGGGGGACACTTGTGAGATTGACAAGCCTTGATATTTTCGTGTGAAACCACGTCCACGTCTTTTGCCTTCTCTCACGTCATGGGGACTCAGGGAGGCAAGGAGGGGAATTCAGTTAAAGTGACTTAACTTCTTGTCTTCCCAGGCCAACCAGGCTTTGGAAGTATGTAGTGTATGTTCCCCGGCCGAGAGGAAGGGGGCGTCATCCTTCACATGGGGATCTAGGCAAAAGGCCTGCACAGCTCTCTGCCATGGGCTGATTGCTAATTGATGTGCTCAGAATCTCACGTGTTTGGCAGCAACTCATAAGAAAAATTAAGAAGGACTTGAGAGCCGGCCTACAAGTTTCAAGTCCTGGCGGCTTTCTTGCCAACTGTATGTTCTGAACCTCTCTAAGATTGCTTAATTTCCTCAGTCCTTGTAAAACAGCATCGAGATTATCTAACACATAGGGTTGTTGAGAGTGTTCAGTGAGATGATGCATGGAAAGCAATTAACACGGTGCCTGGAAACCTAGTAAGTGCTAAAAGTTGCTACATTTAGTATTATCATTATGGGCTTAGTGAGCGTGTTCCTTCCATCTCCTAGAATCACAGGATATTAGAGCTGGACAGAAGTGTAGGAGTGGTTTTCAAGCCATTTGACCAAAATCTCTAGTAAGAAATGCATCCTATTGTATAAGCTTGTGCAAAAACAAAACCAAACAAAAACAAAAGCCGTAAGTATTACTTGCCAGTAAAATGGAAGTATTTGCACATTTTTCAAAAGTTGTTAAGAACCGCCGCTTGTGTGTGATAGCTTCTGATGTTGGCCTCTTTGTACTGTTTCATTTCTTTAATTTGGCGAGCATCTTGTAGAGGAGCAAAGTGATTTCCATACAGATACTATTAAAACAGAAATTTCCTGAAATAAGATGGATTTACTCTCTGTGACACACTCTGATATTTTCTCCTTGGTTTGATTCTGTTTTGTTTTCCTTTTAAATGCTCGTTGTGACCCAATAAATCATTTTCAAAATGTGAATGGGTCACTGCTCATTGTTTGAGAACACTGATGGAGACAAAGCATTTCCTTTTACAGATAAAGAGGCAAGACTTAACGTGGCTTGTCCAATGTCCTTCATGTGCCAAGGGCAGAACTGAGCCCTGAACCCAGGCATCAGGGCTCCCGAAATCCCAAGATACTTATAGTCACTGACAGGTGTTAGGCTGCAGGGCTTTGCCTTTGTTGTTTTTATGTCCTAAATAGCTAGAGCAAGGGTTCTCCATGATTCCTTGCCACTCAGAGCAGCCAAACAGACGTGTGCAGGTCATTCTGAACATGCTTGAGAATTTCCCGAATCTTAAGAAAGATCTGTTTTCTGCGCTGCATTGGCAACACAGTTGGAAAGTTACTTGAGTGTTTTTCAAAAATTGTTTATAGATCTGAAAACTGTTTGGGGTTTGTGATTGCTTCTGTTGTTTGCCTCTTTGTATCATCTCATTTTTCAAAATTTAATAAACACTTTGCAGAGGACCAAAATAATTGGTCACACATTTGTGGGTTCCCAGATTTGTTTTACATGTGTATGCAATACAGCGTAACTCAAAACATGTTCAAGCCCAGTGCGTCAAATCATCTCTGATGCTGTGGTCAAGACCAAAGCAGAACTCAAGTGAGCACCCATGGCCTCAGACCACATCACTCACGGGGCCTCTGACCACAGTGCTTGGAGGGCCAGATTCTGGCCCCAGTGACGCATATGGTGCCATCACAGCCCACGGCCAAAGCTGCTGTAATAGGCTCCCACAGAGGTCTGAAGACTCAGTCTGGGGTCTGCTAGGTTGGAGTCTTTGCCCAATTTGTGCCACCGAAGGAAGCAACAGCCACTGTAGGAAGCCACAGGTGACAATGGTGCATCTGCCAAGCTCCTGTCACCTGGCCCACAAAGGGCTACCAAGCAGAGTTTTTCAGGGGCCCACCTGTAAAGCAGGTAAAGATTGTATCATCTCTTTTCCTTCTTTATCTGGCACTTTTCAGGACCTCTTTTCTCCTTCCTATGATACATACAAGCCCACTATTCATCGAAAGGGTGCTGAATCCCCAGTGGATTTTCTTTTTGTCCCAAATCCTATGCCGGTCTTTATCGAGATCTTTGATCTCTTTTTACCTTGGATCATTCAGCCCTTGGGTTGTCTAGAATATCGAAATTCACGAGACAATCCCAAGACGATGTTTCACTTCCATCCCACCCCACTTTATCACAATAAAGTTTTTACCTAATAAAGCTGGTTAACTTGAAGGTATTGTCTCTGCTTTAACTGTCCTATGAAGAAGAAACAGGTTGAGAAGGCTTTGTGCAAATACCAACAGACCTTTAAACTGTGACAGTTTGGTTCTTGCAGAAATAAAGAAAAATAAACAGCCAGACTATAGAATCAGTCACAGCCCATCTGGGATGTTCAAGCCCCACATTTGGATGCCTCTGAAATCTAAAACAATCACATATTTGTTCACGAACTCGATCATTCAGCGGCACGCTTATCGGTTGGATTTCATTTAACAATGAAGTCTCGATCTTTGCTGTTCTTCACACTAGGCTAAGATCCAGGTTCATACTGATGAAGTGGATTGGAATATGGTATTTGCGGTTCACATGGGGATATCTACGCGTCTTCGCCACAGAGTGATGAAATGCTAGGCCCGTGGCTTGCAGTGCTTATTACTTGTTGATAGGAGCTATAGCCGCTGATGTTGTCTTCCTCTCATATTGTCATGGAGGGTTTTGTACCAGTAGCTGTAAGCCCAATGTGGCTCTTCCCATACAGCTCCAAAAACAGTTTTAAAATGAAGAAAGCAGTAATTCAGTTATGAATACAGTACCTAGAATGTTCCATTGTAGCCATGGTTAGGCCTTCAAACTTTTAGTCTTTTTTTAGTCACTTAAATATAACCAAATTGGTTTGAAGAGTTATTTGCCCCAGATTGCTCCTTGGTTGATTATCTTCATTCATAGGTATAGTTACTTAAAGGCAAACACCGTGTGAATGATCTGGCCGACACATGCTCCTTATATAATACTGTAAACTCCTTCCTGCTTCCTCTCTCACTGTGCAGTGATTAAGTTATAGTCTCTCACTCTAAGCCTAGCCTTCTGTAATCTGTTCTATGATACTGAGACTAACACTGTGCAAAATACATTTTCCCTTTGTTTCCAATAGGAGGCAGAAGTGGAAGGAAGCCAGGAGTAGACGAGAAGGGCCATCTTCCTTCTTATTGTCTGCTGTGCCAACAGCATTGTCTCAGTAATGGCTCCTGACTCCAGCCCCTTTCAGCGTGCTCAGAACCAGCTACACCATGCCCCCAAGGAACTGCAGCATCTAGACAGTTCTCCTACCTGAAGATCTGTGTCCTGTCTCCATGTAGCCCCTCCTCTGAACTGCCAGGTCTCTGGCAGGGTTGTGGTTTTGCACTTTAATTCTCTAAATTCCCTTATTAAATTTCCCAGCTGAAATACTAGACGTGGTTTCTGTTTTCCCTGTGGACCGTGATTGGGCAGTGCTTAGCCCTGGAGTCCCAGAAAGGAGGCCCTCCAGGATGGGGTTATGGGATTAGTTTGATTCTGTCCCTGGGCTTGGGCACCTGCTAATGGAAATGAAATGTTAGTATTTCATGGCATAATGGCAATTCAATTTATTAGGGCTAATTGTGATCAAGTTCCTATCAAGTCAGTGTCTTAGGAGATGAAATACCTGCTGACCTTGGCCTTCATGGTAGCAGAGTGATAGTACTGACGACAGTTCCAAGAACACTGAGGTAAGAAGGCTGCTTTGGATGCATTGGGAGGTTTATAGGAGGAGAATGGTGAGTTCAGCGCTTTAAACTCTCAGCTTGAATTCCAGTCAGAAAACTCGAGAACTTTTTCTATGGTGGCCTCAAAGATTGTCTCCTTATCATCACATAGCTGAACTCATTGAAAATCAGACTCAGAACTTAGATGTGTTGACTGCAAAATTACATACACTCGCCAAACCAATTATGTGAAAGGCAGGGCATTGACTGGGAAGAAGTGGGACCCTGACACATGGGATGGGGCATCTGGGTCAATGGAGTCAAAGTTGAGAATCGTGAATTTGAATCCTTTGAACTGCTTGAATCCACTACTTGCCAGTAGAAGCAGCCCATCCTCCTGGGTTTGAGAAGACCAGCTTCCCTTTGCTTAAAGACCCTGCAATAACCTTGCTGGGGTGGCTGCCTTGCGAGAGAATGTCTATGGTCTTCAACACTTACCCCAGCTACCATTCACTGGTATAACTAGGATCTATACCTATAACTAGGATCGTATCTCAGCAAGTTCCAGGGGGAGATAGCTTATACTTAAAAAAAAAAAGTGAGATTTTTATTCCTTTATAATGACAGAAATTTAGCATATGTATGAGAATGACTTCTAAGAATGTTAGAACAAAGGGGATGAATATAATATTGGATTGAACTGACTTTATTGAGGTGAATGCACTTCACAGAGACCGTAGGTTTCCAGAATTGCCCACTTTCCTCTTCTTGCCCACCTTCAAATCTCTCCAACTACCACCTCCATCTGGTCTTCTTCCTCAACTCACCAAAGATGATTAACCCTTCTCTTGCTCTGCCTCCTCCATTTTGCCATCCCCCCGTCCATTTCTCTTTCTCTTCCCCTCCTCCCTTTCCCTCTTCCTCTTTCCTCAAGAGAGAAGAATTGCAAGAAAAGTGCTAGTATTGGACCTGTATCAAAGGAAAGGAGATTCATAAATTTTGAAGGGAAATTAGACAAAAATAAGAGTTCATGTCATTCAGTTCTAAGTATACTCGTGTTCCCTAAACTCCCCTTTTAGATTTTCCACTACAATTTTCATTCACTTTCTTATTTTCATCTAGTTGGGATCTTAGGTATAAGGTCTTTCACAACTAGGGCAACTGAGACCTTGAAATCTTTAATCATCTTCCTCAGCCATTTCTGTTGTCCTCTGTGGTGTATTTCTTGTACTACTTATCCTTACAAATTATATTTTATTTCCACTGGGGGTTTGATTTTTATTTATATATGTGTTTGCTTTTCTTTAATGACCTGGAACAGATTCACAGTTTTATAGCAATATTTTAAGGGGGAAATGCATTCAAAGTGGCAAATAACCAACTTCAAAGAGAATTCGAATTAGAACCCATTTTTAAGTTGAGTGTTGCTTGCATAATCCTTCAAGTAATGATTGAGGAAGGACGCCAGTAATGAAATTAAATGATTAAGATCACAAATTCTGAGCCCAGGCTGCCTGGGTTCCAATTCCAGCTCTGCCATTTCCTAGCTATGGGACTTTGAGCTAAATATAAAGAATCTCTCTGAGCTTAGGTTTCTTCATTTGTAAAATAATACCTATCACATGGTGGTGTTGTAGGAATGAAATGAGCTAGTATGTGTAAAGGGTAGAACAATGTTTGGTACTTAGTGAGCTGTTTATGTGTAAGTTTTATTATTAACACCTTTCTGAGGACCTTATTTTTCCTGATTTTATAGGTCGGAAACTAAAACTTAGAGATATCCACTAACATGCTCCAGCAGCATGCCTGATAAATGAAAGAGCTTAGATTTGAAACCACATCCATTAGATTCTAAAGTCCACGTCCTGTCTGTTGTGCCATATGCCTTCCCTTTTAATAATCAAACATATAGTAATAGATGTACCACATCATAGTACCCACAGATTAAATAACTTCCAATGTATAAGAGTTTCGTTTATGTAAGAGGCTTTCTTTCTTTCTTTTTTTTTTTTTAATTTGGAAGGCATTTTTCAATGACTAATATTATAAATGGGGTTAAACAGTGTGGGGGGAAATTATGGTGTTACTGACTATATGGAAGAGAATGAAAAGGAGGTGGACAAAGTTGCCCTTTATTCTAATGGCCTTCAAAAATGGGCCACAAATCTTCCTGAAGGAATCATATGATTTTTGACTTCTAGACTCAGAAACGCCCTCTTATTTGATGCTCTAGTCTCCATCATTCATCTTATGTTTTGGGAAAAAGAGGAAAACACCCCATCATTCCTCCCAATTTATAACTTATTATACAAAAAGGAACCTTTTAAATGTTATGAATTTTTAATTTTTTTTTCATTTAGTTGATTCTCTTGCTGAGAAAAGAGACTGCCAAAGAACTGTGCCTAGTATGAGCAATAAACACCAACAGTATCTGCTGCATTAATAATTTAAACGTAAATAGTCAGACAAAATGATCTGGCAAGTCCCACAGGTGAATCACGCAGAATTTTAAAGATGCTGCTATGCTTAAACCACACAGCTTTTCAATAAAAATTTTGCCCCAAATGTGGTCAGAGATGTGTTAGAGAGGCCACTGATTTAGCGTCCATTCTGCTACCACACTCGTCTTACTGTTTTCACCAAGATACACCTCTACCCAAGACCTCCATAAGTTTTGTATTATCCGTGGGGTCAAGTTCAAGGTCTTTTGTAAAGTAGCTACATTTCATCCAACCCGAGCTGATACTCAGCATGGACTTCTGATTGACTGGGCATCCATTCGGGCTGATCAGTCTCTGTATCTTATTTTTTTATTAATTATTTTAATTACCATTGTGTTGGTTTTCTATTGCTGCATTAAAAAGTTGTCATAAGCTTAGTGGCTTGAAACAACACTAACTTATTCTCTTCCAGTTCTATGAGTTAGAAACCCAACACGTCTCCCTGGGCTAAAATCAAGGTTTTGGCAGAGCTACACTACCTTTTAGAAAACTTCAAACTTCTCTTCTGCTTCCCTCTTTCACTTATAAAGTACCTTTGTGAATAACAGGTCTACTCATATAACCCAGGATAATCCCCCTATTTTAAGGTTAGCTGGCTAGCAAACTTAATTCCATCTACAACCTTAATTCCCTTTTGTCATATATCCTAACATATTCACAGATTCTAGAGATTGGGGCATGAACATCACTGGGGGCCATTATTCTGCCTACCATACCCATTAATGCAATTATCCCTGTATACTATCAACTGCTCTTTGCTGAAATCAAGTTGAGCTCCTCATTGACTCTCGAAGTCAATGTCTTTTCCCATCTCTGTGCCTTCCCCTGTTTGCTTCTTCATTCTAGCTTAGCCGTGTCCTTTCCTCTCAAAGCCTGCCCATCCTGAGGCACCTGGGTGGCTCAGTCGGTTAAGAGTCCAGCTGTTGATTTTGGCTCAGGTCATGATCTCATGGTTCATGAGATCGAGCCCCATGTCAAGCTCTGTGCTGACAGTGTAGATCCTGCTTGGGATTTTTCTCTCTCCCTGTGTTTCTGCCTCTCCCCTGCTCATGCTGTCTCTCTCTGTCTCAAAATAAATAAACATTTATTAAAAAAACCCTGCCCATCCTTCCAAATCCAGCTTAAGTTTTGCCTCCCACATAAGCTTTCCCATTTCAGATCGTTCATCTTATTTTTGTTTTAGCCCTCCTTTTGTGATTTTCCATTAGAATTATATTATGTTGATCCATATAAAATTGCCAATACTTTGTACTCACAAAAAAGTTGCATATGATTTAACCCAATACTCACTATTTATCATTTAGTTGTTCCTAAATTATTTTATTTGTATTTGTTTTCTCTTCTCATTTTGATTGTAATTTCTTTGAAACTAAAACTATGTCTCATAGCTCCTTGGAATCATTCCCTTCCAACTCATGCTTGCTCAAAAGATAGTTCATTCAGTGTTGATGTAGCTGGGCAATGTTGTATCTGTTATCGTTATTTCATTGAAATCAACAAAATTAAAATCTTGCCAATTTAAAGGGAAAAATTAATTTATTAGAAGGATAGTGAATTTAAAACTCACACAACTGAAAAAGAATGGCAATCGTCAGAGAGTAGAGGGCTAAATTAACTCTAGAAATGCATATAGTATTGGCTATGAATGAATCAGTACCAAGAGGTTTGGTCCTGTTACACAGTCCTGAAAATCCTGAAAGAGGGATTATCCTGATTTAGGCCCTTCCCTACTTTGTGAGTGGGGAATGGAGCTAACAAGGACATTTTGGTTGGCAGTCCACTAGGACCACATAAAATGTAGGGAGAACAGTTTTTAGACAGGGTTCTCATACCAAAGACAGGATGTAGAGGTCACTGGCTAGGCAAAGTGACCAATGCACATGAATAACATCTAAACAGAAACTTCTGTGTTATTTGGCTTGTCAATACAAGGCAAGTAGGGATAATAAGAAAGAGTATGAAACAAAACAAGGGTAAGGATAACTTTTAATGAGCTATAGTCTACATTAAAATCTTCACCTCTGTTCTCCAACTAGGAATTGAGCAACACCAACAGCTAATATTTATTGAGCATATAATATAAGCCAGGCACTGTGCTAAAATGATACCTGCATTTTCTCATTGAATCCTTATGATAACCCCCTAAGTTGAGAACCATTATTGTCCCCATTTGATGATGAAGGACAAGGAGCAGAGAAGTTATGCAAGCTATGCACACCTTGTACCCACTAACTATAAAGGAGAAAATGTAATGAGGTGAGGCAGAAGAGGTGCAAAAACAGAGGTACACCTATATCATTTGGACTTTGGTAACATTTGAGAAGATCAGGTTAAGGAAAGACAGCTTTAAGTTGGGATTCATTCAGCTAGGAACTGTGTCTCCTGTGCTGGAAGCCAGTAAGAAGTAGAGGGAAGAATAACTCTTTTCTAATGGGGTAGATTGGCACTTGGACAAACTATTCCAGTGCGATGTGAAAAGCTGTACACTAGAATTTTCTAGAATGTGCAGAATGAGTGAACTCAGAGGGTCCCCATGACCCAAAGGATGAGAGGAAAGGGGACATTGAGGGAGTTTCTCTAAAGGGATGTAGGTTTTGAAGAATACCTAGGAAACAGTCATAGTCAGGAAGGGAGTTCTGAGGATATGTATATAGATGAGTGGGAATTCAGTATATTTAGGGAAGTGCAAGCAGTGAGGTATGATTGAGGTGTATCAGTCATGATGGGAATTTGGGGATGAGAAGTCCAAGAGATGAGACGGAAGACATAGATCAGAGCCAATTTTTAAAGAGTTTGAAGGCTGTACTAAGGCATCTGCTTCTTTAACTATAAACAATGGAGAGTCTCTGAATATTTTTAAAGTCTGTACATCACTCACAAGATCAGATTTGCTTGGGTGGACAGTGTGAAGGTAGGCCTGGAGTTAAGGATGACTCCTTGTTTTCTGATTTAGGTAGTTGGGCAAACGAGGTACCATTTAACTGAGGAATGGATTCCAGGAGGAGAGCAGATTTGAGAGGAAAGAAAATGACTTTGATCTCCTTATGTCAATGTCCAACAAATGCTTGAAAAGGTAGGGCAGAGCCCAGGAAGTATCAACACGTAGGGAACAAGAATTTGAAATGATGGAGAAGGTTAGGGATGGAATAGTGGATGAGCTCATCCAAGGAGAACATGTAAAATGAGAAGAAGGGTAAGAACAGAATGCTGGAGCCACTGACATTTAAGGGTTGGGGGAGGAAGATAACCCAGGCAGGGAGGCTCAGAAGAAGTTAAAGGAGTAAGAGAAATAGAAAAGAAAAAGTGAAATAAATAAAGATAAGAGGATGTGTCAGAAATACCAAGTTGCTGTGTATCCTTCAACTAAGAAGATAATTCAATCTTTTCCATGGGATTTGGCTACTAGGAGGTTAGGGTGGTCTCACTGGCTAAAGTCTGTTTGCATGGTAGTCAAAGTCAGGAAGTTGAATGTACAGGGCAATTGAAGAACGGGGGACACGAAGAGCATTGTACTGAGAATGAAGGACAGAGATGGAAGATGGTGCATTGATGGTAAGGAATAGTGTTTTCAGTGTGTGAGAAGCAAAGAAATATGTGGAGAAGAGGGGTTGGAATGAGGATGAATTGGATGAAGAAGGGGAGTGGGTAAATAGCAGGAAGGGACAGATTAGGGCCTATGTGGAACTTTGGTCTAGAAGAGATGCTGCAGATTTTTCCCCTAACACAGAGACACCCTATTTAGCTTACCCACAGTTCTTTCCCCCTCTCTTGTCTTTACCTTCTCTGGCCTTTCAAAATTTAGTCCTAATACAGGAATCATGACTAAGGTCATGTATGCCAAGTGCCTAGTACTGTGCTGGTTACAGACAGAGGCTCCAATAATAGTCTATCTCTCTTTCCTTTGCTTTCTCTTTAGGCTGGACCACTCTCCCTTTCCATTTTCCCTTTGCCTATAAAGGACATGAAATACTTCAAAACTGAAATTACCAAAACTGACACATCAAGCGGCTGTGGCATGTTGATTGTAAGAAAGTCTGTGAGACACAGTTGGCTACAGCTCCTAAGACCCATTTATGGACAATGGGCTTCCTGCTGAAACATCCTCACCGTGGGCTTCACAGAGTCAGCCTGTGCAGATATTCTCCTTCTTTCTTCCACAAAGAAGAAAGTGAACGAAGTGTGCCTAGGTCCTAACGCTCTATCCATAAAGGGCTCATGTGAGTAGAAGGTCAGCCTCTGAGGAAATAGATAAGGAACGTAATTCTGATGGTCTGTTCCATTTGCCTTGCCCCGACCCCAGTGATGACCACAGTGACGGCGTACAGGAAGCTAAGAAGAAACCAAAATAACAGAAACATATGGAGCAATGGCCAGCCACCAAACTGGGATTTCCCTGGTCCAGTGAGATGTTCTGTGAAATCTTCCTTGAACCAATAAATTTAGGAAACACTATGTGCAATACTTACAATGCATATTAACAGTAAAGAAATTAATTTTTTTGAAAAAACAAGCACTGTAACACTTATTCAATCGTGGATTCCATTTTTAGAGCCACATCCAGTAGAACAGATATAGAACAAGATTTGACCATGGTAATGGTAAACATTCAAAAAATTTTTTCGAATTGATTTCCCATCCTAGCTCAAAGACAAGCTATCACAAGTGATCCAAAATCAAGAAAATGTGTAAATGGGCTTCTATGGATTTGAATGAATAAAATTCCTATAGCATTTAAGAAAGATATATTTTAAGCCTAATTTTAGAAGATGGTCTTCCTTGGGTATTCCATTTGATGTGGAATCCAATATTCAAAAATTGCCATCTTTTTCTGTTGTACTTTATCCTAAATATATTCCATAGTATGTTTTCATAATTAATATGCAAATAGATGTATAGTTTATAATTAATTTCAACCGGGCACAGTGAAAAACTTGAAAACCTCAGCATGAAGGCATCTTTTTTGGTAGAAGTTCAATGAAATCCCCAAATGTCTTTGTTTTTGCAATCCATAATTTGCAGATTATTAATACAATAAATCCTTGTTGTCTGTGAGAGTTGGCATCATACCCACAAACTCCTGTGCAGAAAGCCCACAAAGTAAAAATCCAAATGGAAAGAAAAAACCATGTGGTTTCTGTGTACGCTCATTACCTGCTTCTGAAACCATAATATCTCGGCCTTTTATAGATCTTATAACAAGCTCTGCAGGAAGCAGCTGCAGTCATTAGCCATAGGACAGACTAAACACACAATCTGCATGGAAGGAAGCCTGGATCAGCTTGGTCTTTTGGACCCCCAATCTTAGGCACTGGACAGAGCACCATCAATGGCATATTTTGTGTGTGTGTGTGTTTAAAAGACAAAAACAAAAACGAACCAGAAAGTAGCATATTATATAAGTTGAAAGGCGTTGGCAAATCAAAGATTCCAAATCCTCTCTCTGCCTTTTCTGGTGTGAGGTTTGGATTGGGTAAGGGGTTGCCCAAGATCAAGTGTCTAGGAAGATTGAAAACCAGTTCTGGCTTCTGTGTCTATATTCTTTCCATCCCCTTCCAGTGGCTTGTTCAGGGACCCTGGGAGAGGAACAGCAGCAGGATTTGGTGTACTTCGTGCCACTGAACTTCTTCAAATCTAGCCACTGAACTGTAACCATAGTGACTGCCAATTCAGAGTCCCTCTCATCACACCATTCTAAGAAAAAAAAAAAAACAACAACACTAAAATGGGGACACTTGTTCCCAAATCCCAAATTCAAATTCCATCCAGGAGCGTCTTCATATGGAAATCACCCAACTCGTCACAAATTCAGCCAGACTAGTTGGGGTTAAAGCACTGACGAGACCAAACACTTTGTGACAGAAGTCATAGCTGCTCCAGGAGTTAGGGTTCACCTTTCTGAGAGCTCTTCGGTGCCAACGCAGAACCAATATCCCAGCGTCGCTGGAGGGAATGATGGCGCCCTGCATTTCAGAGAAGATTTAAAACCAAGATCCTAACTGCTCGTCATCATTAAAAATCTCCAGGCAGTTTTCATAAGAGCAAGGGGGTGGTTGCCTGAGGTTTTGGCTGACAGTCAACCCAACTAATTACATTCTGTCTACTGTGTCCTCCTGCAGTTTCAATTGGATGTGTTATATTTTTTTTAACTTCCTGTCCTAATCTGAATGTAGGGTTGCTATGTGTTCTTAAGCAGATGCTACTGTTCTTCCTGGTAAGAGAGGCTTTTCAGACTTGGTTTTTTCTTACAAAAGTTTTTGAGACTTTAAATTTAAAAATATATATATTCTAGGGGCGCCTGGGTGGTTCAGTCGGTGAAGCGTCTGACTTCGTCTCAGGTCATGATCTTGCGGTCCGTGAGTTCGAGCCCCGCATCGGGCTCTGTGCTGACAGCTTGCAGCCTGGAGCCTGTTTCAGATTCTGTGTCTCCCTCTGTCTCTGACCCTACCCTGTTCATGCTCTTTCTCTCTCTGTCTCAAAAAAATAAACGTCAAAAATATATATATTTATTCTAAATGATCCTAAGATCTTCATATCAAATAATTTCCAATGCAATGTTTGCAGATAATGAGTTATTTATATTGTTATTTTCTCCAACCATGCACTGACGTGAGCGTTCATTCTTAACCCCAAGGAAGTAATGTCCTACTTCTGGCCAGCATCACAGAAATACCCTTACCTTTCCCTGTCTCCTTGCCTTCGTGATGACAATTTCTCCTGTTGCTCTTCCTACTGGTGAATTTCATAGTCAATTCCCACATTTTCTGGCACAGCTGCAAGGAGAAAACCTTAAGTTAGTTTCATCTATTTGTCTATCTGCCTGTCTACCTATGTATTTTGTTATAAGTCAAATTGTTAAAAATCTTACCTTCTCTGGTAGAGTTCCTCTGTGAACTCCATGAAATATATCCATCAATGCAATGAGTCCTTTGGTGGGAGCTCAGAAACAGGAAACGTGACTTTCATCCCTCCTTTGTCATGCACCTGGCTTCTGGCTCTGTGGCCTTGAACAAATGCTGTCACCTCTGTGAGGCACACACTCTCTAGCACTGATGAGTGAAGAGGTGCCAATGGGGGATTCTCCAAGGATGCTTAACCTTTAACTTTATATACCTTCTTTGATGTTTAGAGATTAAGAAAATACAAGCTTGCATATAAAACATGTTTTAAAATGTTAATGCTGGATGTCAACTAGAATTGTTGAGGTGGTCATTTCAATATCAAATATAAATATAAATATCAAATATATATAATATCAAATCATTATGTGGTATACCTGAAAAAAAGTTTTTATGATAGATTTTCTGTTTTGATAAAGAAATTACCAAAGTTTCTCGGATATTTCAGTTAATCTGATTAAAAATTCTGGCTACCATTTTGAAACACTTTCTGTATACCAGGTACAGATCAAGGCCCTTTATTTGTATTAATTCATTTGCTCCTCTACTTCGAGATAAAGAAACAGATGTACGAAAGGGTAATTTGCCCAGACTAGTCAGGATTCGCAACCAGAAAGTTCAATTCAGATCCCCACTCTTCCCCACACTGCACCACTGCCTTCCTTCGAGGCGGGCATTTTATACATTTCAGTCCCCGCCGCCAAACACTCATGAATTTCCACAGGAATGAAATATGTGTTGTCTTTCCTCCTTCACCCTCAAATAAAGATTTAAAAGAGAGAAAAATAAGATTATCTTCTGGGAGTTAAACTATAAATATACACATGAAGAATCAAAGCAAAGATATCCAAAGTCATTTAAAAAATAGAAGACATCTTAATTCGCGTTCTTCAGCTCTGTGTGGACTTGGTTTTTAAAATCATTTCCTTACTTCTCGGCATAGCCTTGCTCAAGACGTAGGTCTCCCTTGCCCATGTCATCTCTATTTCCTGCAGGGATGCCAGCAGAAAATAAACTACCTAAAGAATAATCTATCTTTATTAAAAAATGAGTCAGTCAGAAGCCATTTGGTTGGCCATGGAAGCATTGAGTGTGTCCTTGAGTCCCATATCACCAGTGCCTGCTGGAGCTCAAGCCAGAAGGAAGGATCCTTTGGGGAAAATTGACTTGATTGCTATGGTAGCATGTGTGTTCCTGTGAGAGAATGGATGTCTCAGGTAACTCGGCTTGAGCACTTTGTCTTTAGACCATATAGCTACATTCCTGTGTGCTTACTGCAAGCCCGTTAAACTTTCTTCTGTTGACTAACTGCCCTATCATGGCAATGCCTACAGGAGGTAAGATTGTAGCCCTGTGAGCATGACCTACACTTCTTGATGCAAACCAGTTATTGGCATTCTGATTGGACGTAATCTCAGGAGCTGTGCGCATGTGAGTCTCTCCTTGGAACTTCCCCTCATCAGTATGATTGCAAACCCAAAGTCAAGGGCCACACCCAATCCCATGGCACATTCATGATGTAAATGCCCCAGCTTGGGGCCTTTTCAGGGGCATCTCTCCATGACATGCCTCCATATCTTGGGCCCTGCATACCCACTCCTTTACACTCCCTCGTCTAAAGGTTTCTTTTACTCCAATAGAAAGTCACAACAGGTGTGTTTCTGAAGCCCAGCTTTCTGTCTTCAGTACAATAAGCAGCAGTTTTCAGTAAGGGATGAACATAGCAGTACATATTTATTCCCACAGGTACATATTGGTTTTTATATTCACATGTGTGCTTCCATTTGCAAGACAAAAAGAAGTACAAAATATGAAATAGCAGCAAAACTAGAAGTGCAGAATTTGTATTTATCAGAATGGGATAGATGTCAGGATAATAAGCATATCAAGGGAACAAACAGTCTCCTTGAGCATTCCTGCCTGCCAGGCCATGTGTGAGGCAGAGCAGAACCCCCCTTCCCTCCTCTTTGGCTGAACATCTCTAGTGATTTAAAATTCAGACATTGTGACACCAATGACAAAGGGATTTCAAGAAAGACGTCTTCAGTGCATCTGAGATATTTCCAGTTCATTGTAAAGAAGGAAATGAATAGACGGCAATTAAAACCAAACTTTATATATCCCAGCTATTGTGTGAATTATGTACGGAATTGTGATCAGAGAAAAGACAAAGCCCCAGCTTGAGTTGTGTTACGTATTATATGGGAAGGATGGGTTTTGAAGTAATTGACATTTCAAGAGTTAGCAGAAATAATTAGTCTTGATGTCACCTCTATTTAAATCAATCTTAGTACAAATCAGAAATTAAAATGTTAACCAACTAGCTTGATTGCCTTTTTTGAGTTAAGCGGTAAGTAAGTGGAGTCTGAGTATCCAGCACTGTGCTGGTGAGTGGGTGGGATACAAGGGTGGTCCCTGCCTGCAGATTCTTATAGTCTAGTAAATCCGTAAGCAGATTTACATACAAGAAAGAGCTAGAAAATGCAACCTTCATATCCAGTTTGAGGTTACATCAGTGGTTCTCAATCAGAGGCAATTTTGCCTCCCAGGGGACATTTGGCAATGTCTGGAGACATTTTTGGTTGTTTCAGCTGAGGGTGTGCTACTGGCATCTAGTGGGTAGAGGCTAGGGTTGCTGCTAAACATCCTACAATGAACTGGACAGCCACATTCAACAAAGAATTATACAGACCCAAATGATAGTAGGGCAGAGGCTGCATGCACATACCCCGTACTACTGGGGCATTGTTTCATACAAGAGAAACTCAGTGAAGTGACCGGGGAGGGAGAAGCGAGATGGTGCTTCAATCCTGGGAGGACCGAAACTGTCAGAGTACTTGGATGGGCCAAGAAGCCCCTTTGTTTCACCACTGGAATTCTCAATTGTTCCCTAACTCCCGGCACTCAGCTGTCAATTGAACCTCCTCATTCTGCTGGGATATCAGGCACCTCTCAAGGTTTTGCTAACCTTTAATCAAGCACTTATTACGTGCTAGGATCTTGCAAGCATTTTACAGATTTTAGGTCATTCAGTCCTTGTAACAATTTTATGAAATAGTTCCTCTCATCTCCATTTTAAAGATGAGAAAACTGAGGCACAAGAGGCCAAATCATTTTTTCCTATTATACAACTGGTAGTTGATGGGACTGGACTTTAAACCCAGGTGGTTTCACGTCAGTCACTCTACTCCTTCTGCCAGATGACTTCTACTGGGCAGTAGTGATCCAATTTCCCTCAGATTTCTTTCACAATAAAGTGTGTGCTCACAAAACCACCTGCAGAGATACCCAGATAGGCAGCACATGCACCTGGAAAATCCTGAGAGTGGACTTACAGCCTCTCTATTCTGGTTCCAGGGTGTCTCCCTGGAAGTTCCAAGGGAAACTAATGAGTGTGTGGTGGTTGGGGGTGCATCTTTCCCCCTTTTATTCTTAAGTAAGGTCCTTGATAGGAAGAGCTGGACTAGTAAGTTTAGAATCATAGAGCTCGAAACACAGTTGATAGAGTAAATTTCAGATTGTTAAAATAAATTATGTACCGCTTTACAATGCAATTGTTTTTGTTTCCTTTCTTTAAAACTTTTATTTAAATTCCAGTTAGTTAAGGGCCCCCCCCCCCCGGGTGGTTCAGTTGGTTTAGCATCCGACTTCGGTGCAGGTCATGATCTCGCGGTTCATGAGTTCAAACTCCACATTGGGCTCTGTGCTGACAGCTCAGAGCCTGGAGCTTGCCTCAGATTCTGTGTCTCCCTCTCTCTTAGTCCCTCCCCATGCTCACCCCCTTCTCAAAAAATAAACATTAAATTTTTTTTTTAATTCCAGTTAGTTAATGTACAGTGTAATATTAGTTTCAGGTATACAATGTAGTGATTCAACACTTCCATACAACACCTGGTGCTCATCACAGGGTGTTGTATTAAATTAATGGAGATCTCCCTTCTGGGAGGGAATGTTTTCGGTTTTAAGCTTTATCTTTCATTGTAGCATGAGGAAATTTCAAACACAGCAAGTAGATAAAAGAGATACTTCAAAAGAGCATCCAGCTCCCTGTAAGTAAAGTCTTTGCTGTATTATACCTTTTACTCATATTCAATTTTTTAAAAAGCAAACATTTATTTTCTTTGAACACCTAACACCAAACAATATTCAGGATACTACAGGGAATCTAGAGGTATAATACTCTAGTTTCTGCTGTCAAGCAATTAAAAACAGTAGTTGAAGAATAAAACAAATGCACAAATAAGCTACTCTAAGTGCTACAATAAATGAGGACAAGGGCCAGTCAGAGGAATTTACAGAGGAGAATTTACACCTGCTTCACAGAGTAGATGTTGGTTTCATGAAGAAGAAAGCACTTGGAGTGGACTTTGAGGGAGGGTAGACTTTTAACAGGTGAGGATAAGTAGGTAAGACCAAATTAAACAGGGGGAGCAGCCTGAATAAAGCCTCTGAAGCAGGAGGACAAGGGACATACTCAAGGAAAAATCTAGACAGCGGGATCAATGGAGCACAAGGTATTATATGAGAGTAATAAAATATCAGTTTGAGAGAATCCAGAAGCATGGTTGTGTACCAAGAAGACTAAGAAATACCCACCTAAAATGGTATTAGACATACATATAAGACAATTGCTTTAAACAACAAAGAAGAGTATATTACCTAGAAAAAAAACCCTCTCTAAAGGAAGGAAGGAAGGAAGGAAGGAAGGAAGGAAGGAAGGAAGAAAGAGAGAAAGAAAGAAAGAAAGAAAGGGAGGAAGGAAGCAAAGTAGAGAGGGAAGGAAGGAGAGAAGAGGGGAGAAGTAAGGGGGAAGGAAAGCTGCTGAAATGCAGAAGAAATTGAAAACTAGAGTTTTTGAAAGTAATAACTAGTAGAGGTTTTGAACTTCGTAACCTTAAAGTTTGACACAGCTAAGAAATTAACATACAAAGCACACAGACTTATAGTACTTCTAGGACACCAAGCAGCAGTGTATTCAAAATCCCTCCAGATTTAAAATTCTCACCACCTAACCAGGCCACAGATAAATATCTGCTGAAGGGAAGCTCACAATTCAGGATTATGAAAATAAAGAAACAATTCAATATGAGGGTGAGTCAACAAGAAACATTAGAATTAGAACCCTGAGAACATCAGGTAGCAAAAATTGTATAGACAGTATAAAATAAATATGTTTAAATGATTGAAGAAAAGAAAATAACCAACCCATACCAAAAAAAAAAAAAAAGATACTATAGGGGAAAAAAGGAAATAGTTGACAAGGAACAAATGGAAATTCCAGAAATATAAATTTTAATCATCAAAATTAAAATCTAAATCAATCAAACCACAGATTAGATACTGCTAAAGAGAGAATTAATGAACTGGAAGGTAGAGCAGGGACAATTTTCAAGAATATAATAATAACAGAGATAAAGAAATGGAAAATGTGATACAGAGGCTATGAAATCTAGAAGATCGTGTATATCTATGATGAGTTCTAGACAGCGGGAATAGAGCAATAAATATTTGAGCAATAAAATATTTGAAGAGAAAATGGCTGAGAATTCTCCTGTGTACATGATAAATGCAAATCCTCAGATCCGAGATGCTTACAAATGACATGTCCTAGATGCCTACTTCTACTCTGGCATGGATCAAAATGAAACGTGCGGGTTCGACCATAGTGTAAAGATGACCCAAATATGAAATCGTGGATTCTGCAGATGAACTGGCTTCTATGTTGTAGAAAGCCTTGATACAGCCCCTTCTCTCCTCCACCTTCCTGTACCTGGGCTTTTGGCTGTATTTTGCTACCAGACCTGGCCTTTGAAGATGTGTCAATCCAAGCCTTCTCTCCATTCTGACCAAGATACAAATAAATAAATAAATAAATAAATCCCATGTCTTGAATTTCAACCAAGACTACATGAGAGTTTTACAAATGGTTGGATGTGGGGGCAGGAGGGGGGACTGAAAAACACCAATATACTTTCCCATTGCCAAATCACACAATGCAAAAAAACCAAAAAACAAAACAAAACAAAAAAAACATTTGCATTCAAGTGAACGATAGCTTCAGTTGACTTATCCAGCACAGCTCCTGAGAGCCCAATCTTTACATTCTCTTATTCCCTTAGCCACTTCTATAGCACATTCTAAATATCCTTATATGACAAATTATTGAGAGAACCCTAGTTTGGAGGTCAGAAGGCCTGAGTTGGGGTCTCAGCTCTGGCAGTGTCTGCTTGAACCTGGGGCATCTCCTGACCTAATAACAACAGTAACCGGTTTTGAATGTTTGCCGTGAACCACACCCTATGCTCTGTATCTTGCATGAATGCTCTCGCTTAATCCTAACAGCCGCACTGTGAGGTGAGGTTTATTATTATCTCCATTGATGGTTGAGGGCACTGAGTTCACCTGCCCACAGTTACACGATTAGAAGGAAGAGGTCCTGTCACTGAAAAACCCAGAATCTCAAAAGTTACAGTCTCCAGCCACGCTGTTCTTTTGTTTTCTCCTATCTTGTATAAGGCCTCTTTACTGCTCTTACATCCTCTGAAGTGTTTGTGTGTCTGGGCCTATGAGTGTGCATGAAATAAAGTTCCACCAAAGACAATGAGGAATTCGCGTCCACCTCCAGGGAAAGGAAATCAAAGATACTGTTCAATATGATTTGGAGATAATGGCTGGTCACTTATGACCAAATATGGCTTTCAAAATTTAAAAAGTAACAATTGCATTTTGTAGATTTTATAATCTTATTTTGATAAATTATCAAAATATTGGTGTGTATAAAGAAAAGTCGATCCACTTAGTTAATAAATATTACCCGTTCAATCAGTTTCAAATTCTACATTAGAAAATTAAGCTTTTAGCACATGAAGAGCTTCCAACTCAGGGATGTTGGGCCTCTCTAGAAGGAAAGGATTCTGGGAGCATGAATACAGCAATGTACAATCTCAGTCCTCTACAAAGCAAGGCTGTCTCATCACTTGCCAAGTCCCAAAACACATGCAGGTTGCCTTCTTCCTTGTTGTTTTTCTCCTTGTTCCCGCTTACTTTTTTTTCCTGCTTGTCCTTGATGCCCATCAAAACCCTGCCTGGGCAATTGCTGCAAATGGGGCCCGCTTCTTACCCTCCTTCTCAGGAGTCTTTCCATCTACTGACCTAGTCAGTCGATAGGCTGCATGAGCTCCCCCTTCCAGATTCTTTAGAGCTTTTATGGTGCTTTCCTCTGACTGAGCACTTACCTTTCACTGACTGTTTAAGCTGAGCGTCACATGAAAATAGACACCACGTCTTCCATAGTCTTTGTCACTGTTTTAAACTTATTCTCTTTGCACATAGCATATATCATAGCCAAATATAAATGATATCTACATGTATATGCAGATACGATAAATATGGATGCATGATCCACATGGATCTTAGTATTCGCCTGGGTGCAAGAAACAGAAATCTAACGCACCTAATTTGAGACCAGAGGGATTTTGATAACGGTGCAGGGATATCGCAGAGAGCCTCAGTGCAGGAAGTACAGCCAGTCCCCAGAAGACTGAACTGGGACCTGGAAAACCATCAGGAGCAAAAGCAGCTACTTTCTCAGCCTCCTTTTTCTCTCTGGGGCCACATGATCTACCATCTGCTCCATTCTCTTGCTTTTCTTAGCAGACGGCCTCTCTCTGCACCAAGTTTTCATGGGCCAGGGAGCACAGTGACCTCTAGTCTCTTGTCTCTTAGTTTAAATTCTTAAGAGAGAGAATCTGAATGGCTCAGGTCATGGGTCAGGTGTCCCGCCCTGGTCCCATCAACTGTGGCCAGAGAAGAGTAAAATCCCATGACAAAATCAGGCAGAAGGGGGCCAGCCCTTCAGCTAAAGTTGGCACAGGAACTGTGTTAAAGAAAGGAATATATATACATATTGTTTTCTTTTAAAACTATATTGATTGTGTACTGTGTGTGTGTGTGTGTGTGTGCAGCGAACAAGTGAGCAAGTTAATACTTGGAAGTTGTGCTTACAAATTTCATGCTGAGGAAAAATGAGAAATGAGTTTTTTTTTTCCCAATGGAAAAATAAAAGCAAGAGAAAGTTGTTGGAGGCTTGTAAGGACAGAGAGATCAAAATAGATAGGATAAAAAATTCAATAGAAAAGCACTTTTTGAAAATGTTCTTTAAGAAAGAATATTCTGACATCTATATGCAGGGTGGGCAGAATCTGGAGACAACAGTGGGCAGGAAGCCCATTTGGAGTTTGGATTTTATAATCTTCTGTTCATAATATAGAACCAGACCACAAAGGTTTAAAAGAATGTGGGCTAAGTGTCCCTCGCTCAGCAGACAGCATTTCGTTGAAGATATTTAAAGATTAAAAGCAGAAGCAGTTAGTCTACTGTGTAATATTTACCGATTTGAGCAGCTCCACCATACAGACATCTTACACATAAATTTAACTATTATTATTGTGTTGCCCTTTTCCAAGAAAGGGTAAAGTAGATTTGTAGGAGCACTTAACACATGTAAATCCCCCACCTCTTTAAACCGAAGTGCATTGTATTAAAGAGCTACATAAATTTTACAAGTATTCTGTCCTTTTGAAATCATAGCACTGTTCTTTCTTGCAACGCCATTAAGTGATGCCTCTTTGTAAGCTGATTCCACAAACCCTGATAGAAGATACCTCACAAAAGACACTGCTTTTGCCAAGTGCATAATTGCACCAAGGATATCACTGTGTGCAGAGGTTACAGACTTGAGTATTAGAAGAGCCCTATCAGCAAATAGCTATTTCATTGGCCACCACAAACTTCTTTGAACTTTATTTACTCATTTACTGTGGTTTACCCACTTTTCTTAAGACTGGCTTTAAAAAATGATTTAAAACATCACTTCCTTCAAACATCTAATAGTCCATAAAACAGCTTAGTGCTTGTAAGAGAATGCTCAAATTGATAGTAGTGGAATCTCAAATGCTATATTTTTCCACTGATAATGTGCAACCCAGGCAAAGACAGTCTGATATTTGTCTGTCTCTTCGGAAGCATGTTTTCCCCGACTCCATTCCAAAAGAAATGAACATTTCATTTCATATTGAAGGTGGTCCATGCCAAATGATTTTTAATTTTTTGATTAGCTTGAATTATCAAAATTTAGTTTTTCCAAGATGTTAATGACAATTATTTTGACCAAATACATACATATATGTATATATATACATATATATATGTGTGTGTGTATACAAACACGTGTATGTTTGTATGTATTTGACCAAATCATGTAAGTTCCCGTAAGTTCTACTGGTAATGGAACAAGTAAGAGATTTAGTAGTCTTATCTAATCAGGCTTAGGTAGTAACTTTATGAGAAAAAATTAGTTTGGGTTTGGCAAAATCAGGTTTGGAGCTCAACTGTTTCTAGATTCAATGATTTCAACGTGTGCTATGTGATATCTGTGTCTACTATGATGTTAGAAAACATGAGATCCTGTGCCTTGAAATATGCTTCCCAAGTAACATTTCATAACAGAATTTTTGTCGAGTGTATGGTATTCTATCACATGGCTCTGCTTTAATTTATTACTATCATTTATTTAGCTAATCCCTCATTGTTAGACAATTTACATTTCTAAACTTCCACCATTATAAATAATTCTGTAATGAACATCCTTGTAGATAAGTAATATCTTTTAATATTTTTTAATGTTTATTTATTTTTGAGAGAGAGAGAGAGAGTGGGGAAGGGGCAGAGAGAGAACGAGACACAGAATCTGGAGTAGGCTCCAAGCTGTCAGCACAGAGCCCAATGTGGGGTCGAACTCATGAACGATGAGTGGCCTGAGCTGAAGTCTAATGCTTAACTGACTGAGCCACCCAGGTGCCCCAATAAGTAATATCTTTTAAATTTGTCTCCCTAGCTCTGCTCTCCCTCTGCTTAAATCAATCTAATATACACCCCCAACTAAGGCAGATTATTCTTTGGGAAGCAACACTTGGTTGTAAACATAATAGCCAAATATTCTGACTGTCCTCAGAGTCTCCACAATCTAGTACTTATCTAATGCTTCCTTATGATCCCCCAGTTATCTCCCAAGGCTCCTCCCCTTGAACTTTGGCTACAACTACTGCTTGATGTCCATACCAGCATCCAAACCATTTTTCCTTAGGGAGAGGGGAACGCAGGAAAGAGAGTCCACCAGGGTCTTTCCTGGGAAATTTTGCAACTAGAACCAAGAGAAAGAAACTGTTCTTTCTTCAGATGACTGAGGTAGTCATCTACAAACCTTGGAAGCTTATGCTGCCCTGTGAACCCTGGAAAAGGAGGTTTGTCTGTGGAAGGAGAAGAGTGAGCCAAGGTGGAGGAGAAGGAGAAGAGATTGGGAGACAGAGAGAAAGTGACAGGTGTTCTAACTGAGATGAGAAGAAAGGAAAAGAGGAATCAAAGCATCCCTTCCCTGGAGGAATGTTAGCACCTACCAGTGGAGGGAGTGTGGGAGAGGAGATCTAAGCCGTGGAGGGTGGCTGATCTACACAACAACTCTGCTCATCTCACTGCTGCCAAGCCCTATCAAGCCCCCCAAGTTGGAATGGGGAGTAGACCACCCATCATTGTGTAAATGTATTAAAATATTCTTAGGGATGTCTTACCAACAGTAAAATATCCTCAGGTGTATTCCAATGACACTAGAAATGTAACACAATGGAGTGAATTGTATTTCTAATACTCCTCTCAGGGAGATTTCTACATGGGGAGACCTTCTTTGACAAGCTGCTTAGAGAGGCAGAAGACACACCCTTCTCCCATGAGACATGTGGAGGCTCAACCGATGTCTTAAAATAACCTTCAAATGAGATTGGATCATCTTAAAATCAGGGCTTTTATTACGTTGAGTGAAGTATATGAGCTTAGAGCCAAAGCTGAAATTATCTCAGAAGAAAGACCTTTGCGAGCTGCCACTCTCCCTCTTGTCTTCTGTCCTTCCCTTCATGTGATTTTTTATTCTTTTCCTTTTTGGAACAAATTAGGAGAGCATCAGTTTGAAAGAATGGCAAATTAAAAGCCTACACAGAGCACCCCTATCTCAGCCTATCAAGGGCACCTGCATGTCTGATCTTGCGTGATCATTCTCTTCTCTGTACCTTTTATTAGGCTCTTCCTCACTTCTCTACATAACGCTTTTTTCAAGAACCGGTAGAATTCTATTTCAGCCCACGGTGGTTCCATTTAAGCTACCAACTACCCCAACCTTAGATCCTCTGCAGAAGGGTTAATGAGAGCTAGAAACTCAACAAATCTGTACCCTAGATGTGATCCCTGCAAATGCTAGTTGATACAAGGGCATCCATGCTGTTAGCTGGCAGCAGAAAGCTGGTCTGTCTGCTAGACAGGGGCATCCAAGAACCTCTATGCCCATATGACACCTTACTTCCTCTGGACGACCTAGGCCAGAAAGTTTCAACAGGACTTCTACCGTGTCATAATTAGGTGTTCTTATTATTTAAACCAACTTCTGAATGGTCCTTGGATTTTGACAAGAATCTGTTCTATATTTTAGCAAATGCAGAAAGGGAAACAGGAATGCAATCACAAAACCCAGTCTCTTACAGGCAGCAGGTGGAGGCCAGTTGAATGGCAGGCATCCCTTCTAACTGGAGGCTGTCACAATGCTGCCAGCTCCTGAACATTTTCATGAAGGAAGTGAAAAGAAGAAAATGCATTTGGCAGTTTTAATCAGATAATTACTTAAAAAAAAAAAAAAAGGTATGTTGAGTATAATTCCCAGGTTTTTTCCATCTGTTTAAACTTAAGTAGAAGAGCGTCACTCCCGAACTGACCATGCTACGTGATGAATATACTCTTGAAATGAATGCTTTCAGATGGTTTCTTTTTATGAAACGTGCACAAAGATGTGTACTGTGGTGATGGAGTGAGCCTTGTGAGACATCTGGCCACAACATGTGCCTCATTAAGTTACACCTGTAAGTGTGGGGTCATTTTTTTATACCAGTAATATTAATAATAAAGGGTTCATTGAATAGGATTATTAATGGTGCCAGGTGGAGGATGTGGTATTACTTACAGCCTGGTAGGGGATTGGTTAATGTCTCCTCCTGCCAACGTTTCTGGTTTCATGTTTATAGACAGAGTGCTCCAGATGATGGCTGGCAATGTAGCCATTGAGAAAATGAATTCCCCCTCTTTCCCATCAGCAAGAAAATTTATAGCAGTCGGTGGAGAATTTGAATGAATCTATTTTCTAATTTTGAACTCATAATCTCACTGAAGAGCAAGGAACGTATTTACCGATTAATTCAAGAAATTAAAAAGCCTCTCTCAGAGTTTTGCTTTCTCTACCTTGACTCAAATGGAAACGTTTCAGCTCTGGCCATCTCCTATCACTTCTTATTTCAAGCCACATTCATCGCTGCATTTCCCTTTGTGGTCACAAATGGAAAATCAGGAAAAAGAAGAAATCTAAAACCTTTCCTTCCTTCTGTGGAATGTATGCTTTTTCTGTTTTACGGTGCAAGACTTGTAACAGAAGGAAATAAATGCTCCAGGTAGGGTACTTTTTAATGTGCATTATTACAGGTGCTAACAAGTCTGGTAAATTCGGAGTATTGTTTGATTTGGCAACAAGATCCCAAGACTCAGAACACCAACCCATGTTTTGGCTTCAGATTACATGCAACTAGAATAAGATTTTAAATTTAACAAGGCAATTGCTGAATGCTAATTGAATTGCATCTGAGTAATAAAACTCAATTGATTACTAACACCATACTTATCAAAGGCATAATAGAAAAATTGTCTTTTACATATCTTTCGCCATTCGTGAAGACTCCTACACATCAATTCATGCACAGACAATAAACTAATAAAAACAGTTTTTAAAACATCTATGTGTGTCACGCTTCACAGTTGAAAAGTGATTTTTCGTATACATCCTATTAGCAACTCCGTAAAGTAGGTGGTGGTGTTTTCTTCATTTTGCAAGGAAGAAAACTGAAGTTCAGGGAGTGATATTCTCAAGATACACAGTGAGCGAGTGGCCTCTTCAAAACTGAAACCCACCCCCATCAAATCTAAACTTTTATGTTTTTTTCCACTCCACCATCTGTTTCCCCTCTCTCAGCCAATTCATTCCCCTTAAGAAAATCCTAAAATCCAGGAATGACTTCCACCACTCCCCCATTTTTGGTATAAAGATATTTGCATAATCTGGATGCATCTCATCGAGTGGTGAGTGGAGAAAGACAGACAGGAAGGATACATGCTGTATGGTTCCATCTCTGTGAAGATCAAGTCAGTCAAAACTAATCCAAGGTGGCAGAAGTGAGGGCAGTGGTTACCACTGCGGGGAGACTATTGACCGAGAGGCAGTGCGAGGGAGTTTTCTGGGCTATGGTGATATTCCAGAATCTTGTCTTGATCTGAGTGGTGATGGCACAGGTTTATACACATAAAAGTGTAGCTGCATCCTTAAGATTCGTGAAGCTTGGGGCACCCGGGTGGCTCAGTCGATTTGGCATCCGACTTCAGCTCAGGTCATGATCTCGGGGGTCATGAGTTCGAGCCCTGCGTCAGGCTCTGTGCTGACGGCTCAGAGCCTGGAGCCTGCTTCGGATTCTGTGTACCGCCCCCCACCCCTGCCCTCCCCTGCTCACACTCTGTCTTTCTTTCCTTCAAAAATAAATAAACATTTAAAAAAAAAAAAAGATTTGTGAAACTTACTGCAACCGTATCGTACCTCGATTAAAAATTAGCTTATAAAATGAGGTCATTGCATTGCTGGCAAATATTTACTAGATGTCCCTGAAATCTATCTTTTAATTCTCCCTTTTGGAAAGAAGACTCCTATCCCTTTCCAGGTCCTCCAGGCTCTCTTATGCTCCTACCATCTATTCTAACAGTGTCCAGCTATTTCTTCTATCACTGATCACAATATATGACAATTTTCTGGCTGTAAGGCTTTCACTCACTCAGTGGGCAGGGACCATTTTTCCCTCGTGTGCATTCCCAGCATGTAGTGTGGTAGCTGGCATGAGATACTTACTCAATCCTTGCTTGTCAGAAGATAAAAAGATGAGTAAATAAATACAAGAGCTAGATGACTTTTCACTTCACTGTTTTATAACTCAGGCCTAGGAGACAGGTCATGTTAGGATATCCTGAAAGACCAGGAAAGCATCCTGTAAATGAGACTCTCCAAGAAGTCCTGGGTCACCTCCTTTACGCCATGGTCACCACCACTAACAGTCTGAACATACAATACACATGACAGTGAGACCACTCACTTTCACCTGATCTGAGTGTCTGCTTTCCAGGCTTTTCTTTTTTATGCCAAGGAGGATCCCTCAACTACAATCCTTTCTGCATGCCTACCTAGGTCCTGGCCTTTTGACCAATTCTTCCCCAGATTCCTGTACTGTGGGATTTTACTCCCTATCCAAGACAAAACAAACCCAAAGTCACTATCCGCTCATTTGTGTCTGTTTCACCTGCCAGCCTTTCTTTTTCATCCAAGTTCTACGCTCAGGATGAGCAAATGTCCCCATTTCACGAATCCCGACTTAATGGCATCTCCTTTTGAAGGTTTACAGTTTCTGCTGTAGTTTTTGGTCTTTAGGTTGTGGCTCTCCTTAGAGCAGGCCTGGCTGTGAGCAGAAGAGTGAATAAAGCAGTTTGTTCCGGGCACATCCCTTTCTTTCTCCACTCTCCATCTGTTTTACTCTTTCTGTTCCAGACTGGATCAAAAGGACCCCAAATGGGCCTGACCAATTTCAGGAGAGTCCTTGGGTTGGTAACGCTCTGATAACAAAATAGTCAGACTGTGAATTTCATCCTCTTGGCCTAAGCCTACTCAATTGACTTGTTTACTGTTGTCATCTCTACAATCTGTTTTCCATTTGGAGTGAAAATTCTCCAGAAGATTACATTCCTTATGAGGGTCTGGCCTGAGGGTCTGTTGGTGTTTTAGAGCAGCTAAGCAACCTTAAACAACTGCTAGCATTCACCTGGTTAGTAAATGCACCTGAATATAATCATTAGCCAAGGCCTTGCCATCTATTAATCTGTGGCTTTGTTTTATTTTATCTGTCTTTATGAAGTCGCTTGGATTGTATAGATATTCCACACTTAATGGGGTTTGTGCTTTTCATTCTCCAAGCAGGAATATCAGGCAGTCAGATGCAGGGTACGTGAAAATGCCCTAGGGGGTCATATGGGATTTCAGGAGTGAGGAAAAACCTGTTTTTCTTTCCTCTATCATACTCCTTAATGTCAATAATGTTCAGATATTAACTACGATAATCCTGCCTCTTGCTGGCTATTTACAACGCACTGAGGATTTTCCCTTCACTGGCCGGGCTCCCGTGCAGATGACAGGGCCTGTGGGGTATCTGCAATGGGAATAAAGAAGGAGAGAGAAAAGCAAGTAGAAGGTGAATTCGTACTGCAAAAAGAGGATATACTCCAAACATAAGTGTCACAATTTTGCACGGTGCCAGTGCCCAAGTCTTGGAGACTGGAAAGTATATAACATATTTGCTCTCTCCCTGCTTTAAGCAAAATCAGTATTTGTCCCATGCACCTGGGCTATGGCATCTTTTGATGGCTGAAGACGCATATTAGTGCTATGGTCAAGTGCAGGGTTTGGAGTCAGAGGAGACTGCATTCAAGTTCCCACAACTTCTTACTGGGAACTTTGGCTCTCCTCCCTATGCCTTAGTGTCCTCATCGAGTGGAGTTAGTATCTATAGATAGGCCACCACAAACTGTTTTAAGAATTCGTTGAGATGCCGTGTAAGTAAAAAAAAAAAAAAAACTCTATAAGTGGAAATACATTGCGCGTAATGTTCAAATATTAACTGCGATAATCTTGCCTCTTGCTGGCTACTTACAATGCACTGAGGATTTTCCCTTTACTAGGCAGGCTCATGTGAGGATGATTCCAAACCAGGGCATGATTATATCTAGGTAATGTGTTTGAATGTGTCTGTTGGTAGGGATGGGGATGTGGGGTGTAGACAGTGGGATTGAATGGGTTACTCTGCTATATGGTCTGCTCTGGGGCCGAGGAGTTTCCTTGCCAGTCATTAGGCAGGGGTCCATTTTTTAGACACTGAGACAGTTGACATATTTAGTCGCTCTATGTGATTTTTTAAAATTAATGGCAGTGGATTCTTAAAATAACACTTTAATGGGTTAACAGCCGATGAATGAGTCCTGTGTTGATTAAATTCCCTTTCAATACACGTTCGATAACTATGGGAATAAAGCACTGGGTAGATTGCCTTTAGGGTATTATTAAACCTAAAATGTGCAAAACATTGTTTGAGAGAGGAACCCAATGCTTCCACGCTGCTCTGCATTCCTCCATGTCTGGCTTGAAATGAGATATGGCTTGGTCATTAGGGTGGCTACAAACTGTCTTTGAACACACCTCCCACCCTAAAGATGGAGGCAGGAGAAACCTCCAAAACGTCAAACAGGGCACCAAATCCAGCTAGAAGCTATCCTATCCTGTCATCAAAGCCACACTTTCCTGCTGATTGTGAAAGCCTCCAGTAGTGCCACCAGCAACACTGCTGTGAAGATCCAAAGTGGAGATACAGTCCATCCTACCAACTTCTGCTCCTCCAATTCCCCTTGGCTCTGCTGAAAGCAGGAAGGAGGTAACTGGACTCCCAGGGGGTTAGTGTTTAAGCCAAAGCAGGGTGAGAGTAAGAAGACAAAAACGGCACAAAGAGACGAGAGTAGGGTCTGGTAGACATTTGAGAGTAAGCCCCAGAGGAGACTCCCCCATCAGAGGGGAACCTTATGGGCCTGCCTTACTTTTTCCCTTTGGGAAGCACAAATCAGAGTGGAACGAGAAAGAGAAAGGAGAAAAATCACTTCGTGGATGGATTAAAGAATACTGGGGACAAAGATGATTTGTAGGAACAGAGAATACTTCCTTCTTTTTGCTACATGTTCTAAAGTCAGGGGGCGGAAGAAAAGCGAAGGAACATTCATTGTGTGCCAATTCTGTGCCAGACATTCTGCTCGCACTTTTAACTTTACCTCGTTTAAACTTCACGGGAATTGTAGTAGGCTTTTTAAATCCCTCTCGTTCCATATGAAAAAGCTAATGTCCATGGTGGTTAAATTACCTAAGGTCACACGTGAAGCAGCCAGGTTGGAACAGGTGTGCCTGCCTGTAAAGCACCCTTCCACATTGCCTCCCAGTGTCTGTGACTTCCTCGGTATTTCTACAGGTTTAGAAATAGGGTTAGCAACATATGCTTTGACACGTTGTTTTTTAGGATTTTCAGAGACTTTTAAAAAAGGGCAAACCAAACATTCATAAATGCAAATTATTTATATATAGATGAACCAAATACATTTTGGGAAAATCAATCAAAATTCTAAACGGCAACGATTTTCTAAACAATGGTTTGAGACTAATAACCGAGTCTTCAGTTACCTAAAAATTGATCACATAAATTAGACGCTACAAATGTGGCTGACTTCTAACAGGTTCATGATAGTCCCAAGATTTACAAATCAAGTGACCAGGTTTCAGAGACCTCTTCAGGGTCAAACTAGACTTATCCCCCACACTTAACACGTAACACATGTCTTGAGTTGGATCAGATTTGGGGTGGGGACTGGGTAATGTGTGTTCACAGAAACTGTATTGCATCCTGGGTTTACCCTGGAGGTGGTGACTGGGCTAAACTTCTTGAATATATTCAGAAGAAATTTAACTATCTGCCCAACTTCACCAAATTATCATCTCCAAGTATAACCTGAGCCCCCCCTCCAGGGGAGCAGATAGTCAAAAAATAAGGAGGTGAAATTCAAAGGATATTTGGGAAGAGAAACAGAGAATGGATGCTGAGTTGGGAAAGAGGAAAAATCTTTGAAGGTCACTCCACTTCCCCCCATGGAGCAAGAAATGCTGCCTACTGGCTCCTCCCTGATGGGTATACAATGCCTTACAAACTGGGCATGTTGTGTAAAGAGATGCTCCAGAAAGCTGGAGCGGGGGGGCGGTGGTGCTGAAACCTGGAAACCAGTCCCTGAGAGTCTCTTTCCTGAGATTTTTTTTCACCCTTGATAGATTGGACAGACTCTTGCAAAGTTACAGAAAAGAGAATCTGCCTTTGCAGAGGTGTGGGAGTGATTAAATGAGATGCTGCAGGTAAAGGGATCTGTGTTTAACACTCTATACGTCAGCCATTTAAGCGATGACAGTTGTGACAATGGTCATGATATGATGGTGTCGTGATGGCAATAAGAGCATGGTGCCCGACAAAGCGCCCCCAGGTAGGTTAGTTCATTGCATTTGGGTTGCACCCTGTGAGATAGATAGCAGGAGTCCACACCAGAAAGCCTGGTCTGCTGACTCCCACCCATCATTTTTTCCCCTTACTCTCTGCTGCCTCCCAGGGGAGTTTTTAAGGACATGGGAGAAAGAGGAGTGGAATGAGAAATCAGAGTACAAACAGTGATTCTGCAGAGGATACACTGTGGTTCCATTCACTGCATTTCTCAAATGGGGTGAAAAGACCTCTTTGTTAGAGAGAACAGAACCCAGAGAATAATCCTCCCTGCTTTTCCCAACAGGGGAAAATATAGAGGGGTGTCCTGGAGATTATGTCTCCTCTAGGCCTGCAAGCCAAAGTTGGCGCTCCATCCCCTTACTAATTTTCAGGAGCAGAATGATACTTTTGTCCCTTAAGAAAGAGAAATTTACAAACAATAATCAGAATTGTTTCCAAAAAAATCCTAAATTCCTGCTTTTAGGTTAGTCCTGAAACGCATTAATCTCTTTCACTTGATGTAGCTCACTATCATTCTTCCATTTTAATATCTCAGGGGGAAAAAAAAAACCACCCAAATAACCAATAACAGTTTACAGCTTTGACGCAGAGCACTAAAGTTGTTTTTCTATGAATATAGATTATTACATTTTTTTACAAAGCAAGTAAACAGATGCATAAAAATGCATTATTTCAGGAGCATAAGAAAACCTGCAATAAGTATAGTGGTTTTAATTTGTTTTTATGATTACTTGTAATTAATTAGCATCAAAAGTAAATTATCAACCTCTGAAATTGTACCATCAGATGTGAGCAGGGTACTCCATGAATGATTGGCTGGCTCATCTTTATACCAAGGTAGGAGAAAGAATGATCTTTTCTTTACTTCTTTTTTTCTTTTCTTATTTTTTTTTTTTTTTTTTTTTTTTTTTGCTACGCCTAAATGCAATTGCAAAAAGCCAGTGACAATGCAAAGGAGGAAATTTAAAAATGAGTGAGGGGAAGGCCCAGTTTGTTCTGTGACACACGGCGTCAGGGGGTGAAACCGATGTACATGAGTAGTCCCATCACCCTATCAGGTTAGGCCTGGGAAAGTTTCCTTTTAAAGGAAACAAAACAACAACAACAACAAATGGATCAGATCTGCTACGCTGGAGAAGGTTCACATACCTCCTCCAAACCTTCACTCTTCAGCCAGAAAAAGGGAGACATTTTGACAGGTGTAGGTATTTCTTTTAAGCAAATCGTGCTATTTGTTACCCCTTAAGATTAATGATGGAGTTGTTTGCTGAAGTTTTGGTCAATTTAAACTAACCAATAAGTTCAAAGGAGCTATCCCCTTGACCTCTTTCCATTTCCGCTGACATTTACTGCAGCATTTCACCCTGCTGTGAACTGTCCTTTGCTGAGGGAATGCCAAGAAGAAAGAAAAATGGGTATTTAGTAGGCAGCCTGTTTTTTTATCTGCGAGGAATATGTGCAGGGATAGACCCACTTCTATTTTATTAACAAGAACGTACTTGAACTGAGAACTCAATCTCTGAAATACAAATAGAATTCGACAACAGAAGGGAAGAGAGGGGAATAAATCAGATTAAAAGCCCACAGCCTTCTTTCCTGCTTAGTATCTCTCCTAAGAGTTAGGAGCTGTCACAATGGGATTATGGAGCTTCCAACAAAGTTAAATAAAATAAATAGATTCACTTCTAACAAGTTTCATTCCATAGCAGGCCCTCAAAAGACACCCAATTTTTTATTTTTGGTAAGCTACCTGAAATGAAACTGTATGTCTCCATTTTTCTAAATAATCCACTGGGATGAATAAAAAGTGTTACATGTTGATGGGGAGTTGGGGATTGATTTGCACTTACGTTTGCTTCAACATTGATGAAATGATATCAAGTCAATTCCCCCCAATCAAGACATAGCCAAGAAAGTGTTGCTCTCACAGACGTTTGTGATTATCTTGTCCTCTTCCTCCAGGGATTCTACTCCAGGTAACCATGTTGCTACCAGTGAACTTGGCTGGTTACTAAGGAACAATGTCAGAATTAGCAGTCCCTAAAGAGGAAATGTTAAATCGAATTAAGGATGTCTGTGTTGCAGTTATTATACTAGAAAAATCTTTACTAAATCACACTAAAGTAATAAATAATGGTCAAAGTTCAGACTTCATCAATTTCATTCTTGTTTAAATATTTCAATGAAGGGTTCGTCACAAGCCTTGAATTGCCGTAGTCGCTCCCATCTGCTGGAAGTGAGAGTCAGGGAGGACTGGAGAGCCCACAAAACTCCTGGCCAGTCTGGGTTACCAACAGTGAACAGACATTCCCATCCCCCAAGTTTATTGCCTGCCAAATTTGTCTTTGGAAGGTCACAGCACTCTTCCTCAAATACAGTGCTCCACGGCACATACCAAGATGGATATTTTTTTCACTGATGAGAGGAAAGGGATAAGGCTATTTATTCAAGGCAGACTCAAGGAGCAAAACAGTTCTCTGACTTCTTGAAGAAGTGGACCATGTACTAGCAGCCCTTACTGAAGTCACCAGCATGGAAAAGCCCATATTTTGTTTCCTGTCATCATTTCTAATTTGGAATGTAGGTTCCTGGTTAGACCATATCTTGGCATTCCTTTATAAAGCTGTTCTTCTGTGGGTCCAATGAGGCCAGTTAGCTTTTTGGCCAATGAATGACCATATCTTTTTAGTTATTGGTCTTTCATTATTCCTTTTTGTGTGAATGTGTAGGGGATGGGGAGGAGAGGGAGGTTGATGGTAGGTGAACTTAGGTCCACCTGAATGCCGGATCTCAGAGATGGTTCAGATTACTTACATACAAGGAAATGTCCAGTTACTTCAAAGTCTGCACGATATTACAATAGTAGGGTACACTTGGATGAGGACCAAGACAGACAAATTATTCCAAAACTTGTTTTATGGTAAAAAGGCTTAGAATAAGGTTCCAGAAAGTCTAGCAGGGACACCTCTGGAGAAGATTATTAAAACAAGAAAATGTGTATTTATCACCCTACATCCTTCTGTTGGGCTCTTTCCTCAGATGTTCTATGTCCTAATGAAGCTTCATCTGAGGTACAGGATCCAAGCTTTTTCCTCTTGAGCGGTTCCCTCAGGTCTGTAACTCTGTAAATACCCTTTCTCTGTAAAATAGCTTTATCCTGGTGCTAGACTCTCTGGATTCTGCACCCAGAGTTCCAGGCTAACTAAAGTTTTTATTGGATCAAGTTAATGCAATAACAGGTAATTTTGTATTGTTGTACTTCCTTCCTGGTTAGCAGATGTACATTCTAGCAGGAGCTCTCTAAATATATTTTGATTAAAAAGAGTGGTCCTCAAGCGTGTTGATTCCAATTCAGTAAGGGAGATGTTTGGGGGTAGATGAAGCCTTTTGACTCCTTCTAAACCACAGTGGGACAAGGCAATGACTACATACTCTGACTCTACAAAGACTTGCCCTAAAGGTTTATGCTCTATTCATATAAGACGCATGATTTCCCCGATAATTGCTTTTATCTACTACTTGATATTTGCGATAGAGGCACAGTCTCAAGAATTGCCTAGGGCAACTGTCTTGTTTAAAACCAATATTGCTTTAAATCTACACATTTTAAAAAGCATAAAAGCACACAAGTCATACTTCACCCATTTCCGATTTATGAAGTTTCCTGGGGACGTTTTTACCATAAACATTTTTGCAATACAAATATACAAGCTTCTTTCTCTTATTTTAGAAGTAATGATTGGTACCCAAGACTTTCTTACAAACTCCTTTTCATCAGCAGTTTAATGTCCTTTTTAAAAGCTCCCTTTTACTAAATTCCTTTCAGAATTATACTTTTCCCTCTTAATATTATGACATGTGACCCTGAAAATAAACATTTGGATACTTTTTTTCCCCTGCTCTTCAATATTCATGCTTCGGTTGGCAACTTCTTATACCTTTATGCTTCCCTCTTTTCTCTTTTTCTTCCTTTGATGACTGTTTCTGAAACACACTGCTGAAAATCTTTCCCATGTCTCTAAACAGTGTTAAGCTGTAGATGGTACCAATTTCACAACTTGCTTGTCTCATTCTTTGCCCTAAGGAATACAAGAGACAGAAAGGGGATGCTGATAAAGCTTAGGGTTTCACCAAGAGAAACCTAACAAATAACACTTTAAGAAGAGCAAATGATCAATGTTAAAATATGTGGCACTGAAAATAAATATTTTGAGGGTACAAAGGTTAATGTCCTTCAGCGCTAGACACACAGAAGTTCAAAGAACACTTATGGTTCTTCCAACTCCAGTACTTATGGCACTTACGGTTTTAAATGATTAAGGTCATAGATACGTTCCTTGACAAAATTCTAAAGTATATATCCAGCAAACAAGCAACCTAACAAGGGAATGCCAAAGGATATAAGTGAATTCCAAAAGGTTTTATCTTTAAATTGCAACATGAGGTGATGTTAGGGGTACTTCTAAGAGTTACAAATGTGGTTTCCTAGGAGTAGCAGTAACCCATTGCTGGAGGCATGCTGATTTGTCTGCTTTGCACAAGAAATCACAAAAATTGCAATAGGTCAGCAGGGCGTCTGCTGAAGGATAAGAAGTTTTTCTTTCATTATCCTAAAGAAATACCCCTGGCATTAAAACTCACATGAATCTATTCATGGTTCAGTTATCTTAGTTATTTCTGATTTAGATAGACACTTTAATAATATGTTTCCATGTTTTTACTGTATATGCCTAATTTTTTTTATTTGTTATAAAGGGTAAGCTTTCAATTTATTTTATTTTATTGATTTCACCATTAACGAATGCCCTATCATCTAGGGTTGATGGCACTACCCATCTAATTGTCCGTGGTAGGAAACCTGGACTCATTCTTGCTTAAAACTAACTTACTTGGGGAGCCTGGGTGGCTCAGTCGGTTAAGCGTCTGACTTCAGCTCAGGTCACAATCTCATGGTCTGTGAGTTCGAGCCCTGCGTGGGGCTCTGTGCTGACAGCTCAGAGCCTGGAGCCTGCTTCAGATTCTGTGTCTCCCTCTCTCTCTGCCCCTCCCCTGCTCATGCTCTGTCTCTCTCTGTCTCAAAAAAAAAAAAAAAAAAAAAAAAAAACACCAAAAAATTTAAAAAATAAATAAATAAAACTAACTTACTAAATCTTATAAATTTTTTTCATCAAACTTCTCCATTAAGCAACATCTGAATATGAGTAACCCACGGGTACTTTATATCTATAAACTTTGCCAGTTGACACCCTCCTGATTTCATAGTTCTGTCTTCAGGGCCTACAGTGTGATGCCATAAAAATCCCTCTCCTGCTGATCTAGCCACATCGGATTCTATGCTCACCAGTTGTAGAAGCCAATTCTCTTTACAGTCAGCAGGTTCTTTATCAACTTTTGCCTTCATGAGACAATTGGTGACTCATGACTGTCTAGACCTGTTCTGTTCAAGTGGTGTTGGGTAATCAGCAGCCATAGAACCATTCATTTTTAAACTTAAAAGATAGATAATTTCATTTTGTTTTGATTCTGAGGACTCCGTGGAAGAGACTCCATTAAAAAAGCTTTTTCTTGGATGAGTCAGGATAAAGAATTAAAGGAAAATATTCTAATTTGATATCCTTCCATATGAGCTTTAACACTATTTGTTCAAAAGAGATCTGTGTTTTAAGAGCCTAATTTCCTTTCATTTAGCATTTTAAGGTGTCAGATTTTCTTGATGTTGTTGTGTTGGTTGTAGCTTTGGTAGATGTAAGGGTGAGCTGATGACAGTGATTTTAGTTCAATATCAGTAGGATGGTGTCTAAAACATCTAAAACTCTAACCTTATGACTTTCATTCTTAATTTGACTCAGTCAAAGGAGACATTTGTCTGGTTGGTGCAAATATAGAGGAAAGAGCACAGGTTTCATGTTTAAGATTATAGAGATTAAAATTAAGATTTAGCCCTCAATTCTCTGAATTAGCCTTCCATAAACAAGTGGATACCCAAACCTGTATTTCAGAGTTAAACAGGGACAAGCGCCCAATAGAAACTCAAGTGTAGATTTCATTATCAATTACTATGGTTTCTCTTTTTGTATAATTCTACTAATAAAAAGCCTGCGAATTCATCAGAAGGCTAATCTGGACTTGGAATCTCTTTAACCTAGGAATCACAAGGCTCAGAAATGTTGAAGTGAGGTAGAGATTTACTAATGCATATTCATCATAAGACCTAAAAGGGAGAACTTAATTTTTATAGGCTACTTTTCTAAAGCTAGCCATTGGGTCATATCATTTGATAATCACAGTTCAATACTGTTCAGTTGTAGCCCATCAAGTTTATCCTTGCCCATATGTATTTCATGCTATGCACCAGACGCGATTTTGGTCATTGAGAAATGTTTAGGACCAACTTTACTTTCACTTCAAATGAAAATTTTTCTATGGTGGTTACTGTTTATTCTTATTTAATTATTATCTCTTCTCTATTTACCACTCCCAAGTATGAGGAAGTAAAGATTGCAAATGAGAATTTTCCCACTAAATATGCATTCTCTTAGTCTGTTTAAAAAATTGGGTTGGAGAAACTGGTAGACCAGGAGGACTAAACCAGAGGGAAGACCTCTCTGAACATGTAATGAATGGCTTCTGTGGTTCAAAACACTTAAGTCTGGCTGTCTTCTAGGAGAAGCTTGTGAAAAGGTAATAAATTGAAATGTACCTCATCTAGGCAGTCTTCAAGACTGATTTTCTTTTGGTTGATAAAGCCTAGAAAAGTTATCCAGAGAACTTACTCTCAAGGGAAGAAATACTTTTTTAATAGATATACATTCAGATATGTAAGGGAATGGGCCTTGATCTAGCTACTGGGGCAGATGGCATCTGCAGACTTGGGCACAACTCTTGTTCAAAGTGTGGCCCTGTGTGAGCAATTTCTCTGGCCTTGTAGCACCACTGTTTTGGAGACCATTGGAGACATGGTATAAGTCACAAGAAGAGGAAGAAAAGTTAACCCAGAGTTTTTTAAATCCTTCCCTAGGAGGGATGCCCCAACCTTGCACAATGATTTATTTCTAATTAACTTGCTAATAGACATTATCTCCCTTTTAACAAAATTTGACCCAACACTCGGCTGGATATTCTGTCTAGGCTTAACTACAGCTTGTACCCACCCCCCCCCAAAAAAATCTATCTGGAGTCTCCTGATCTAACATTTTGCCTGGACAAAACAGAACCTGTTCAAAACCTGAACAGAAACACTTTAACCCATAACTACAGTTCTTGTGACTATTGTCAGTAACATGGAACTCGTCAGGAAAATAGCGGGGATCCATGAAAACTTTTTGCTGTATATTCTTTCACTGATTCATCTAAAAGAAATTTTTGGAGCAGTGATCGGTAAATGAAAGGCTAGCAATATACAGATGACTCAGATCTCATTATCCTGGGAGTCAGACATGCAAGTGAAGATTCACATTATGAAGTTGCATGTCTAATAGAAAGTTATCTAAGCTCGAAGGAATGAGACAGATTTCTCCTGGAGGAACTAAGGATGGCTTTGTGTGTATCACTTCCCATTGTGAGCCTAGGCTGAGGATTTGCCCCCAGGAATCTGGAACTTGGAGCTTTATGTAGGGATGTGAAGTTTTTGCAGTGCACAAAGACTCTGCTGTGCTACGCTCCTTTAGCCATGTGCCCTGGCAGGGAGTGCTGTCTGCCTGAAAGAAAGGAGGACATGGGACCATGCAGCCCTAAGGTCTCTAAGTTGGTTATTACCTCTGGGCAACATTTTCTAATTCACTTAAGGGTAAGCCAATGCCCTCCTGGAGAAGCAGTATGTGTTACAAAGAAGAGAAATCCAAAAGGCTACTTTCTCCTTGGGGAGAAGCCAAATCACAACCCAACAGACCCTTTACATGACTTTCCATCACAAAAGAGAAAGAGAATCCATGTATAGATTAGGGATAGAAAGCAAAAGGAATAAATTTCCTGAATTAGGTGCTGACCTACAATGAGCGTAATGGGTATGGGTGGACTAGTGTGTAGATGTGATGAGAGTATCACAGAGCCAGCCTGATGGGAACAGGTGTCAAAGACAGAATGAATTTGAGCTGTGTGATGGAGGAAGAAAATGAGGACAGAGAGAATTCCAGGCACGGGGATCAACTCTGCAAAGACCCCGAAGGGTGGAAGGCCATGGAGTGATAAGATGGAAAGGAAGAGAAAGGCCAGCTCTCAAAGACAATGCCCACATAATTACCAGGACAACAATCTCCTCTTAGAGGGAAATATTTGTGCCCTTGTGTGTTTCCTTTTATTACATAGTTGAATCTGGGCACTAAATCAGCTTCCCTTTTTGCTTTGGTTGTCCCCAAGCTCTGGGCTCTGTTGTAGACCAACCATGGCTTGGTGCACCACATCTTATTACTGGGATCTTGTGTTGTTCCCCTTGACCTAATGTGATTCCAAGGCATTCATTGTCATGTGTATTAAGCCACCATAAATCCCTTTTAAAAACTTGTGAAAACATGAGTGCTGCATGGAATATATAATAGTGTCTTCTATTTAACATTGATCGGTAAATGTTTCCTGAACACCTCTGATAGTTGATTCTATTATTTGGAGAGTGAGAAGCACAAGATTAATTTCATATTTGATTGTTAGCTTGTGATCTCTTTGAGAATATAAATCATGTGCAGATAACATAAAAAGTGGTAGTACAAGGCATTATAGGCAGGATTAATATTTTATCTATTTTCATTGTTACAGAGGTATTTGCAATAAAAACATTCCAGTACCTCTCCTTTGAGTAGTATAAGAACTCCACTGAGATCTTCACTTCAAACCTTCCCTCAGGAACCCCCCCACCCCCTGGTGCCACAATCTAGCAACTGAGGAGCTATCGCTGGGCACACCAGGGGCCTCTGTTCAGGGACGAAGTCATGGTTTGCTCTGATGGGATGGGGCCCACGCCCTGACTTGTATTAAATATTTTGAACGTCACTCCTGAGTTGGTATTAGGTGCTAAATAATCTGTCTGTACGTGATCATTGCTATATATAATAATGGCTACTGTTATTTACTCACTTACTGTGTTCCAATTTAACAATTATAATTACCCATTCAGGGAGTCCTTCTTAGTCCCATTTTACAGAGGAGGCAACAAGCACCAGGGAAAGAGACTAGTCAGTTGGAGCCAATTCTCCAACCCTGGTCAGCCACATTCCACATCTGAAAAAGGCTTTGTCATCCTGCATTGGGTGGTGGGTAGGAGAAGCAGCAGGAAAATGTGAGGGGGGAGGGCATTCCCGGCTGGAAGGGAGGGGGCATCAAGGCATGTTAGGTGGGTAGATGTTGTTCTGGATTCTTTCATTTTCAGTTACTCCCACTATCCTAATCATCATAAGCGCCCTTGAAATCACATCCACTTTTTTCTTCTTTTTCCTTTCCCATTTTTTTCTTTTCCTCTTTCTTTCTTTCTTTCTTTGGGTCACTAATAACACTTCGTAATAAGTTCAGCTACAGCAGAGTAAATTGGACCTTCTTGGCCCCAAAAGACACCATCTGGTTTATAAAACAACAGTGTATGCCCTCTGGATTGTGTTCCCTTAGGAAATTCCTCCTTATCTGCTGCCTGGCTACTAACTTAAGAATAATTTTCAGACTTTCTATTCTCATCAATTTGTGCTGTGGTTGTTCGGTTTATTTTGTTTAGTTTATGAAGGGAAAACAAACACCTCTTGTAAAAGATACACAGGTTAGTCTAGCATGAGAAAACTTTCTCAGATTTCCAGGGAAGGAACAAGTTGGTACTTCACAGTTAAGGAAAGATTTGAGCAATTCAGAGAACAATTGAGAACGGATTAATTGGAGACCCATTGTGGAAGTGAAGAGGTTTGAAACAGAAGGAAGAATCAAAGGGAAAGGAGATGCTCTTTTTGGTTGGTATTTCCTCCTCTCGTTTTTTTATTCTCTGGCAATTTAAGCTTTAGGCATAACCAGTAAGCCTGGGAAAACTTTGCGGGAAAGTAGAGGAGGCGGGGTCACAGGGTCTGCAATTTCAAAATGACAATTCATCCCGTTGAATGGCAGAGATGTAAAAGGTCTTCACCAGCGGTATTCAGCCCTGTGATTGCCTAAGCTTCCCTGGTAATTCTGAACATACTCCCCCACCCTCACATCCGGGGAAATGACCAGTCTATGCCTTCTGGAAATGTTACTGTCCTCTGTTCACTCATTACCTTTGGTGGCCACGTTTCGTTCTTTCTCACTTTGATGTGACAAATCCCAAAGCTCTCCCGTCCGTCCTCCACCTCTCATCGCCACCCACCGGGCCTTATGTCAGTCCAGAGTCCCAAACAACATCATTAGAGGGGAGGGAAAAAATCCTGTACAGATTGGCTGGCTCCCTGGCCTGGGCCGGTTCAGGCAGCTCTTGGCTTAGATACCCTACTTTCCAAACACAATCTGTTTTCAAGATTCCTGGGCAATTTCAGGTCCAAGAGGGGGTTTGGTCTTAACTTCACCGAACTCCATTTCTTCTCTGTTCCACTCCACTCAGGCGCAGTGAGACCCATTTGCCCAGACTCAGTTTGCGGCTTATGTGACTAAGCCGTGTTCTTGGCGCTAGAAGAATTTCCTGCCCTCTCCTGGCTCAGTGTTCTTTTCTTTCTTTCAAAACTTTGCTCTGCCAATGGGCCAAGCATGACTCCATTCGATTCTACCCAGGAGGATTTTGGAAATGGAAAACTACAGATGCTGAGTGGCCACCTTTAAAGAAGACAGTGCTCTTAATAGGGCACAAAGACCGAAGCTCAGAATGTGGGCCAAAACCTTACCTTTTCAGACCCTCTGAGAGTACCAAATTCTGTGTAGTATGGATCCTGCTGCTGGCAAAGTGCCTGAAAGTGGGGGGGGGGGGGGGGGGGCGGGGGGTAGAATATGCAGAAAGGCTTTGGAAGCACTCTGAAACAGAGTTATCTAAATGACAAGTGCTGCTCCCTTGTGTGTGTGGTTTTATCCTAAGCGAAGAAGTACCTTACAGCTTGCCCTCTAGTTTTAAAAGTAATAGACAATTCGCTTCTTTTTCAGTGTTTTTGAATGTTATTAATATCCTCTTGGGTTATCCTAGGAACATCATTTCCTGGTTCTTCTGTAACATAGAGATGCCCTCAGAGGACGTGGGAACCCCATTTGTCCCCACTCTGAGTGGCCCCAGGATGCCATTCTTTCTTAAAGCTTCTGGGGCCTCTCTCTGATCAGCAGCCCTGGCAGTTCTCAAGGTAAGGGGAACTCCATTTTTAATCTTGGAAAACTTGTTTCCTTGCAGGTCAACTTCTTCCCCCTCCCTCTACCTCCTGATTTTCGGGACAATGGCTGTGTTTGGAATAATTGAGGTTTCCAGAAGTCAGACCTGCAGACAAGTGGAGATTCCCAGTATTAGTGATCTGGATTCCAAAAAAAAAGTGTCATGGCAGTGTCCCAAATTAACAGAGTAAATAAAATAGTAAATATAATTTATAAATGCTAACTCCTTGTTGGTTATGAGGCCAATTATTTTTCATTATTATTAATTGCTTATAATTATTATCAATTACTTAAATTAGTTCATTTGATCTTCACACAGTCCTTTGAGAGATGTCTTCTTTCATCTCTATGTGATAAATAGATGAAGTAGTTAAAGCTCAAGAGAATCAAGACATGTTTTAAGTCCTGTAGCTTTGATTTAAACCCAGGTCGGCTGGACCCCAACTACCCTCATCCTAACCAGTTTGTGTAGAAGCCCACATTCCAAATATGACCTTTGTTTTCAAAATATATTTTAAATAAAACATATAGAATTATATAAAATGTCGATATTACATTTTTATGAAATCTTCATATTTTTTTTTAAATTGAAAGATTAATTATAGGAGGGGGAAAAAACCACTTAGCTTTTTAACAGATACTCAATGGTGACTTAAAAATCAGCTAGAAACCATTGGCTTCAGTGAACTTAACAGAACTCTAGTCCGGGGAAAGCAGATTGGTTTTCACTTCCCCTGCATGGCAACTTTGACCCGTGGAGTGAGTCTGGTTTGGAATGCTGGGTTGAGAGAGATTCCGAAGCCACTGCTGGATCAGCAGGAAATAAAAAAACACACATTAGAAATATCTGCCGTGATCTCATTCGGTAACGATTTGAACAATCTATTTTAAAAAATCATGAGACATCAGGGAAATTTGAACACTGAATATTTGATGATATTAAGGAATTGTTAATGTTTCAGATATGGTAATAGTGTTGTGATGACGTTTTTGTGCTTGTTTCTTTCAGAAACACATTCTAAAATATTTACAGATGAAATGTTATGATGTTGGAGATTTGCTTCAAAGTGATTAGGGGGTGGGAGTGGGGCTGGGATATGATGCTGGAAAAGGAAGCAGGTGGAGGTATAGAGAAAACCAGATTGGCCCTGAGCTGATAATTGTTGAGGAATCATTAAAATATTCTTTCTTGCATATGCTTCAATTCTTCCATAATACAAAATTTGTTTTCGAAAAAGATAAATCAAAAATGTTTTTGAAGGGAAGTAACAGAAATATCTACCATGGACACAGAGAGTGAGGTAAAGTTGGAAGGCTGGTGGAAAGGGGAAGGAGGTGCCCTACCGTGTACTAAGCACCATCTCTATGCTAATCACATCGTAGTATTTTATAAAGGAGAAAACAGGCTCCAAGCAGAAAATGACTTGCTCAAAACCACACTGCTAAAGAATAGAAAGGTTCAGTTAGTGTCCAAGTACCTGCACCCAGTAACCTGTCCACCACCCCCAGCTACATGCCATGGATGCAATAGCTCAAAGTCAGAGCACAAGAAACATTGAAATACTCATTATATTCTTCTGGGTCCAAAGCGTCCAAAAGAATTGTGTGAACAATTCAGTATCAACTAGCCAGGAAGGGCTTTTTAAAAAATAGTTTAATTGTATTTTATTTTTGTATTACTTTTTTTTTAACGTTTATTTTTGAGGAGAGAGAGCATGAGCGGGGGAGGGGCAGAGAGAGAGGGAGACACAGAATCCGAAGCAGGCTCCAGGCTCTGAGCGGTCAGCACAGAGCCTGACACGGGGCTCAAACCCACAAACCGCAGGATCATGACCTGAGCCAAAGTCTGACGTTTAACCTACTGAGCCACCCAGGCATCCCTAATTGTATTTTAACTGTGGTTTTGCAAATTGTAGTTTAATTTGGGGATGATCATAGATTAACATACAGTTGTAAGAAATGTTACGGAGAGATCCTATATACCTTTTACTTAGTTTCCCTCAATGGTAACACTGCATAACAGTAGTTGAATACAACAAACAGGAAATGAGCACTGATACAATCCGCCAGTCTTATCTGGATGTCCCTGGTCTTCCATGTACTAGTGTGTGTGTGTGTGTGTGTGTGTGTGTGTGTGTGTATTTAGTTCCAGGCCTTATACCACATGTGTAGACTCCTGTAATCATCACCATTGCCAAGGCACACAAGAGCTCCATCACCACGGAGATCCTTACAAAGGGATGTTTTGATAGATTACTACCACTGAGCAAAAAACTTGACTGCCAACCCATAAATACTTCATTTTCTACCTGGATAGGGACTCGAGCAATGAAAAGAGTTAAGCTAACTGAAATGGAATCTGAATAAAAGAAATGCAAGTAAATTAGTGCAGGTACATAAATGGCAAAGGAGCCCATTTTTAAAAGTCAAGGATATTTTTAAGAGACTATTTTGTAAAGCTGTATATAATAATACAACCCAACTTTCACACATTCAGATAACCAGATTTTTGTCTTCTCTTTTAGCAAATGACTTAACTTCTCTCAGATGGAGTTTTTCATCTGTAAAATGTGGATAATTATACCTATTTATGGAGCAACTTGTGAAGATGGCATAAAATAATATATAAAAAAGCACTCAAGAAATGGTAAAGTACTACTGCTACTAAAAGTCTTGTGATGATTTCCATGAAGAGAACACAAATGATAATTAGGCTGACATCAAGAATTTATTTTTGAAGAGAATCTCCCAGGCTATACCATGCAGCCAGTACCCATTTACCCAATCTACTACACACACCCTGCTCCTATAGGCCCGTAAAACTGTCACGATTCCCTTTATGATAATTCAGAGAAGCTGAAACATTCGGAGACGTCTTGTATCTCATCCAGGGAAGAGCCCACGGAGAGGTTTCGATTTGGGGAGACAGAAAGCGTCTTAAGCCAACTGATAAGTGAATATGTTGACACCCGGAAATGTAAAGTAACTTTTGAATGCGTTGCTGATATTTTACTGTGTTGTAAAGTTTTGACGCAATGTCTTGGACATGCGGTGAGGGTGAATTTTCGCTTTAGTATTTGATTAATTTGGGCTACTGGATTCCTTAAGAAATTGGTGCCCCAGAGAGGTGACGGCAGGATAAAATTTGGAAGGATGGAGGACATGAACCAAGAGCTATGGGTACTGGGACAGGCCCTGCAACGAGAGGCACATCACTTCACTGTTTTCAGGCCCGTGAGTAGCTCCAAGGGTTAACCCATCAAATTCCTTTGATGCCTCCATTTCTGTATGTTTCTATTATGCATTTAAGCTCTCTTCGGCTGATATTCATATCTTCAGCTCTCAGGGAAGTGGAAACACCAAATCAAACACTCTTCTTGTGCATGAAGGAAGGTCCACTTTTAGGACCATTCATTAGTTATAAGAATTATTTTTATTCCTACCCTGTAAAGATATTTCAGTTTTTAAAACAAGTATTATGAAGCCCTCTGTTCTCAAACAACTCCCCCATCTCCAGACAGAAACCACTTTGGAAAGATCAGATCTTAGGGAAATTTTTGGAAGCAGTGGCCTTCCCTGATAGGCTCTATTTAAACACTACCTCTGGTATTAAATGCCAAATCCTCAGCTCTGTGCACTGCTTCATTAGTTATTAATGAGGCAACATATTTGTTCAAAATTTATGATTGTTGATTTGCTCCCATCACTGTATGAAATATTAACATAGCATTTGTACTTGCAACCATTTGCAGACATTAGATTGTGTATTTGCATATTCATGAACACTCATAAATGTTTAAGGAGACAGCACAGAAAGCATGGGAGCTGTCAGACAGCCAGTAAAAAGGCATATTTACAGCGTTAATAAGTATTTGAGTTTATAGGCCAAAACGATGAGTAACAAATTAAGTGAATTTCTGGTTTGCCTATTGCAGAGAACTAGGGATTTTGCCATTTTTAAAAAGCTTTGTAAACTTAAAATTCATTTCATAGATGCTGAATAAATGCTTATTGTTTAGTCACAAAATGTATGCCCTCAGTGTAAAAAATTCTTAAGAGTGTCAGACTTTGAGAGATTTCATTTTCACTCTTGCTGAAACATAGTTTTTCTGCCTTGGGCTTGCTTTCTATCAATGTAATGTGGAAAGCAAAATGTGTCATATACTGAGGCAGTGTTATTTTCGATTTTAGTTCCATCGAGGAATTTGGATAAATGATATCTCCTGGTGTTGCAATATCAGCCAATGTACTTGACTTGTGTCAACCTATTAAAACTTGATCCTGGAGATTGAAAGGTTAAAATATGGAGCATTAAAGGACAATAAGAGATAGGCATCCAGCTGACAAATACCTGACTTACAAATAATCCATATATATAAGTTGCTACTAACATCCCACCAACCTATTCTATTGCAGGAAACCTCACTCTTTGCATTGTGAAAACCCTAGGTGTTTTGGGAAGTTTTATCAGTCAGTAATGGGGAAAATATTAAATTAGATCCCTACCTCACACCATATAAAAAAATAAGTTCCAGGTGTATTGATGAAATATACCTGGATGAAAGGAATAACTACAAAGTTTATATTATATAAAACCGAGATAGGGAACTATCTATGTGACCTCAGGGCAGGGAAAAAGTAATTGATCTACTTTATGAATAGTGTCACTACCTGGGGTCATATCATTGTTAAATGTCTCAAATATACCTCTGGATAAATGAACGTGTGAGCTCACCTTATCATTGTGCTGGCAGCAGAAGGGATCATGGATTAGCATGTGGGTCACAGTCGGTCTCTGTCGTGATGGCCTGATTGCTCTATTGGTCACTGCTTGTCCCACTGGCATCTCCTGCTGAGACGGGCCAACAAGGACCTGATGGTCATCTCAGGTGACCCAGTCCCAGCTCAACTTTTGCTCATCCTCTTTGTCTCTGACATCTGAAAGTTATTTACATGTGATATTTAGACCGGGTATCTTCCTCAGCAGGTTGTGGCAACAGAGCCACTTCAACAATAATCTCACCAGTCAGAAACACCATCACCTTCCTTCTGTGTCCCTCCAGAAAGCAAATTGGAACCTGTAGATATTTTTGAAAGCATAGGAAACTAAGCAGAATAGGGGACCTGGTTCTGGGCACTAATTTCAACCTATACCCCTCCTAATCATGCCATAGCAACAATTTGATTGATTCATAGATGGTATAGAGAAGGTAGGAGATGACTGTATGAAATGTCTTTTCTCAGAATATCTAATAAGGAGCAAAGGAAGACTTCCTGTACTCAGAATTTCTGTGATTTCTACTAAGGTGAGAGGTGAGCCTGACATGTTTGTGTTTGGTATTTTCTCTATATCTTTTTGTCTCCCTTTCCTTCCCCACAATCATCTTGGACCAAGAAGGATGGGCTTTTCTTTACTCTTTTTGTGCCACAATAGTGGTAGTAGTCCCTACATCATATACTCTCTTTCCAGAAACACATTTATTCTGCTCCTTTCCCTGGGGTCATGATGACAGAAAGGGTACAGTGAAAAAGACATTGACTTTTGAAGAAGGAAATAAAATCTAAACTCCCATGCAAACAGCCTTTGATAAACCAGTTGACAATACACACACACATACACACACACCTTTCACACACACATTTTAACTTCTACTAATCAGAAGACATTTATTTATTAATTCAATATGTATTTGTTGCAACTCACATGTAGGCACAGTGGTGCAGAAAGTGGAAAAGGCTCCTTTTTAAAAATATAAGTTTGTTTATTTTGAGAGAGACAGATAGAGTGCAAATAGGGGAGGGGCAGAGAGAGAATCCCAAGCAGGCTCTGCACCATCAGCTTAGAGCCTGACGTGGGACTTGAACTCACGAAATTGTGAGATCATGACCTGAGCCAAAACCAAGCCATGACCTGAGCCAAAACCAACTGACTGAGCCACCCAGGAACCTCGAAAAGGCTCCTTTTTAAATGAAGTTATAGTTTCTATTTCAAGGAAAGAAACAACTAAAAAAAATAAATAAGTGCTTAATATATCAGGTTTTTATAAAATGCTAAGGAAAAATAAAGCAGGATAAGAGCACAGAGATTGATAGATTGATGGAAAGAATGCCTTATTGGATATGATGACCAAGGAAGCCCTCTCTTAAATGATGATTTTCAAGCAAGGACCAGATAAAGAGAAAGAATAAGCACTGTGGACATCTGGTGAAAGATCATTTGAGGCAGAGGAAATAATAAGTCAAGGGCCCTGAGGCAAGAGCATGCTGGGCATGTTTAAGGATTATCAAGGAGGCCACGGTGGCAAGAGAGAGAAAGAATGAGAAGGAAACGAGTTGAGGGAGATGGTGGCAGGACACATTGTAAGCTTAGATCACAAATTTGGGTTTTATTCTGCATGATTTGAGAAGCTTTGGAGGATTTCTAGCAGGAGAATGGTATGATCCAATTTCGATTTTCAGAGAATCCCTGACTGCTGTGTGGGAATGGCCTGCTGAGGGCAATTGTGAAGGCTGAGAGAATAGCTAGGAAGCTAATATAACAATCCAGGTGAGATTGGCTCGGACCAAGGAACTAGTTGCAGAGGCAGGGAGAAATTGTTGCATCCTGAAGATACTTTGAGGATAGCACCAGTGGGACTTGGATATGGAGTGTAAAAACAAAAAGAGAGAGAGAGAGAGAGAGAGAGAGAGAGAGAGAGTCAAAATGATTCCAAGGTCTGGGACCTGAACAACTTGCATAATGTTGAAATGAGGATGGTGGGTGGTGTAGTTTGGAGATGAGGATCAGAGTTCAGTTCTGGACACGTTTGAGATGCCTATTTCAACTAAAGAGAGACAATAAATTGGTTATATGAGAGTCTGGAGTTCAGAGAGAGTAAGTCAAGAATGGGGCTGCAAATATGACAGTCATTGGCATAGAGATGACATATGACATTTAAAGCTATTGTTCTGGATGAGATCATCTAGGGTGGGATTCTAGACAGACGAGAAAATTGGGTGGGCACTGATCCTTGGAGCCCTCTAATATTTAGAGGTCATAGATCTGAGGAGAATCTGGAAAAAAGGAGACAAAGTGGTCACTGAGGAAAGAGGAGAATGAGCAGCATCTTGACATGAAGGAAGTGGTTCAAGGAGAAGAGAGTGTATGAATGCAGCTGGTCAGTGGAGGGGAGGCAGAATTGGCCATTGGCCTGGGATGTGGGAACCACTGGTGCCTGGTGAGGTAAGTGTCTGTGGGGCCTTAACATGATTCAACAGAGACAGGGGAGGAAGAGAAAAGCTTTAAGAGCAAGTGAGTTGTGGTATAGACGTCTTTAAGCCATTACTCTATGGCCTAGTAAAATGGGTCCCTGTGAAGGGCAGAACAAAATGGAGAAACAACCTTCTTGTCCTCCCTGAAAAGTGCCTGCCCTGGGCGGTCTAGTGCAGGGAATACAAGTTCCCTAAGCTCCTACAGCAACAAGAAATGAGCTCAGCCCGTGCTGCTTAACTCTACTAATATGCTTAACAAGTGGAACGCATCTTTGTTAAATCAGTGCCTTCATTACATCCTGTTCCCAGATCCATCCTCCAGCCCCTTCAGCCCCTCTGCTGACATTCCAGAAGCACAGTCCAAGTTAAAATGGGCAGCCTGCCTGTGGGAGAGATGAACAGGGGGAGACTGTAGCCTATTCACACAGTTTGGTGGAAAGTAAAGACTAAGGGGGCTTATTAAGTGGCATAACTCATAAAGCTCCTGTTTATCTAACCCCACATTCCATGGAGCTCCATTGGCCTTGAAAACATTAGCTCATTTCTTCTTCTTGCAGAGGTAGGGAGTCAGGTTCCTTGGGTTCTGTTTTACACATGAATAAAATAATGTAGGAAACCAAGAATCCATGGCAATCTCTGGGCCATGGGTGATTCAGCATAATAATGTGGGCAAGGAGCTCACCAGGGCCAAAAAGCTATATTGGAGGATATATTTGAATGCAGGAGACAGGACAGGAGCATGTCACCATGCAATCTAAGTACAAGTCTGTAGAGGTGATACTAACCTGAGCTTTGTATACGGAGCTCAGTACTGAGTTGTCTGAGGGTTTTGCCCCTGGCTTTCCTCAGGATGCTGATTTAATTTCTCTGTGCCTCAATTTCTTCAGCTACAAAATGGAGACTATACTGGAACCACTGGAGGATTCAATGGCAGAGCACATGTAAAGGACTTAGAATAGAGTCTGGCACAGAGTAAGCATTCATTAGTGGTATTAGTTTTAATTGTTTTATATAATTATAATTATTATTATTTAAAGAGAATCAACATTAATTAATGAGTTAATTAATTAAACTCTTTCTGGCTCTTTCTATTGAGGGAAAGAAGAAATATTCTATCAACCTGCTTCTACTTACGGAAACAGTGTTTGAGAAGGGAAGAGCCCTATCTAGGAATTTGGTGTTACCAAACAGAAAACCATCATATTAACTAGGGTAATTCTAGACATTCTAAGAAGTAAAGGCCCAGATTTCAGTGGCTTAACACACTAGCATGTAAAAGCACCGGGCAGGTTGGCAGAGCAAACCTCATCCACATAGTTGTTCAAGGACCCAGGCTGATGCCACTTGCAACACATGGATTTCAAGGTCACCGTGGTGGTCGTCTCCATTCCCAAGAGGGGGAAAAGCATGGAGGAACACAAATGGTGTATGTGTGTTAGGAGGAGAGGGCTAATATGGACCAGGTCTAGAAATGAAAGACAACATTTTCATTTTCTTTCCATTGGGTATAACTCAGTTGGGATGCATATCTCGGCCAAAGGAAAATTTTAAATAGGCAGTTGGATATAAGGGTCTAGAGTTCAGAGAATAGGTCCAGGCTAGAGAAGAAAAAGTGAGAGTGAAACCCTAACATTGGTAAGTGGGATATTGGAAAATATAAACCTTGGATTGGCTACCACGTCTCAAGTCTATGCCATGGAAGCAAGAGTGTAACTGTTCAGTGAACAGCTGGGTTTCTACTTCAACTCAACCTCAAAGAGGGCTTGTTCTGTATGTTTCAAAAGTTGCAGATGAAAGAAAGGTGGTTTTTCTGATGAGAAAATTCTTTCATGGGATTTTTGGCTATAAAAGATAGGCCTTGAACCTGATATGGGTTGGGGTTTGAATCACTTAGTTTGCAAAACAAAATCAAAGAGAAGGGCTTCTTCCACCAACTGATAAGGAAGAGAGGTGGGGAAAAGGAATGGTAACTCCAGAGCAGGGCAGAGCGGGTAGGCCACCGAGAATAATGGCTGCTGAGAGCTTTCGTGTGGAGAGGATGGTCTGGAACTTTCGGGTGTTGACTTGCAGTGATTGCCCTGACTTAAATGGTATTCCTCTGCCCTCACAGGGCAAACACAGGCTTTGGGTGACCTCATGCATATACAATTTGGGAAGCCCTCATTAAGAAAAACAATGCAAAATTACAATACAATTTAGTTACAAAAGTGAATATTTATTTAGAAGGAGAGAGAGAACCACAACGAATTACACATTTTAAAAGCAATAAATACCACAGACATCATGAAATCCAGATAAATAATACAATATTTTTATTAATTAATGGCCTGAATCACTTCTATAATACTTTTTGTCTACACCTTTTGGCTGCACATGCTTTGATTGCCAATTCTTATAAACAAGGTTTTTATTAATACAATGTTTCATAGAATTAAAAAATAATACAATTATTCCATTAGAATGGCTGATCGAAATACATTGTTATTGTTGATAATTTTTAAAGGTTTCTTTCAGCTTCACAATTTGTTGTTGATAATGTCATGTAAACTTTTAGGATTTTGGTCAAATCTAGGAAAAGTTTTATGAAATTTCTTATATGAGCTGTTATAGATAATAGGCTTGATAGGACTGCTATATGCTTATACTCTACAATCACTGCTATTATAATATAGTCTGGACTGCATAATTCCCACCAAGAAAGAAAAAAAAAATATGTTGCCTTTATAACTGTACATGCTGGAAAACTGAATATACTCGTGACAGGAGATCACTTCTGTTTTTTTCTGTTTTTGTCGTTTTAATTTTAATTTTTTTAATGTTTACTTATTTTTGAGGACATAGAGGAGACAGTGTTTGAGCAAGGGAGGGGCAGAGAGAGAAGGAGACACAGAATCCGAAGCAGGCTCCAGGCTCTGAGCTGTCAGCCCAGAGCCCAACGTGGGGCTCGAACTCACCAACTGCGAGATCATGACCTGAGCCGAAGTTGGACGCTTAACCAACTGAGCCACCCAGGTGCCCCAGATCACTTCTGTTTTGATCAGTGGTAAGTACTGAATCCTCCATTCCAATTATAAACATCTGACGATTGCAAGATTTTGCTCAGTCTAAGCTTCTGGCTTCATTCTCTTTACAGTTTCTCCTTCATCCATGTGGTGTCTGTGCTGTAGGATAAATGCATTTCACTAGACGCCCCCTGTAGGAGGACCCTGGAAGCCAGTCCAACGCTGGGACCTCCAGCAATCACTAACCTAAACCCACACGTCCCTGTGGACCACATACACTGAATCCCTCTAAACACAAACTAAGGCCACTGCCTAAAGGCCACCTCAGTTGGATCTAAAAACACCGCAGGCACTTGGATATCTCCTGATTTGAGGGCAAGGGTGCTTGAATGGAAAGGGTCAGCAGTGTTAGTTGTTGATAAGATAGCTTATATTTTAATGTTTTAAATAATTCAAACTTATTAAATGTATTTAACTAAAGAAATATGATGATGTGAGCACATTGCCAGGGCCTTCGAAGAGGTCTATGCAAGTGAGGGTCCCTGAACTTCTCTAGTTCTCCCCATACCTTCAATCAAAGGAGCATTGAGCACACAGCCTTGTGTCAGCACTTTGTTGTTGTGTTAGTCCCCTAGCACTACCCTAACGAATTGCCACAAACTGGGGAGCTTGAAAGGACAGAAATTTATTCTCTCACAGTTCTGGAGACTAAAAGTCTGAAACCAAAGTGTGAGCAGTGCTGTGCTCTCTCCGAAGCTGTAGGGACGAGCCGTTTCTTGCCTCTTCCAGCCTGTGGTGACTCCCAGCAGTCATTGCATTCCTTGGCTTGTAGATACATCACTTGGTCTCTCCCTCTGCCTTCACATCTCCTCTTCTCTGTGTTTCTGTGTCCTTCGCTGTCTCTTATAAGGACACTCTCATTGGATATAGGGCCCACCCAAATCCAATATTACCTTATCTCCTCTCTCACCTTCATTACATCAACAAAGGCCCTATTTCCAAGTATGATCATGGTCTGAAGCTCTGGGTGGATACACATTTTGGGGGGACACTCTTCAACTCACTATAGTTGAGGAGTAAAGGAAGGGTAGTACCTTCGGGGGGCAGGTAGCAGAGGGGCCAAAGCGGTGCCTAGGGAGAGGAGCATCTCTAGAGATGAAAATTGAGTGTGAATGAAGACCCAGAAGTGACCACGGAACGTTAAGCACGCCTTACAAATCGTGGGCAGAGTGCTGAATTTCCCAGAGGGGCAGGCAGAAGCGCTGGACATTGAAACTGGAGGACTTCCCAGCCTGCACGTGGCTGGCGCACTCAGCTACTGTTCAGTAGTATGGCCTGTGTGTTAGGGGTCCTATTTGAAATTGGACTGTTTCCACACTTAGCAGGTCTCTTCTGTTGAAGCAGAGCAACCTGTCAACTTCAGAACCTACAGGTAGGATCCACAAGACCTTTTGTACTTCGGAACAAACTGCACAAAATATCATTCATTGTGCCACACTTGGGTCGATCTGCCTTCTGGTTTCTTCTCTATCTTCTAGGGTGGGGTGGGGCCGCTGACCTTTGAAGCTGTGTCTCCAAGCTCCCACGTCTGAAGGTCCCCAGCTCCCTCCCAGTGGAAGCACTGGTGGGAAATTATAAGGTGGAAGGAAGGTAGAAGTCAAGGCATCTCTCCTTCCTTCTACCTTCAGGCTGCATCACAGCTTCATCTCCTTTTAGACCCCAGCTCCATAGCCAGGCCCAGGGGGTCAAGCTCAGTTGGATGATCCCAGCCCCTAGGCTTTAGTCACACCGTCTGCCCTGCAGCCTAGGAATTGCAGGGACTTCCTGCTGCTAATGTCTACATTTCCCCGAGCACATCACAGATCTTTTATTACTCTTGGAAGCAGTTAACCAATTATCTATATTAATATCCATCGTTTCTTAATGTTTATTTATTTTTGAGAGACAGAGAGCAGAGGAGGGACAGAGAGGGGGGTACAGAGGATCCAAAGTGGACTCTGTGCTGACAGCACAGAACCCGACGTGGGGCTCGAACCCACGAACCGTGAGATGATGACCTGAGCCCAAGTCCGACGCTTAACCGACGGAGCCGCCCAGGCACCCCTAAAATCCACTGTTTCTATATACTGCAACTGGTTTCTGTTTTCCTGGTTGAAGCCTCACTGATACAAACTACAAATGCTAAGAGAGGAAATAAATTCTTCATCCATATTCATTAGTGTATTAGTTACAGTAATAAACAATATGTCAGTTCATTAGTTTATACTGATAGGTATATAATATCTACATCCATACCCATATCCATGTCCATAGCCATCTATAGAGATTAGGTATATATATATCTTTGAAGAAAAAAGGGAGGAGGAAGGTACGGGTCCAATCCAGAAATAATTGCGGATTTAACTTTTAAGAACTCAGAGATAGTTCCTAATAATTGATTTCATAAAGGTTAACAATTATGATTTATGAAGAAAGCACTTAGTGGCTGCCGTAACCACAGGAGGTCTTATGTGGTGACTGATGGGGACTCTCCAGGTCAATCCGGCACCAGCAATCCCCTTCCTATCCCCTGTACCTATGAGGATGAATGCCGTGGCTGGAGTTGCTTAGAGTCACTCTGAGAACAAAGCTCAGGGCTTAAAAGTCTCAAGTTCTTCTCTTGGTGTATCAGCAAAACATGCCAGTGTTTGGGGAATATTGCTACGCACTGTTTCATGCCACATTCCTTTGTCACCCCTCAGTAAAGTGGTATCCCCAGTGATCCCAGGTTTGTAGGGGCAGCTTTGGCAAAACCATGTGGAAGGCCCAGCTTTTCACCAGTAGCCTTGGCCTCTCTACTGTGGCCTCAGTCAGATTTTTCCAGAACTGTCTTTTCTTTCCTCCTTTTGTGGGCTTCCTTCAATTGCCATGGCCCTGCGATTTTCCACTTGGGAGGGAAAATCTCATCAGTGCTTTACTGTTAATTTCATTTGATGCCTCCTTTCCCAGGATGATTTACACTCTTTCTCTGTTTCCAGAAGGGGGGAAAAAGAAAGGAAAGGAAATCAAAAAGGAAAATCCCAAATACCTTGGTACCTGGGTAGAGGAGATATTTTGCAGTGAGGAGTTTCCATCATCCCTAGTTGCCTTTCATAGGAAACAGCCCAGCCCTTCCATAAAAGAACACAGCCCTTCTCAACTTGGCAATGCTAATAACTCTGCATTTAGAAGACACTGTGTGATGTAGGTATTGATATCTCAAACCAGGTTGATCATCCCTGACACCAGATGGTATCTGAGACATGAGATTTCCCCCCTTGCTCCTTTAGTACTCTTCCCTCTTGCAAACAAAAGCTTTTTACATGGTGAGTAATTTGTAAAGCATAAATTGGACTCATAAATGGATATTTATTTTTATGTAAATCTTGGCAAACTGAGGCAGCTACTTTACAGAGGTGATTAAAATTTAAAAGGCAGCATTGTGAGTAGAAGATAATAAAGGGTTGTTATTTACAATGACCGTATTTACAATAAAACGCTAAATTTATTTTAATAAATAATACTTTTATATTTATGGACAGTCATTTATAGACAAGACAATAAAAACTTCCATTTCTGCTTACTGGATTTTTCTGCGTGGCATATAAATCAAATCTTTCACTCAATACTGCATTCATACTTTGAGCTTGCTATGTTTTATCAGAGTAGTCAAGTCTGTTGTTTCTTAAATCTGTTTTCTTTAAAATAAATGACTTTATTGATTTGGTTTGAGCTCAGCTCCAAATATAGCAGAATAACACTAATGGTCCAAGAAAGAGAGGGAAACAAGAGAGCATTTTATCAGCATGTTTCAGAGTCACAGGTAGAAACCATGGTCGTTAGCAATTTCTTTGTACAGTAACCACTTACAAAGACCTTAAATAGGAGGCTGTTAATAGCAGAGACCAAGTCACCATGTTTTCTTCAGGTTCTGAATCTGGGTGACTTTTTTTTTACTTTAGCAAAATTCTTACTTGATTATTTTTAATAACCTTAACTGATGACAAAGGGAAAATTTTTGTGTGGGAAGAAATATTGTGTGGTTGGAGGTTTTCCAAAGTTCTGCCTGATTCTGTCATAGAGAAAGGCCTATGCTAGCTTTTACCCAAAATACAATATTGTCAAAGTAGGTTTTATGGATTAGAATTTTTTAAAAAATCCCTAAGTTGGACCAGTGAGAAAAATCAACATATACTGAGCTGTTATGCCTGACATTTTATTTATTCAGGCAAGAATTTTTTATTGAGCACATACTGTGCGCCAGGTACTACATTAGGTGCTGCACTTAGAGTGAGTTGTCAGCAAGGTAGCCTAACCCTAGGACATAGCTGAAGACAAATGCATGTTAAAAGCATCCCCTGAAATGATGAACAGATAACGTCCAAGATTGGTGTCTGCAGACATGAAGGAGAGGTGGGCATAATCAAGAGACCAAGAAGCAAATCCTTTCTCATGGCAACTGGTCAGAAGTAATGGAACTTTGATGCACTTGACCAGGCCTCCTGTTTTAACAAATTTAACAAATTCGTCACCCAGTTGAACCTTAAGGTGAATTCTGCCAACTGAGTGAGTGAGAATCTTGTGGGCCTTTAGGGATGAATGTGTGACACCTGGCCCCTGTCTTGTACTCTCTTTAGCATGAAAATGTCACAATCTATGAAATGTTACAAGCAAATATGAAATAAAGCAACAAAATAATGAATTCATTAGCTGAATGCATCTTTTTCCATGACTTAACAATGACTCTAAGTTTTACATCCATCCTCATTTTCAATAAATTCTGTAAGTACATGTTTGATATGAGGACAAAAACAGGGTTTCCTTCTGATATGACACCATGGATCCAAGTATATTAGACTCACACCTCTTAGTAGTAATGACTGTGTGGTCCCCTCCCACACTGACTCTGGGCTTGGCCAATGGGATCCTAACCAACACAATGTACACAGGAGATTTTAAAAAGTCCTTGCTCATTGGGCTCATTCTTGGAACCCAGCTGCCATGTAAAAATGTCCAAACTAGCCAGGTGGAGAGAGAGAGACAGAAACAGAGACAGGGAGAGACTTTCCAACCTTCAAGCCATCCCCACCACGCTCCCAGACCTATCAGTAGAGCTGTTGAGGTTATTCCAACTCCCAGATGTCATTTGACAGCAACCATATGAGACATCCTGCATGAGACCAGCAGAAGAACCATGTAGCTGAGCCCCAGCCATCCGAGAGTCATAAGGAAACTTGCTATTTTAAGCCAGCATGTTTTGGGTTAGTCTGCTAAACACCACCTGATATGGGACACATAAAAGGACTTCGAATAAATGTAAAAACAAAACAAAAACAAAAACAAAAACAACAAAAAAGGAAAAATAGAAACAAAAGAGAAATAAGGGAAGAGAGAAAAAAGTTTAGTTCTTACATCTAAAAGTTTATAGCAAGTAAACAAGCTCACAAGACTTGCTGAGAGCTTTTCAGATCTTAACCATTTCCTCAGTTTATATATAACTTTAAAAATTAATTATATTGTCACCATCCAGTATGTGGCTTCACAGAAAGCAAATTCCAAAATCAGCCTCCCAGTGGAAAATTCACCCATGCAGATGATCAACTGTGAAAATCTGCGTGCAAGTTTGTGGGCCATCATCAAATTTAGCATCTACGGCTAAATGTTTCCAATGCAACAATTTCATCTCAAGGCCCGTATTAACTGAAAATTGCTCCGGGGGAATTAAAAGCTGACATCTGCAAAGAATTGTTATCCAACACCTGCCTCTCCAATTAAGAATACTGACCTTTTGAAGTTTTAAGGAAGGATAGTTTTTAAATTTGTTTCTCTTCAGTTACTTTAAAATCAATCTTTCCATCGTCCTTGGACATTGAACCCTAAATCACAGAGTGCACTCTTTCAATTTAATCACGCGGAGATGAATTAAGTAGCAAGGAGGGGCTGTCAGAACTAGCTTACAAAGAAAGGCCTGGGGGTGTCATAGAGGAGGCAGAAAAAGCAGACATCTGAGGGTTGTGGTCCTCTTTGCCAGATTGCCATTTTCCTCTACAGTTTCCTTTTAACAGAGAACTGACTGCTTCATGCCTGTATTTCTCAGGGGGTTCTGGGAGTTGGAACAGGCCAAATTTTCCTACCTGCAGCTTGAAGATTAAGGACTTAGAGACTTCTTCAGAGGCTGCTTCTCCCAAGTTACTGATAGACTGAGGACAGGAACTACTGATTCTTTGAATGAAAAAAAAGAAAAAACCAAAAAACCGGCCCAGTTTGGGGTCATCCTGCCCCTTAAATGGAAGCTGTCCACCATGACATGGTGGGATATTTATAGTAAGTAAAACCTCTCGTGACTGAGAAGAATTTGAAAGAAAAGGAGTGTGGATTGTGAATTATTAGGTCTTTCTGGGGAAAGACCTATTTAGAAAAGTATGAACTCAGAAGAACTGTTTTCATATAAAATCTAAATTAACCAAACTCCTCAGTGAATGTGCATTTAAGAAATTTAACTTTTTCATTAATGGTATTTTAATAAATCATATTAGTTTCCTATTGCTGCTGTAACAAATTACCACAAATTTAGTGGCTTAAAACAACACAAACTTACTATCTTACAGTCTGGAGGTCAGAAGTGAATCTTATAGGGCTAAAATCAAGGTGTAGGCAGGACCGTTGTGTGTGTGTGTGTGTGTGTGTGTTTTAATGTTTATTTTATTTTGTTTTTTGAGAGAGGACAGAGAGAGAGAGAGACATAGAATCCAACACAGGCTCCAGGCTCTGAGCTGTTAGCACAGAGCCTGACTCTCGAACCCACGTAGGGTGAGATCATGACCTGATCCGAAGTCAGATGCTTAACTGACTGAGCCACCCGGGCACCCCTAGGCAGGACTGGTTTACTCCAGAAGAGATTCAGTCCATTCCTTGTCTCTTCTACCTTCCAAAGGCTGTTGATACTCCTCGGTTTGTGGCTGTATCATTCCCACCTCTGCTTCTGTCATTATATTGCCCTGTCACCTGACTCTGGCTCCTCTGTGTCCCTTTTACACAGAAACTACACTGGCCCCACCCAAATAATCCAGGAGAATCTCCCCATCTCAAGACCCTTAATCACATCTTCCAAACCCCTTTGCCATGGGAGATGACATTTACAGGTTTTAGGGATTCACATGTGGGCGTCTTTGGGGCCATTATTCAGCCTATGATACAACTCAGCTCTTCCTTTTTCAGCCATTGCTGTTCCTAAATCTTTCTGACTAAATAGGTTTACTTTCCTGCCTCATAATGTACTATGCTATGGAATCTTTGCTGTACAAGGATTTTCAGTGCCCAAGGCCATTACTGTGAACAGTGAATTTTCACTATAGAATTTTAAAGACACAAACAGTGGCAAGGCTGTGCTCTAATGGGGAGGGGGGTGGTCCAGTGTATGGTTCCAAAGCCTAGGACTCTGTCAGAAAAGAGAGGCCTAAGGCAGAAGACAGCCTAGTGCCATCCCACAGGAGACTCAGGGCCCAGAAAGCAAGACATGGCTTGTCTGGGAGAGACATCATAACAGGCAGACCCGCTCTTGGAAAATCTCTTCCTAATTCCACAAAAGCATTCTGTAAGACAACTACACCAAAGATAATCACAGGATGTTAGGCAGTACTTTAAAAATCATGGGCTCCAGGGGCGCCTACGTGGCTCAGTCAGTTAAGCGTCCGGCTTCAACTCAGGTCATGATCTCACAGTCCATGAGTTCGCGCCCCGCGTCGGGCTCTGTGCTGATAGCTCAGAGCCTGAAGCCTGTTTCAGATTCTGTGTCTCCATCTCTCTCTGCCCCTCCCCTGCTCATGCTCTCTCTCTCTCTCAAAAACGAATAAACATTTAAAAAAAAATCATGGGCTCCAGGTTTTTCCCTCTGCTGATGAGGAAGCCTAGTCCTGGAGAAGGCTCTTAGCAGAGGCTCATAGCAAGATAGTGGCAAAGCCAAGATTTGAACCCAGCTCTGCTTTGCAGCACTGTGTCTTTTACATTCCCCCATGGTACCTTCTACAGAAAACATGTACACTTCATTCAGCCCAGATCCAGAAACTCAAGGTTCTTCTCTTTTGCCGTCAATTGGGAAAAGAGGAATGTTGCAAATTTCCCACACCATTTCATTTAGGTGTAAGCAGCTCTCCGCCTTAAAACTCAGCCCTTCTCACAGGTGTCCCCCAACTTCAGATTTACAAGGGCAGGTCCCTCCACAATCCCATTTTCCTCCCATCTTTAGCTGCTACTCCTCAAGGGAACAGGGGTACACTCATCTCTCGAACTAGGGGGTTTCAGCTAGGTGAACCCGCTTTCGTTGATTTGAATCTTTCCAGACATAAAGTTTCACGTAATAACAGTATTAATTATCGGGGCTCCCCACTTTCCCTAGTGAATCTTCACCAAATTTCAGTAGCTAAAACCCTGCAGGTTGCCAATGTCTGACTCAACAGTGAGTGAGGATTGGCCTGTGACAAAAAGGAACAGGGTGGTCAGTGCTCAAATCAAATCATTTCCTCTGCCCTGGTGCACCCCAACAGACCTGTGTTCAGAAAACGGGTCACTCCTCAATCTAATTCATTTCTCTACTTACCGGGCACCTTTTGTACTGCATACTTTAATCCCAAGAGTTTTTGTGGCTGGGACTCTGTTGAGAATGGGAGAGGGATCTCAATGCCTCCAGCGAAAGCGGTCCCAGGCTGAAGACAATTAAAGAACCCCATCTCGCCCTCTTGAATTCCATATGCATTCTCAGGGTGGCATTGTTCATGCCAGGGTGAGGGCAGTGGTGCCGGTCTTCCACACACCCCTGACAGTGACAGTAGACAAGGACATTAACTTTGAACTTCCCTGTCCCAGCTCAGAGTCAGAGCTGCCCTGAAGGCCATGCTGGAGAGGGCTGTGGGAAGCAGCAGGTGCTTACAGAGGCAAAGAGGCAAAAGCATGTTGTTAGGAAAAATTGTCCCCAAGCCCTGAATTGGCCTTTTATCACTGTCACTCTGGCTTATAAACCCCTGTAACGTGTGGCTTTCAAGAAGGGGGAGCTAAGTTCAGTGCCCGATGCCCTGCCAAGAGCTTTATAATGCATGGAATAAAAAAGACAAAATGTTTCTCCAGCCACATTGCTTTTCCTCCCCACCCAACTCCCTTCCCTGGGGAAGAATCATAAACACAGACAGCAGAATGACGCTCCTTTATTATTTCGCCAAGTTCTTTCTCTGCAGATGACCTATAGAAGTGATTTAACATAGACCTGCTGGAGTTCCCACACTTTCCATGGGCTCCTCAAGCCGAGACTGGTTGATTTCTTTGGGGTGTTATAACTATGACCTGCTCCATTAAGTAGCAAACAAAGTCCAGCTGGATATATCAAGCTCAGCTGGACTCTTTGCTTTCACACAACCTGCTTGATTAGGAGAGTCGCTGTGCCCTTGTCACACGGCGCCTCGTGCAGTCTGCAAAGATTGGGCTGCCATTGATTTCTGCATAATATGGATTCACACTGCCTTTCCACAACAGTGTGGCTTTCACACCCCACAATAACCTAGCAAGGATTGTGGGGGTTTTGTTTTTGTTTTTGTTTTCTTTTTCCTTTTCTTTTCTTTTTTTTTTGTTTTTTGTTTTTTGTTTTTTGTTTTCTTTCCAGGCTTCTTCTGCTGCTTCAGACTTACACTGGGGTTTAGTTCCAAAAATTAGTCACTCCTGGAGGTAATGTGTGGCTTATTACCCGGCACTTTATGACACATTAATTGCAACTTGATTTAGACATTTCCCATTTGGTGACTGTGTTACAATCATACAAACATGTCCTGCTCTTAAGTCAATAACTCAGGAGCAGAAAGAGGGCCAATTTCAAGTGCCTGGTTCTTCTCAGGGGATGGACCAGAGCAATTGTCAAAGTAACATGATGCTATTTGTTTACTGGGAAGTGGTGTTTATCAGGCTCCTTTTCTTGAGTTGTTATCCATCCTGGACCTGCTTCGGTAACCTCACTCTTTGTTTCTATGCCTGTTTCCCTGTTTTAAAAAAATCACGGAGCTTGAAAATTAGTGCAACATGGTAGAGAGGTTTTATTAAACATTCCAAGGCATTCTGCATACTCTGCAAATCACAGGGATAAAATATGGGATATGGCAGCCAAATCTTAACCTTTATTCAATTGTCATTTTAATTTATGGTGATCTTTTAAAAATCACTAAGGAAGAATCATTTAGAGCCATATCATCGTGCTCATTTTGGCATTGTGTATATGGTGACTATAATGTATATAGTGAAAATTGGAAGACAGCATAAACCTCCAGCAATGAGGATATAAGAGATAAATCAATGCTCATTCATACTGTGGAATAATATTCAGTCATCCAAAATTATGTAGACCTGTATTTGATTAGATATTTATAGTATTTTTAATGAAAGAAAGTTAGAAAGCAAATTTATAGGATAACCTTTTTTTTTTTTTTTTTTTTACTTAAAAAACACACTTCAAATGTGAATATAGGTGCATATTTTCTGGGAACATGTAGTACCAATGATAGCATCATAGAGAACTATATTCCAACATGTTGTTAGATATTTTTCCTACATGGAGACACTATGACTTTTAGTAGTTTGAACTATATGAAATTGCTGAGAACCTACCATTTTGCCCCACAAAACATCATCTTCATATAGTTCTATGTCATTTGTCTATTGTGCTTTTATGCATTTTTAAATATTGCTCACATTTTATGCTTACAAGTCAGGAAAGTTTCATTCTTTTACGGTAGTTCTTTGAACTTGGATTATGAAGGCACACACCATCTTGTGTTGTAATTCTGCATTCGCTCTCTTCTTTCTCTCTCTACCCACCCCTGCAATTTGCCTACCACTAAACCAAGGAGTCTAAGTACCTTTTCTCTCTGGGTCCTCAATGCTTAGCACGGTGCCTGACTCTAGTAGACACCAACAAAATCGTGTTTAAGAAATGAAAAATACCTTGCAGTTGCGAAACTAAGGAGAAATTGCCTTGAATCGACTGGAGAGCATCAAGGCATGCACACTTGTGTGCAGTGATGACCGTGAGTGGAAATACCTTTGGAATCGTTGATCCAAGTGCGGGTAGAATCGTTCTGATCTAAGGGTATTCATGGCCCATCTTCTCTTGAGGAAGGCAGTGCCACCACCTGACACAGAATTTTGTTGTGAAAGTTTTATTGTGTGGCTCTTTCATTTGAAGACATGATTTCACTAGTGTTTCATAATTATAGAGTAAAGCCAAAATAACAGTCTTCGTTCCACATGGAGAGGTACTAAAATACATGACCAAATCCTCTCGGTCTACAACAAATTCAAGTATTCTGAATAATACAGCTCATTTTAGTCATTAAAAATTTTTTTCCTAACAGTCTTTAGGCCACAGTGCTAATAAAATCATCAAATCAACAAATGAATACATCTTACTTCCTTTTCCTTCCCCCCAGCCATATTTTGGGGATTCTAAGGAAAGTAGGTTCAAGAGAGAGACAGAAACAGAGAAAAGGAGGGAAGGAAGAAGGACGGAGGAAGGGAGGAAGGAAGGAATGTAAGAAAGAAAGGTGGAAGGAAGGAAGGAGAGAGACGGGACAAGGAAGAAAGAAGGAAAGGAGGGAGGGAGGGAGGAGAAGCAAAAATACAATAAGAGGTCAAGGTGATTCTGTGTAAATGGATGATTAAGCTGTTCATCAGGATTTCCCTGCATTGATATATAGCACATTGCATGCTATTTGCAGAACTGTCTGTCTACCTCCCTCCCAAAGTCCTTCTAGAAGAAGGAGTTGACATGCTGGATTTAGAAGGCTGAAAGTGACTTAACTTATTGGAAACGGATAGTGTGAATAAGACTAAAATTAGCCAATTGAGAGCAATTCTAGGAAACAAACTAGCTAAACTTATATGAGAGGCGCTGAGCAGGGGTCAGTGGGAAACGGAGGCAAAGTCATATGGGAGACTGAACAGCTGGTCTTGCAGCCCATAGTGAAGATTGTGAACTTGTAACATGCTTTAAGGAATAAAATAACGGCACCAAAGATCACTTCTTTAGAAGTATTAAGAATTGACTACATAGAGAAATCACCAATAAGTTCAGGAAAATTTTGAAGATGATGGCATGTTACGAGTAGTAGGGGCAAAGGAGAAAAGAATAGAAAAAGAATAGATATTTAACTCCTTAAACTATATCTTGAGGAAAGTCTATATTGAGAAAAGAAAAATGGTAACATAACTGAACTGTTTCAAAACCTACATAGCACCTGAAACAAGTAGTTCAACCAGTTTTCTCTTACAGGTTCTAAGTTGTTGTTTGTTCTTTCCCAGGAAGACATTGGACATCTTGCAGGAAATGGTGGAGTGGTGTCACATTTGCATCATCCCTTCTGTAAAACACACCGAAACGAAGACCCGCCTAAAGACGTGGGAAGGCACGAGGGCCATTTCTCTTTGCCAGACGTAAGCAAATTCTGTCCAACCTTCAGCCAAGTTTGCCAAGAGGAGTCATTTTGGTTGTGAGTTCCGTCTTTTCGTGTTAGCTTTTCACTGACAACTGCAGGGTTGTCAACTACTGGGACTTGATAGAAAACCCGTGACTTCCCACATGTCGAGTGAACAGTCCAGCAATAAATAGGAGGCAACATAAAAACCTGAGGTGAAAGAATAACTGGGAAATTTAATAAAGAAGAAATGACATGTTCAATTTGAGGATGAAATTGCTTTACCAGAACAAAATTCAGTAAGATTTGAAGCCCAGTGCCTCCCATGCTACCACAGGGCCCGACCTCCCTGGGTGTGAAGAAACCTACCTCCTACTCTGAGCTTATTGTGAGTTTAAAGAGTCATTAAAAAGCAAAGCAAACAAAAAGAAAAACAACTATGTGCTATAAGACTCCAAATCATTTGATGTGACACTTCAGGAGGAGTGTTTCTTCGGTGCTTTTTTCTATGTTAAACTTTATGAAATTTATTTTTTATATCACACACCTGAATGCTGTTCATTGAGCAAATATTCCAGCCATCCTTTTTAGATTCTCTGGTTTGCAGCTAAACCAATATTTTCTTGAAATGAAAATATAATTTGAATTCTTCAGAGGTCAAGAGTATTTTGATGAAAAATAGCTGTTGTAATTGCAACTGGCTAGTTGGAGGCCAAAATCTATCGTAACAACGTTTCTCTAGGGAGGACTCCATTTAGCATGGAGTTGCTCTTTGTCTTACTTTTTTCCATGAACAGATGAAGCTCATTCGATCCACGTTTAGGGCCAGTGCTATGCAAAGAACAATAATATTTCCCATTAGATCTTTTTTTGTTTCTTAAACTCTTAATGGCCACGCTCTCCTTAATTCATTAAAACAATTCTATGAGTGCCTTAAAAATAGGATGTTTACTCTCTGAAACATCACCACAGCATAGCACAATGCCTCGTAAGCATTCAGTGAATATCCGTGGACTCAAAGGAATATTACTAGCTTCACTTTCTAGGTAAAGATATTAAGATCTAGACAAAATAAGAAATGTGTCTAGGATGTTATAATAATTGAAAAGCAGAATCAAGAATCATCCAGATCTTATTCCAAATCTTAGTGTTCTTCTACTAGAACATCCTCCTCCAAGATTTGCCACCCTGACAATTTTTCTGGCTAAGATCAAACGCTAGGATTCACATTTAATTCTACAGAAATGAGGAATGTGGTAAAGTCTAATCAGTCTTATTGAAGAATGTGAGGGAATTTTAATGAACAACATGAGAGTCGTCAATTTCCAGAGATTCAATCTCTACTTGTCCAGCCCACACCCCTTTTCATTATGGGTTTATGTGATGTAAGAGTTCAGTCGGATTGATTAAGATGAGACACTTCCATAGTTTTTCAGAAACACTTTCCTTAAAGAGATTAAAGTTTATTTTTGAGACAATGCGAGAGACAGAGTGCAAGCAGCGGAGGGGCAGACAGAGGGAGACACAGAATCTGAAGTGGGCTCCAGGCTCTGAGCTGTCAGCCCAGAGCTGGATGCGGGGCTCAAACTCACAAACCGTGAGATCATGACCTGAGCAGAAGTCGGACGCTTAACCGACTGAGCCACTCAGGCGCCCCTCCTTTAAGAGATTATGACTCTACTATTGGGCTCCCAACGCATCCTCTATGGACCACTCAGCAGCTTTGACCTTTATGGTACCACTTCACAGCTTTATGGAAGTAATAAACTCATTTTGTTTGAATTGCATGAAGCTTCAACTCTACACGTAAATACGCTGCATAGTCATTTTAAACATTGTTTCAAAACATTCTGCAATTCTACAAAATCTTCCCAACTTGGTTAACAACAAGAAAAACATTAGACCCTAGGATAGGGTTTCTTAAAGTGTGATGCTGAGACCCACAGTATTACCTGGGCGCTTATTAAAACACAGATTCTGTGACCACACCCAGACCTGCTGATTCAGAGGTTAGGAAGCAGAGTCCAAAAATCTGTGTTTCAACAAATCTTCTGGATGACGCTGGTGGCCACTTGGGCTAGAGACCACTCTTCTGCAATATGTAAGTCCTCAGCTAGAAAAAAAAATGGAGGGGGGGGTCCTCAGCTAGAAAAAAAATTAAAAATAAATAAATAAAAGAGCTCTCCCCTAGGAAAAGAAGGCAACCTAAATGAAGAAAGCATGAGGTAATTTTATCCTCAGAGGGAATTACCAAATGCACTCAAGAGGCCAAATTCCAGGGCTTACATTTCTAGATAAATATTCCCTTGGGGTCCTAATAAAATGCCTCCTTAAAGCATCCCTTTGACCTTCACCATCTTGCATACAGTGTAGTACTGATCGTATCTTAGGTGACATTTCTGTATTACTCCCATCAGGTGAGTGTTTTTGTTTTACAGAACTTGTCCCTGGTAAAATTTAAAATAACCATTTTCAAACAACTAGCACTTGATTTTGAGTCATTCTTTGGCAAAAAAAAAAAAAAAAAAAAAAAAATCAACACAACTCTTCCAGAAATGGTTTTAATCCGATGGAGCAACGGTTACGGGATGAATCTCTGGTGGGAAAATTACAAATGTAAATAAATTAGAATAGAGCAGGTTACTATTCAGGAGAAATTCTTTACATTCAAACAGTAACTTTATAAAGTCAAAATAACCGGTAGGTATTAATCAGTATCTGGGCTATGTAAATATTTGCTTGTTGCCATAGTGACTGGCAAGCCCAGATACAGAAAAAAATCCACACATGTTATCACTTCCTAATAATATGATCATAAAAACACGACTCAGACCAGACTGAGAGGAGAATAAACACCATTAATTAAAAGATTTATAAACTAGAGGAGGAGGTGACAAATGAAGTATTGAGTGCAAAAATGCACAAAGGAGGTAATATATACCTTTTTTTTTTTATTCTGAAGGAAACTTGAGCAACCCTTAATTATCTTCCAAAATGTTATTTGGAATTTTCCAAAAATAAAACATCTGACAACTGCTCAAAGCACACCGCACCCCCACCCACAAAACATACACTTTTAAAGTGGATATACAGCCATGGCTGTGAAGAGTGTTTGAAAAAAAGCGAGATTGTTGGCATTTCACTTGAAATCAACTGAGAAGTTCTTTACTAAAGAAGTGAGAAGCTTAAAGCTGTTTTCCCAAGCTTTAGGGGAGTACAGCATATTACGGAAGAGGAGCATTTGGTCAAAGAGTAAATTAGTAGTGTGGTTCACACATTGCACGAGAAATCTACACAGGAACCACAGTTGTCTTAAATAATCAGTCCCGTTAACAGGCCTTTGGTTATGAAATTTCTTCACAAAGCAGTCACCAGCGCAAAGGCTGTTTTTAGAAACACTTTGTTCTTCTGATATCTGCTAGGATAATGCAGCACCTTCCCCAACCCCCAATGATTTCTAAAAATAAAAACAAACACAAAAAGCACAAATACACCCTCAAGTAGCAAGAGAAGAAATGAACATGCCAGAGAACGTTATTTCAATAGGTACTTAGTTAAATAGGCACTCAAGGGGGAAATGCAGACACAGATCCTAAGTGGAGCAAAGTCCAAATTGAAGATTATTCTAAATGATCCTTTTTTGAGCACATGGTAAGACCAAATTTAAAGCATCATAATAAGGAGAGAAAGTGAAGGGATTACACGGCTATTGGAGACTATCTCATGCTATATATATGCATATATACAAGTTAATGAAATATTTAAGTATCATTAAAATGAACTGTATAAATTATAAAGGAAAATTTCTACTATGAGGGATAACGAAGAATTCCTAAAAAAAAAAAACCCCACAATACCCATATCACTGACAGATTTGACTCTGTAACTCAATACAAATTTGTATACAGAAAACTTGATAAGCAAAACTAACATAGCAGCAGATTAGAAGAAAATATATACAAATCCTAGAATAGACAAATAGTTTCCATCCTTAATATATAAAGAATTCCTCTAAATCAATACAGAAGAGGCGAACAACAGGGGGAAAAAATCAAAAGGATGTACGGGGAAAAGATAAATCTAGTAAATATTTGACAATATGATCATTTCACTAGTATTTAGTGTCTTGATAACTAGAACAATTATACTATTTCCACCCCTCAGGTTGACAAAAACGTTAAGATTAAACACACCCAGTGTCATCAGACATGGGCTCACTCATATGGTGTTGATACAAATGGATAACATTTTTAAGGACATTTTGGTATCATCTTTCATAGTTTGAAATGTGTTTGGCTTTGGATCCAGCTATTCAAACTGCTAAGAATCTATACTACAGAAAAATGACACACTTGCTCAAAGATTCATGACAAAGATAGGCATTGTGATATTTTGCAGTGATGGAAAATTAGAAATCATCTAAATGGCCATCAAAAGTGAAGTAGTTAAAGCAATGATGCATCCCTATGTTTATTGCAGCATTATTTACAATAGCCAAATTATGGAAGCAGCCCAAGTGTCCTTTGATTGACGAGTGGAATGATATAAAGAAGATGTGGTATTGTGCATACAATGAAATATTACTCAGCTATAAAGAAGAACGAAGTCTTGCAACAGCATGGAGGGAGCCAGAGAGGATGATGCTAAGCGAAGTAAGCCAGTCAGAGAAAGACAAATAGCATACAATTTCACTCATATGTGGAATTTAAGAAACAAAACAAATGAGCAAAGGGGAAAAAAGAGAGAGAGAGAGAGAGAGACAAGCCAAGAAACAGACTATTAACTACAGAGAACAAACCGATGCTTACCAGAGAGGAGGCAGGTGGGGGATGGGTGAAACAGGTGATGGGGATTAAGACGACACTGACCTTGATGAGCACCAGGTGATGCATGGAAGTGTTGAATCACCATTTTGTACACCTGAAACTAATATAACACTGTTCACTATAGTGGAAGTAAAATAAAGACTTAATTTAAAAAATCATGCTTTATGTAGACTACAGACTATTTACAAACATTTTTAAAAGCTCCAAGATATATTAACTGAATAAAGTAAAACAAACTATTACAGGAATTGTTTCTTTTTTTTTTTTTTTAATTTTTTTTTAACGATTATTTATTTTTGAGACAGAGAGAGACAGAGCATGAACGGGGGAGGGTCAGAGAGAGGGAGACACAGAATCTGAAACAGGCTCCAGGCTCTGAGCTGTCAGCACAGAGCCCGACGCAGGGCTCGAACTCACAGACCACGAGATCATGACCTGAGCTGAAGTCGGCCGCTTAACCGAGTGAGCCACCCAGGTGCCCCAAGGAATTGTTTCTTAAGAGGAGAGTGAGACTGAGGAAATTAAGGCAGGGAGGGAGCAAATTAAAGGAGACTTTGATTTTTACTTTGTTTACATAATATTTTGTTAAAAATGTAAACTATGATTGCATAGATATAACATAAAATGGCCCACGTTAATCGTTCTGAGTGTCTAGTTTAGCTGCATTCAGTGCGTTCATATTGTGTGCGGCCAGCACTACCATCCATCTCAGAACATTTTCATCTTCCCAAGCTAAAACTCCGTACCCATTTAATGTTGACTCCCCATTTCCTTCTCTCTGCTGCTCCTGGAAACCACCGTTCTACTTTCTGTGTCTATGAGAGTACCTACCCCAAAATACAGCCCCTTTGCAGATTGAACATTTAAAAAAATTTTTTTTAAATGTTTATTTATTTTTGAGACAGAGAGAGAGACTGAGTGTAAGTGAGAAAGAGGGAGAGAGAGAGGGAGACACAGAATCCAAAGCAGGCTCCAGGCTCAGTGCTGACAGCACAGAGCCCAACACAGGGCTCGAACCCACAAACCGTGAGATCATGACCTGAGCTGAAGTCAGACGCTTAACCGGCTGAGCCACCCAGGCTCCCCTGAATACTTTAAGTTGAAGGAATTTGAGAAACAGCAGGTGCAGGAAGGACTCTGTGACCTTCCACCGAAGTGAGCTATAGACCCACATGCGAGAGGTGCCCTCTCTGTACCCAGAGGACAGGAGCATCCTGGCCCCCAAGGCAAAGGACACCAAAAGGAATCTGAACAAACAGACGTTGCTGCTGTACTAGCTCATACCCACCCCATTGTCCTACCACATTTTCCCACCATTCTCCATCCTCATCAAAGCTAGCATTAAGAAACTAGGTTTGACTGCTTCTTTCTTTGGGTCCTCATTTCCTTATGATGGTTCGTGTGTCACACAAAACTTACATTATTAAATAAATCTGTTCGCTTTTCCCTTGTCAATTTGTCTTTTGTTATAGGGCCCGTCTGGGAATTTGGAAGAGTAGAGGGAAAACATGTTTTTCCTTTTCTCCAATGTCAGATAAATAGAATCCCATTTGTCCTTTTGTAACTGGTTCTTTCACTGAGCGTAACGTCTTCAGTGTTCTTCCACGTTTAACACATGTCAAAATTTCCTTCCTTTTTAAGGCGCAATAATATTCCATTGTATGTATTCTGGAGTTATGTTTAATAATACACATGAAATGCTTTTATAATATACAACAATTAAAGTGCACATAAATCTTAAAACTGTGCTTCCCAGGGTACATTTAAGAAAATCCCTGTGTCAAAATACTTCTTGGCAACAATAATAACAAATTTCAAGGAAATTACATCTTGATTGAATAAGTTTTGTAACAGTCTTTTTTTTTTTTAATTTTTTTTTCAACGTTTTTTATTTATTTTTGGGACAGCGAGAGACAGAGCATGAATGGGGGAGGGGCAGAGAGAGAGGGAGACACAGAATCGGAAACAGGCTCCAGGCTCTGAGCCATCAGCCCAGAGCCTGACGCGGGGCTCGAACTCACGGACTGCGAGATCGTGACCTGGCTGAAGTCGGACGCTTAACCGACTGCGCCACCCAGGCGCCCCTGTAACAGTCTTAAAACATTTACTTGTTTGTTTTCACTTGGCTGTGTTCGGAGAGAACCGTAGAACCTGATGGACTTTGAAAATTAAGAAATAAAGAAAAGAGAAGAGAAAGAGAGAGAGAATTTTTTATTGAATGATTAAGTGTTGGAATCACCTTGAATTTTTAAATTCACTTAATTCTCAGTCAGCTCTGTGTGATGGATCTTATTATTGTCCCCAGCTTACCAGGGTCCTATGACTTCCCCAGGTGATACAGTTGTTAACAGTTGAACACCTGCCCTCCAACTACAGAGCCCAAGCTCTTAGTTCTCAACACACCCGAGTATTCTATTTAGTAAGCTATCACATCTGTTTAACTATGAGGCTTAGGAGGTGGACTTTCCAAAAGGTTTTTATTCATTCTAGGCTTCCTGTCAATTCGATTGCAGACACATAATCAATGAAATGACCATCAGGAAAGAACTAGCTTCCTTCTTCCATAGAAGGAACTAGGACAAACTAGCCTGGAGGAATAAACAGTGTCGATGTGATCGTGGTCAAAGTCAAGATCTTGATGATCGCAGGTTTATGAGATTTATTCCTTCGCTTTTAAAATGTTTGTGGATTGCCAAGCACATGTATACTGAAGTCAAAAACTGCCTCTGCTTCCCGGAGATACACCTTCCAGAAACATCTAGCAAAGACTGAATGAACCAAGTAACTCAACCAACTCATTTGCTTCAAATTAATTTTCACATCTAGTTGTTATTACAGATGCGGACTATTTGGCAGGCCCCACGTGTATAGTTTTAATGAATATACATAATCAAACAATGGAGTTGCTCATGATCTGACCCTTTCTCCACAAAAAGTTGAGCACCGCAAAGCAAATGGGAAGATGTGTGAAGATGGGGGGGAGAATCACGCTGTAAATAGACTGACAAATACTGACAAATGAAACACCTCCCTTATTCTTTGCCGTGGATTTCCAAGGAATGTCCTCCTGGAGCTTATTGTCAAGAAGGAAAGATGGACATTACAGAGACTAACAAATAAATACGTATGATCTCAAGGTGGGATATATTCTAGGAAAGACAAGTACAGTGTATTATGAGAGAAACATGAGAGGCATGGCATGATTTAGACTGGGGGTTCTGAAGAGGCAGAAAAGTCTGAAAAGTGACATTTACACCCAGATTTGAAGGATGAGTGGGTACAGTGAGGTGAAGAGGAGTTGGGGGTGGGGGTAGAAGAGAAGAACTTTGGCAGGGGTCCTGTGCTCAGGAACAGGTTAGAGATTTTGAGACTGGAGAGGGTTTGGTCCCATAGAGAGAGGAAGGACGGTGGCCCCCAATAGCCAGGAATACTGGTTTTTGTGGTCCCTGCGGCTGGTGTTCCCTGAGCCAAGGGAAGTCTGGGATCTGAGTGCAGCAGGAGATCTCATTTGCAATTTAAAAGAAGCTTAGTGGCTGCCGAAGGGAGCAAGATTTAGAATGGGGCAAGAACAAAGGAAGGAAGGAGCCTCTGCTTGGGGCTTGGGGGATAGCCAGCAGCTGGGACTAAGGTGCTGTAAGTGAAGGTGAAGGTCAAGGAAGATCTAAGAGATACTTTTGAGGTGATAAATACTCATGCTGTCCCTACCCTGTCCCAATAATAAATCTCCCCTTCTTTTATCCAGATGGTTTAAGTGGAATTCTGCTATTTACTACCAAAAGAATCAACTATGGATCAGTTCATGCCTGTTCAGTCCTCTGAGCCTCAGAGCCTGTGCTCTCACCACTTCGGACGCCAGCACCCCTTTCTGGATAATTTCCCCAAGAAGGCCCATTAACTTGCTCAGAATTGGTCCCCAACTCTGTCATCATCCCACTGCACATGCACCCCTGTTTATTGCATTGTACGTGTTAGTCTGTCTTCCCAGCCTCTTGAGCCCAGCCGGGCACGTGATTTTACTCAACAAATATTTGAAAGAAGGAAAAATGCAAGGCTACAGGAAGAGAGGGGAGGGAAAAGAAGGAAAGAAGGGAGCAAGGTAGAAGACAATTGGCTTTTCCTGGTCACTCCTGCTTGTGTCAGCACCAAAGATGTTAGTGGGAAGAGTGGGGGAGCCCCTCCTCATCTAGCTGGCTTCTTCTGCAGAAGCCACCCTTCCATCAGGACGGGGCTGACCAGGGACTGGCTGCCCTCTCCCCTATCAGAAGATTTGCAGACACTGAAGTGACTGATGCACTTGAGTCTGCATGGAACAGCAAGTTCTCTTGCTCCCCCACCCACCACACAAATTCCCCCCTTCCCTGGTCTCCTGAGAAGTCGGTGGCTCCAAATGAAGCCTTGGGCTAATCTAGCACGCAAGCTACTTTTCAGACAGAGTGAGCCAGCAGCTTGAGAAGGCTTGGCAAGGTATTTGTCACCAGGGCCTTTTATCAGAGGCACCGGGTAGGCGGGTAGGCGTGGAGTTCTCAGGGATTGGTCATTTACCAGGCAAGCCCCACCCTGGGGAGCTCTCTCTTTCTCTCTCTCTCTCTCTCTCTCTCTGTCACACCCGCCCCCTCCCCCACACACACACAGGTGGAGTGCACACCCCTTCTGGGTGTCCTATACAGGCATGGTCCCTGGGTATTGTCTTTTCCAAAAGTTCAGAGGAAACAAGGAGAGATGGCCTGGAAGGGTCTGGGATGAAGGGAATCCCTCTGTCCCACTTGGTGAAAACTGTCAAACTTACTGTAATCCATTTCATGTTGTAAATACATCACGTATTTGTGCTTTCAATGGGCTCCCTAAGGAGTGTGTCCTCTCTGCTCTGTGATCCTTCATAATTAAAGGTCAGATATATCCAGAGAACAAAGACCCACTCTCAAATATGGTACAGGTAAGCTCACGTTTTTAAGCCGGTGCTAACTCCTCAGGTCTAGTTTTAAGTTTATAATTCTTGATTTGTCTCGAAGAGCAGAACCAAATGCTGATGAGTCCGTGTTGCTCATATCCAGAACCAGAACCACCTGAAAGTTTTCAAAAGAAAAAAGAGGAAAGAAAAAACTTAAATAAATACTTCCTAGAGTCAAAGAATTTATTTATTTTTTCTAAAATAATTAGAACAAAATTGGCAGGGGGGTGCTCAGGCAGAGAAAATTTGACATCAAAAAAAAAAAATCCTATAAAGTAACCACATAGTTTGGAAGTTTTGTGGAAAGCTGGAAAAGAAAAATAGACACAATTCTCTCTCTCTCTCTCTAGGAATTTGCTCTCCAAAACAAAAAATATTGACACAGGCTCACAGCAAAAAGACACATAGACAACTGCACAAACATTAAAAAAATAATTAAGCAAGAGACCCAAATATTGATAGAAACGTTTCCTCAGACTTGTGCAATTTGTTTTTGCTGCACATTTATTTTTCTCACTTTTCTTTTGTATCAGAGGCATGTGGCTGAGAAAGTACAGAGAGGAACAGATCAAAGGATGGCTGGAGAGAGCAGTGGCCCCAGGCCCAGGCAAGGGCCACTGCAGGTGCCTCCTGGAGAGCGGTTGCAGAGTCCAAGACTAGAATGGCCCTCGCCAGGGAAGAACTGAGTTCTACTCCTGCTCTCCTACCAACTTCCTAAAACTTGGGTTTTGGTGCCTTTAATCTGGGAAACAGAAGTGATAATCACCCACTCTGGGCATTTCACACAGTGAGAACACACTTTAAACAACCATGTAAAGATACTTGTGAGAGGTTTACCTTTAGAGCCTTCTGGAAGTTCATTCGTTAGGCACTAGCTATTTCATCCAGACAAAATCCTAGAATCCAGGATTCTAGCATTGTTTTATGCTGTTCACAATAAATCTAAACACACGTAGGAAGAAAAGGGCCTAGTTGTATTAAAAAATAAAAGGGGCTGTGAAAATTGCTGAAATCTTGCTCAGCAAAGAAGATATTTATTCAAAGTAAATGACTCACTGTAGAGAAAAGAAGAAGCCAGGAGGAGAGACAAGATTAGCTGGCAGTGAGTATAACCCTCTCGGGCTGTCTACCGACCTTTCTTCCTAAGAGATAAGTCTAATAGGAAGGTGAAGTCACCAAGGATGTGAAGGGACGGATGGTCCCGTGATAGGAAGAGTCCGAAAAATCTCCTAAAGGGAGAATATTGCCTCAGGGTGCATGGGACGGGGGAGGGAAGGAATCCTTTTGTTGGTGAAAAAGGAAGCAGAAAGCTGGTTTTCTCTGGGAAAACTTAGACTGTAAGGGAGAGTACAGTGACATAACAGGAATTTGGGAGTCCAAGCACTGTTTACATCTTCCCTCTGCAAGTTACCCCACATAACTAGTTCAACTTCTTGTGCTTCTGGGAATTTGGGGGGGTGGCAATAGGACGTCTCTCAGAGGGCTGTGGTGAGAGATACAGGAGAGATCATTTGCAATGTTCCCGGCACAGAGCAAGCACTCAAATGGCATGTTTTCCTCCAGAAAAGGGCCACCGAATCAGAAATTGTTATGTGTGCATGAATTTTTCATTGATAACCATTGATGAAATATAGCCTCTTAATTAAAATGTGCATAAGTATTTCAAAAGAAGTTTAATCAAACTTCTACAAAAGTATAATTATAAGTATAATTGCTAGATAGGAGTCAGTTTAGGGAGCAAGTCAATTAAAAGTATAGTATTTGGCAACATGAATTAATCTCTATCATCAAAAGTCCTGCGGAAAGAGTTTGACTTTTTAAAGTCACTGAATAGGCTTTAAACCAAAATGATGTTGCTGCCAGTGAGGAATTTGAGAAGTTTGGAAATATTGAATTCACTTGCAGAGACAAAGCACCTGCAAAAAAGAAAAAAAGAAGAAGAAGAAAAAAAGGATGGGGGTTGGAGGGAATGTTAACAACAATTTAAATCAAAATGGAAGGCTCCTGGGTCCTGCTCCTAACTTAACATCCACAATGACAGTTTGGGCTTTGATCTTTGAACATCTTACTTCTGACTCCAGGTTTGAATCACCAAAGGAAGCACCTGGCTTTGATTTTTCGCTGCTTCATTAAAAAAGATTATAACCCCAATGTTGGCCTGAGTTTGCCTACAGAGCCAGTAATGTCAAGATGGTCTGGGATCCCTGCAGGGTCTCCTTGGGAAGCCTTGAGGGACTGAACCCTGCCAGTGGGACCACCTTGCAAAACTTCCTTCAACAATAGTAGGTGGGCACGTCCTATATGCCATGGACCACTCCAAGCCCCTAAGGTGGTTCTCCAAAGGCAGCCAGAAAAGCTTAAAACAAGTTCCATATGTGTGACTGAATGTCTTCAAAATAAATCTACCTCAAAGTTACACACACACAGGAACACAAACAATTGGTGATTCCATCCATTCCGAGGAAGATGGGCAATGAGAAATGAATGCAAACTGTATAAACTTCAGCTGCCACGCTCCTAATGGAATTGAGTCTCTATATTTACTGAAATCATAAGGATTTGTGCTTTTTTTTCCCCATAAAATTGCAAGTTTAGGATATTCAAGTGTTTTTTCTATACCAGTAAGAAATTGCATTCTTATGCACCACAAAGGACATGAAAAATTCCATACTTAAGAACACTTAATTCTAAAATTTTTAAAAAATGTTTATTTTTTTTTTTTTTTTTGAGAGAGAGTGAGAGAGACACAGAGTGCGAGCAGGGAAGGGACAGAGAGAGGGAGGGAGACACAGAATCTGAGGCAGGCTCCAGGCTCCAAGTGGTCAGCACAGAGGCCCACACTGGAACTGTGAGACCATGACCTGAGCCAAAGTTGGATGCTTAATGGACTGAGCCACCCAGGTGCCCCAGAATCCTTAATTGTAAACAATGTCCTTGATCTAATGGGACAGGGACAGCATAGTAAGTAAATTGTTTTAATAAGATCCTTGAACAAATTTGTTGGGCCACATTTAATTAAGTAAAAACTCACTTTATAAGACTCTACTCCTTCCCAAAGAGAGAGTAGATTCCAAATACAAATGACAAAGGTAGTGTCCTCTTCTCCAAGGCCTCTTGCCACCTGGCTCACCTGGGAGCTCACCACATTCCTTACCAGCCACAGTGCAGTCACCCCAGACCCTGTATTCAGAAGAGCTCCCTGCTTGTGATTTAATAGTCTGTAGTTGCTGTCTTTAAATTCTCAGTTTTATGTTTCAAAATGCTTTGTAAGTGAAGTCCCACAGGACAGTGGAACTTGGGGGAGGGATAGGGTGGGGGGGGCATCATGGATAGGAGAGTGGAGCACCAGCCCATGTGTAATCCCACATTCTCTAGCATGGGGCCTTGGCCCCACCTCCTGGTGCGCCCAGCCCTACTTGGTTTCACTCTCCCCGCCTCCTGTATGGTGAGACTGTTGCCTTCCACTCTAGTGGGTCAGGGTTGGGCATGACAGGGTCATAGCACATTCTGCGGGCCGCTCAGCAGTGCATTCTGGTATGCAGTGCACCCCTGGGCTTGGAGGTCACCATCTGCCATGAATTGGGGCAGTGAGTCTATGGGGGAACTTTATATTTTAGTGCTTTTAATGGACATTTTTCTATTTTTTGAACAAGGGTGATTGCATTTTTATTTTACACTGGGTTCCCTCTACCATGACCTAAGCAAAAGCCATGGATAAAGAGTTAAAAAAAATCACAGTTTAAAATTTTTACTTCTCAGCTGATGGCTGAAGCGTTGTGAGAACACAGGAGTCTTTCCATTTCTGTTCCCAGATGATTACCTACCTCTCTTATAGATCCCAAGGCCAGATCTTCTTTCCTTCTGCTTCCCTACCTTTTATGAATTATTTCGTATGTGAAGTTTTCTCTTTCTAGGGCTCCTGTATGGTTGGAACACAATTACTTGTAGAAAACCATAGCATGGCTTTCCCTCATGAAATATATACTCCACAACCTTTATGTTTTAAACTTTTTATAAATGTAAACCTTACAAAGCTATCTCCCAAATAGTCTAGTCTAAGAGTGATCAAAGACATCTACTCTATTAACAAGAAATAAAATTCAAAATAATTAAAATTTCTTGGGGCGCCTAGGTGGTTCAGTTGGTTAAGTGTCCAACTTTGACTCAGGTCATGATCTCACGGTCCGTGAGTTCGAGCCCCAAGTCTGGCTCTGTGCTGACAGCTTGGAGCCTGGAGCCTGCTTCAGATTCTGTGTTTCTCTCTTTTTCTGCACCTCCCCTGCTTACACTCTGTCTGTCTGTCTCTCTCTCTCAAAAATAAACATTAAAAAAATTCAAAATAATTAAAATTCTTCACTTGGGCTTTTCCTATTCAATGCTGAGGCCCATGGATATTCTTGAAATTCCATGTCTTCCTCCATCCAACTCCCTTTTGCATTCACGTTCACCAAACTAGTGGTAGAGCCAGGATCTAAATCTATAGCTGATTGAAAAGTCACCCCCTTTGCCATTATAGTTACTTCAGTGGTTCTCAAACTTGAGCAAGCAGAATCCAGAATCGCTCGGATATCTTACAAAAACAGATTGTTGAGTCCAACGCCCAGAATTTCAGATTCATTCAAGTCTGAGATTCTGTGTTTCTAACAAGTTCCCCGGTGCTGCTGGTCCAGGACCACACTTTGAGAGCCACTGACTCTGTAGTGGTTTAAAGCCTGATGTAAAATAAATTGTGGGGAAAACTTCAGCTTCCCAGTGCTTTCTCACACAAAGGAAGGCTACTTAGCCTTGTGATCTTCCTTGCACAAAGGAAAGATGCTCACCTGCTAATAATTTTCTTTAAATCTTCAGGCACATTTCATGGTGCTGACCAGTGCTGCCAAGACAGCAGATTCAAAGATATCGGTTGCCAGTTAAGCTCCTGTGCTCTGCGCGGAGCTGGAGAAACGGATCTGTGCACTTCTCCTCCAACAACTGCAACAAAAGCAACTACTCTCAAAAGTGGGGACGATTCACTTTGACGTCTTTGGAGACCACAGAAGTTGTCGAACATTATCAGTCAGCTTGGAGTTTCCAGTTATACAGAACAATGAGAATGACCACTTGCTCTGCCAGAAGCCTGCTCGCTTTTGCTCTGGCATAAGCTCGTGTAGTCAGTTCGTTTAAAAAAAAAATGTGTTCGTTATAAAAATAATTTTAAAAATTTACAGGCAATTTCGAAAAGAAGGGGTAAATGACCCATAATCTCACTACTCTAACAAAACTGATATTGGCATTGTGGTTTATTGCCTTCTAGTCTCATCTCTATTCATATTATTTAACATGGTCGTAATTTGTAATTACATTGTCAATAACTCTTCTTACACTTAACATTATACAGGATAATAATCTGTGTAATTACTTCGACTTCAAATACAGAAGAGTCTTTAAATGTCCACAGCATTTCTTCCAGTCAGTATTAGGATACTATCAATGGTCATATTTAAGATAGACCCAACCTTTCACTTAGATTCCAGGGGCTTCTTTGTTTGTTCATTTTTGCTCTGCAGTATTTATTCAGATGGTTCAGTGCTTAACCCAAGAGGAGGGGGCCTTCTCAAGCTTTACTTAGATATCTCCAAGTTCATAGATCAAAACCAGTGACCTGGCCTTTGGTTGGAGGCCAGCTAGCTCACTCCTTGGGTTTCACATTCCACTCCTTCACTCCTGTTTGTGTCTCCACAGAACTGGGAGACAGGTCAGTAATTTCTTCATTGTAAATGCTTCTTTCATTTATTTCAGGGAAGAAGCACTTTTTCCCCACCAGAATTCCTTTGTATTCCCATTGATCCATCCAAATCCTATGAATCCTGCAGCCACAGTGATGCAGTCTACCTCTGATCCCATTCAGACAAGACTGCAGCTTCCCATGGGGCAGTAACATACCCTGTTTATACCATAGGCTTCGTTGTCCCAGGGAGACCCCTGGGCAAAGGGCCTTTGTCCTCTCGTCTCTGCATCTATGCTGCAGACTCTGCAGTGAACACAAAACAATCAGGGCACTGAGTGTCCTGCAATAACCACTGCTCCATTTTATGAGGTTTCCTGTTAGAAAAGTAATGTATTAGGTTTTAAAAATCAACTATTGGGACACCTGGGTGGCTCAGTCAGTTAAGCGTCTGACTCTTGATTTCAGTTCAGGTCATGATCTCACGATTCCTGAGACTGAGCCCTGTGTAGGGCTCTGCACTGAGAGCATGGAGCCTGCTTGGGATTTTGTCTTTCTCTCTCTCTCTCTCTCTCCCTCTCTCTCTCTCTGGCTCTCTCCCCCTCTCTCCCTTTCTCCCTCTCTCCCTCTCCCCCTCCTTCATTTGTGCTCTTTCCCTCACTTTCCCTCAAAATAAATAAACATTTTTAAAAATCTTAAATAATCAAATATTGATTAGCAAAGAAATAAATCTTAAACAAAGTAATCAAGGATAACGTTAACAAAGGATAATCACAGAGGAGAGTGCTTTATAACCTATGTTTTTAGACAAAGATCCTTCGTAAATAAACACACACATGTGCACACATATTTACGAAGAGGTAAAGACGATCGTATAGGAACTAAGGTGAGCAGTAAAGCTTCATGAAGAAACTAAGAAAGGAGTTAGTAGTCTGGAATTCTCCCCTGCTCTGACTCTGATCCCCCCACCCTCCATACACACATCTCTTACACACACACACACACACACACACACACATACACACACGTACAGTCTACACATAAACTCACACAACACACAGACACACACATACGTTTCTTGCTCTGACAAGAAATTAGAAAGTTTTAAATTCATATACACCCCCCTTAAATGGGGAAATTTCAAGTTTTCGGTACTTTAAGAGTCTGTGGAGAATAACTGGGTAAAATGAACCTTTTCAAAAGGCAGCTACTCATAACGGATAAACTGGTCAAATCACTAAGTTATGCATTTGGAACTAAAACAACATCGGGTGTCAACTATACTCAAAAATCAATCGATTAATCATTAATTAAAATAGAAGGCAGCTGATAAACTGGTCACTCGGACCAAGTTTGTATACTACAAAAGTTGAGCTATTAAGCAATCATCCAATACTTTCAACTCCTACCAAACTCAAGCATTCCTTATTGTAGTTTTAAGTGGCTTGTATCTGTTATCTGAATACTTGCATCAATGCTCCATTTTGACTGTGAAGACATATCCCAAGTTAGCTTTATCTTCTACCATTTGGGGGTGGGGGGGAGGAAAACAGCCTTATATAAAACAAAGACAAATTCCGCCTTCCGATATTCACCCATAAGTCCCTCTAATTTCATGTCAACATGCACACATTTTTCTGAGCAAAGAATTTGGCCGAGACCAACCAAATGCTAATTTAATGTTCTTGTAAGATTTAACAAATTATGTGTAACTCGGTGCATATGCTCATCAAGTTTTTAGAGATGAAGAGCATATTTACCCTAGTCAATATTCATATCTTTGAGAAAAGTTCTTTTTTTTTTTTTTTTAATGCACTGGTGCTTTGACGTGAGCTCAAGTGAATCTGCTTATTTATTCCGAGAGGACGGTCTTAATTTGTCCATCGGAAGATAGGAAAGATTTGCCATCTCATTATGATGTTTCCTTAATCATACCTGAACTTTGAGCAGCAACCTTGATTGGTTGGCTCTGCGTTACAATCTATAACAACCAGAAAATACATATGGGTTGCATGAATTTGAAATCTCATCTGACATCTGAGTAATGTTAATCTTGTTTATATGACAACCTCATTATGGCATATAATTGCTCAGCAATCTCCTAGCAAATACTGGGTTAAAAATGCCTGGAAGATGCTTGTTCTCCTCATTATTAATTAGCACGTGTCCACTTCGCCAGATCCAGTGCCCAAACTTCATTTGTTATGTTCAGCCAAATGCATGAATAGCTTTGGAGTAATTATTTTCCAACATCATCTAATACCTCTCTGCACATCAATTAAAAATCCTCTTAACAAGGAACTGCATTTTGTTTGAGATCAAATGCCTGGTCCAAAGCTATATCAATCATGTAGAGCTAATTAGTGGCTCTGCTTTATATCATTTGTTTTACTTTATTATTTCATTGTACACTTCCTTATGAAACCAATTGAACAATTTTAAAAATCTTTGTTCAATTAATTGACGGCTTAAAGGCCAGCTACCTAGTCAGGCTTTCTTCGCTGTGAAAAGAAATACACGTAAAGAAGGGAAGAGAAGGGGGGCCCCATAGATGTGTTATTATACCTATTTACTTTCTGAAGTGCCCGCTCTATAGATACAAGTTTTAAAAGGTTTATCACCATTCTTATTCTGCTTGCAAATAATTCATCGCTCGCCATACCTTTATAGCTTTTCTCTATGTGGAAAACCATTTCAGAAGGATGAGTTGAAACAATAATACTAGATGTAGGGCCGTTAATCTTGGCGACTGCGCATAGAAGCCCTCTAAATTACTGTGTATTTCTGTCAGCATTTTATAAACCAGTTGTCCGGCTTTCTTCCTTAGTGCAAAAAAGTGCTGAGCTGTGAAAACTGTTTAGCAGCACTCCTTTGGGGTCTGGATAGAGCTGTGGATTCCAATACAAATATGAATGAATTAAATGCACGCTAACTATCCAAAGTGGGAACCTATAATGAGGAGGACAAATTCTAGCCCTTTAGAATTTCCGCTTGCTCATCAGAACCAGGCCCCAGCGCAGGACAAACAGGGGCAGGAGACGGCCGTCTTGTTGGCCCCAAGTGTGCGCCATCCTGGCCTGCAGGCTCTTTCACACCCACCCTCCCTCCTGGTATTCATCTTGATTTATGAAATCCCCCCACCCCTCCCCCGCCCTTCACCAAATCCTGGTGCAAAGTGGCCCCTGCCGTCACAAAGCCTATCGCAATTAAAGCAAAATCAAGGAGTTCATACTGGAAAAAGTAGAACTCATTTACTCCAACACCGGCTCCTGTAGAAGGCCCCCTTCCTCACACACGCGAATCCATTTTAACTAAACAAAGCTGACAAATCGGCAGATGTCAGGGCCTCCAACAAATGGGCTGGGTCCTCTTCGGTCTGTGCCAGAAGGGGAAAAATCAAGACCAAATTTTCTGAATAGTTAGGCTGGATTAAAAAAATGCTTCAGAGTGCTGCAAGTATATAAATGAATGGCGTGTATTTACACATTTATTCCTTTGAAAATAAACGGGTGGGAGAGATTCTGTCCAAGGATAAGGATGAGAGTTTTTTTTAAAAAAGCTTTTATAAGGTTTGAAAATCCTCTCGAATCACTGGGGGGTGGGGGTGGAGATTAAAAGGCTTGGGAATCCCCTAATTTACTCGTTCCTCACCCAGACGTCTGTTCTTTATAATGATTAAGTTACTAACCTTTATTTGTCAGTAATAATTGAATTTTACACCAAAGTGAATTATCGCAACAAATGAACTGTTCTGCCGCAATTTTAAATAGCCTCCTTTGCAAATTATCTCCCGTGATTTATATTAATCCTATAGGGAAGGCAGAGAAAAATTGTATGAGGATGGATGGTTTGGATTTAATGTAAATGGATAAAAGTATATGATAGCTTCTCATGGTTCTGCAAATGAATTTAACATGATACCCTCCTGGCTCCAGTATTCATTTCAAAGTCTGGGTAGCAGGTTTAAATATAAATCTTCAAAAGGTCTGCAGGTTAGAAACCATGGCATGCTCTACCCTAAGAGAGAGAGAGAGAGAGAGAGAGAGAACTTGCACGAGAGAGAATTTCACTCAAGGTCACATTACTTTGATTTCCCCCCAAAATCTGTGATTATAGGATTAAATATCTCTATAAAATACCCCTTTTGCAACTAGCTGAAGGGCCCATGTAATTGTTTGAATTTCTCTTTTCCTGCTGACATGGACTCAAATTCACATTCTGTTTCTTCCATGAAGCCTTCCCCGCAACACGCTTGCCCTCTGACTTTTCTGCCTAATTTCTGCCCATCCCAGCAACTCCCGAAACCTTCCCTGGTTGTTCTAGTTCATGGTTTCCCAAACTTCTGCAATAATGGGAATCATCTGGGAAATACAGATTCCCAGTTCTCTTCTCTAGAGATTCTTGAACAAATACATTTGGAGTGGGGCCTGGGAATCTGTATGGTTTCACAAGCAACCCAGGCAATTTATATCATCAAGAAAGTTCTACAAACACATTGGGAGAGGGGATGGATCATGTTCTCTGAATGTCTTAATGTCGTGTTCTCTTAATGCTCTCACTGTCCACGGTTTTTACTGCTGAGAAATATTCTATAGCTATTTCATGTATGTCTCCCATAGGGTGTGATAAACACCTCAAATGTAGAGAATATTTTATTTGGGCACTTCTACTCCATCTAATCCTCCTAAAAACCCAAGAATACCTTGTAGTCTCTTGACAAGAAATAACTGGATATAATTTAAGTGAGAGCATTGCCAACACTTAGCAAGACTGCAGGAGACACAGCAAGGACAGTGTGGAGCAGGTGGTGGTGGAAAAGGTAAGAAAGCTGGTTGTGTCATCCTCAATAAAGACCAATGACACGTACAGACTTTTTCTGATGAAGTAATGTTCGTAGAAATTTAGAAAGCATGGAAAAGCACTAACATTAAAAAAAAGAGAGAGTGAGAAAAATGGTTGAAGGTGGTCAAAAGATACAAACTTCCAGCTATAAATAAATAAGTCCTGGGGATAAAATGTTAACAACTGCGACAACAAAAGGCTTATCACGGCAACCGCCACGAAATTGCCATTGTTAATATTCTGGCACTTATCTCTCTTAATTATTATAAATCTAGTTCTCCAACTTGCAAAATGCTCATGTGCTTCATGGGAAAGTCCCATGCAGAGTTGGTGAACTTGGCTTCTGCCCAGGATGGGGCCAGTCAGGGATGTTTATCTCGTTTGCGTCTTTGTAGCTTACATTGTTGGGTCCTTGGGAGCCTGGTACTGAAGGCAAACCCTGGAAAACAAACAAAACAGCCAAGTCAGTGGTTGCTAAAACTGAAACAGGTAAAAGAATATTCAAATCCAAAACAATTAGAGTCCTGCCCCTGAGAAGACAGGAATGGCCGACCAATAAAAATGGGATAAAAGGCAGAAAAATGGGAATTGGGATGTTAGTTTATACATGCCTCTGGGGTTGGGGGGAAGGATTTAAAACCTAAGGGGATAAAAATTCGAATATAAATTTCAAAACTACCTGAAATTAGAAGGCTTTGAAATTAGAAGACTCACAGTCATGAGTATTTTAGTCTAAAGAGATGAAAGTAAAAATTCTACTCATGGAGATGTTGATGATAAAATGAAATTTAGGGCATTTATTTAGATATTTGATGTTGGACAAATCCAACCACAGTTTAAAAATATTTTTTTAAGTTTGTTTTTTATCTTTATTTTTTTTTAAATGTTTTATTTTATTTTCGAGACAGACAGAGACAGAGCATGAGCAGGGGAAGGCAGAGAGAGAGGGAGACACAGAATTGGAAGCAGGCTCCAGACATTGAGCGTGTCTGCACGGAGCCCAGAGCAGGGCTCGAACCCATGAACTGTGAGATCATGACCTGAGCCGAAGTCTGATGCTTAACCGACTGAGCCACCCAGGCACCCCTCCAGCCACATTTTAAAGAGAGCTCTGATCCTCCCTTCTGCCTTTTTGATACCATATTTTCACAGATTTTCCAAGAGGAACATTATTTCATCAATATTATGCTCACTTTCTATGCAAAGCTCACAATATCTTTATGATTGACATATACAGTGATGATGTCAAGGTCTTTGATTTGTGTCTGTGTTTATTTGTAAAGCACATTTAGCCCTAGCTCAAATGTGAGAGCTTTTTTTTAACTGGAGAGCTCTTTCCCCCGGTCAGGGAAAAAAAGCATAGATTCTCCCACTAAACAATGTCTTCCTCAATATTAGAGAATGTTTTGAAAACTAAATCTACATATAAATAAAAGTTCCATCTAGGAGGAAAAACTGAAGATACGCAAAAGAAAGAAAAACGCAGCTAAATATTGTATATAGCTTTTGTACTGCTGAATGATAATTGGCATATTTTCTTCATTCTTGAAAAATTTTAATGTTTAAGGAAGTGTTTCCCAGAGTTTATTTTAGAATACTGGTCCCAAGAGATGCTCCAGTTAAAGAAGCTCAGAGTTTGAATAAATTTGGGAAGTTCTTATCACCTACTAAGCCATTCACTTAGAGCCTCCAGAAGCATATTAGCATATTAACGTCTCTAATAAATCCTGCTGCAAAGACACGAATTTGCTTGGCTTTATCCCTTGATTACCCCAAATAATTATCCTTTCTTACACATACTTCCGACTATCTCTTTGGGTATCCTTTTTATAAAACAACAGGTGTGATATTCTAAATATCTAACAACCAAGATAGCAGGAAAATGAGTACTCAAGAGAGACAATGACTATAAAAGCCATGTTAGCTGTATCACTGCATCCTGGTTACATACTAGATCTGATAATTCCCATTAGAACTCCATGGAATTTCCTATTGAATTCATTTTGGGACACGCTAGTTGAAAAGACACTAAGAATTAGAGTTTTCCAGTACTACAGATTAACCCGTGTCTCTGCACTAAATCAAAAAGGTTCAGGGCTACACAAGGAATTACAAAAGCAAGCTGCATCCTAATGTTAAGGATACATACCTGCCAACTACATAGATAAAACCCTAATAAAGAACAATATCTCTGAGAATGCACAGCCCAGCTACATTAACAAAAACTACTTTTGCATCACCTAGAAACTCCTCCCCTTGCCACCCTTCCAGACTGCTAAAAAAATGGGTAGGGGCGCCTGGGTGGCTCAGTTGGTTAAGGATCTGACTTGACTTCAGCTCAGGTCATGATCTCATGGTTCGTGAGTTTGAACCCTACATTGGGCTCTGTGATGATAGCACAGATGCTGCTTGGGATTCTCTCTCTCCCTCTCTCCCTCTCTCCCTCTCTCCCTCTCTCTCTCTCTCTCTCTCTCTGCCCCTCCTCCACTTGCTCTCTCTCTCTAAGTAAATAAATAAACTTAAAATTTTTTTTAAAATTGAAAATGAGTAGAACACAGAATTGATAGGAATTGCCTTCAACAGCTTGCAACAGAGACCTATAGTAGCTTACAGAATTAAAAGCTTGTTCTTTCACATAAAATAATTCCAAAGGTGGGTCATCCAAGGTTAGGATAGTGAAGCCATAAATTTACAAAGCACTCAAGTTCCTTCTGTCTTTCTTTTCCTTCACCAAAAGCTTGTGGCATTCATTCTACAATGGCTGTTAGAGATTCGGTCATCATGGTTAGACTCCAAGAGGGAAGAAGGCAAGGGAAGAAGGCAAGGGAAAAAGAAATCCTCATAGCTAAATTGGATCTTTTAAAGAGATGTTCCAGAAGCCCCACTTAATGACTTGCAAATATATCTCATTGGCTATTGCTATCTACAAATGAAGCTAAGAAATAGTCTTTTCTGTCTGGGCACATTGCTTCTGGAAAAAAATAGGGTTCATTTGGTTCACTTTCCTTCTGATGTTTTAGTGACTGCTTTTTAAATTTAAAATTTGCTTTATCCGTAGGGAAAATATTTACAAATTCCCAAAGTCAAAACTACAGAAAAAAGAAAAAAGAGAAAAAGAAAAAAGTATATTCGGATAAGTCAAACTTCTATGACTCTCTTTTTTGGTATATTTTTTCTTTTCAACTTTTTATTTAAATTCCCGTTAGTTAACAAACAGTGCTATATTGGTTTCAGGAATAGAATCTAGTGATTCATCCCTTACATACAACATTCAGTGCTCAACACAAGTGCCCTCCTTAGTACCCATCACCCATCTAGCCGATCTCCCACCCACCTCTCTCCATCAGCCCTCGGTTTGTTCTCTATCATTCAGAGTCTCTTATGGTTCATTTTTCTCTTTCTTTTTTTTCCCTTGCCATATGTTCATTTGTTTTGTTTCTCAGATTCCACATATGAGTGAAATCATATGGTATTTGTCTTTCTCTGATTTATTTCGCTTAGCATAATACTCTCTAGCTCCATCCACGCCATTGCAAATGGCAAGATTTCATTCTTTTGGATGGCTGAGTTATATTCCACTGTATAAATATACCGCATCATCTTTATATATTCATCAGTCAATGGACATTTGGGCTCTTTCCATAGTGTGGTTATTGTTGATAATGCTGCTAGAAACATCAGGGTGCATGTACCTTCAAATCTGAATTTTTGTATCCTTTTCTAAAAACAATATTTTAAACTTTTTTTAAAAGTTTATTTATTTATTTTGAGAAAGAGAGAGCACAAGAAAGGGAGGAGCAGAGAATGAGGGAGACAGAGCATTCCAGTGTTAGCACAGAGCCCGATGTGGGGCTCTAACTCACAAACCGTGAGATCATGACCTGAGCCAAAATCAAGAGTTGAACACTTAACCAACTGAACCACCAGGCACCCCTGTATTTTTGTATCCTTAGGGTAAATATCTAGTGATGCAATTGATGCATAGTAGGGTAGTTTTATTTTTAACTTTTTGAGGAACTTCCATACTGTTTTCCAGAGTGGCTGCACCAGTTTGCATTCCCACCGATAGTGCCAGAGGGGTCCTTTCCCCACATCCTCACCAACACCTGTTTCTTGTGTTGTTAATTTTAACCGTTCTGAAAGGTGTGAGGTGGTATCTCATCATGGTTTTGATTTGGTCCCTGATGATGAGTGTTGAGCATCTTCTCATGTGTCTGTTGGCCATCTGTATGTCTTCTTTGGAAAAGTGTCTATTCATGTCCTCTGCCCATTTCTTACCTGGATTGTTTGCTTTGGGGGTGTTCAGTTTGATAAGTTCTTTATAGATTCTTTTTTGGTAACTTTTAAAAAATTATTAATTCTTCGATTTTTCAAGTAGTTCACAATATATCAATATTTAGAAATATTCTTCCTTCCTGTTTTGGTTTACGTAGTACCCTACTGCAAGGATGCATCATGCTTTACTCAACCTGGTCCTATTGGTAGACATTTGGCTTGTCTTCTGTCTTTCGTTATGACAAATGATGCTGGAATCAGTAGTCTATAGCATACATCTCTTTAATTTTTGTCTGTGTACCTTTGTGATAGATTTCTAAAAGCTTATGGTATGTAATTTTGCTGGACATTGCCAGTTCCCTTTCAAAATTAGCACCATTTTTTTTTAATTCCCATCGGTTAAGTGCTTTCCCTCAACTGCCTTCACAATAGAGTATGTTGACAAACTTTTGGAATTTTGTCAGTCTGAGACATGAGAAATGATACCTTGATGTAATTTTATTTTGCACTGTCCTTATGAGGAAGGGAGAGTGAACACTTTTTCACAAGTTCAAAAGTCACTGCATCTTTTTTTTTCTTTGAACAGTGTCTTCATTTCTTTAGTGCCTTTTGCTAGGGTTCTTGGTCTTTTTCTTCTCTAATTTAAGAAACTATACAAATATTAGGGACATTATCCTTTTGGGATGTTAGTTGCAAAAGGTTTTCTCCATTGGTTTGTGTCTTTTTACTTTGTTTATAATAATTTTGCTATGAAAATGTGGGTTTTTCTGAGCTCATAGACACAGAGAACAGATTAGTGGTTGTCAGAGGCAGAGAAGCTAGGGATGGGGGGGTGCAGGGATGGCCAAAATAGATGCAGATGGTCAAAGGATACAAACCTTACAGTTATAAAATAAGTAAGTCATAAGGATATAATGTACAGCACAGTAGCTAGAGTTAATGATACTGTATTATGTATTTGAAAGTTGCCAAGAGAGTACATCTTAAAATGTTCATCACAAGAAAAAAAAATCTATAACTATGAACTATGCATGGTGACAGATGTTTACTAGACCTATTGTTGTGACTGCTTTGCAGTGTATACAAATATCACATTGTTATGCTGTACATCTGACACTAATACAATATATGTTAATACCTCAATAAAAATGTTTTATTAGAAATTATGGGGTTTTTAAAAGCAAGGCAATTATTCTGGATTTTTAGTCATAATTAGGAAAGTTTTCTCTCTTCTCTATAATATATAGAAACCATAATCCACATTTTATTCTAGTGGTTGTATGTTTTTACTTTTTAATATCTAAATAGGGGCTCCATTTGGAATTTATCATGATGTAGAGTGTAAGAGAGAGTTTCAATTTTATATCCTTTGCCATAGAACCATCTACTTATCCCAACACATTTGAATATTCAAATACAATTACATTAATTTCTGGACTTTCTGTGTTCTGTCTATTCATATGATAACATGACATTATTTTAATTACAGAGAGTTTTAATATATTCTTCTATAGAGTAGAGCAAATATGTGCAATGTCATTGCTCATCTTTTTTCAAATTTTACTGGCTACTTTTGCTTCTTTTTCCTTTCAAGTAAAATTTATAACTAACTTGTTGGAGAAAAATAAGTCATGGTATTTTTATTGATAATAAATTAAACTCATCTTTGCAATATTGAATCTTTCTAAGAGAAACAGTGGATCTAAAATGGGTCTTCTTTTGTATTTTCTTTTCAGAGTATTTATAAAAGCTATTCTTTTTCAGGTTTGTTTTATAACATGTTTATAACACTTCTGTTTTCCCACTGACTCTTGGTTTCTCCAGATTTATAATTGTATCATTTATTAAAAAAAAAAAAAGATAGTCGTTACTTCTTGTTTACCAATTCTTTTGCCTGTAGTGCTCCTTTATATAATTGCATACCTTTAATATAATTGCATATACTTCTAATGCATTATTGGGTAATAATGATTACAGAGGCCATCCTTTACTTGTTCATGGATTTAGCAGAAAAGCCTTTGGTGTTTCTCTACTAATTAAGAAGCTATCTATTCATCTACCTATCAGTTAAGAAGCTACCTCTCATCTCTCTTTAAGGAAATAGCCCACCATTCCTACCTTATTGAATATTAAAAAATATTTTAATGTTTATTTATCTTAGAGACAGACAGACAGAACTCGAGTGGGGGAGGGGCAGAGAGAGAGAGACAGAGACAGAGAATCTGAAGCAGGCTCCAGGCTCTGATCTGTCAGCACAGAGCCTAACATGGGGCTTCAACCCACGAACTGCAAGATCATGACCTGAGCCTAAGTTGGATGCTGAACCGACTGAGCCACCCCTGAACCTTATTGAATACTTTTATCATCAATAGGTGTTAAATTTTTCAAATATTTTTTATATATTTGTGGAGATATCATATGAATCTTATTCCTAGCTCTATAAACATGATGAAGTAATTATAATAATCAGTTTCTTTTTTTTTTTTTTTTGAAAGAAAGAGAGAGAGGGAGAAAGGGACAGAGGGAGAGGGAGAGAGAGGATCTTAAGCAGACTCCACGCCCAGTGCCAAGCCCAACACAGGGCTTGATCTCACCACTGTGAGATCATGACCTGAGAGGAAATCAAGAGTCAGATGCTTAACTGACTGAGGTACTTAGGCACCTCACCATTTCTTTTTTAACTTTTTAATTTTTTTTTTTTAATTTTTTTTTTCAACGTTTTTTATTTATTTTTGGGACAGAGAGAGACAGAGCATGAACGGGGGAGGGGCAGAGAGAGAGGGAGACACAGAATCGGAAACAGGCTCCAGGCTCCGAGCCATCAGCCCAGAGCCTGACGCGGGGCTCGAACTCACGGACCGCGAGATCGTGACCTGGCTGAAGTCGGACGCCCAACCGACTGCGCCACCCAGGCGCCCCTTAACTTTTTAATTTTTTAAAGGAATTCCTACACCGAATGTGGGTCTCAAACTCACAACCTTGAGATCAAAAGTCACATGCTCTACCAACTTAGCCAGGTGCCCCTAATAATTTAATATTGAACCCTCTTGCAAAAAAGTCTCCTTAGTCATGTTGTATCATTGTTTTGATGTGCTATTGGATTCTGACTAGTAATAGTACATATACTGCACTTTTTTTCATTGATACTCATAAAAGAGATTGTTAAGTAGTTTACATTTTTCGTGTAATCTTTGTGTGGCTTTACATATTCTTCCTTGAATCTCCAAAAGTTTTGATGCATGAAAGTTATTAATGAGTCACTGGTTGGTTCTATATTAATACCTGTTTTATCTTCACTGCAATATTAGCCTTTATCTTTTAAACTTCTTTATCACTTTTAATGCACTTTGACCTGATTTCTACTTTATCAAGAAATAAGAATGTAACCCCTGCTTCCTTTATTTCTTTCTTTCGTTGTGGGAGTATTCATAAAAGCTATTCTTTTTAGGCTGTTCTTTTTGTTTTATAACATGTTTATAACATTTCTGTTTTCCCATTGACTCTTGCAAAAAATTTTCGTCGCCTGATATACCTTTGCCTACCCTTTTATTTTTAGCCTTTGTAAATCTCTTGGCTTTAGGTATGTGTATACTACACAGTATAAGGTTAATTATTTTGGTCAGTGTCTTTCTGGTCGTTTTCATTATGTAAAGCTTGTTTACAAATAAAGTCTTTAAGAAGTGTTCATGAGAAGAATATTTTTTGAATTCTTCCTTGCATATTCATAACAGCTTGTCTATAGCCTTTGTGATTGGAAGTTGCTTTAGCTGGGTATAAAATCCTTGGCTTCTTTTTAAACTTTAGTCTCTAAAGGAAAATATGTTACTCCACAATCTTCCACCATAAACCATCACAATCAAAAAGTCTAATGAAAATATGATTTCTTTCCTTCATAAGTAACTTTTTTATCCATATATGGTCTTGCTCTGGTTGTGGAGACAGTAGTTCCTAGATGTCCAAATACATTTTTTTTTTTTTAATTTAAGGTCCACTAATTTGAATAGCCTGTATCTTGGTGCTGGATGTTCTGAAAATATGATGTTTCCTTTCAATATACAGTTTTGAATCGCCTTTTATTGTGGGAATATTTTCTCAAATTATAATTTTTAGGGTTTCTTCTGTCTCACCGCCTTTTTTGAAATAATAACTTTTTAAAAAAGAATAACTTTGTATGAAGGTGGTGTTTAATTTTAAAGTAAATGTTAATTCCCCGATTTTGAACATAGTGATGTTGGCATGAGGTGAGAGAATCATAGGGTGGGAAATTTATGGGGTGAAGGGAGAGGAAGGGACCCTACTACTTACCTTGGTTCAAATAAAGAACCCTATATTCAAAGTTGGCAAAAGAATTTGAGTTCTGGTTCTGCTTTATCATCTCTAAGCTTGGTTACTTCACCAGTAAAGTGAAAATAGAGTTCTACTTCTCTCACGGAGTGGTTGTCAGAATCGAATGAGGTATTGGATTTGAAAGAGCTTTAAGAGCATTATAAAGTGTAGAGGACCACACAACTATAAATGCAAATAAAAAACTGAAAAGCAGCCCCACCACAGAATTTGGCCTGAGGAGAAGGGTTTCCTGCAGAGGAACAGAGGCAAGCACATAATTTGACTTCTGCTTTTGCTTTTCCTTTCACCTTCTCAAAACCCCACCCTCTGCCGCTCCTGAGCTCAGAGAACTCATGCAGAAAACCACAAGCTCAAACCCTTCCCAGCCTCAACAGACAGAGAACATCTGCTCCAAAGGGTAATTATGAATGCAACCTTTGTAACCAGTTTACTTGCTAACCCTTTATCTCAGAAATGTAGCATGAGAAGGTAACCTGGAAAATCACCAAATATCCATCTTTTTTCCCTTTAAGCAGGATTACAGAAAGGACTTTCTTCATTGGGTATTGAACAAAACAGGTAGTGAACAAAAATATTCTAGAATCCCATTTAGCCTTCAAAAATATCTTGCATATACTAACATACGTTTATACTGCTAGTACTAAATGAAGTGATTTGAAATGCAAGTATTTTTCTTTCAAGAAAATGTGACTATTTATATCATGGCATATTAAGGAGAAACCATTGTAGTTTTTAAAATCCATATGAGAAGATAATTTTACACCCTTTTTCATGAGTTTCGCTTATTATTTAGCCTTTCACTTTAGATGTTCTAATATTCTTCTCTCATTGGAATATTAATATTCATGGATGCTTCTTGTCAGTTTTCCTTAGAGATATCCTCTGTGAAAAGTGGAAATTAGTTGATGGGTGCCATCCAAGCCCCAAACATCTTTGTCCCTGACAAATGCAATACTGTGAAGGACTAGATGTTTCTATTCTATATCCTACAACCTCCCTAATGGAACATGGGGACTGGTCTTCAATGAAGGCTATAGTTATTATTTTCATTATCAACAATAGCTTTTATTACAAAGAAGGTTTTATACAGGGATAAAAAGGGAAAGACATATGCTCTGTAATGGTCATCAGTTATTTTCCCTGTCATGGCATGACAAAGAATGCTTCCATGAACATCCTCATACATGTGCCCTTATGTAAGAATTTCTTTGAGATTAAGAGCCAGGAGTGGGATCAATATGTGCATTCGTACTTTGAGGAACTATTACTAATTTGCTGTCCAAAATAGCCTATTAGTCTACACTCCATCAGCACCGCATAAAGGTGCTTATATTCCACCAACACTTAGCATTATGCATCTATTTTTTTCCCATTTTATGTTTTTGTGTTAGTTGCATTTTTCAGACTAAAAATTATTATTCTCTTTGGGTTCCTGGCTTATTTTCATTGCTTTTTAGCAACTCTGTATAATCTAAATATTTGTTCCTTATCTGGTTTAATATTACAAATGTGTTTTCCTGGGGCACCTGGGTGACTCAGTGGTTAAGCATCTGGCTCTCGATTTCAGCTCAGGTCATGATCTTATGGTTCGTGAGTTCAAGCCCCATGTCAGGCTCTGCAATGACAGCATGGAACTTACTTGGAATTCTCTCTCTTCACCTCTCTCTCTGCCTCTCCTACATTCTCTCTCTCTCTCTCTCTCTCAAAATAAACATTTTTTTAAAAATCCCCCCAAACCACATATATATTTCCCAACCTATCATCAGCCCTTTGACTTTTCCATACTGTTGAACAGATGTCTTTCATATCAATGTAATCACCCTTACTTATTTTTTTGTTTATGCTTAAAAAAAAAAAAACCCTTCTTCATTCATCCATCCATTCAATAAATTGTACTGAGTCCTTCCTATGCACCAGGTACTGTTTTAGTAGCTGGTAGTACATCAATGAATAAACAAACAGAAAGCACTGCCCTTCTGCAACTTATATTCTAACTGGAGAAGACATATCATAATCAATAGACATCATAAATAGGTGACTTCTACAGTATGTTTGGAGGTAGTAAGTCTATGGATGAAAACGGGGAGTAGGATAATGGAGACCAGCACTGTGGTATGCAGAACTGAATTTTTACACTGGGCAAGTGTTATTGATTTAAAGATACACATTTATATAAATATAAATTTCCTCTACATGCTGTTTTAAACCAAGACTTTCTTACTAGCTCTACTAGTGAATGAGACTTCTCTTGAGTCTATTAGAGTGAAGTCCTAAGACTCAAAAGACCCACCAAGGTGCTTTTGTTCATGTATACATGTCTAATTCATGGACTTAAAAGGGGATTAAAGGGAAGAATGTCTTACGCTATCATGTTGCTGATGCCCCCGAGCCTAAATGTAGACTTCTTTGGAGGCTTAACTCATAGCCTGTTTTTGTAAATGTTCCATGTATACTCAGGGAAAAAATATGTTTTCTTAATGTCTTGGAGATATGTTAATATATGTATACACACATATCTATACATAATCAAAAGTTTGTTCATTTTTTTAAATTTCCTTATGCCTTCTTTCCCTTGCTTGACTTCAGTTTTGAGAGACATTTAATAGACCCTCCAACTACAATGTTTGATGCAACACTTTGCCTTTCATTTTATAAATTCAAACTCAGATAAGATTCATCAAGTTAAAAAGTTGATTCACTTTCATCTTCAAGCACCAGCTCAAGCTGCAGACAATTTTTTTTTATTGCATAGGTTTGTAGAAATGAACTAGGCTATGATGCTAGCAATGAAAAGCAAAATAAGTTTAAGACATCATTTTAATATGGAATATGTCCTCTGCTAATGACCTCAGCAGATTTTGAAACTGCAATTATATTTGTAGCCACTGGACTATAGGGTCTTAAATAACCTCTTACAGATTAAAGAGGAAACGGGATGCAATACATCTTGTGACATGAATCTATTGTATAAATAGGATGAAATAGAAGAGCCTCAAAATCTGCCACTGTTAATTCAAATTACAATAGGGAAAAAATGCTAAAGGTGAAATAATAATGCAGTCAAGTCCATTGAAGAACATACCTACTGAAGCTATTTTCCATGCAATGGGTTCTAAAACTGTACTTCTTGGGTACTAAATTTTCTTTTCCTCCTCAGAAACTTTCCTGGCTTATTAATCATATTTCTCTTTCCCTTTTCTGAGATGCTGTTGCCCTTACTTAAAATCAATAGCCCCCCCAAATAATGTTTAGTTGTTCCCTCTTTGACCCCATTTAACATAAGAGTTTTGAGTTCTCACCCTAGGCAGAGCACCGTGTTAGACATTAATGAGTATGTGGATGGGAGAGAGGGAGGGAGGGCTGGTGCAAAGACAATTGAGCCATGACGCCTGCCTTCACTAGGAGCTCAGAACCTGGTGATGGAGAGGAAAGATATGTCACCCAAAAAGTAGACTGGTATAAAGAACAAGGGAGAGGAGGTAGCTCAGTGCTAAGTGTGACCTGAGAATCAAAGCAGTTACCCCAGCGATGGAGTGGTTACCCAAGCTGAGATGTAGTTTTTCAGTCTCATTCCAGTGGCCCAGGCAACAATAGATGACTCTGTCTGGATCTGGGCATTTTCAAGTCACATGAACAGCAAAGACCAGAAGAATGGACCAAATGAATGGTCTTTCTGGAGAGGAGGGGGCATGCCTTAGGCTGCCTATACTATCTATACAAAGTCCTCAGTGGACTCCCCCAGAAACTTGAAAACACTTAAATGTGTCTGTGTAAGGCTGTGAGAAAACCCAGGCATTGGCTAGTTTAGAGTTCCCCAGGCAATTCTGATATAACCTGGTTGCAGGTTATATGTTTCAGAACCACAGATGCTGGAGCTTTGAAGTTAGACATAAGTGATTTGAGTTCTGCCACTTACTGGCTGTGTGGTCTTTGGCAAGTTACTTAACTGTTCTAGACTTCTGTTTCCTCATCTATACAATGGGACCGATTACATCTGCCTTCAACATTTGTTATGAGGATTAAATGAGATAATATTTTAAAAACACTTAGCGCAGTACCTGGCATAGAATAAAAGTGCAGTAAATAATCACTATTGTCTTTATTTCCCTTGGGATGGACCTGCCTGATGCCACAGTTATGACACTGAATGACATAAGGCATCTCCAGGACATTCTTCTCCATTCATACTGCCCTCTGATATGGAACTGAGCAAGTCACTAAGGATAAGGCAGGGAAGGAACCTGACTCATGAGTTGATTCTAGCCTGGGTAGCCCTGTTATATCTAATGAAAAGAAAAGAAAAAGAATCATGGAAGAAGCATCTTTTAGACCATTTTAGTCTAACAGAACTTTCTGCAATGATGAGAGTGATCTGTATTACTGTGTCCGATATGGTAGCCACTAGGCTCATGGGACTCTTGAGCACTTGGCATGTGGCATGTGAAACCATGGAATTAAATCTTAATACTGTGTAATTACTTTAGATTCAAAATTAAATGGCCACATGTGCCAACAACTACCATGCTGGACAGCATGTTCTAGAGGGAACTGTACATTGATGCACTTCTGCGAGGGCCCGGATCTAGAGAAGGTGACTGAATGAAGAGTGATAGCTGAGACCCTTCAATGAGTCCTGCACCACACAAAGAAAAGAGGTAAGTTTACACTTTTTTTTTACTACAAATAACCCAGAGTAGCAAAATTTATTCAGAGGCTTGAATTTGAGACATGGTCAGGCTACCTGCATAGATCAATTCCCTAATTCTCAGAAGATGAATTGGACTTGGGTCTTCTCTCTCTCTCCCAGGTAGAACACCCTCCTCTCTGTCACCATCACCACTGTTCGGAGCACTACAGCTGTACTTGGAGAATGGCACCAGAGTAAACGGTTTCCTTGATTGCTTTTCTGTGGGTTGGTTGAGTACAGGACCTATGTCCCATTTGTCTGTGTCCCCAGAAACACAAATAATATAGATGATTTATCAGTGTTTCTGAAAGAAAAAGAAAAGGGAAAGGGACAAAGAGAGGTATGAATGGAAAGAGGAAGGAAGGAGGGAAATAAGGAGGGAGGGAAGGAAGAAAAAGAGGAAGGAAGAAAGGTCTCTGAGGTATTGAGTAAGGTTACCCTGGTATTAAAGACAGAACCTCCAGGTTCCTAGTTGTGTTCATTCTTCTACACCACATTGGAACTTCCTGTTAAAGACTCTAAAAGGAAACACTCTCAGGACATGACCACAATGTTCCTGTTTCAAGGTATGAAGTATCATTTGACCACATTTTCTTTTCCTTCAGTAGCTCAGAAATGCATCTCTAAAAGCATAGGAAACACATGGTTGGACTATCAGGAAGCTGTGTCTTAAAGGGTAGATGTGCAGAAAGATCAAAGAGATGAGGGAGTAGGGTGACCAGCCAGTGAACAATTTAAGTGGTGTATTATTGAGATCAGAGCTGGATACACAAGTGGAAATTAAAGGGTCCAAAGTCTGCAGGACTTAGTGAGGCCAATGAAGAAGTCTCATGGTGGTAAAAAGCAGTTGGGAGGACAGGGAGAGATAATCAGAGGTTTCAAGATAGAATAATGCTGAGGGTGAGCAGAAAAGTAGGATACTGGGACAGAAATGTTCTAAAAGTCATTGGAACTAACAATTCCAAGAGAAAATGAGATTAGAAGGGAGATTGCATGGATTACTTGAACATGCATTGAAGACGTCTATTCTGATGGTTAGCAAAAATTAAAATCACAGATCAGAGAACACAATAATTATGGTTTGGGGGACAAAGTAGTGAGTACTCAACAGATGAAAGAGACAGTAGGCTACAGTGTAGGAGGTAGTCTGAATGGATGCCACAGATGAAGATTTTCTGCAAGGGTAGAAGAATAATGAGTGAGAGTGGCCATGGGGGTCAGGGAGCATGCTATATCCCTTTTCCACTCCTGCCCTGGGTTGCCTGGGGTGTAGGGAATGAACCACCTTTCCTCTTTTGAGTCCCAGGAGAATCTGTAGCCCCAGAGGAAGCCAAACTCCAGTCAAGGCAAGAAATCTAGTGAGTATTCTTGGAAGACATCCACTTAGCAAAGGAGGAAATGGAAGAGAAGCCAAGTCAGGGCTGGAGATAAGATTAGGAAAGGCGGCTTCAGGGGACGGGGAGGAGAGAGTTTGTCGAAGTGGAGGACCTGTCAAGCAACAGGAGGCAATGCGGTTGGGCAGACAGATCGATAGTGGTGTCTACACAGCCTTGAATCCAAGTTGAGTTTGGGCTTCTGTGGTCAGCAATGGGCACTCTTCCAGCATCCTCTGAGTAGGTGATTACTGTGACAAAAGCCGTGGTATTTCCAAAATAATTTATTTAGAATGCCACTCAGGATGAATGGAATAGGAAATACATTGGAATTAGCAACTCCTTGTCCATCCTAGAGCCTGTGAAAACTCCAGTTAACTTTGCACACCAGATTTTAAAATAAAAACCTACAGAGCTGTTACCTCTAACTCCTTCTGTCTTGGTCTTATAAAGATGGAACGTTATTGTCAATACAGTAGGCGTGGCTTCAGCGGGCCCTGATTCAGGCCTTCCGAGTAGAATCCGTTTTTTTTTTTTTTCTGGCCAGTGGATCATTCAGTGGAGTGGCCCACGCAAACCAGACAGCTCAACATGTAAATTAGGATGAATGGCTTGACAGGTGCCTACAGTAGTTGCCCAGAACACAACCTTCTGACGACCAAGTCGCTGCACCCCATGGCCATGGCATCTGCCCTGAAATCCCGGAGTAGAGAAAAGGAGGACTGGCAGAGGTCAGTGTCGAGGTGAAAAGTCTTATCTTCATCCTGTCATATTATTTGTCATTTCCATACGGGCCACTGACAGCTGTCCGTCAAGCAAGCCTTACCCTGCTGCTGGCAAACCTCACAGCATACAAAAAAGAGACTAACGCAAGTCTGTCTTAATTAGGTGATAATTAAACATTCCAGCCAGAAACTTCCAATCAATCTGACAGAACACACCCGTTCAAAACAAGGTTTTGCAGCGATAGTCCAACAGACTGATAAGGTTTTGCCTGTCTTGCAATAACAAAACTTGTAAGTCCCCAATCAAGTATCTCACAGATTTGAGGCGAGGATTAAGTAGGAATCTACCGAAAGGGACAGGAACCTGGGGCATCCCTAGGGAGTTGTGTTCCTCTCCCCTGCAAGGGGGATGAATTACACCCAGCATCAGGAGCAGAGTCAGAGGCGGGAAAGGAGCCCTGGTGACTGGTGTCCATGCTCAGAGGGGGTGAAGCACAACAGAACCATCCGCACCCAGGCTCCCGTGTGCACCTGCGAGCGTCACCCCTCCGCGAGTGCCCGCTGGCAGAACTACCATTCTCTTCTCTATCTGGCATCTTCTGAGCAACCGTCCGGACCCGGGCAGCTCAGCGTCCACCCACCGAGACTTCTAGAGAGAGCCCTTCTGGTTCTTAAAAAGCAAGTCAAAGGAGAGGTTGTGCTTCTATTAGGGAACTTTTAAATATCCCTAAACTCAAAATTTCCTATCTAGCAAGTTCATGGCATGCAGGGTTGAAGATAGGAAGAATATTTTACAAAACGCCTGAATTAGATTAGTCCCCTGCTTAACTGATATAATTAAATATTGAATTGACCCGGAGTGCTGAATGTTACTTTTGGGTGGGAACTGTGCCACCAAATACCAAAAAGTCTGCCATTATTTCTCTGCTGCAGTGGATCAAATTAAGCTGGAGCTCCCCAGGCCTCATTTGACCTAAAATTATTCTGAGGCTGAAATGCTTTGGCAAGTGTTACACCAGTTATCTGTGATCTAAGACCTAATCAGACTATCACTTGAAGTTCATGGGGCAGCCCGGGTGGGACTGAATGGTGACAGTGTAGCACTTTTGGAAGAAATCCCTAAGTTCTAGCTCTATTTTGTAGCTGTCACTAATCTACACACACACACACACACACACACACACATTGCAGAGAGCAGTGTGATCTAGAATGTTAGTATTGTATCTTCCTACCACAAGGGAAACTTAGACATTTTTTTTCTTTTCCACTAAACCTTAAAATTAACAAGAAGCAAAATTATAAAGAGGAAAACTAAAGTCTCTGCTGGTTGGGGGTGGGTGGGGGTGGGAGGTGACAGCATCCAGAGAGGATGTCCATTAGACTAAAAGTTCCCCCACAATTCAAATGAGGTGGTTTCTGTAGAAAGGTTTACAAAGATTTAACAATTTCCACCAGTATTATGAGAGGTTGCCTAATTCCACTCCTCCCTCTTAATATTCTGTTTTTTTGATTTCTTCGTTTTTGTTTCCTCTGAGATAAGAGCCTAATATACAGTTCTTTAATTTTCCATTCCTAAACAAAAGCAGTCACAGTATTTTCAGTCGACTTCAAAAGCTTTTGTGTCACTGTTATGAGTCGGTATGTTTTTCTCTGTTCATGTGATTGAAGGCACTTTGTGAAAGCTGAGAAAACTCGCTTTGCATTTTTTAAAAGGTTCTCTGTGTTTAACCAAACACTTGTCCGTGTAGAGCAGGAATATGCACCTTGCAGTTTCTAGCTTGTCAGAGAAGATTTGAAGGAAAGGCTCTGCTCACCAGGGTATGTTCATCTCCCGGGATTCTGAATCTAGCATCTTGCATCCCCAATAACATGTGTCTACCCTGAGGATGGTTTTCTTCAGGGGGGACTGACCACCCCACCGCTGTCCCCTCCTCCCACCCCAATCAATTTGTGGTTCTGAAGCTCTCAATGTTTCTGCATTTCAAAGACCTCACCAAAGTGCAATTGATCTGTGATTCCAGTTTCCTAAAACTGTGGTAATATTTTATGAAGATACATCACCCCAGCCATCACACAGACAAATCAGTGACTTCACAAAAACGTTGATCTCTGACTCACATCATAGTCTGAGGTGGGTCGAGTGACTTTACAGGGCACCTCCTCCAAGTGCTGAGTCAGAGATCCAGGCTGCCTTGTCTCCCAGCTAGGTGGTTAGGAACACGTCGTCTCTAAATTCGCCCAAGAAGAGGACAAGCCAGTTGGAGAAGGCACACCAGTAATTAACAGCCCCCCCACCTGGACGATACACACAAAACTCCACTTGCATGTTAGAGAATGGAGTTAGCACTAGGGGCTTTGCCCGTAACTGCAAGGGAGGCTGAGAAATGAGTAGGAGTGTTTCATTTGGTAAACACTGTCTCTGACACAAGGACAGACTGTGGTACCTTTAATTGGATACTTTGTATGCTTTTGAAAGACATCTCTTGTATTATTGGCTTGTCTTCCTATTTAATTTTGTGTCTGTCATGGCTCCCAGTTCTACTGTAAGTACTTTGAGAATAGAAACAATATGTCACACATCTTTGTGTCTCTCTTCATATCCAGCAAAATGTCTTTCCTATAATTGGTTCATTCAGCATTCAGTCGATAAATACTCATCGAGTTTCCATTATATGCACTGTTTTAAGTCCTGGGAGTGCCTTGGTGTGAAAATACACTCATTTCTCCCTACTGAATTTATAAGATCGATTAAATATTCACGCAAGTAAATGTAAAATTATCGACCATGCTGAGTATTAGGAAGTAAAAACACGTTGTGTCACAAAAATACTCTTAGAACCAAGTTTAAAGACAATGATGGTATTGAGTAAACTAAAACAAAAAAAAACCCCCAAAACAAAAACAAACCAAAAAAAATTGTCATGTGGATTGTGGGAAATCTTGCCCCATGGAGATTCCAAGAGGTAGAGAGCAATGCAAAGGGGTGCTGGGCAATTAGCAGGTGCTCCTGAACTCCCTGGAGGAGTGAAGTTTTCCACCAGCATTCCCTCATTTCCTGTACTGTGCCTGGTGTGATAGGCAACATGTCAGGAGTAATAAAGAAAAATGGCAGTGTAGCTACAACACAAAACACACATCTTTGGGACATTTCCATTCTGTCAGCAGTTTTCTGTCATACTCTAATGGGATCATATGAATAATTTTGTTTCCTCTAATAGGAACCCCCGAAATATACAATCTCGTCAGGTTGTTTTTATATCATTCTATGAAAAAATGAATAGTAACATGATGAAAAGAAAAGATAAGCAAGAGAAATACAAGTAAAATGGAATCTTTGTGGACATGATTATTTTAGATATTCATATGGCATCTGTGATAAGAATGTTGTTTCTGCCTGTTCCTCTGTACTTGAACTATGGGTAGTTATCCGAGAATGGCAGGCATCTTTGTCTTCCTATGTTTTTATACTGGGAAAGGAATGTGTCTCCTTGACTTACATATGTTGTTTTATTTATTTATTTTGCTCCATCGTGTGCTTATGAGCTTTCAGTCTGCTCCCATGGCATAATCCAAATGACTTGGACAATTTGTTATTGTCGGTTTTGAGATGAGAACATGAATGCACCCTGCAGCCCTAAAAGCCTATCAGTTCAAACTCTGATGATTGTCATTTACAATTATTTCAGCAAAGCCTCCTTCTTTTCTTCCAGAATCATTTGGGGAATTTTATCTGGTGTTTGCCCGTGTTATTAAACGAGTTTCTCATAGGCTGGGTTGAAATCCAAAAGTGGATCAACCATAATTCCCATACTACAGTGAATGCATATAATAAGCATTTAATAAACACCAGTTAAAATGAAGTCAGTTGAATTGAACTGAACTGAACTGAAAAATTAAAGACTTGTGTGGTTCAGCAAATTAGAACATTCTGTTAAAAATGGACAATCCAATCACTTGCCCTACAGTGACATGCTGTGCCTCCACACAGAGTGTAGGTGTGTAAGTAAGCATGTGCTTAGCCAGTCATGTATTCGAGCACTGAAATTCGAGCACAGGTTATTTTTGTTGTATAATGTCATTGTGAGTTTCCTGTCTTTGTAACTCAAAAAATATGGGCCCTCACAAACCAAGGAGGAAGGGATGAATGAGTCAACAATGGTGTTGGGAAAATTGGCTTCACTATACGGAAGAAAAAAAAAATTCTCAAGTTAGATTTTCACCTCAGACCACACAACAAAATAAATTCCAGCTGATGTTGAAAAGTGAAATGCAAAAAAGTAAAAGCATCAAAAAAACTGGAGGACCATCTGCAGATTTGGATCGGCAGAGAAGGGGGTAGGGGAACAATGGCACTTCTACCTTTACTTTATACTTCTGTTTTGTCTTTTAAAAAACAATAAGCAACAATTACATGCATAATTTTCAAAATGGAGAGGAAATGTAGATGAATATTTTATTGATCTTGGGGTGATGAAAGACTTTCAAAACCTAGAAGCCATGGAAGAAACACCAAAAGGAAATCAACACATTTGGTACAATTTCTGTATGTCAATAAAAGCATCAAAATGTAAAAGATGCATGAAAAATTGGGGCAATGTTTGGCACAGATACTGCGAAGTATTCACACCATCAACGTCTAAAGAACAACTACAACTTTATAAGGAAAACATGCACCCTATGTTAGAAAAGGGTATAAAATAGCTGTTGCACAGAATATCATTAAAAGAAAAAAACACTGCTAAAATAATAAATAAACATATGCAGGAGAGGAAAATTTTTTCTTCCACCCTTCTAGGTTCTTTTGACTGGTCTATTAATTAACAAAAGACAGATTTACCAGAGAAAAACAAATTTAACTTAATATGTATGGGAGCCCCACAAAGACATGAGAAGCTGAAAGACAACTGAGACATATAAACTATGCCATCCTGAGCTAAGACAGGGATAGAAGTCTGGGGCTATAAAGGGTAGGAAGACAATTCACAAAGAGATGGGAAGAGCAAATGTTGGGTAAACAAATGTTTCCCATGCCTTGCAGAGACAATAGGGCCCACAGAGGGATCTAAACAAATGGGCCCTGCCAAGCTCCATTCTCCCCACCACCCGCCCCATCTTCCCACACCCAGCCCACACTGTCTGTAGTGATCCCTGGTTATAGCTCTTTCCCGGGCCAGGCCCTCTATCTAAATCCTCAGAGGCAAGTAAGGGGGAGGTAAAAGGCTCTTCCTTTGTCTTTTGGGCCTTGACTATCTTCAGCTCCAAATACCCATACCAAGGTGGCACGTTTTGGGGGGGCTCATTTTGAACCCCTTCAATGCAACAGTTGTTGCACCAGAATGCCCACCATAGCCTTAATTATAGTATTAGAAAATTTAGAACTGATCTCAATGTGTAATAGCAGAATGTTAAGTGGACTATTGTCTGAAGAGTGTATATATGATGACGTAAGGATATTCTAATCATACAAATGCAAAAAGGGCTTCAAAAGCAAATACGAAATTTTTAATTTCGTAAAACGTGGGTCTGTGTTCATGCACACGTGCATGCAAGATCATGCTTAGGAGGGAATTTGTCCCCTAATATATTTCCTCGAATATTTTTCCAAGAATACTAGCAGTGCTTATTTCTTGGTAGTGAGGTTACTATCATTTTCATTCTTCTGTCTTTCTATAAGGAGCATGCATTAGTTTATAATCAGAAAAAAAATAAAAGAAGCATTTATTTTATGCTCAGGTCTTCTCCTTCCTTTCAAAAAAATTCCACATGTTAAGTTTAGCATTCTTAACCAGATAAAATACTGTGAAAACTCTGAATGAAAGACACTGAAGATCATTTATCTGCATGTAACTTTCATGGATTTCTAGTTTAGCATAGAGCATAATGCTAATGAATTAATTTAATTTTAACTTGACCCATTTAATATCTATGCCCATGCTCTTTTTTTTTCTCACCATCATCTCCTCCCCTACTGGTTGGCTTATTTTTTACCGAAGTGCCAACTAATATGGGACACCTTGAGAGTGTAAATTGCACTTTTTGAAATAGATCATATCTTTTTTTTCTCATCCTTTGGAAATCTTTAAATGGAATAAGTAGAACAAATAGCTGACAGGTAGGCCCTTAGGGATAAGATCTATTAAATTTTTCCTCATTAGGGATGTAGACTTAGGCCTACATTATAATTTTTCCCCATAATTCGGACAAATCCTTCACTACTAATTGAATACTTTTTGGTCCAGGTGTAAAGCATCTAGATCATTTCTAAATAAACATAGGTCATCCTCATGCCTTTAGCCACTTAATATCTTTCTTTAAGGGTTTCACTTCTTGTCTTCCTGGTTTCCAGGTGTCCCATCACTGGCTTCCAGTTGTGTTTTGTTTTTTGTGTCAGGTGTGGTGGGGGGGTTGAGTGTCAGTTTTTCTGTGGATTTTGTTTTCTTGTTGTTATTTTTGTTTTTTCATTTTGTTTTGTTTTGTTTTTAAGTAGATCAGAAATAGCTGTGAAGGATGGATGAAAAGGCAGAGTTGAAAACACACAATTGATAGATGACACTTTACAGTCCTGTGCTCCATACTGATTTAAAAAAACAACAACCAAAGAGCAGGGAGCCATCTAATCAGGATGGATCCCGCTCCTGAATAAATACGTCTCCCTTTCTAATGCCTAAAATTTGATTATTACTGAATGATCATTTGCAATAATCCTTGTCCTTTCCAGATTTCCTCTCTGAAAACGTAAATACCCCTGAAAATGGACTATAATTTTTAAAATAAATTCTCTTCCTACTCACACAAAGGATGAGTTTTTCTTTAGGATTTCATTTGTTGTCAGCAAAATCCTGTGGGCCCCAAAGCTAAAGGTTCTACAAAAGGGAGATGGGGAAAACCAAGGGCAAACCTTGTAAACTTCATCACAGTGTATTGGGAAAGCCCCATGCATATTCTGGCAACATGCCCAGTGCCCTCTCTCCCTCCTTAGTGTTATCGGAAGTGGAAAGAAAAAAGAAAACCCGGGGGGGAGACAGCAGCAAGAGGACCGGTGGTAACTCCACCCCTGTATCATGAATGTCCAGGAACAGACCAGTGGAAGGCGGGCATCTATAGAGCAGGTAGATATTAGACTCTGGCTCAGCTTCTTTATCGGCACAGGAAGGGAATGACAATAAGACCACTAATAAAAAAGCCACATTTTGACAGCCCTGGCTCTGTCTCAGCTATAACAATAAAATGTGAATTGCAGAACAAGACCCAATAACAGGAAACAAGAATAGCGCTGAAGGTGTTTTGGTAAACAATGGCAGTTTTCCCCACTGAGGTCTTGATTAATACCCTCAGCAAATCTAGAGAAAAGGATAAGGCTTCCCTGTCAGGAGGGCTGACCACAACCCCATGTAATGCTCATCCATCTCTGACATCCCTGCCCAAGACACACTCTTATGGCAGAACCATCCACCTTGACCTAGGACAGGTAATGAAACCTAATGACAGTCTTTCCCTGCCCCACTTCCAGCTGCTTCACATGGCTGCTAATAAAGATGCTTGGCTTTCATGTTGTCCATCTGTGCCCCAAAAGCAAACATGGAATTGTGTTTTCCTCTTTGGTCTGTCCCCCAGCCTAGAAGAATGTGTCCTGCGGAAGACAAGCCAACCTTCAGCTGACCTCTAGATGCATTCATTAGGCTCGGCTTCAATACTTTCGACAGTGTCTCCAGATCTCCTGTTTCTATAAAACATATTTGTTTATTTTAAAAAGTACAAAAGAACTATAGTAGTCTTGTTAGCAATCCAACAGAATCAAGCCTTGTTCACAGAAGCCCTTGGATTCCAGTGTGTCTGATTTTACTCTGGGTTGTTTATTTTCTATTTAATCCAAGAGACTCCAGAGCATGGGTCAAAGAATTGAAAGCAGGGTTTGAAAAGGACTTGGAGAAGTTTTGCTTTGGAAGCCAATGTAAAAATTAGATTCTTATCTACTCTATAATATTATTATTTTGCGCATTTATGAGGACTGCTGTTTGAACGTAATCATTCTCTAAGGTTTTCATGCCCTAACAATTTGGCATCAATGTTTTGGGGGAATTTTAAACTAAACAACAGTACTAACACCTAGTATTGCCAAAGCAAATAGCATAGATCCATTGGCCTTCTGTTCCTTTGACTCAAAAGCTATTGAGTGAAATCAGTTGAAATTCTACCCAGAATCTTGAACAGGAGAACTTGGAAGGTACAGTTGACTCTCATAATTGCCTTCTACCCACCACCTGGAACAGCATTTATGGCAATCATCTTTATATGAATAATTTTTGAGACAAAATAATCCACCCTCATGTGACACAGGAAGGGGATCCAGATTCAGGGCTTGTTTGGCTGTGACAACAAGGCCACCATGCATACACTGGCAATAAAGAAGGAACTAAAGCTGGGGAGAGAGCAGCTCCAGGGCCTGCAGTGTAGGAAGAGCAGGGGCAGGCAAAGGATGCTGGCTGGAGCACACAGTCAGTATAGAGATTAAAAAAAGATGTCTCCATATAGAAATATCATTGGCAGGTGCTCCATATATAGAAACAGAGGGTAACCAATAGGTATAGCTTTTTCAGCTTATCCCATAGTGGAAAAACTAGAGCTCTCTGAAGCCACCAGCCACAGAATCTGCTCCAGAGGAACAGGATAACATGTCCTCTACAGGCAAGAATGGTATGCTGATCTTCTCAATTTTCTTCACAGTTAAAAATTCACAAAAATGTCACAGTTAAAGAGACCATAGATAGAGCCTTGTCAGCTTACTGGCAGTTTCTCAAGACCTTTAAATGAGTCTCATCTGATTTGAACACAAGACCTTGTAATTCTCCATTTGATTCATTGAGAGCAAGCTTCCTTTATTTACAGAATGCTCTATACTCTTGAAAGATTTTCCTATATGGGCAAAACTTTTTGTCCCATTCATAATACTTACACACACTTGCAAGTGTACTGCTGTGTATACCCACATACACACACTCAAATAAGTTTATGAGCCTTATCCTATACAGAGAAAGTTCGTAAGAACAGCTCATAAATGTCATTCATATGTTACCTATCCTGCCTATTTGATTCTTGCTTCTTCAAACCTGTCTACTAGAAAAGAAGAATGAAGTTCCTTGTGATACCTATGAGATTTATATTGAGTTTTTTGTTGTTGGCTTTGAATTACAACTGGTTAAAATAAAGGCATGTCAATACCACATGATACAGTTACATAGTCCCCAGTGCCTCAGTTTTCTTGACTATAAAGGAAGAATAATCACAGTACCTACCTACCTACCTCACAGGTTTTTGTGAGGATCAAATAAGGTAATTCATGTAAAAGACTTGGGATAGTGCCTGACACATAATGAACACTCAAAATATTGTACTATTATTAGTATACAATGCCATAAATCAAACAAGGAAAATTACCATTGAGTTGGGTTAGAATTCAAGTCAAATCGATAAATATGCATTATCTACCACATATAATTACTATTGTAGAAAATACATGTTCATTAGTAGATGCTCACTTCAAACTTCATTAAATGTTTATCAGCTATCTGAGTGGTCCCTGGGAAGTCAGGGTTAGCCTATTATTCTGCTTTCACTGGCCTAGGACTAAAAAAATTAGGCAGGAAGAAAGCACTCATTCAAACAGGGATGTGTCCAGAACATGAGGTTAAGGAGATCTATTAATAAATTGTGACTTCAGTAATTAAAGGTACACACATAGGCATCGTGCATGCTAGAATGACATTTTGTTAATAGACTGTCCTGGCAGAGAGGGGTGTTCTTTTAAGCTTTTTAGCAGCAACAAGCTGCTTCCTAGTCAGGAATCTTAAAATAACTATGTCATTACATAAACATTCTACATCCACCTTATGCCAACCCATGTTCTGTTTCTTTTGGAAGAGAATGAAATAAGATGAATAGGCATGACCCAGGAGCCTGTGTTAGAGAATGCTAACATTCTTGAAGATGGTGGATTTTCTAAAAATTGTGAAAAAGGGTCAGTGTTAAAGGTATGGCTGACCTTTGCAAGATTATTTTATTGCAAAGGTTCTTTGGTTTTACAAGCTGACATGCCAGAGTCAACATAAATAAGGTGCTAGGAGAATATTGCCACAGAGGTAAGAGCATAAACTTATGTAGCTATCTCAGTGTGGCCAACTGGGCCCTGAGGAGGAGACCAGTCCACACAGCTACATAAATAGCAACTATGGCCTGGCCAACAATTCAAAGAGCACTAGGTGTATTGTCTTCAGAATTAAATTGCATTAGGAACAAATCAGATATAGTGAACACCTCACATAGGCAGACATGAGCTCTGGGCCACTTCAGCCTGGGAGGAAATCTTCTGCATTAGCAGAACTCCAGTGGCAGTGAGCTAGGTCAGACTGATATTTGGGTCCAAATCAAACAGGTCCCAGAGGAGAAATCAGACTTTTCAGTGAATAAGAGGAGGTCCAGCATGTAGGGAATCAGCAGTGAAAGAGACAGGGAAAGAGGAAGATACCTAAGGATGGTTTAGGCAGTTAGCATGGAACAAACTTGACAAAACATGATTTATAGTCAGCTGGAGGCACTGGAGAAGAGGGGCAGAGACTAATGACTTGATCTGATATCTAAGTAGGATTTGGTCACAAAGAGCAAATCAAAAGACCAGGAATTAAAACGGGAACCAAGAAGTGGACTAACCAGCTGCTGAATCACCGGGAATAATTCTCCTAGAAATAAGGGTTTTATTGGTAGAAGGAAACTTGCTTAATATGTTTAATAACTAGTCCTTAAAGATGGCACTCAGTGAACCATAGCCTCACCACAGTTAATTTGGGTCAGTACTGTGACTTGTTTGACCAGTAGGATTTGCCAGAAGTGACACTGTGTATTAGGAACAGGGCCTTAAGAGATTTATAGCTTTCATTTTTACCTCTTGGAATGCTCCCTCTTGGAATTCAGATGCCATATTGCCATGTGGCCCAAATCTCCTAGAGAGCCTCTCTGATCAACAGCCCAGCCTGAGTTCCTAACAAAGCCAACAGCTGCCAGCCATGTAAGGAAGCCATCTTGGATGTCCAACCAAATCAAGCCCCCAGGATCCAGCCCTCACTCACATCACCTGGAGCATAAGGACCACACAGCTGAGCCGAGTCAACTCACAGAATCATAATAAGAGATAATTAAATGATTATTGCAGTAAGTCACTCAGTTTGGGGACAGTTGTTATAAAGCAACTGAAAACTGAGTGTGATAGTTTCAGGGGACATGAAAGCAATATTAAACTAAGCAATGATTACATCAGCAGGCACTTGAAATGAATTTGAATCTTCTTTTAAAAATTTAAATTCCATTCAACATGTCCTCTTTAAGAAGACAGAATTTTGCATAACTTGTGAAAGAAAATTTCCCATCAAAAATATTTAAACTTTTAACATTTATTTATTGTTGAGAGTGACAGAGAAACAGAGTGTGAGAAGGGGAAAGACAGAGAGAGAGGGAGACACAGAATCTGAAGTAGGCTTCAGGCTCTGAGCTGTCAGCACAAAGCCCAATGCGGGACTTGAGCCCACATACTGTGAGATCATGACCTGAGCCGAAGATGGACACCTAACTGACTAAGTCATCCAGATGCCCCTTCCATCAAAAATATTTAAAATCAACACTGTTTTATGAAAGGCAACCAATTTAGCTAAAGAATTCTCTTTGTTGTATTGCTATAGTTCAATTAAAAGTAGGATGGGGTTGGCGGCACCTGGGTGGCTCTGTCGGTTAAGTGTCAGACTCTTGATCTTGGCTCAGGTCCTGATCTCACAGTTTGGTCAGGGAGTTGGAGCCCTGTGTCAAGTCCCTTGTGGAGCCACACATGGAGCCCCATGTCCAGCCCCACGTCGACAGCATGGAGCCTGTTTGGGATTCTGCCCCTCCCCTCTCTCTCAAAATAGGTAAATAAACTTAAAAAAAACAAAACAAAACAAAAGTAGGATGGGGTGAAATAAAGTTTGAAAGAAAATGCCAGATTTCCCAGACAGTTTCACACGCAAAATTATCAACAACTTTTGCTGTATCATGTCTTCTCAAGCAAGACATTGCTGTCCCTTTATTTGCTACTATAGCTAGACACAGGATTTCCTGCATTGAACTTCTCAACCTTAAGAAGGCCTCTGCTCATCACAGTTATGGTTTATGTGCTATTACCTCTGTGTTTGTTCCAAAAGCCAACAACTAACAAAGCATCATGCTGAGCATAATGCCAGAGAATAGAAGAAGGTCAAAAGAATGGGTCAGACTTGGGGAAAACAGAAAGGGAGCCGAAATCCTAAGGCAACACCTTGAGAATTAATGTCACAGCCTTTGCCAAAACACCAAAGTGAGTCCAAGTGGGGCAAGATAGACCAACATGAATCAAGGTGGGCTAAGGTGAGTCAAGGTGGGCTGTGTTGAGCCAAGGTGAGTCAAGTTTTGGAAGGAAGGAAGTCAAGACACCAGTCAGCATTTCCCTGATTACCTAAAGTCAAGGGTTTGGAAGCTATGCCATCAAATAAGGAAAGATTTAACTATTAGGTCAGAGTTCAAGTCTGCCAAGATCTGGACTCATGAAGATCAAACCAATTATCCTAGGAGACAGAACTCAGAAATGGTCTCAAGATTCTTTCATGCTCTATCTGGGAATAGCAAATGGTAACCAGAAGAGTATAGACCATAGCCCATAAATATTTGGAGAACTGAATGTTTCTCTTTTGCAAGTAAAATAATCAGGATGGTTTTCAAATAGAGAATGACATAATGTTGAAGTCCTATCACATTTTATTCTCTAGAACTTTTGAAGTATGAAAGGAATGCTGCTTGAATAATTCCATTACATTGATTCCCATCATTTGGCATTCACTGATCATGCAGAGCATGTATTAGTTGGCACTCAGCACATAGCATTAGAGGGAAAGTTTCCTCTGTTTGCAGAATGATCATGACTGACATCAACCTATATGACTACACTCTTGTCCTTGACTATCTTCACTACAGTGTGACTTCAGGAAATAGGACCTTGAGTCATGAATTAAAAGCCTCTCATTCTTTCATATATCTTTCTCAAAGGAACTACTAGATGAAAATAAAAGCCATTTGAGGGGAAATATTTAACAACAATAATGACCAAAAAGTCACTTTGAGTGGACCAAATACTGACTTGTGTTTGGAATGGAAGATTTCCCACTGCAGATCCAAATCTCAGAAACTGACAACTTCAAAGTACTTTCTGAAGGTTTGGGCTTGAAGTCCTTTACATTGGGATGGACACTTGAGTGGACGCATAGGTGATCCATTTGCATGAGGGAATTATTACTCAGTTGAATGATGAACCTTAACATTTCTGCAGAATGTGATGGCACAAATCTCCCTACTCCTCTGAAAAACCTAGCGAATGAAATTCAGTTCAGTGGCAAGAACAAGAACTATTGGGTTTTCATGACACTTCATGGCTGATCATAAGTCTAGAATGGTGTATCTTCATATGGAACTATGTTAAAATCTCTTAAATATATCCTAATGGAAAGAGTAACCAATTTGTAAATGATGTTTTTTTTTAAAGAAATTAGCTTACAAATTTCAAATGCATAGAGTAACTCTAGCTAATAAAATACTGACAAACAAAATTCATTGGGGACTTACTTTAATGAATAGAGGGATTAATTTTTAATTAGTATATTAGTTGTTTACTTATAAATGGCAACAATATTCTATCTCATAAATTCCAAATTAGCATAATCCAAATATAGTTTTATTGTAAAGAATTCTTTGGCAGCTAATTCAACAAACTTTTATTGAGAACCAACTCTGTACTAGGCTCTGTGGTAGATATTACAGTTGCAAAGATTAATTGGATATAGTCTCTGCCTCAAGGAGTTGACAATATAGTGAACAAGAGAAGGATGTAACTCATTGTTATATAATGTGATAAATGCTATGCTTTTATGATGAACAGTATGCTTTCAGAGGGCAAGGGAGGTAAGATTAATTCTACATAGAGAACATATAAGTATTTCATAGAAGAAATAATATTGGATTTGGATTTGGATATTGAAGATTAAGTAAAAGCTCACCAAATGCAGAAGAGACAGTAATGGACCAATGTGGAAGAAAAGTATGTTGTTAGGAAGGGGTGAAGGATCTTTGGGAAATAGCATGACTGTAGCAAAGGGAACCTGGGAGGGAGACAGAAGATGAGACTGGAAAGAAGTATGATGCCAGGCCACAAATGCCGTTGAATCTCTTCTGGAGGTGGCAGTTTATCTTACATTAAGGAGCTAGAAGGAGTTGGAAGACAGAAGGCAATTTGAGCAAATTCCGATGTGTGGAAATAACAATTCAATCAGTTGTCCCTACTGCTTCAGAGAGAACTAGGAATTCTATAGTAAGAAAGCAACAAGAGAGAATCCGTTTCAGCTTTCAACTTCCAAAAAAAATTGCTAAAAGTCACTACTTTTAATTTTCAAGAACCAGTATTTTGAAAGGAATAAAAGTGTTTGCATATCAAAAGGCAAAGCCCTGGTAGAGCTGGCAGAATGTTTAAGAAGACAGTTAAAAATTACTTATTATTGCATAGTCTCTGAATCTGTATCCCCCACACTCACATGGCTTAAGATCAGTAACTCTGGTACCATATATCGTTCTTTTATCAATCTCGTGTCTCTCTGAGATGATGCTAAAATAACAATGAAGAGACGATTGGCATAAATCCAGAAGTATTCATATATCCATGAGGCAAGTGAAGAGTTTATCCATAAATAGTAAATTAAGGAGAGAATAGATGAAGTAGTAGAAGAAAGAACACTTTGTTTGCCAGATGGACATTCTACAAAATTTGCAGGGGTGGGGCAACCAGTGGGGTTCCCTGAACTTAAGACTACCTTGAAAAGTGGGGTCAGCTCTGAGAGAGGACCGAGCCTCTGAGTGAGCACCTCCAGTGGCCATAGTCAGGGAGTCTTGAGGGACCTAATCCTGTCTCCTCTGATTGCGTCCATTTCAGTGAACATCGCTCATGTTGCTTGCCCCTAGAGGCTACTTGTCCCTTGAGGACATCTTGTCAACAGCCACCTGCACTTAGACAGCAGGGAAACATGCCCAGGCCTCCAGACCATTCAGTTCAGCCAAATCCCCCTTATGGAACAGCCTCCTCTTCAAATCGCTAGGGCACTTCAAAGCCTCCAAAAGGAAGTGAGGACTTCATACCCACAGGAAGTACTATGAAAGAGGATGTACCTTATGAAAAAGAACATACCTTCATACTTCAACTGAGAGGAGAGGGGAGGGACTTGGAGGCTGAACAAGGCCAGCTTGAGATTTTACCTCAGCCACAGCAGTGGAGAAACCCACTACTGTAGAATATCACATGAATGTATTTCAAGATCTATCCACCCAAATCTCTGTCCTCAGTACATTTGCGTAATCCCACAAAGAATTTTTGTTTGCCTCTGCCACACAGCAAAGCTGGGCTTCTGACCTCAACCAGTTCTCTCCAGAAGGTGCCTGTGGGCACTTCATAGTCACTCAGGGAAAAGGCAACTGGGTCTTAGGGAAAGCATTATGCCATCCAGGTATTCACATAAGTGTAGACAATTGATAAAAGCACAAAGGACGTGTGAATGCAGTTTTCTCTGTATCCATCAGTCACGGGTATTTGAAAATAACCATTCTTCCAGAGGCGCCTGGGTGGCTCAGTTGGTTAAGCATCTGTCTTGATTTTGGCTCAGGTCATGATCTCACGGTTCATGAATTCAAGCCCCGCATTGGGCTCTGTGCTGACAGTGCGGAGCCAGCTTGGGATTCTCTCTGTCCCTCTCTCTCTGCCCCTCACTGTTCTCTCTTTCTCTCTGAAAATAAATAAACTTAAAAAAAAAAGAAAAGAAAAGAACCATTCTTCATGTCCAGTCCTGAAGGCTACCAACTCCTTAGCAAAGGTTCAAGGCACTCACTATAGTATAAAGTCCTAAGCTATTTCAATGGATGAATCTGGGTACAAACATGCACATTCACCTTTACCAGATTTCTTTAGTTCCACCAAAGGTAAGGAATGCACTGAAGGCTAGTAGTAGCAAGTTCCAACTACAAGAAATGCTTGCCCAGTTCTGTTGACAGCAGATAGGCATTGTATACGTAGATTTTCCTGTTTTTTTTTCCATGTACAAATGCCTACAAAAAGATAAATGGAAAACAAAGACACAAGCCATGACCTCTGCTCTGCCCTCTAGGACTGCAGAGTCCTATAGAATCCCCCAAATTAAAATCTGAAAGTGTTGATTTTATGAGTCCCTGACATATACATCATAGGAGAGCCTTAGAAAGAAACTCAAAGCTAACAGAACAACTTTTTTGTTTACATGAATGGGACATGGATTGTGTTTAAGAGAGCACCTTAGAAGAGAGCTGAATAACTCCTGATTTTTCTGGAGATGGCTAGAAAGAATAAGGTCTGTAAACTATAGAAATTGTATGATCATTTAGTAAAGAACTATTAATAACTGCATAATCCATATATTTGCATATATATACACACATATATATATACACACACATATATACACACATGTATATGTGTGTGTGTGTGTATATATATATATATATATATATAGGAGAGAGATATACACACACACACACACATATATTTACACACTATTATTTAATCAATATGGAGACTATTTGAGATTATGCTAAAAACAAACAAACAAAGAAGAGGTGCTTGATGTAAATCTAGAAGTCTTAATATGCCTATGGGGTAACAGCATCTCAGACATTGTGTTCATATGTAAGTCATAAGCTGGGGTTGAGTTTCACTACTCTCTTGTTAAGGAGATCTCAAGGCAGTTTTGTTAACTCTCCCCTGCAAGTGAAGATGATGAAGGTCTTTCCCATCCACACTACCATTTTTACTCTCTCATATTACAGGCCTCACCCTCTTTTGAGGGGTTAAGCCTGCCTTGTCAAAGCAAGGTTTGCAACACACAGGACAGTTAGAGGGGGCTCAATAAAGCCTCAATCACAGGTGGGCCTCATTCCTGATGTACACAGAGGACCCTGAGATTCTGTCCTTTTCTGAATTTGAGATAAAATCAGGGATAATGGAAGAGACCTGAGGCTGCTATGGCAGCAGAAAGGGCCTCTGGGACTGGTGAGACCACTGGTGAGCCCCAAATCAAGGTGGAGAGATATTCACCTGACACCCACCTTCACCCACCTGACAATGTGGGACCGTGGGGAACAAGTTATTCACACCATCGTGCCTTGCATGTGGGAAGGGCTATTGTGGAAGCACAGGTACAAATCAGACCCTAGTTCTTTTTACACTAGGGTCCTGAGGAAGGGGGTAGGGTTCTTCAAGGATCCTAGCAGCAAAGATGTACTTGGGAGAGAAATTCAAATAGTCTCATAACATGAGTGAGTTTCATCACATACCCAGTCAAGAAGAAATCTCTAACTGTCTCTGTTTACCCCCTACTCCAGTAGAGGTATCAGGGATTTTCTGTCTACAGCACCTGAATCTCCTCCAGATGTCGCAGGCCTCAAGTCTTGCTTTATGGGGTTTTCAGATGTCCTGATCATTAACAAAGGATTTCTCCACACGGGAAAATGGTTGGACTGCATCTCTGACATGGGGTCATGACTGCTGCAAGACCACCAAGGGAAGGGTAGACAGGTGTTGATGGAATTAGAAAGCATATAGATATTTCAAGAAAGTTCCTCCTATGTGTGGTTGAGAAAAGAAATTGTACACAGAGGGGGCAGTGTGTGGATCAGAGGTAGGAGAGGCCAGATATAGGGCAATGCAAGAGGGAGGACCTCAGACAGGCAATGGCAGTGGGAACGGAGAACACCTTTTAGATGTAGCAGGTTGAGGGCGGGAGACATTGAAGAAGGTGAGGGAGAGAAAAGAGTATATTAGGATGACTTTTAAGCTTTAGCTTGGGTGTCAATAGATTGCAATGTCATGTTCTAAAATAAGAAACGACCTTTTAAGGAAGAAATAATTTGGAATTCTGGAGACAAAGCCAGATTGCACTGGAAAGAAGGAAGAATGTAATTTAAGGAAATGGAGGTTTAAGCTACAAAAGTGAGGACATGAAATGAAGGTGAGAGGTGTAACCTACTACCTACTACATGCTACATACTACATACTGCATATTACATACAGGGATACCTACTCCCTGTTCTTTAATCTAGTCCCCTGTTCCAGTACCTGACAGTTGGAGAGGCACATGAAAGATCCAGGAGATCCTTCATTAAACTCTCCAATTATGGCCTAACCCTCTTTTCTAATTAATGGAGGCAGGTTACCCCCACTCCCTAATACACACACACACACACACACACACACACACACATCAGACTTAATAGATATTTTCTGCCACAATTTTTCTTGTTCTACCTCCAGCAGAAAAGAGAAAAAACTGATCACCGTTCTCCGTAGACTTTCCCTCCTTGGAAATCAAAGTTAATTAACATTTACTGAACCTTTCCTGGACACATGGCAGCATGCCAAATTCCTAAAGGAAAATGAGAATGGATGTGTAGGTGTGAGACTAAAAACACATCAGAGGAGAAGAAGGAAGCCAGCTTAACAGGTTAGAGCCAAGTTTAGCACTCTTCTTCCCATGGTTGCAAGACTCTGCCCCCTCAATAAACAAACACACTCATAGTAGAAACCATTTGCATGCATACATACATAGCATTTAAGTTCCTTAAAATCAATTCTTAAGCTCAAACACTGAGCCCTTTCTAAACACCTTCCTACAAGTAATAAAAGAATGTGAGTATCATGACGTTGAAAATTGTTCTGCACTAATATCTACAAGCCCAATCCAGTCCCTCACGGGTCACAGGACTTGGAGATGCTACATCTACAGGTTCACCCTAAGCTACTACACATATAAGTCCTTATCACGCATGTTCATTGGCTTTCCTTTGCTAAGAGAAATTCTTAACCCAGACTGCCATTAGCATGATTGGGTGTTTAAAAATAAAGGTGCCTGGGCTGCCCACTCACAGACTTTGTATCTATGGAAGCTGGGCCCATTAATGATATCTTTGTTAACCTCCCCAGAAGATTCTGATGGGTAATGCCACGGGATATCCTATATCTCTAGACCTATAAATCAAACCTGACTCCTATCGACTTTTCCAAATCTACCTCCAACCATTTCTTACAAACACTAGCCACTGAAGCAATGGCCTGATGGTTCCTACTTCTCCCATTGCCCATACATCTACCTGGGACACATCCCTTCACCCCCCATGCCCCTTTCCACAGAGTACATTTCTGTCAAGGTCTAGTTCAAGCCAAGCAGAAAGTAAACCTATTTCTAAACATGTATATTCTAGTGCTGGCCTAGCTCGGTATCTCAGTTTCCTTGTGAAGAGAGTTGTCACCAGAATCACTGTTCAAAGAGATCATTATGATGGGGAGAGACCCATAGCTATTCAGTCCATTGCTGTCTACGTTTGGGTGTGGGATTACATTCACTGTGCCCACTGTGACATCCAGTATGTGGTTAGTCCCCAGATTTAAGCTTCTCCCTTATAGCAGTGAGTTTTACACCGACTTATCTATCCTATATTCAAAGTCATACCCACTGAAAGCATGTGTAAGGCCCTTCAAATTGAAACCCTCCTCACAGGGCAGCATGAAATCGTGTATAGCCCAAAGGAAGTAACCAGTCACTGGTTCTTGGATGAGGTGAAGTACCAGTGGATGAGTTGGGACAGAGGAATCAGGGAAAGCCTCAGAAAGTGTCTGCTCTTCTGATGGTCTCACCAAATACTTAGATCTAGGAAGGTTTTTTTTTTATTCTTAAAAAAAAATGAGAACAACATAATTGTACTTTTGTCTGCTCTCTTATCTGAGAAACGTACCCAACAGTCACGACTGGACAATTTCTGGTGAACCCTCCTTCCTCAAGAGTTAGAACCCAGGCAGCCTGCTGTCAGGGGAAAGACTACTCTGGAAAAGAATCTCTCCCACTGCCTTCTACCAGCTACCTTCCCTGATATAAGTGAACCGCATCTAAACCAAGTTTCTGCCCTAGGATGTAGGGCGGGGGATGAACTAGGCCTTGATAGTTGAGAAACAAAGGTCCTAAGGCAGTCATGTCCACCTCACGGGCACTCAGAATCTCTATTGATTCTGGAAAAAAACAGACAAAGCACCTGTTGGAGCCAGAAGTTTGGGCAGGAAGATCTCTGAGAGGGAGGTGGGTGGGGGGCTTACAAATATGGCTCCTATGGGAAGTGAGAGGCTCTCTGTCTGCCTCTACGCTTCAAATACCAGGTTGGTGACAGTCAAAACCACCCCAGTAACAAGCATGAGAAACAGAAACTCTCTCCTATGATTTGTTTCCAGTGCCCTCTCCTCCTGAAACTAATGTAACATTGCGTGTCAATTATACTCGTAAACATTTTTAAATAAATAAATTAAATTAAATAAGTATGATCAAAAGACAATAGCGAAACAGAAAAAAAGAAAATGCAATTTCCAGAATGCATTTTATCAAAACAAGGATCAGAATTCTCTCTTCTTAAAGAAAATTCAATGATCATATGAACACTCTTTAGCATTCTTCTAGGTCACAGAAGTCGTTTGTATACACACAGAACAGCATGTCTCCCAGTGATCTGAGTTATATTTTTGGTTCTCATTGCACAGAGTTAAAAATCTAAAGAAGCATAATCAATTTATTGTCAACTTACGAAACATTTTAGACAGTAAATGTAAGGTTTAGCATATGATGCCGTGTCTATAAGGCTTAAAACTGTATAAAACAATAACACATATGTGATGCAGAATGTTTTGTAACATAAGAAATATTATTAAATCATAAAATCACAGAAAGGAAAAAGAGAGTTTCTGGTGTAAATCCCTTCCTGGAGATTGCATCTGTCACTGAAATGGCCAAGAATCTGGACACCTGTAGACTTTATCTCATAGTAGGAAAATAGAGTCATTTTCTTAAGTTCCCTCTCCATAACACATACATTAGTCCTCACGCCATCATTTTCCTGAGGCCTTAGGTTATGCAAGGTGACAAAACATGTTCTCAGAGAGCAAACTCGAGCTGGTACTCCCAGTGATTTAAGGAACTTGCTTTGGGGAATGTGAGGACAGGGTGAGGAGACACATAAGAATCAGGAGCTATAATCTGAAAGCCCAAAAGGCCAATTAAAATGCTCTGCAGGAAATTTGAAAGGAAACCATTGCAAAGGGATAAAACTTAGTACTAAGTTTCAGAACTTCTGTGCTCAATCACACTCTCCCCCCACCTCTTTCTGTTTTTCTCTCATAGTCATGTGAGTGCTTGCGTGTGCATATGTGTGCATGCACACACATAGATGATGGGACAGACTTTTTTCACTCTCATTTCCCAGATAACGAAACTAAAACCAGACAGGTAACGTCAAGGTCATAGCCACTAATTTGCCAAGGTAAGTTTCCAACCTAGCCATGTGCACAACGGTGTCATTCGTTCTTGCAGAACTGCTCATGCTGCCTTGCTGTTGCTTTCCTTTTCATTAAACTGTTCACTGGCTCCCATGCCTAAGCCAGTGCAGAGGTTAAGAGAGAAGGCTCCAGAGAGAGCTGAGCCAGAAGGTCAAGAGAGAAGGGCCAGAACGCGTGAGCGAAATGCCAAGCTCCTCCACTTTCTAGGTGTGTGATCTTGGGCAAGTTATTTAATCTTTCCACACCTCAGTTTCCTTACCTGTAAAATGAAGGTGACCATAATCCTGTCTGTCTCCTAAGTCATCAAAAAGATTAAAGAAGTTAATACAGACAAAACTTTGAGAAACAGTACTTGGCATATGGGCAAGACAGAAACGTGCACTGGGTCAGGCTACTGTGATTTTGGAGTTGTCTGTTTCTGTAGCATTGTCTAGCCAGTACAGTTCAATAAATGTCAGTTAAACTAATTTTGATTAAATCATTATGCATAACAGTTAAGTGGCAGGAACTATTGCTGAAGGGGACTACGGGTTGTTTTTGCTTCTGTTATGTCCCTAAATTCAACCAACTCCTCTGTAAAGGATTATTTTCGGTTGTGTTCTCAAGATCACATTTTCCTGATGAATAACTTTATCTCTCAATAAACTTAATACTGTATCACCCATGTATCAGCACACCGCAGAGCACAGAATTAGCTAAAGAAATCATTTTTCTCTTATTTCACTCAGGGATTTCAGGAGTTGATCCTAATTGATCCCATTTTTAAAAAGCAGCCTGTGGTACACACAGATCTTCTATTTTAAATCTTCTAAAAACTGTTACGCTTCTAGATGAAAGACAATAGAGATATCTAAAACAAAATAAATAATAAGTTCCCAAGAAGTCCATTTGCAATAAACGATGAGAATCCAAAACATAAGAAAATCTGTCTTGGGCATTCCCACCTGAACTGACAGCCTCATTATAAGGTCTATGAATATGTCTCACAAATTCCAATGCCCTCAACTAGAAGAGAAACTGCCAGCCTCGACTCTGGGTTCCTATTGTTTCCTGGTTGCATTCAGGGAGTTAAAAGCATAAAACTTTCTTTAGCATGCAGTTGGCTGTTGCAGATTTATTTCCCTCACTTCTTTGAAGGAGAGCAAGCCCAAATGAGAAATTCACTGGGTGCTGGTCTGGATCCATTACTCTGTCTGCAAAAGGAGATGTGACATAGGTCTACCATCGGGTCTTGTTACAAACCATAGTAAGCCTCTGCAGAGATATGAAACAATTAACTTTTAAAAATGCCTATCAGTTGCCCACCCATCCATATCACATAAATCCATAATTAACTTTCTAAACGTGGATATTTTTGGCATTTAAAAATGTATATTAATTACTTGATATTTTGCCCATTCCAGGCTGTTTATGTAAATACTGAGTTGGGAGACTTCTTCAAACACACAGAATTTACTTGGTCATCTTCAGTGGTAATTGACTGAGTATATAATTAGAGTATTTTTAAAACAGGTATTATAGACTCAGTAATCTTTAATGAACTTTTGCATCATTCTAACCTAAGGTGTCAAGACTTAATTAGAATTTGAAATTCATGGATCATTGACCAAAGCACCGTAATTGGTTTGGGCATATGCACTACTAGAGATCACCAGTGAGCCAACTTCTTAAAACAACCTCTCAAAAAAGCTATGTTAAAGGTATGTTGATTCACCCACTTGGAATGCTTCTCACAGAGAATTAAGCATTTTAACAGCTCTAAAGACGGAATTTTAATTTATCCCCAGTTGATGTGGGAAAGCTCATTTTTGCAAATGAGTATCAACTAACTAAAGCAAAAGGAATGATAGAAGTTCTAAAAACCACCATTTTGCAATCTAACCCCCACCCAGGAAAGCATGGATTCAGACAAAGAACCTCAATGGAAGCCAAAACTGTTGGGTAAAATGTTGTGGCGAGGAAAGGCTCGTCCCAAGGTGTCTTGTGCCATCCCATTGATTACTTGTTAATTGCAAAGAACAAAAGAAAAGAACGCTTTACAATAGAGGGATCTGGCCATCTTATATTAGCATCACTATTAGTGGATCTCTCAGTGATGTTCTGAGATGAAATATGCCATACCCAGCAACACCTATGAGGTCTTCTTGTTAATAATTTTTAACTTAGTGGGGCTCCTGGGTGGCTCAGTCGATTAAGCATCTGAACTTGGCTCAGGTCATGATCTCACAGTTTGTGAGTTCGAGCCCCACATCGGACTCTGTGCTGACAACTCAGAGCCTGGAGCCTGCTTTGGATTCTGTGTCTCCCCGTCTCTCTGTACTCCTCCCCCACTTGTTCTCTCTCTCTTTCTCTCTCAAAAATAAATTAAAAACATTTAAAACAATAATAAAAAAAAGAATACTATAAAAATAATTTTTAACTTAGTTATAATCAAGCTTTTACACCTAACCTGCGGTTTTCAGGAAATAGAACATAAATCATTCCAAGAGGAAACAATCAAACTAATCAGGAAGGAGCATAGTCCAGGACAATGTCTAGTCACTTCAAAGAAATCAACATAGTGAACTTTTAAAAAATGAGGGACTATTCTAGATTCAACAATACTAAAACCAAACCAAAGCAAAATAAAAAAGCAACAACCACAAGAGACATGTGAACTTTGGATCCTCATTTGATAAAATTATAGAAGACAATTTGGGGACAGTTGGGGAAATTTAAATTTGGATTGGCTATTAGATTACTTTAGGTAATTATTGCTTATTTCGTAAGTTCTAATGATGTTGTAGTTATGTAGGCAAAATGTCTTATACTTTGCTGAAATATCTCTTCATGATGAATACAACTTACTCAAATCCCTCAGCATGCAGACACAGAAAGGTATGGAGCAAATATAGTAAAATGTTAACAATTATACCTAAGTGGTAAGTATACATGTGTTCATTAAATAATATTTCCTATTTTTATGTTTGTAAATATATATATTATATTATATAAATATAATATATATAATATATATATAATATAATGTAATATATATATATATATATATATATATATATATATATATAAAGTTGGGAAGAAAAAGAATTCTTGCCTCCATTTTCACATATTATATCTCCTACTTTGTCCATAGTTTTTATAAGGATATGTATGTATATGTGTCATGAAAATATTTCCCTGGAAGTGTGTGTATTTAATACAGTATGACACATAGCCCTTATTTACTACTTGTGCTCATTTGGATCGTATTGAATCAGAACTTATGTATACTATTTGGTGCTCCCAGAGATGCATTTCTTTTTGTACCACTGTAAGATTCAATTCATTCATTCTAGCTGTATGTGTTAATTGAGCACCTACTAGGTGTCAGGCATAATACTAGTCCCCAGGAAATCGTGGTTAGCAAATGCAAATGTTGAGCCAGATGTCATAAATGTTACAGTCTAATAGAGAAAAAAGACTTTCATCAAATTATGATCTGGCTAAATAGTAACAAACTGTGTTGTACATGTGTCATAAAAGCAAAGCTCATGGACCTATCGAACAAAAACAGAAGAGTCTGGGTTAGCGTAGGGATCTCATATTGAAAGGTGAAGGGAGAATAGGCATTTAACTAGAAGAAGAAAGTGAGGAGAGAAATAAAGTCTCCAAGGTTGAAGGAAGGGTGGCTAGTTCCAGGAACAGAAAGGCCAGTGTTACAGCAGAAACACCAGAGGACATGAGGGTGCTTGGCTGAGGAGTAAAGAAAGAACCAGTCACTCAATGCCATTAGGCCATATGGAGAATGCTGATCTTTATCCAAAGAGTATTGGGTTGTTTTAAGTGTGAACGTGACATGATCTGACTGGCATTTAAAAAGATCTTTCAGACTATAATATAGTAAATGGACTAAAGGGGACCCTGAGTGGAAGCTAGGAGGGAAATTTAGAGGTGATTAATGAAAATCCAGGGAAGAGGTAACAGTAGTTTGAATCAGGGTAGTGGTGGGGGAGATGGAGAGAAGCAGATAAACATAAAAAATACTTAGGAAGTAAAACTGATGGACTCTGTGGTTGATCAGATAAGAGTAGAGAAGGAAAGAGGCACCAAGGATTGGTCTTGGGAAGCTGTGTTGAGCAATTGAGCAGAGACCACTGAAGGAGAAACACGTCCATTTAGAATGATTCCAAACTGGATTTAGATGTGCTGCGTTGACGGTATCTTCAAACCAACAATTTCAGGCCAAGTCCAATGGCTCATTACCTAATTCTAGATGTTTGAAATGTAGTTATAGAATGAAGAGAATTATTTTTTAATAAAATAAGACTTTACATTCCGAATGAGGTTTTTACTTTGAGGGATGATGCATTATGCCGCAACCTTGTCATTGTTCAAGATGCATCTGGGTGCTTTCCAGTCTTCCCCAAGCTCTTCCAAGCATCTCAACAGCAAGGCCCACTGGAAGCCTTGCATTGTTTTTGTTTTTTTTTTTTCACTTTGCTGTATCTCATGACTGAGCTACCTGAGTTTTCTCACCCCTGAATTAGGGTGGTGTATATTTACTAATTAAACATAGAAAGCCTATCTCATTATTTTGCCATCGGACCATAATTTCATCCAATATGGTCCAGCACAATCATTCAACTTGTTTATTTTTTAATGTTTATTTATTTTGAGAGAGAGAGAGCATGAGTGGGGTAGCCGCAGAGAAAGAAGGAGAGAAAGAGATTCCCAAGCAGCCTCCATGAGGTCAGTGCAGAGCCCAATTCAGGGCCCAAACGCAGACTGTGAGATCATGACCCGAGCTGAAATCAAGAGTGTACACTTAACCAACTGAGCCACCCAGGTGCCCCAATCCGACTTGTTTCCCAAAGCAGTCTCTGACCAATTTGCATCATTTATCTAAAATAAATCAACTCACAAAGGGCCAAAGAAGAGGAGGGGAAGGGAAGGGAAGGGAAGGGAAGGGAAGGGAAGGGAAGGGAAGAGAAAGGAAGCAAAGGGAAGGGAAGGGAAGGGAAGGGAAGGGCAGGACAAAAGGAAGAAGGATTCATGGATGAAAAGATGTCCCAAGCTCTGAAAATATTTTTTCAGGTATATTCCATAAGAGCCACTCAGATCATTACAAAGCCTGTGACAGTTTTGAAAAGGATAAGGTTCATTTGAACAAACTTTGACACACAAAAAAATAGTCTACCCACACGTGCGTGCATGTGCCACAAAACGTTAAAAATGAAAAATAAGAATCAAATTAAATAGCCTAGCCCATATGACACAACAATGAGAATTGACTAGAAAACCCAGACAAGGCATTTTCAAACTTTATGGTGCCTCAGACACACTTGGGGTATTTGTTTAAAGTGTTGATTTTTGAAGACTATTGAGTCAGAAACTATATATATTTTCATGCCTATGTAGCTGAATGAAACATAGATAGAAATTTCTAGATCCCTGTACTATCTGTGTTCTGGTCCTGGGTCTGTCATTTAATATCTGGTGATCTTGGGAATGTCACCTAACTTCTCTGTCCTCAAGATCTTCTGTAAAGGATGGAAGCTGATTTCTAAATACTTTCTTGTTCTAGAATGCTTTGTCTATGTTAAACTTTGCTGCTTTTGTTCTCTGAGTGGCCCAGGACACTAAACATTATTCTTAGTCCATGTACATAGACTCTGAACCCCACATTTGTTCTCTGATTGGCTGGACAACCTGAGCTCTGACCTTATGTTCATTCTCATAGTTAAGATAACCATAACATGACTGGCCTAGCCTGATTTGCAATCTCTCACTTTGTTTCTCAGATCACCAAACTTGATAATGATTCCACAGAGTGAAAGATCATGTAGAGCTGGGATCATGTACCCCAGGGAGGCCTCCAAGGGTGGGAGGGGGATAGATTAGCACAGAAGACAAAGGGAACTCCACGCAAGGAGAACTGCATGAGCAAAAGCATGAGAATAAGAATGGGCAAAGAATGCCCAGGGGTCAGTCTATTGTGATCGGAGTATTTGTGTCAAAAAGTAATTGGATTCAAGAGCAGTATTATAGAACTCCGGTGAAAGTTGAGGTTTGCTTATATCCTGATATCAAAGCAGAGAGGAGGAGAAGGCTCAGTGAAGAGTTCTTGAAGTGTGGCCCTGTGCTGCGATCATCCACTGGAGTAAGGTTCTCTCATCAAATAGGACAGTGACAATTAAACTCACACTTTTGCCCATGCCACTTACGATGCATCCTATACATTGGCAAGCAGAAACATCTGCAAATGAATGCAGGTAACTAAATGGGGAAGAGACTGCACGTGCTTCCAGAGACCACTCCTTCAGAAGGGGGTAGAGAATTAGATCATGCAGGCAGGAGACATTTGGTTGGGCCAGGGCTTTGCTGCCAACTCAGCCTCTGCCATGGTCATGAGTCACAGAACTGGCAGGCTCTGAGTACACATGCAGTCTCAAGACCCTCTATGCTTGCCAGTTCCACAGAGTATATGGTACCCAACCAATGCCCACTTCTTTAAGGAGGATTATTTTGAGTGGAATTTTTCCTTTGGGGGGAAAGAGGCATTAAAAAAAAAAAGCAACCTCCCTTCATAGTAGATTGATAAAATGTTCCCAAAATTCAAAAGGAGAAAAGAGTCTACTTCATCTGTGGCGGGGATTTTCCTCCATCTAAGATAATTTAGACTGAAGGGGAGCACATTGGCTGCCAAGTCTCTGAGGACAGGCTTCTGGCAGCAAGTTCTCTGAGAAAAGCAGCAGATGGCCTCTGGAGAGCACAAGGAGTCAGCCAAGATTTCCCTGGAGAATCACTGAATGGTTACTTCAGGCACACAACCTTCTAGGCCCTAACCAAGTCCAACCTTCATTTCGAGTTTTAAAGCCTAGTATATGTGAGAGTTGCATGCCACAGAAGACAATGGTCCCACCCATTAATGGGGAACGAATTCTTCTCTCCAAAGTCAGCCTGGTTCCTGTGTGACATCACAATGGCTTACTTCTCCTAGACCAAGCCTTGAGACAAGTGCTAATACTATTTCAGTTGACCTCATGGATAGTGTCAGAGGGCTCAGGACTTACTTACCTGCCCTACTCATGTCAAGTTGGCTCATTGGCTCATTTGCTATATTTGCTAACTTGAACTAAAGGCCATGAGTGTGATTAAATTGGATAAACTTTTCTGGTGGCAGTTTTGTATTTCTGGAGTTCACAAAAAATAGAGTTTTGCTTTTACCTAGAGCAGCCTGGAACTAGGCTAAATCTTACTTGAACTTGGAGTCAACTCACAAACATTCATTGGATGCTTATTCCTGCAGGGAACCTACCTTTCTAGGATAAAACAAAAGCAAACAAAGAACATTGCAAAAGAAGAAGAAGACGAAGAAGAAGAAGAAGAAGAAGAAGAAAGAAAGAAAGAAAGAAGAGGAATAAAAAGCAGCAGCAGCAGCAGCAGCATGGTCATAGCATTCTTTTAAGAAGTCATCAATAAATGGATATTGTTGTGTACTGATGGTGTTCAAAGCCATACCATGATGTTAAGTGAAGAGGAAGAATGTGTTCTCAAGCAACATGAAATACACATGAAATACTCTAGGAAACAACACAAAGCATAGTTGGATAGATTGATTCTAATGTATTGGAATAGACAAGGTATTGTTTTGCAAATATCTACTATGGTATATGTGTTTCATTTGGGGATTTTGAGGTTTGGTGTAGTTGGCTACCTCTACGGAGAAAACTTCCCACATCCAGTCTGCTAAGGAATTCAGATACCTGTTGGATAGGTCGGATACCAAGAGGGACTAATTTGTCCATCCCTCAACACAGGAACTGTTATTCATCTTAGCTGAGCATTTTGGGCTTAGTACAATACTGAGATGTTCCAATCTGGGCTGTCAGATCATTCATTTTGGAAAGCTTCAGACGTACTGTTCTTTGCTTGATAAATATGAATACACTTTGCATTTAAAATTTTTATTTTCTTTATTGCTCTTCCACTTTTAAAAACATCTTCATACTGAAAGCAAAGAGATCACATAACAGGGACAGGAAGCAAAGCAGCACAAGGTTCTGATATCTCCTTGCATGCCCCTGGCTCTGTGCCTTGGTCTACTGCTTTCTCTGCATGCATTGCCCAAGGGCTCATCTCTAGGTGCCCAAATTCTCTTCATCATTCAAAGCCTCCATCAGATGTGACTTCTAGGAAGTCCTTCCAAATCTCTATCTTGAGCAACTATGATCTGTCCCTAGAACTTTCACTGATTCTCTCATAGCATTTAGCACATTCTCTCACATATAAATATGTATATAGAATGACATATACCATGCATATCTTAAACGACTTAATGCCCTTTGCTGCATCCAAAATGTACTACAGTTTCTTATTAGCAGCCCATATTTGGTAAATAGCTATTGGAAATATTTACTGGATAAATAAATAGTTAATTGATCAGTGCAAGCACAAGCTCCCAAAGAATCTAACATGTGTATCCAATCAGGACACAAAAATTGGGGGGGGGGGGAGTTATATGTACAGTTTAAGCAGATAAACACCCTATATAAAAGTGGCCGATATTTCAAATCACTGCTCAGTTCATTTGGCTTGTCTGTCTCTTCAAGACTGTTTCTTTAAAGAACTTCTTTTCTTTCCCTTGAAATTACGGAACTCACTGGGAAGTGGCCCTATTAAAATGTAAAAATTTCTTGAGAATTAGTTGTGGGCAAGGCTCTCTTTCTCCTATGCCTTGGAACCCGGTCCCAGTGGGAAATTTTAAAATGAGAAAATAAGAAAAGCAAATTATCAATAAGGCAGTGCTGCCCCACCCGAATATAAAATATTAAAAATAAATCAAAGCAGATATTAATAAAATGGGAAAGAGAAGACACAAAGGAATATAATCTAGCAGTAGATTACAATGAATATGTGTAAAATGGTATGGGTATTAACTGGAATGACTGTTTCTCTAATGACCAAATTTAGGGTAAATATAACTGCTACCATTTCTTGTGTACCTACTATATGCCAGGAAAGTGGAAAATACTTTTTTATATATTATATTATATTATATTATATTATATTATATTATATATATTATATATATATTATATTTTATATATTATATATAATATATATAATATAATATATTATATATATATTTTTTATTTATATTATATTTTATATATTAATCATAGCACCTCAAAGTCGATATTATTATTCCTATTTTAGGAATAATATTTTTTTCTTTCCTCAAGGGAGGAAACTAAGGCTCACAGAGGTTAAAAAACTTGCCTGAGCTCATGGAACAAAGATGTATCATAGCCATAACAACTCACTACCTTTTGCAATAAAAGCAAATCATAGGATTCTCCATTTCTTCAACACTCACAAGTTTAGACACACACATATCTCAGCTATGTCTCATCTCAACCTTCTTAATTAGGCCCAACTTCAAAGGACTAATTTGTGGGGCTGTAGCTGAGAAGTAGAGAAAGGCCCGAGAACTACCATAGATAATACATATAAAGTGAATAACCCACATCAAGTATCCCATTGTTGACTATAAAGTTTATTAATATTTCTGGCTCCAATTATCTCTCCTACTACACCAAAACTGCTTTTATACTGCATGAAAAGAAAAACACAATCAAGGTATATGTGAACTATACATATATATATATATATATATATATATATATATATGTGTGTGTATATATATATATGTATATATGGTTCATAATATATGCATATAGTTCAGTATATATATATGTGTGTGTGTGTGTGTGTATACACATATACACACACATACATATATATATTTCTCTGTGCCCCATCCCACAGGAAAGAGCCCACAACATTTGAGTCTGGGTAACCCTGGGAACCAAGAGGCTTGGTTTGTCTAGAAGAAACCCAATTGAGTTTGTAGCCTAAAAAGAGATGAATCTGGAAAAGTTTCAGCTGAGCATTCAAAGTTCCCAGTCTTTTATCTACCTAAGTTTTGATCTCTCATCCGTTGCTCAGGCTACCTTAAAATAGTCTGTAAATGCATCCCAAATCTGGTTGTTGGGTGAAATCCCTGACTGCGCATACAAAAGGCTGATTGGAGCAGCCGTCCCTCCATACCCAGGATGCTCAGTGCCACCTGCTGGAGCGAGGGAAGGAGGATTTATCAGGGGCAGAGGCTATCACTTCAGCTTCTATGAGCCCTGATCTCCATGACCTAGAGGTGCCGGAAAAGTTCACGGGGGCAGTTGGCACAGATGTGAACCTGGTTGCCATGGCATTTAAATCCTTGCATTTTGAGCTTTTGCATGGTGAATAAAATCACCAACAAAACAAAAAGGCAGCCTACTGAATGAGAGAAAATATCTGCAAATGATATTTTCAATAAGAGGTTAATTTTGAAAATATAAAGAGAATTTATACAGATAAACACCACAAAAAACCAATCCCATTTAAAAACTAGGCAGAGGACTTAAATAGACATTTTTCTAAAAAAGACATACAGATGGCCAACAGGCACATGAAAAGATGTTCAACATCACTCATCATCAGGGAAGTGCAAATCAAAACCACCATGAGATACCACCTTATACCTGTCAGAAAGCCTAAAATCAAAAAGACAAGAAGTAACAAGTGTTGGCAAGGATGTAGAGAAAAAAGTGTGCTTGTGCACTGTTGGTGGAAATGTAAATTGGTGCAGCCACTGTGGAAAATCCCTATGGAGATTCCTCAAAAAATTAAAAAGAGAAATACCAGATGATCCAATAATTCCACTACTGGGAATTTACCCAGAAAAATGAAAACACTAATTTAAAAAGATGTGCACCCTTATGTTTATTGCAACATTATTTACAATAACCAAGATATGGAAGCAACCTAAGTGTCCATCCATAGATGAATGGACAAAGAAGATCTCAATATATATATAAATATATGATGGAATATTACACAGCTATAAAAAAGGATGAGATGATTGCCATTTGCAACAACATGGATGGACCTAGAGGGTATTATGCTAAGTAAGATAAGCAGACTGAAAAGAAAGACAAATGCCCTGTCATTTCACTCATATGTGGAATTTAGAAACCAAAAACAGGCACATGGGTGGCTCAGTCGGTTAAGTGTCAGACTTCAGCTCAGGTCATGATCTCACAGTTCGTGGGTTCAAGCCCTGCATTGGGCTCTGGGCTGATACCTCAGAGCCTGGAGCCTGCTTCTGATTCTGTGCCTCTCTGTGCCTCCCTCTCTCTCTGCCCCTCCCCTGCTTGTCCTCTGTCTCTCTGTCAAAAATAAATAAGCATTAAAATTTTTATTAATAACATTTAAAAAATTAAAAAAAACAAAAACAAAGGAATAAAAACCCAAACAGCAGAATCAGACCTATAACTACAGGGAACAAACTGATGGTTGATAGAGGGGAGGGGTGGGGTGGGTAAAATGGGTGAAGGCGTCCAGCTATGAAATGAGTAAGTCCAGCCATAAAAGGCACAGCATCGGGAATACCATTCAATGATATTATAATAGTGTTGCATGGTGACAGATGGTAGCTACACTTGTGGTGAGCATAGCATAAGGTATAGAGAAATTGAATCACTATGTTGTACACCTGAAACTAGTGTAATATTGTGTGTCAACTAGACTCAAATTAAAAAAATATTTTTAATTAAAAAAATAAATTACATTGTGAATATCATTGTATCATTAAGATTGTCTAATAATTTTTTTTTGCATTTTGAAGCACAGTGCTTTGCAATACTCTGTTTTGCTCAACAACATATCAAAGAGAATATTTTCTTGTTTTTCTAGGCATATGGTCATGGCAGCTTTGTAATGTGGTCCAAATAAAGTCTAAATATAATATTACAAGAGCAAAGTCAGCAAAGCGAAAGGTGGTACCTCTCCGGGTGCTCAAGTTTGCATCTCAATGTAAGAGACAAGACTTATTAGGACTTGGGAGGCCAAGGATTAATAAAATGAATCACCTTATTTCCCCTAAAGGTTTGACCCAGTGTGTGACCCAGCCTGCTAAGCTGATACAATGATGAACAATCCCTTTTATTAATGTAGCTAAAAATGGAACCTGTGGTAAGAACTTATATAACTTGAAATGACACATGGCAACTGAAGGCCACTTGTCCCATGAGCTCTTGGAGCCAAAGTTAAGTTGGTATCTAATGAAAAATGTAAACCTGGGAGCATTTACCCTACTCTCCGCATTGCACCTTCATTTAAGTTAGAACGTTCGGCTTTAGTAGCATAAGAAAAATACAAACACACAACTGAAGGCAGGTTATATTAGATAAACATTTTTAACATAGATCTTTCTAACTTATTCTTCAGTGCCAAGTGCTAAGTGTTATTATGACCATCATTAGGAATAATAATAATAGCAATTCATTTGTAAGATATCTATCATTCCAAAGACTCACATTTTATATATCGAATAATGTTACTTATAGAAAATTTTAAACAAATGGCACATTGCAGGACATAATATTGGTTTAGGCTCTCTCAGACCAGAAAGTTACAAAAAGAAAAGTGAGGAGAAATTATCTGTGCATCATAAAAAGGCACAGGCTTATATATAAGTCTGGGGGAAAATATCATCAGAGTTAAGGGACTTCTTCAAGGTCACACAGCTTAGGAGCAAGTATGACTAAACCCAGTTTCCCTACCTAGTCCCAGTCCTGAGACCACAGAAAGAATAATAAAGTGAAAAATAAATTGTTATCCAGTGACATGAATTAAAGAAAATCCGGTTCCAAGCACAAGGATAGAAATAAGCATGGGGTAGGCAAGGAATAGAATAGTCAGTAGACTTGGCACAGGAGGAGTAAGGTAGAGAGTTGTTTAAGATGAAGTCTGTAAACTCAGCAGGGGGTAGACCATATGGTTCTTATAAGGAATTTACATTTTATTCTAAGAATCATGGGAAGACCAGAGCAGGTACTAAACGGAGGAATGATGTGGAATAATTTATAGCTTATAAAGCTCACTCTACTGCTAGATTGAAAAAGATGAGAAGGGATGGGGAACAGAAGCCTGGAGACCAGTTAAGAGTCTACTGCTGTGCTGTATGTAAGACATGACAGAGGTTCACTCCTGGCTGTAGAGATTGCAATTTCAACTGTTCTGGAGTAAGACCTACACAAGCTTTAAAAGATGCCCAGGGAACTCTAGTGTCTATCCAGAGAATCACTGGTACAGTGTAATAGCAGTGGAAATGGAAAGAAATATACAGATTTGGGCTGTTTTCAGGGTAGATTCAAGAGCACTTGACGGCGGGTTAGACGTAGAAAAGGAGAGAAAGAGAGGAGACAAGAAGTACTTCTAGGCTTTCAACCTAAGACACTGAGTTGACGGTTCCATTTCATGAAAGGCTAAAGTCTAAGAAAATAACAAGCTTGGGCAGGGTGGAAAGCAAGGGTTCTGTTTCAAATACAGTAAAACCTTGGTTTGTGAGCATAATTGGTTCCAGAAACATGCTTGTAATCCAAAGCGCTTGTATATCAAAGTGAATTTCAAGAACCATCGGCTCAGATGTACTAGTGTTGCAAGACATCACTTGTTTATCAAGTTAAAATGTATGAGAAATGTTTGCTCATCTTGTAGAACACACGCAGAACAAGTTATTCGCAATCCAAGGCTTTACTGTATATTAAACTTGAGATGTCCAGGCGAGGATGTCCAACAGTCTATCAGATATTCAACTGTGGAGATCAGGAAAGAGGTCAGAATAGATATGTATGTATGTGTACATGTGAGTGTGTGAGTGTATGTTCTTACCTGTGCGTGCATGCATGTGCACCTGATTGATAAAAAGGTGGTGTTTCAAGCACTGAGGACTGAGTGAGATACTTAAAAAGAGAGTGTGTTGAGAAGAGAGGAGAACCCAAGGTTGAATCCTGAGACACTCCAAAATTTAGAACCCTGCAGAGGAGAGACAGAGAGGTTGTAGGAAAATCAGCACACACACTGTCTCCAAGAGAAAAAAACAACTTTCAAGAAGGAAGGAGTCACTGTGTCAAATGTGGCTGAGACACCAAGTGAGATGAAGACAGAGAAATGGCAGCTGGATTCCACAATGGGAAAATTATTAACAGTTTGTGAGAAGATCAATGGGGAAGGAAAGAGGAGTTGACTGTGATAATGACCATAGAGAAGATTTCTGAGAAGGAGAACAGAGACACACATAGCAGCTTGGGAGCACTTACTTGACCCATCTGTTGAGGCAGGAAAGAAGGCCCAGGGAGGAAGCAGAGGTACGGATTCTTGTTGTTTAGTAGGTAGCTCACCTGCTGCTTGATTCAGTTTTCTGAGTAAAGTAAGCGGTGAAGTCCCAAGTTGATGGAGAGGCAGAGCAGGAGGTAAGGGGAGTAGTTGTTTTGGAGAATGGCATAGCAAAAATACCAAGGAAGCGTCATAGGAATGCTGACTGCGTGCCCATTGGCAGTCTGTGGTAGGAATTTTTAATAAGAATTGTCACCACAGGTGTGTTTTTTCTCTCTAACAATGTTCAGCTGTTTGGGTTGAGGGGCAAAGTGTGTTGGTAATTGAGTTTAATGAGGGTGTGAGTTGGCCAACTAAATATAACAAAGTGAGAGACGGGGCAAGGAAAAGTGTTTGTAAGGGATCAAAAATGGACCAAAGTAAGTAAGGAGGAAAGTGAAAACACCATTGGGGTGTGGAGGGATAATGGACAGGGTCAAGGATTAAATGTCTTGATTGGTAACATGGAAGGCAGAGCCAAAGATTTTTCAAAAATACATCATAAAGCGATAAAGAGGTGAAAAATTGTAAACAGAAAGTCAGGTCAGAATGAAATGGCATTACCCGCACCAAGACAAATGGAGGACACATTTAAGCACACCAAGCATAAAGAGACATGCTAAACTGATCCAGAATGGAAAAAAAAAGACCTTCCCTGCACAAGATAAAAGAACAAGAACAAAAAAAGGAATCCACATTTGATTTCTAATCACTGTCCCTGGATTCAAGAGGACAATGGTGTGACATTTTCAAAATGACTTTCATCGATGTATTTGAAAAAAATACAACCTGACTAATGCAATCCTAGTGCAACAATCAAAGCTTATCAAAGGTTCCACTGAACATGGTGTTATGGGTTCATGCAAAACTCCCTACCCGTGTATAAGATAAATGACTAGAGTATTTATGGGTGAAGTTATGTCTACAATTAACTCTTAAGTGGTTAAAAAAAAAAAAGAGGTAAAAAGTAAACCTGACAACATTCTAACAATTGGTGCAACTAGGTGAATCTCAGGTGTTAATTTTATTACTTACTGGTTTTCAGTAGACTTACAATTTTCCAAAAAAAAAAAAAAAAGTTGGGGAATATAATTATAAAAGGCATAGCCATCTTCAAAAACAAAGTGAATACTTCATGTATCAAAAATGGAACACAGGGGCGCCTGACTTGCTCAGTTGGTTGAGCATCCGACTCTTCATTTCTGCTCAGGTCGTGATCCCAGGGTCGTGGGATTGAGCTCCGTATTGGGCTCTGTGCTGAGCCTGGAGCCTGCTTAAGATTCTCTCTCTCTCTCTCTCTCTCTCTCTCTCTCTCTCTCTCTCTCTCTTCGTCTGCCCTTCTCCCCTGCTTGTGTGTTCATGCCATCTAAAATAAGATTTGAAAAAAACAAATGGAACCACAAAAAGCAAACACAGTAATAAGCAGGGAGCAAGCAGGAAACCCACCGGACTCTGGGGCTAGAAATAGGTGAGGTTGTCCAGGGGATGAACTCGTGTGCGGGATGAATCTGCTTACCAAAAGGAAAGAGCTGAGCCAGGGGAGTGGCATGGAACTGAAGGCTAGGGAAGAGCTCCCCCTGCAAGGAACATATTTTTTAAAGTAGCAACCCTGACCACTGCCCGCGACTGAGGATCTCTGGTGCCCTGCTGTCTGACCTGACAGAAGGCACAACTGCCACTGCCTTGGAAATCTGATTTGTGAGATCTACGTAGGATGAGTGTCTCAAAAAAAGACATGGTTCTAGACTGGGATGATGGTAGTTGGGGAGATATGGCTATAAAATGGGCTTGACACGGTAGGGAAAGATCTGAATGGTGAATAAAGAAGAAAGAAGGAGGAGGGGGGTAGAAAAAGAGGCAGAGGTGGAGGGAGGGAAAGAGGAAGAAGAGGAGGAGGAGGACACGTGCCTGTATCTTGAAGTATCCTGCAAAGGCACATCAGCAGAATGCTCAATGTCAGAGGCTCTAGTTTAGCATCTAAACCATCCTGAGGACAGACAGGAGTTTCAGATGCAACTGTTACTTACTGAGCGATGACTGACTTCATGCAAAAGCAACAGGAAGGAAACTTTCACAGGTGACCCTCTCTGTCCTCACAGCAACTCCCAGTTAGGTGACATCCCCATTTTATACTTTGCTCTAGGTTACATAGTAAATGGGAAAGTGGGGGATTTTCTAAACCAGGCCATTTATGATGATGATGATGATGATGATGATGAATGGAATCCATAATCACTCAATTCACAAGATGGGTTAAAGCAAGTACAGGGGCCAATAGAAGTGGCCGGGGGAGATACTGGAACTCGGTAGGACCATCCTTGGATGGCGCGCTTTACATAGGAAGAGAAGAGGGGGGTGCATCCCACATGGGGCGTGTAAGAGAAGAAACGGAGGTGGGAAGGCACAAAAATGTGTTTAGAGGACTCAGCGTCGAGCCGCCCAGCTGTAAGGGAGCACATGCTCTACAATATGCAGGAGCAAACAAATGACCCCCGGAGCCAAGCAGCCAATGAATTCTTCCTTGTAGAAACGCAGCGTTCAGAGGCTGCAGCACAATCCTGAGGAAATGAATGGGAGTCTGCTCCCCGCTGTCAGGGGCATTCTCCGGGATGATTCATTGACGGCTCTCCAGCCAAGCCCCAGTTCCTTCTGGAGGCCACGACCCTCGGTGTGCACCCGCCACCGCAGACCCAGCCAGAAAATGTATTGTCTTCCCCTTTTACTTCTGAGTTCTGCAGCTGCCGGTCTGCTTGAGGGAAGTCGTCTCCACCTAGAGCGTAAACCTGAACTTTTCTGGCTGGCAGGGTCAAAGCTTCACATTTTCGGCACCTTCAGGGAAGTGGTACTGGAGAGGCTGATTCGAAAAAGCCCGTTACTCACATGGCACTGGGGGCTGTTCCCTCCCTCTTGCCTTTGTTTCACTTAGTGGCTTTCTGACCGCATTCCTCAACGCCACAGCCCGGTTCTGCTGTGACAGCTGGCGCAGTAGCCTGGAACCTTGAGGAGACGGGCAGTGTCTCTCACTTTCAGGAGCAGAGACCGGTCACCCTAAAGGGAGAGCAAACCGAGCTGTGTCGGTGCATAAACCCACGATTTGTGCCTCCATCCCGACAGTCCCGCGAAGACAAAGCGGGGATGGTCATTCCCTTACTGAAGAGATTTTTGTGGCTTTCCAAGAATGAAAGTTTTATTTTCCAGTCACAGAAACACGAAAAGTTAAGTTTCTTAGGACTAGTTAGCATCCATGTGTGACGCCCTCAAGTTGGTGCTGAAGCACTGACCTTGAAGAATTCTAGAAGCCAGAGACTTTGGGGAATTAAAAATCAGAGTAATCATCCCATGAGTACTTCCTATGGGCGAGGCAGTGTTCTAAGTGTTGCGGGAAAATCAGCTCAATTAATTTTATTTAATCCTAACGACGACTTTTTCTCACTCATTCATCAAACATTTATTTGTTGTGTGCCTGTTACATCCAGAGCTGTTCCGGGGGAATGCAGACACAAAACAAACAGAATGAATAAGTAAATCGCATAGTGAGGAAGGGGGTGATAAGAGCTGTGGAAATAATTGATCAGGAGAGTGCGGGGAGTGGGAGGGGGGGTTCAGGAATCCTGGAGGAGGCTGGGAGGGGTATGAAGATCTCCTTGAGAAGGTACAATGTGACAAACCCAAGGAGAGTGAGAGGATGAGCCAGGCCATATGTTGGGGGAAGAAAAATATAGGCAGAAGGAACCAGCACTGATCTGGATTCACACAAGCAGGGAAAACAAAGATAATTTATTGGAAGAATAATAGAGAGTTTACTGAATTTAAGGGGGAAAAAATGGAAATTGGTATTACTGTCGTGCTAAGCAGAATTATGGTCCCCCAGGGTTTGTCTGTGTCCTTATCCCAGGAAGCTGTGAATTTGATAGATTACAAGGAAAGGACAATTAAAATTGCAGATAGGATTAAAGTTGCTAATCAGTTGACTTTAAAATGGGAAGACCCCTGGATTTTCTGGGTGGGCCCAATGTAATCATTAAGGGTCCTTAAAATTGCAAGAGGGAGGCAGATGAGAACCACAGAGATGGGAACGTGTGAAGGGCCTGTCCCGACAATTGCTGGATTTGAAGATGGGGGAGGGGGCCATGCTCCAGTGAGCACAAGGGTCTCTAGAAACTGATTCTGGGCGGGGAAACAGATTCTCCCCTAGAACCTCTAGGAAGGAACACAGCCTTGCTGACACCTTGATTTTAGCCCAGGGAGGCTTCGCTAAGTTTGTGGCAATTCGTCCAGCAGCTATAGGAAAAAAAAGCACAAGCTTATCTACAGGACACCTCCCAAAGGCTCATCAACCGCAGGCTCCAGGAAAGACAGGCACCAGGACGTAGGCTGATCTTTTCGGATGACCCAGGATGAACCAGCTTTGGCCATTTCCTTACCTGGGTTGGGGCTGCTACAGTCAGATTATGCTGGTCTCTCTACAGAACACCTGGGCCAGGGTGGCTGCAGCCGAGCGGGACAGGGAGGGAAGAAGATGGGATCAGAATGGGGTGGCGGCCAGGGCTTGCCGGATCTCACGAGATGTGCCCTGCGCTGTTGGCTAGAAACTCCCAATTGGCAGAGGGGGGAAACAGAGATTAAATAACTTTCCCAAGTTTCAACAAGGGAGATTTGACTTCAAGCCTCTTTGCCTTTAAAACCCTTGTTTTTTTAATCAGCTCAGCCAAACTGCTCAGATGAAACCTGGCTCCTAGTGATCCTGTTGCCACATCGATGTGTCATCAAATCCCTGCAGTAGGCTGTTCAGGTGGCCCCATTTGTTGATGGCATAGTGTTACTCAAGAGCATCGCACCTTCCATAAAAACACGAGAGCACTGGGGCGCCTGGGTGGCTCAGTCGGCTGAGCGTCCGACTTCAGCTCAGGTCATGATCTCGCAGCTCAGAGCCTGGAGCCTGTTTCAGATTCTGTGTCTCCCTCTCTCTCTGTCCCAACCCACTCGCATTCTGTCTGTCTCTCTCAAAAATAAATAAACATTAAAAAAAAAATTAAAAAAAAAAAAAAAAACACGAGAGCACTGCCCCTTGTTTCAGGATTTTAAGCAAAGCCACACGCCACGGCGTAGACCTTAATTCGTTATGATTCCCTTCCTCGCCCCTTTCTCTTCCTCTTCTCTGCCTCTTTCCATCACTGAGGGACCAAAGGGATTTTTCTGACTCCCCAGCCATAGACTCTATTTAATTAAATAAGGAACCTCTACACGGACTTTGTCGGACTTGCTCATGATCTTGTTACTTTTTAACCACACTGAACCCAAGTTTCTATGTTTTTTCTCATGCTTTGAGATTCAAGTTGAGCTACTCTCTGTGTGTATGTAGGTAGCAGGCCATCTGTTATCTCTGCCTGCCAGCGTTCCTTCCCTCTTCTCTTGCTAAGAGTGTCCTCATTTTTCTGTGAGAACCACCCCACCCCCACGCATCCAGTCTTGATAGCTCTGTCAATCAAAGTGTCACAGCCTCTCTGGCCAAGAGGTGGGACCAGACACAAGCTTAGCCAATCAGACTTCCTGGGAATTTGAATCTAGAGGGCTGTGAGCCAAGTATGGAAAATGGTTGAAGCTGGTTCACCAACATATTTCATGGTGAATGTCTATTCTGAGACCATGAATTGTTGGGGAGTTTTCTGTAAATATGATAATACCCGATTTTCACTTCTTCTTAGAGTCAGTAAGCTCTTCATAATCTTCCAACAAATTATTTTTAATTTTCTTTCCTTTGTCGACACAAGTCAGTGTCGGTTACTTGTAATTAAGACAAATAAATAAACTTAACCGATAAAATCTTGCCTCTTGACTAACTAGCTTAATTTACTTAGGCTTTAATATTTTGTGCTTCAAAGGCTCTTAGCTCTACATGGTTCTAAATATGACTACCCTCCATTAATTAAGATGTAGATTTTGCTGCTAAACGTGGAATATATTTTTCTCTACATGTGTGGGTATTTTTTTTATTATAAACCCCAAGGTTGGAATAAAGCAATTTATCCTGCAATTTATCTGATAACCAATATCCTTCCTTTATCTAGTCCCCCCTTTTTTAGGAGTAAGTGAATAGAGATATGGTCCAAAATTTCAAGCTAGGATCCCTTTCTTACTTGCTTTATACGTTACGGAAAACTCCCCCCAAACTGATCTACTTATTTATATGGTATCTGCATAAAAGTAAAATTCTGCAGTAAAGGTGCTATGTACCCAGGAGATCTCTTAAAAATACAAAATGGTGCTTGGAGAGGGTAATTTATTATATGTTTATATCCTTTAGTATTAGCACTTTTATTTGGATTGCTTTGTCATAACAGTGGTGTAACATAGCCAAAAATTTTAAGTTCTGGCCAATGGCATATAAGCAGATCTGCTGCATATGAGTCCCATTTTCTCTTCCTTCCTACAGAATAGATTGCAGCTGTGATGGCTGGAGTTCAAGTAGCCATCTTGTGCCATCACATGGAAATCACAGACTGAGGATAGTGGAGCATTAAGAGGAAGGTGCCCGAGTCCATGGCGACTTCCTGAGACTGCTCTGCCAGCCCTGGGCATCTACACTTTTTTATAGAGATAAAAGAAAAATAAATTCTTATCTTGGTTAAACCCATGTTACTTGGATTTTCTGTCAGTTACAAATACCATAGGAATTTAAACCCTAAGTGATATAGCTGGTTATATTCCAAATGGACTACTTACCTCCCACCCCCACTCCTTCCATTTATGCACACTTCCCTTAGCCTTTTGGGGTGATTTTAATATGCTACAGGATAAATTGCATTTAGCTGACAAAAAAATACCATGCAACACACACGTTAAATATTAAACACGCTCAATACATCTATGTCAATGAATAGATTGTCAAGGAATATTCCTAGATAGGCTCAGACTTGAGCTTCACCTCACCCACACCCACTGAGGCTCTATTCTGTCCCTGATCTATAGGGCAAGGTCTCAGGCTGGACTGGTCTCTGTATTCCTGCCATGCAATTTTATGGATTCGCTGGAACTCTCTAGAAGATTCCAACTTTGGGTCTTCTTCAAGGTCATACAGTTTTAATCCTGACTTCACCACATATCTGCTCTTTGGCTTTGGGAAATGTTTTGAACCTCTTAGTGTCTCTTATTTCCTCACCTACAAAATGAGAATAATCTCGTAGAGGTGTCATAAGGATTGAACAAATACACGGAAAACTCTTAGTGTCTGATGTAAAGTAACTCCTCAAACAGTATTAATTCAAATTGTGACTATTATTTTACTCAAAAAGAGAAAATATGAAAGTCACAAAGACCTTGACAAGGGAAAACTCTGCCATTTGAGGAGACGGGTAGACAGGAGCCTTGATGGAACACTATCTTCCTAACCATCACCGCAAACCCAAGGTCCTATTTCATTATAGGAAGATACCTTTTGGTGCAAAGATATATATCACCCCCATTTCTCATCCTTTTAACTTAAAAAAGCTTTGCATCAGGTAGGTCTTGTTCTCTCCTTAAGGGTCCCAGAGGTTAGAAGCAATGTCTTCCTGAAAGGAAAGATTCTCAGAATTGAAGATGGCTTACTCATTTCCCTTGTCTCTGGCTTGCTCTGCTTCCCTAACTCACCAGTCTCTCCCAGGGCCTCCTGCAAAGTCAGATGAACTATAAAGAGGCCAAAATGCCTAGACTTTCTGAAATGAGGATTTTGCCTGCAGTGTTTTGTAAATGAATAATATCTTTAAAATTTTTTTTTCTGAAATTCTTTTCTCCCTACCTTGTAAAGTCATTCGCAGAATTTATCTTATTGTAGATTTTTTTTAAGTGTTTTTTTTTTTGAACAATCAACCTTGAAACTACATAAAACATAGCAAACAATTCTCATCGGAACTATTTTCTTTCCGATTAATGTAAAATCATGATGGCAAAGAATTGAGGATCTAAGGGATTTGAGCTTCAAGACTTTTTTTCCTAAGGAAAAAACAATGTAGTCCTCATTTAACAATACCTCTTGGTGGCTTTGAACCAGTTCCTTCTCACTGCTATCTGATTTTGGCAAAGGTACCAGGAAGACAAGATTACAATGCCTGCACTCTTCTTTTCAATCTCTCCAGAACCTTATTTGTATCTCTATGTCAACAGAGTGAAGAAATGGTAGTGCTTCGTTTGGAGTGGCCCATAGCTACCAGCCTCCTCCTTAATTAGTGTCTGTGACCAGTTAGCATTGTTTAGGTTTCATTCAACACACTTACCCAGAAACGCGCTCCTTCTCGGCTGCTGTGGTATGCACCAGCTGTCTTTAATCTCTCAGGACCCAATTCACAGACCACAAATTCTGTTATGAGCACAAATGTCTGAGAGTGGGCATTTGTTTATTTTCTGCTTACGAGACAACGTTCATATACTTCTGCCATTAAAAATAAACCAGTGAATAAATAAATGCCCAAACTAACACAAGAGGCGAAAAGCAGAGTATCTCGCTTCCAACGAAACTGAAGTTTGGCTCGCATGGAAGCGGCACCTCTTTTGGGTCTAGTAAATACCACTTTTCGCTTAGAAATAATAAGCTCATCCGTAAATGCCATTTTGAAGACTAAACAAACCCACGACAAAGAGGAAGCACAAAAAAGCTTAGGGTTTCAAGCAAAAAGGTCATTATTTCCGTTGGCCAAGCCATGCACATTCCAGTTCTTCTAAAAGTATGCCACTGAATTTTACCTTAGTCTGTCTTCTTCTTTCCTAAGTGTGTGCACAGGAATGTGAGCAGACAGTGCTTGCCCATGCGCCTGGATACGTTCCACTCGTTCCAGTACTTGGGGCCACGGGGCACATGGCTATCCTTGTCAAGGTTACGTGGAACGGAATGCTGGTAGCGTGGAGATCCCAGCCTCCATTGGAGATTTGTCTCTGGATTTCCCCCAGTAACCGATGCACATTGTATCATGACTTCTGTTTCTATGACCTCATCATGTTATAATACCAGCATTCAGTACGGTTTTGGGGCACAGTGGGTGGTCGATATCTATTTAATTAATAATAAACAGCCACACTTTATACACGTGTATTATCTGCCGAGCGCTGTTCCAAGGCCTCTGCAAATATTAACACACTTAATCCTCACAAAAGTGCTATGAGGTAGCAGTTTTTAATGCTCCAGTCTACAGGTGAGGACACTGGGACATAGAGGGATAAAACAACTGGTTCTTAAGCGCCAGAGTTGGGATTTAAATCCAGGAATTCAGATTCCAGAAGATATGGCCCTGACCACCGCACTACGCTCCCTCTGTCTGCTCACATCCCAACCCCCAGGCCTATTTGCCTAACCAGGTGATCCTGGAGATCCCTTCTGTTCTATAGAGTGTGGTTCTAGCCTATTATTCATAGAGAACTTATGCGGCACAGAGAATCTTCCATTACCTACCCAGCCCTCCCTTAACACTCCTAGGTCTTAAGTTTTTGATTATATTACATAAGCAAGCCTGGAACCATGGTTTCCCCTTCTTCCAGAAGTAAAAGTCTTCCATAAAAAGACATACAACTATTAGAACAAACAAGAAAATTGCACCTGGCCCCCATTCTTCCAATATCATTTTAATATAAAAATTGGTTCATGGGATTCCTAGAATTCCATTCAACAGCTGAACCAGCACCAAAAATGAACGGGCAAAGACAGCCAGGGATGAATGACAGCACAGAGGGCCCTTAGTAATATGTGAGAGACCAGAAAGCACAGGCTCAGGCCTGAGCCAGCCACCCAAGAAGGTGTGAGGGAGCCACAGAGGGAAGGGGAGGAAGTGGGGGCTGTAAGTGTGTGTATTTGTTTTTCCCAAGAAGCTGGACTATAGGGGAGAGAGGTCAATGGCAACAACTGGGACACAGAGGTGAAGAAAGATTTGTTTAAAGATTGATAAATATGTCTATAGCTTGCTGAGAAGTAACCTGCTAATAGTGATGGTGGAAAATACCAGGCGGTGGGGAAGGGTAATGTATAAAATGTGAGTCTGATCCTCCTTAGATAGGAGGGTGTGGGCTGAAGACAAATAATCTTGAAGAGAAGGAAGGGTACCTTTTCCTTTTACAAAGAAGAAGTGAGAAAGGGTTCCGTGTGGTCTCAGCTGATTTACTCTCAAACTGGAATCTTGAGGTAACAGGCATACAAAACTGAAAAACATCTTTGGGAGGCTTCCTTGACCCCACAAATAGCTTTTCTAAGAGAAGTAAAGGAAAAGTCAGATGGAAAATGTTAGTGGCCACTGAGGTGCCCCCTTCTATAGCTTCAAACAGGTATTCATGTATAGAAACATGGAAATCTGGAGAATGGGACACCAAACAGCTGATGTTGCCCTCAATCAACCATCTGGGTCCTTAAAAAAATATGTGTGCAGGAAAGAAAGCAAGGCTAAGGGACACATTCCATGAATGTATAGTAAACACCCTGTGTGTAGGGCACAGGTGCTAGGGATACAGCAATGAACAAAATAACATCCTGTTCTCATGGGATTTACATTTCATCTCCAAATTTGTCAAGAAAAGTGTGACCTCGGATTGTCAGCCAAGCTGTCTAATCTGCCTGCTACCATCCCAGAGACCACCCTGAGATGTGAGAATGGCTACACCTGCCATTCTCAATGGCAAACAAGAGAAAGTGAAAGAGGCAGAACGTTTGCCCTCACAATGAAAGCAGAACTGGCAAAGGCCACCTGTCCCAACAAGGGAGAAGGGAAGGAAGCTGCCCACATCCTGGCAATGACCTGGAGATGCAGAAAAGGAGCTGCTTTGGGCCTTATCCCCTAGGCAGTAGCCCTAAATCTAGTGTCCTCTCTGGCCCAGGAACCCAAGAGAGGTCAATAAGAGTCCACACCCATTCAGGCTAGGACCCCAACTCAGCAAAACAAGGGCACTGAAACCTCTAGACAGTGACCACTTGTCCTAAAACTGGACCAATTCACAAAAATTCCTCTTTGGATAGTGGGGAGAAGTTGGAGAAAAAGAAGAGAGCGACCATGAATTTCCTAGCTTCCCAAACCAAAAATCACCCTCATTTTGTTCTTTCTCCCATTAACCCCTGTGTTTGATAGCCACACCAATGGCCCACAATTTCTTGCTTCAGGTCTCATGGCGGGCATCACACCTCTCATCAGGCCATTTCTCCAATTCTTACTGCTATTCTTACATGTTCTCCTGCAACCAACAAGATGGGCAGTTTGAACCCACAATGCCTTTTAAACATCTGTTTAGAGTCTCCCAATTCTGTTACTCAGCCTTCAAGGTGAGCACTCACCCAAATAACACAGTCAGTAACATAACATACTTCAAGCTGAGACAGAAAATAGAAGATTCCCCCTTGTTTTCCCTTAGATTCCCAAGTCATCATGTGGAAGAAATTAAGTTGGTCTTCAGTGCCATTCATGATCTTTACTCAATCCATCTTTTTGATCTTGAGCCACAGTTTGTCCAATGTACATTTTATACTTGCCATTTTCTTGTTGGTCCAGGCCATGGCTTTATCTGTGTATTCCTTTACCTTTGCTTCAAAAGCATAGTCTCCCACCTGATCTGTCCTCTCTTCCCCACTTATTTGTATAGTTCCTTCTCCCATCCCATCTCTTCTATGCAGCTTTCTCCAGCCAACCTCAGCCCATGGCACTCTCCTTTCTCTGAACTCATAGAATGACCACTATTTGTAGCTAAAAAGAGTTCTGGGTCCAATGCCAATGTGTGGGTATATGGGTTTTTCCTCACATATCCAAAAAGGAAGTCTCCAACACCAGCTGGGTATCTTACAACTTAACTTAAATCTGACACTACCTTCCTGGAGATTTCAGATCCCACAGGTGCAGGGCTCAGGCCCACAAGACTGTCCCACTCCCCACTTCAGATGCCAGTTCCAGGTCCAGGTTGTCACCTGTGCTTCTGATGGACTGGCTACAGATTGGAGGTTCCCATGACCTTTCCTCAAGTTCAATTAATTTGCTAGAATAGCTCACAGATCTCAGAGAAATATTTTAGTTACTAGATCACCGGCTTACTATAAAAGAACATAACTCAGGAAGAGCCAGATGGAAGAGGTGCTTAGAGCAAGGTATGTGGGAGGGGTGCAGAGGTCCCAAGCACTCTCCAGGGTGCCATTCTCCCTAAGTCTCTATGTGTTCACCAACCCAGAAGCTCTCTGAACCCCATCCATGTGCGGTTGTATGGAGGCCTCACGACACAGGCATGATTGATTAAGTGATGGGCCATTGGAGATTAAGTCAACCTGCAGACTCTCTCCCCTCCTTCAAGGTTGAGGCAGGACCCTGGTGGGGGGTAGACCTCAAAGTTCCAATGCTCTAATTATAAGATTGGGTCCACTGGCAACCAGCCCCCATCCATTTGTGTTACCTAAGTGCATTTGAGAAGTTGCTTCATTAACATAACAAAAGATCCCTTTGTAACTCTCATCTCTTAGGAAATTCCAGGGGTTTTAGGAGCTCTGTGCCCTAAATGGGGAGAAAGGCCAAATAAATACTTCTTACTCTACATCACAATATCACAGTAGCTTTCCCTGAGGTTTAGCATTGATGAACATATGTATATGCCTTGCTTCCCCTGATATGTGACAACTCCGTACAGAAGTCCTCAGCAAGCCTAAAACACCTAAGCAGCCTCTTCCATATATTTAGCATGCAATAACCATTTTTATTTTCAAAACCACATATACCTTATTTACCTTATAGAGGGTTTAAACAGGTGGCTTCTGTATATTGATTGACTGGATGATTCACTAAAGGAATTGCTCATCTTTATATATATAGATAGAAGATAGATATAAACTTGGGGTTCATACAGCATGAAAGGCCCTCAGTAAATGAGGCAGATCACCAGTGCTAACCTACTCAATCATGGGATGCAAGTTTTGAGGTAAATTACAGTATAGCGTAGACCCTTTTGCTGCACAGGTGTAGAATCTGAGGTTAAATTTCCTCCTCCACCTATAACACACATAATGAAACAAATATAGAAACAAATAATAGGGAAGTAAGTTATAGATGGTCCTTTAGAAGTCAATTTCATCTGCGCATCTAACCATAAAAGCAGCATCTGCTCTGCTAAATACAGGTGTTTTATATCCTTGTCATTAATTGGAGGGGACATTATGTCATCATACATCAACAGTTAAGGTTGGTTAAAGTGCCACTTATCTCAGGTGCTGTCATTAATCAGGTTCTTTTCAGCTTGGTGACTCCAGAGGCTTGGCTCAAAGCTGCTCTATGTGAATGGGTTTTCCCAATGGGTTTAAGGTGTCTTTTTATTATCATTTTGAATGAAAACCTTGGAACCCCGACATAAGTGGCCATTAAGGTAACTGTTCTGATGCTTCAGAGAAGAGAAACATTTCCCCCACCATCTTCATCTCCCCCTCTCCCCCATGCCTCCACCAAAGAGCCACAGTGAATAGAAAGGCATATCAACACAAGCTGTTGTCTCTTCATAGTTTAACCCGTTAATGGATTTCAGTGAACCAACTGTAGTACATCTGGCACTTAAACAGAGCTGGAGGACAGCACCCTTCTCTTTCTGCCTGGCACCCACGTCACCCAAATGCCTTCCTGGCTACCCTAAATCCACCGTATGATGTCCGTTCCAGACAAGCTTCCAGGGTGCATTCTTCCTTAGTCGCTGCTTTCATTGAAAATGCCTGCCCTTTCTCATATTCCTTCAAGGCCATTGGAAATGGCATAAGTTGTTCTAGGTTAAGTTGCCAGGGTCAATGATAGTGGCATTTTAAAATACTGGCCTTTATACTCTCATCATCTAAACTCTAAAAATTAAGGTACAAAGTTCAGGCACTAGGTTGATAATTCAAACAGCGGGCCGTTTCGTCCATATCAAGGTCTCACTCAGGGAGACCCTACGATGCCCTAAAAATACAATTCTCTGCATATTCCAAGTCGGGGTCTCTCATCACCTCAACCTGTGCAAGAGGTTGGAAGAATAAGGGGGAGGGCATTTTTATTATTTACTCATTCATTCCATTGAATGGATATTCATTCCATTCAATGGATATTGTATTGCCTGTGAGGTGCTGTGTTAGCATCACACAATGACGATCAGAAACAGACATAACTCTGGCTCAAGACTTTACAGGGTGAATGGGAGAGAAATGAGTGAAATAGAAACTTAAAAACAAACAGGTAAAATCATAACTGTGTGTAGTTCTTCAGAAGAAAATGCTACATGTCCACGCAAACAAACAAACATACTGTGACCTCGAGTATGAATAAAGGTCAGTCACGGGAGGATGGGGAGCCATGAAGAATGTTCCTAGAGAGGGAACAGCAGGCACAAGGTGCTGAGGGGGGAGAAAGCAGGGAAAATTCCAGAAATTGGGCCTCAGGTAGGCAGAATCCTAACCGGTCCCAAGGTCCTCATCTCCTGAGTATACACACCCGGCATAATTTCTGAGACTGTGAATATGATGGATTTTGCTCCCGTGATTAGGTTATATTATATGAAACAGTTAACTTTTAGAAAGAAAGGCTATCCAAGCAGCTCTGATCTAGTCACATGAGCCTTTTAAATCTGAGTCTACAAGTCAGAGACAGAGGCAGGCAGAGAGTCACATCGTGAACAGGATTCAGTGCACCATTTCTGGCTTGAGGATGGAGGGGGCCACATGATAAGGAATGCGGGTCACCACATGTAGGTGAGAGCAACCCTGCTTGGCACCAGCCAGGAACTGGGGCCTCGGACCTACACACGCAAGAAATCGAATTCTGCCAACAGCAGCAATGAGCTTGTGTGTTAATTTCCTAGGACTGCCATAACAGAGCTGGTGGCTTAAGCCGCAGACATTTAACGTCCCACGTTTCAGAAGCTGGAAGTCCAGGATCGAGGCGTGGGCAGGGTTGGCTTTTTCTGAGGGCTGTGAGGGAGGGCTCTACTCCAGTTCTCTCTTCTTGGCTTGTAGATGGCCTGTGTCTCCTCCCTGTGCCTTCACACCATCCTCTAACATGTCTGGTTTGCACTGTAATTTCTTCCTTTTACAAAGACCACAGTCAGATTGTATTGGGGTCTACCTTATGACCTTATTTTAACTCTCTCACATCTGTAAAGACCCTAGCTCCAAATAAGGTCACATTCTGAGATATTGGGTTTGGGTTTGGGTCTCATTTGAGGTCATGGGTCACAGTCTATGGTTCTGAATTTGGGGGAGGGGGAGAGGAGAGACACAATTCAACCCACAGAACTTAGAAGTGGATTTTCCCTCAGAGCCTTCAGCCAACAAGATGACTCTGCCTTGTGATATCCTGAGCAGAGAAGCCACGCATGCCTTGCTTGGACTCAGACCTACCCAACTGGGAGATAACACGTGAGTGTTGATTTCAGGGGCAGAGTTGATGGTAATTTGTTGTGCAACCATAGAAACTAATAGTGCCAGAGCTTGGTGACAGAAAAGACTGACCTCATGGCAGGGACAAGACCACACAAGGCCATGAAGGCAGTGGTGAAAAACTTCACTCTTTATCCTGAGAACGATGAGAAGCCATGAGAGGGACGAGGTAATAATGACGTGTTCAGATTTTGCTTCTCTTCGGGGCTTTTCTTTTTGTACTTTGTTCTTTTCCTCTCCTTCCAGATAAAAATTCCAAAGGACTGGGTGGCCGCAGAGAAACATGGACAGTCCCACATCAGTTGTGATAACCTGTTGAAAAGGCAGAAGGGGGAAAAGGAGGAGGAGGACAGGATGAAGATAAACATCATTTTTTGGGGGCTCACGCTGAGTCTGGTTCTGATTCTGCAGCATTTTCGGATTTATTTCTCACAACAAGCTTATCAGCCTCATTTTATCCATGACGGACTAAGGTATTCAGAGGTCTAATAACATCCTCAAGGGCATCAGCTCAGGGGGAATGTCACTAAGATCTGAATCCAGGTCTGACTGGCTCTCCCGCTCATTCTTCAAACTCAGTGCACTAATGCTATGCGCCCATCCAGCCTTGGCCACTGTTGTTTAATAGTGCGTGATATATCTTGTCCGAGCCTTGGGAGAGTCCTACTAGGCAGGACAGGTGTGAGAGCAGAGGAGGAGGCTGCCTTAGCATCAACAGTCAGGCAGGTTGGCTCAGCAGAAGAACTGCAACAGGCCTCATATGAGAGCCTAGTCACCTACCTGGCAGGTCCCGTCACTGTCTTCCATTTTCTTGCCTGGATAAATTGTTGGTGCCAAGGACAAGGGCAGTAGAGGTGACAACAAATCCCCTCTGGAGATTCAAGGTGAAGTAAAGGGGTTTTTAAGCTCTTCTCAAGAACATCCAAACTCTGAATTGTCCTCAGCACCCCCTGGGACATTGCATATTCCAGTATTGAGGAATGCAGGATACAGAGCTAGGAATGAATCCCACTGATCCGTCCCAGGACACTTCTGAAGATGTGAAGACACATTCAAGTCACCCATCAACTTATCCTCAATCACTAGCTGTGAGAAGTAGAAGTTAAGCTGATCCAATGCCCTTAAAACAATAGTAAATATTTTATGTCTTTCCTTCAGTGAATTATAAGAAGTCATGTTCCTCTGGAGAATTATTACATTTTATATTCTGTACCTTCTTATAAAAAGAAGGGTGCAGTACTTTTCTAGCATTCATTTACATGCCTTTGATAAATTACTGTAACCAGATTAGGGAGATAAAATAACCAGTCTATTAATTACAGTGATTATTATTTAATGGAAAATGGGATTCTAGGCAAAGTGTGTAGTAAGAAGAAAGCTTAGCAATGCATTATATAGATGTGGTATTTTATCTTAAAGAGTAAGATAAGTGTCCAGTCTGTTCTGCAATCTACAGAATATGTTCATTAACTCGGCAAGATTTATATGTATAATTGACCATAATATTTTAACACTATTTGCTTGATTTGGCAGTACATGAGGAACAAGGAAAAACTGTAACTTCAATTAAATTGAATAAATCCCTCAACGAACATGTAAAAGGCCAGGTCTGCCCAGCAACGTGGGAAGGAGAGAGTTGAGCAATGGTTTAAAAATTTTGTTTTCTTTTAATTGAAATGAGATACTGATTTAGTTTTAATTTGTTGGCAGTTTATTTTATAAATGATAGGGTTTGCAGAAAGAGATTCCCTCCCTTCCATCGCTTATCGTCATAATTAATCTCAAATACAGCCACAAGTGTAATTTGGGGATAAATGTTAATACTTTCTCAAAGAGAAGCTTAGATCAGGGTCAAATCCTGACTCAACCACTAGCAGACATCAGAGCTTTTCTCATTTTCCTCAGCTCTACAAAGGAGAATAATAGTTACATCTGCCTTCTTGGAGTTATACAGATTAAAGCAGGCGTCTGCAAACTATGGCCAAATCCAGCCCGCCGTCTGTGTCTCTGTATGGCCCACAACTTACATTTTTAAACCATCGAGAAAAAAAATCAAAATAACCATACTATTTTGTGACATGTGAAATATGGCATTCCAATTTCAGTGTCCATTAATAAAGTTTTATTAGAACACAGCTACACTTAGGCACTTATGTGGTGTCTACGGCTGTATTAATGCCACAACAGCAAAATTGAGTAGCTGTGACAGAGACCATATGGGCAGCAAAAACTGAAATATCTACTATCTGGCCTTTTCCAGAAAAAGTTTGACAACCCTGGACAACACGAGTAACACACAGGTTCTCAAAGTTAGGTACACAGTAGAATCACTCCAGGAACTTAAAAACACCCTTTGTCTACGTCACACTCCACACCAATTAAACAAGAATCCCTGGGGGTGGATACCAGGTGTCAATAATTTTTAATTTTCTCAGGGGATTCCAAGGTGCAGCCAGATTTAAGGACCAGTGGACTAATGTGCTTTGTAAGGTATATAAACTTAACACATAGTAAGACCTTGATCATTGTTAGCTGAACGGATATAATGAATTATTCTTTTTTATTTCTCAATGCAGGTCAGTAAAAATTTATTAAACGAGCATTGGGTGCAAAATATTTTATTTCCCTTCACTCTCTCTTTCCTGCCTCTGTTCTCACCAGCCGGCAAGAATTAAGACAGGAAGGAAAACAAAGCTCTCTTCCGTGTCTTGAGTTTCTAAACATTCACGCATCCAGTATTTTATATTTTCATGTATTCACTCCACAGACTTTTGGCGTACAGTTTCAAGTTCTGTACAGCACAGCAGGTTAGGGCTCCAAAGATGTGCTTTCCAAGTACTAGAGAGTGCATCGGTGTTCTTGTAGAAAGTGCCCTATGTTTGAGCAGACGCCCCTTGAATCTTCTGTGGTTCTCGTAAAAAGTCTTGTAAATATAACCTGACTGGCTTAGTAGCAGCCTTCAAAGTAACAAATGCATGGCATCCTCAAGAGCCAATGACGAAAAAGAACACCTGAACGCCTACATAGTTAAGCAATTAAACAATCACTTAGGCGGGTACGTATATTCCATATTAAAATATATCAGGAGTATGGGAGAGGGGAGAAAAAACAACAACAAAAGACCATGCTTTCAACAGGCCTGTGATCCGGTTAGTAAAACACAATGCCCAGTAAATAAGCTGGAGATTCCAGCCCCATCCTGAATAGTTCACTCTTTTGTCACAAGCAATGAACACCCACTAAATCTCTGCAACAGGGAGATGGATATGGATGGAGATAGAGATAACACCAGGACAGAGAGATTAAGTACTTGGGTTTGATTTCACACCATCAGGGTTCTTGATTCCAGCTCTATCAGTCACCAGCCACATGATCACGGGCAAATGACTTCCTTCTCAAAGGTTTGATTTCCTCAGGTGTAAAAGGGGGATACTAGTCCCTACCTCTGAGAGGTGAAGTAGTTTTAAAAGTACATATAACACCTAGATTTTTCTCCCTAGTTCTTACACAGTTGGCTGGGAGATCGTATTTACAGCCTAAAGCACAGTGAGGTCCCCTCCATGCCAAGAATTAGGTTCTCTTTTTTTTTTCATGTTTACTTATTTTTGAGAAAGAGAGAGTGAGTGTGAGCGGGACAGGGGCAGAGAGAGAGGGAAGCACAGAATCCGAAGCAGGTTCCAGGATCCGAGCTGAGGCACAGAGCTCAATGCGGGACTCGAAATCACAAGCCATGAGATCATGGCCTGGACCGAAGTCGGACACGTAACCGACTGAGCCATGCAGGTGCCCGGCCAAGTACTAGATTCTTCTTGTCAAAGTCCTTCTTCGAGCACTGTCCTTCATGGCCAAATATGAACTCCTTAAGGAAAAGGTTTATAATTTTCCAGACACTCCTCAAATTACATCAATGTCCTTTTCAAGACAGTCTTGCAAAACGTGAATTTGGTGTACGTTGAAAATATATGTACCTAACTAAGGCCTTTAAATTGCCAGGGGACCTTCCGAGTGATAAACAGACAACAGTTTCTATTTGCAATTTCCCACTACATTAGCCCCAAGCCCGAGTGTATCTTTTGCAGCCTTCAATCTCGGGGTTGGTTTTAACTCTGGAAAATGTGTACCCTTGGTGATGTGTTTTCTCCTAAGTCAATCTCATTTTGTTCATAAAAAACTTTCTGTGCTGTGTAATGTCTTTCTATATTTCTTCTTAATATTCCTGCACATACTTTGGTTGCTTTCATTCTATTCTAGCCAAGGCACCCATTTAAACTCCTGCATGACCGACCCGTGAGTAGCCCCATTCTGCAAGAAATCACTGCTCTTTCTCTTTTCTTTTTTCGACTTTAAGACTTTGCTTAAATGGTCATTAGGCTAAGTGACATGTATTTTAAACTCTGGTTCACCACCCTTATTGCCCTTATTGTGAGTAAATCCTACACTGCTTGATTCACTTTTCCTCCTGAATCTTGCGTTGTTAGCCCTGTGGGTTTTAAAGGTGAAAATAATTTTTCACGCTTTTTCTACATCATCATTCAAACTACTTTTCTCTAATAAATAGGCCAAATAAGATTCATGGACAATAAAGACTCTAAGTGCCTTCATATTTCTTTGATATTTTCATTTTCAATTATACACTCATCTTCTCACACTTTCAAAGTAATCCTCTATGTTTGCCATAACTTTGTCAATTTTTAGTACGAAATAAAATAAAGCAAAAGGGGAAATGAATCAAATGAACTGAAATGATGCAGGATCATGCAATGAAAATCCGCATGGTAACAGAAACCACATGGGACTGAACAGAAGGACCTTCCCTCTTTAAGTTCTGGCTGCCTCCTCCTCTCTTTCCCTAATAGTCATCTCTGCTGTGAGATACTTTACATTTCCATGGATCACACTAATATTTTCGCATCTCTGAAATTAAATTCTATCCCTTATGGAACAACTTATAAGAGGTTGACATTATGCAGAACAAGAAGGGTGTGTGTGTGTGTGTGTGTGTCTGTGTCTGTGTATGTGTATCACCAAGAGGTTCTAACCTCTGTTTTGCACATTTTATTTAATTAACCAGTGTCAGTGGATTGATTTTTCTATAGCAACAGAACTCAGGGACCCTAATGCCTGTCCAGACCAACCAAAGAGAGAAAGGACTAGCAAATGTTCAAGAAATCTAACCACCTATTATATTAGTTCTCTATCGCTGAATAACAAATTACTCTAAAACGTAGCGGCCTCAAACGGAAAGCACTAATTATCTCAGTCTCTGTGGGTCAGCGATTCCGGCATGGCTGAGCAGGGTGTCTCTGGCTCAGTCTCTCACAAGACTGAAGTCAAGGGGTTGGCTGGCTGTATGGTCCCATCTCAAGGCTTGTCTGGGGAGAATTTGCTTCCAAGCAGTTGCTGGCAGGATAGAGTTCCTCAAACACTGTGCCACGGGGCCTTCTCCCTAGCAGCTCACAGTATGGTACTGGCTTTCCTCAAAGCAAGCCGGCAAGAGAGCAAGAAAGGGCATGCAAGATGGAAGCCACAGTTTCTTTATAATCAAATCTCAGAAGTGGCATCCCATCGTTTTTGCCATAGTCTATTGCTTAAAAACCATCATTTGATCCAGACTACACTACGGGAAAGGGTTGACTCCAGGATGTGAATCAAGAGACAGAGTCATTGGTATCAGTTTCTTAGAGATGGCCTACCGCTTCTGCCCTACACCTGTCTACCCAAACCCCCTCGTCTCAGATTCACCAGCACCATTCACATAACTTGCCGCTTTATTTACTCCTGTCCTAAAAGTGGGGTCATTTGGGAAAGTCTCAGCAACCATCACAGCTATCGATCTAATAATGCAAATTAATATAAAATATTTTTCAGAAAAGAGATGGTCTTTCATAAGAGCTAAATCTCTTAAAATACAGAATAAAGTGTGCTAAAAAGAAAATCCTTCTCTATCCCACTCAAAGAAAGACAACTCACAAAAGTTACAAATAAAAGATTAGATCAAGATAGATCAGTAATAGAGGAAAATGTAATTCAGTGTAATAGCAGTATCACAGAAGAAGAATTCAGAATAAAATATGAAATGGGACAAAGGAGATCACTTTATTTTTACACAGTTTGCAACATAAAATAAAGATATAATAGCACTGAATTATATGCACCAAATCCAACAGTATCAAAATACATAAAGCAAAACTAATTGAATTAAAAGTAGGAATTGACAGACATACACGATGTTTCCTTCACTTCCTGACAGATGAGAGTAAATAGTACTTATGGATGTAGAGAATTTGAAAAGTAAATCTAGAAGTAGATGGATTTAATAGGTATACAATACACTCAACTTCGAACCCCACGGTTAGAACAGAGAACATACCTTCTATGTCAGCGCCCATGAATTATTTACCAAAAAAGTGATCATATATTTGTCAACGATGAAAATAAATTTCCTGAAGCAAAATCGAAAAGAACACATTCTCTGACTGCAATGCAATAAAAGTATTAAAAAACACATTTAAAAAGCAACGTTTCCCTTTTCAGCCTTGAAATGAAATAAACAAATAAATACGGTGAAACACTGCCCACACAGCCAGAGTGCAGCAGCACACAATGTTCCCATCACTCGGATCTTCTCAGTCCCCAGGGCAGTTGGGCTGGGTGTGGGACCAGTGGAGTCCTTGAAGTTCAAAGTCATTGGCCTTTAACAGCCTCACCCTATTTTCCCAAAGTGCTATACAAAACGTGTTTTCTATATGTATCATGAGGTGCAAGATAAATTGAACTTACAGTCTATTCATAGATTACTGATAACAAGACTACAGTCCCCAATTTTAAGCACAATAGGGGGAAAAAGTAACAAAGATAAAAATAGAAGTCGAGAAACTGGTTTTCTTAAATAAAACTGATACATGAAAGGCTAAAAAGGAAGTTCTTTTGAGTCAGACAGACTGGGTTCAACAGCTGCGCAATAGATAGTATGGTCCCTGAGGTCAGGAACTACTTAAACTCTCAAAGCTTCTGTGTTCTTATCGGCACTGTGAGGAAAACCAAAAGGTTGTTGGGGGGATTAAATGAGGTAATATACATAGAGTTCTTATGAAATCTCTAACATCAGATAAATACTCAAAATATGTCTGCTATTATTAACCAAGTGTGGGCTTTGTGAAAAAATCAATAAAATAAACCAACCTCTGGTTAGTTCAAGAATAAAAGAGGGGGAAAATATTAATTACAAGAAAGCATATGTAGCCACAGATATGATTGTTTTTAAAATTATAAGAGAACTATATGTTACTCTCTTCTACCACATCGAAAATCTCAATGAAACAGATTATTTCCTAAGAAAATATAAATTCCAAAATCTTACTCAAGAACAGTTACAAAACCTGAATACAGCAAAACTACTAAGAAATTGAAAACAATTTTAAAACATGATCTCCACAAAAAGCCCCTAATGTTGTGTAAGGGCTTTTATATCATTTTTTTCAAGCATAAAAAAATGAAAATGCATCGATTCATGTACAAAATGAAGACAATCTTTTACCAAAACCTGCCAAAGCACAAGAAAAAAGAAAAAAAAAACTGCTACCAACCACACTTATTAGATACAAAAGTACTAAATAAAACATTAAAAAATAAAACTCCGATGTGTAACACAAGGTTATGCATCATGATCAAGGAGGCCCGATTCCAGGAATGCAATGATGGTTCAAGTTGGAAATGGATTATTTGTAAGTTACCATTTCAATAGGACAAAGGAGACAACCCATATAACCATCTTGATAAAGGGTGAAGGTAGAGTGATAAAATTCACTATTAATTTCTAATTAAAAAAACTATTAATAAAATAGACGAGAATAGATTTTTCCTTAATGTTATTTGCAGAAGTATCTATCCCTGACTAACTCTTCTAATAAAATCGGGAATAATACAGGGGAGACTGGGTGGCTCAGTCAGTTAGGCCTGCAACTTTGGCTCAGGTCATGATCTCGTGGTTCATGACCTTGAGGGGGCATTGGGCTCTGTGCTGACAGCTCAGAGCATGGAGCCTGCTTCGGAGTCTGTGTCTCCCTCTTTTTCTGCCCCTCCCCTGCTCTCTCTCTCTCTCTCTCTCAAAAAATAAATAAACATTTAAAAAATCAGGAATAATACAAGGATTTCCACTATCACCGCTTCTATGTAAGATTCTTCTGCAATTCTAGTTAATGCAATTAAACGTGAAAATAAAAGATTGTAAAGGTGGAAGAAAAACAGCCAGGAATTATAGATGTTATGCTTGCTTACCTATGAAAGACATTGGAAAAAGAAGATTTATCTGAAAAAGTATTAGAACTGACATCCAGGTTGGTATTCAACTGCTATGCCATACAAAGTCTATGCAAACCATTCACACCCAGTATCTGTGTTGATTGGTTGATTCTCAGGCTACGCCACTGGCACAGTATTTTGAGTTATAGCTTCTAATAAAATGTATCATGTAGAAGGCTACCAATAAATCAATAGGTAAATCAGGTTTCCCACTAACCAATTATGATCAGTTCAAAAATATAATGGTAATATTATCCTATTCACAATAGTAACCAAAGATATAAAACATATAGAAATAAACTGGACAGGGGCGCCTCGGTGGCTCAGTCAGTTAAGCATCCCACTCTTGATTTCTGCTCCGGTCATGAGCTCAAGGTTCGTGGGTCCGAGCCCTGTGTCAGGCTCTGCACTGGTGGTGCTGGGCCAGCTTGAGATTCTCTCTCTCCTTCTCTCTCTGCCCCTCCCCTGCTCACATGCTCTCTCTCTCTAAACAAATAAATAAATAAACTTAAAAAACAATAAACTGGACTAAAACAATATGCAAGAACTTTTTTAACAAAAACAATTAAACTTTACTCAGGGTCACATAGAATCTTACTTCATAATGAATATGGAAAAGCTGGGTGCTAATACCCAAAGTTTGCAAACAAGACAAGAATGTCCACATTTACCACTCTAGTCAACGTTGTGCTGGAGGTGTTAACTAGAGAAATTACCCACAAAAAAGTATAAAATCCAGCATACTGTAAAAGAAGAAAAAGAAAAAAAATACTTGAACTATTGAATACAGAGAAGTTGTATTCTTACTACAGGAATATTGTACAGAGTCTCTGTGAATTAACCTATAAACGTAACTCAATCCTTCAGAAAATCCAATGGAATTTCCTTTTTGGAGTTGTATAAAATTCTGGTAGAATAAACATGCAAAAGCGTTTTGAAAAAGAGAGTGATGAACTGAGATTTTCCTTAGCAGATAGCCAAATGTGTCATAAAACCACAATGCTTAGAATAATTTGACATTGGTGCCAACATTTGCATATCAGGTGAGATCGAGTAGAAAATCCCAAAACAGCCCTATGTATATTTAAGAATTTAGTGTATGATAATGATGGCATTTTAAATCTGCAGAGAAAAGATAAATTATTCAATTAATAGCTGCAGAGAACATGTTCACTAGTTTTCCGAATCTTGAAGTTACAAAGAGCTTTCTATACATGACTTTGCAAGATGAAACCATATGAGAAAGTAAGGCTATTTGACCCCCCCAAAATTCTACTGACAAAAATTAAAGAAACAAAGAATATGCTGGGAAAGAGGTTTTCTTTTAAAGCCAATACTTTCTTGTTCATCAGTCTATCCCTAGATCCTGCAACAGTGCCTGACACATAGTAGGCACTTGAATAAAGGCTATATAAAGATGCCTTGCAAATCACTAAGGAAAAAAATGAACACTTCAGTTTTAAAAATTAGCAAAAGACATGACTCATAAAGAAGAAATATAAGAAGTCAGTAAAAATGCTTGAAAGCTATCAATCTCACTAGTAATAAGATAAATGCAAATTAAAATAACGGTTTGCCATTTTTCACCTATTACTATGTTTCTTACTGCCCTGAATTGGCCAAAATGTGGGTACTCATCAACTGCTGAGATAGATTAATAAATCCTCTCTCATCAAAATGTGTGCAGTATAATTCAAAGCCTATAAACCTGCAGACTTTCTGACCTAGTGATTCCTCTCTTAGGATATTTTCTCTATAGAAATTATTAAACAAACATGCAATGATGTAGATACAAAATTACTCACCAAGCATTGTTTACAAGAGTGAACAATCGGAAACAAATGTTCAAAAACAGGGAATTGGTTTCATAAATTTTGGTATACTTTTTCGATGGAATATCACCCAATAAGGATATGCAATTATGCAGATTTGTATTAATTAATACCAAAAGATGTTCTGGATATACTGCTAGTTCAGAAAAGGCAATTTCAAAGCAGCGTATGTAATAATCACATCTTCATATACATAGCAAAACCAAGAAGCAAAATATCGAAACTATAGGACTGGTTTCTACCAGTCTTGGTCTTCCATATGGTCTAATTATTTTCAATAAATGTGTTACTTCTATAATAAAAGTGATAATTTTTAAAAACAATAGAAAAGTAGTAATTAGTATTTCCTTTAATGGTTCCACCTCCTGAGTTTACTGTTTTACTTTGAATGGCTTCTTTTCACAAGGCCTTTATAATCTACTGATATTTTCCAGAGCTTAACATTTGGTTATTATTAAACGGAATCCCTAAATTATTCTCCAGCCTCTACTACCAGGTTCATCTTTCATTTCCTACCCACTTCATCCCATCACTCTGTTTTATTTTATAAACTTTCTTTATAACCTGCTCTGCGAAATCATTGCAGTGACATATTTGCCTACTTGTTTGTTTTTATTGTTTCTCCACCAGAACGTAGTCTTCACAAGGACATGGACTTGAACTGTTTATGTTCAGAGCTATTTCCAGTACCCAGGGCAGTGACTGGCATATGGGAGATGCTTAATAAATGCACAGTGAGTGAATAAATGAATGAATAAGTTTTATTTATTTACTTATGAGAGAGAGAGAGAGCGCGAGGGGCGAGGGAGAGGGAGAGAGAGAATCTTTATCTTCTTGTCTTTTTTTTTTTTCAAAAAAAATATAAGCTCATATTTTTTTTAATTTAAATTCAAGTTAGTTAACATACAGTGTCGTATCGGTTTCAGGAGTAGAATTCAGTGATTCATCACTTACATACAGCACCCAGTGCTCATCCCAACAAGGGTCCTTCTTAATGCCCATCACCCCCCTCGCCCATCCCCCCACCCACCCTCCAGCAACCCTCAGTTTGTTCTCTATATTCAAGAGTCTTTTATGGTTTCCCCCCTCCTTTGTTTTTATCTTATTTTATTTTTTTCTTTCCTTACCCTATGTTCATCTGTCTTGTTTCTTAAATTCCACATGAGTGAAATTATATGATATTTGCCTTTCTCTGGCTGACTTATTTCACTTAGCATAATAAATACACTCTAGTTCCATCCATGTTGTTGCAAATGGCAAGATTTCATTCTTTTTGATGGCTGAGTAATATTCTATTGTATAGACATACCACCTCTTCTTTTTTAAACTTTTTTTTTTTAGAGAAAGAGAATGTGAGGGGAGGGAGGGGCAGAGGGAGCGGAAGAGAGAGAGAATCCCAAGTATCTCCACACTGTCAGCACAGAGCCCAACATGGGGCTCAAACTCACCAACTGTGAGATAATGACCTGAGCCAAAACAGGAGTTGGACACTCACTCAGCAGCCACCCAGGCACCCCCATACCACATCTTCTTTACCCATTCATCAGTCAATGGACATTTGGGTTCTTTCCATAGTTTGGCTATTGTTGATAGTACTGCTATAGACATTGAGGTGCAAGTGCCCCTTTGGCTTTTTTGTATCCTTTGGATAAATATCTAGTATAATTGCTGGGTTGTAGAATAGTCCTAGTTTTAACTTTGTGAGGAACCTCCATAATTTTTTCCAGAGTTGTCACACCAGTTTGTATCCCCACAAACAGTGAAAAGTGTTCCCCCTTCTCTGCATCCTTGTCAACATCTGTTGTTTCCTGAGTTGTTAATTTTAGCCATTCTGGCAGGTTTGAGGTGTTATCTCATTGTGGTTTTGATTTGTATTTCCCTGATGGTGAGTGATGTTGAGAATATTTTCGTGTGTCTGTTAGCCATCTAGATGTCTTCTTTGGAAAGTGTCTATTCATGTCTTCTGCCCATTTCTTCACTGGATTATTTGTTTTTTGGGTGTTGAGTTTGATACCTTCTTTATAGATGCAAAAATTCTCAACAAGACAGTAGCAAATCAAATCCAACAATACATTGAAAGAATTATTCACTATGATCAAGTGGGATTTATTCCTGGGCTGCAGAGGTGGTTCAGTATCCACAAATAAATCAACGTGATACATCACTTTGATAAAAGAAAGGATAAGAACCACATGATCCAAATGCAGAAAAAGCATTTGACAAAATACAGCATCCTTTCTTGATAAAAACCCTCAAGAAAGTAGGGATAGAAGGAACATACCTCAACATCATAAAGGCTATATGCAAAAGACCCACAGCTAATATCATCCTCAGTGGGAAAAACTGAGAGGGAGAGATCGAATCTTAAGTAGGTTCCATGCTCAGCACAGAGCCCGATGCGGGGCTCCATCTAACCACCGTGAGATCATAACCTGAGCTGAAATAACGAGTAGGATGTTTAAGCAACTGAGCCACCCAGGTGTCCCTGAATGAGTCTGTTTTAGAAGAGATGGTTTACTTTGTATGATTAGGCAAAAGATTAATTGCACCTTGAGAAAGTTTTGGAATCAAACTGGATAGTTTTCTCTGTTTAACAGTAAGGCTGACCTACCAAGCACTGGTGTATGTAGACATCACTCAAGTCTAGAAGTCAGTAGAGCTGGCCTACAGTCCTGGTCTCACCACAAATAGGCTTCCTAAACAAGTCAGTTTTGTTGTCCTTGCTACACAAGACTGGCCCTAATCAAAAGCTAGAAAAGGGCAAGAGACTAAAGCTGCTACTCTTACTCCCCACCCCAATGCTGTCTTTCCTCCTAAGAGGGTTCAGACTCTCTTTTGTGTGTCCTCCTCCTTTCCTTCTCCACTCTCCCCGATGGATGCTTGGGCTGCTGAAGCCTCCATAGTATACACTCTGCCCACCTCCAGGGGACATAGGCCCATATCCTTGAACTCATGACCTTCCTCACTTCCTCACTTGCCTCTCATGGAAACCCACTTTCAGGGAAGTATCCAAAATTCTCATACAGATTGCCCTACTCTACCTGCTTACTCATAAAATCAGAACAATCTTGTTGTCTGCAAAACAGGAACTCTTGGACAGAATCATTGTCACTTTCTGATTTCTAAAACTCAGATGACAAAGCTATGCTAATTACAAGGCACATTTACCAGTCACCTTTGTGTGATCCAAGAATAAAGTTGTTTAAAAATCACAATACTTTCTAATACATAATAATTTAATTAATAATAGATGTTATCACTACATAGACATCCAAGTCTTTAAATGCCATCAGCCCTGTGGAAGGTACAAAAATTGGATCCACTCCTAGCTCTGTGGGCTCAAGATCTAAATTGTAAATGTGAGATATTATTATCTGAACCCCCCAGGACTGCCTTGGCACTGGGAGGAATTGTACTGCAATCTTCTATTTAATCCTCCCCTATTTTTTTCCAGATATTTATAACACAGCTGTGGAAAGGTGCTCCTGGCAGGAAGTTGGCATGCAATTTCTCAGGCTGGGAGCAAATATCTGAATCAAATAGGAAAAAAAATCCAAGTGGATGAATTTGTTCAAGTTTTAGACCTGGAAAAAATCACAGAAGAGTTGAAGCTCTGGTCTGAAAAGCACCAAGTGATGTCAGGGAATAGGTAATTATCTGAATAACCCAAGTTCCAGACCCCTTTTTCTTCAATTTTCCAACTAATACAGGCCAAAGATGATTTCCTCTTATGTATAAATTGGTGATCATTCCATCTGAAGACACTGCATACAAGACTCTATTATAGAGCATAGATAAACTTGACTTTCCAGAATTAGATTTTAGAAACCTTTGATATGTAAGTAAAACATCTTAATTTGTAATAGACCGGCCCTTTTCTTTCTTTTTGGGGGAGTCTTGGGATGGGAATGGAATTATATACTCTATGGTTTTCATAATTTAAAAATGTATTTCAAGGATGTAATTAAAAGAATTTAGGAAAGATATTGAAAGTACTTATGGGTCATGTGAAGATTACCTGAGCTGGAGGGAACACAAATGACTTAAGGCTGGAAGATGTAACCATTCACTGGGCTCAGAGGACACCAATCCTCTGTGTTCTACAAGTGAAATCAGATACTAGGCTCTACTTTGCAGGAAATAGCAATTACTGAAACATCTTGAAAGGGAAAGCAGTCTTTGGAAAGTGCAAAGATTGCAAATCAGCCTCTGGCAGGCTGGTGAACTGCTACATCCTTCACTCAGGCCAGGTATCCAGACAGTGGCCACATCCACTCAGCAGTATTGTGCAGCACCCCACAGTTACCAAGACATTTAGTAGACACCATCGCATCTGATCTTCATATTTTTCTTTTGACAGGGACAGGCAGAAGCTAGCTTCTCTGAAGCATAAAAGCAGACTAGCAACTGGCCTATGGATATCTTCAAATAAACCAAATCAGTCACAAACATGGGCCTAGGTAAAGGTCGAGGTTGGAAGATTTCAGAATTTTAAGATCCTTATGTTGTGCAAATATTGTGTATACACACTTCTACAGCCTCCACTGTACCTACAGTAGAATTTTGTAGAATAGGTAATTGCTACTTTGCTAATAATTTATAATTTCCACACAATTTTCTAAGTGTATCATATGCATTACCTTATTTTATTCTCATATTAACTCTAGAAGACATTCAAACATCCATCAAATGAATGGCCTGACAAATCAATTAAATAGCACTTGGTGATCCTACTTCCTCTCATCATAACCATGGCACCAAGACCTTCACTGACTGTTACTGGAAGTATCTGGATGCTAGAAAAAGAAGGGAATCATGGAAGCTGGGTAAGAGGTAGCAGTTCACCTGATCAGAAGCTTGTATTTCTTGTCCCCAGCTCCAGGAAACTGAATTCTACATTTCTTCAAGTAGTAAAAACAATGTTTTAGAGCCAAAAGAGGACCTAATTATTAGCCTAGGCTAGACATTCTTGACCCATTCAGGATGCAATTTTGCTGGTGGAATTTTTCATTGGAAAACTTCAGTGAAGGTCTACTAAGTGTTACAACGTCTGATATAATCTAGCCCCATAACCTCAGGATCATCATCTTACTAACAAATACAATTCAGTGAGTACCAAGATTCTAGAGTGAATTCTAGGGTGAGTACCAGGTATCTAGATTCTTACATAACATCTCATCACCATAACCAGGAGATTGGAATTATTGTTCCTCTCTGACAATTGGGTCTAAGAGAGATGTAACAATTCACTAACTTCAACTTCTCAAAGCTAGTGAGTGGCGATGCCTCTCTGAACCAAGCTCAGGGTGACACAAAGGCCTGTGTTCTTTTCACTATTCTGTACTTCTTTGTGTTCCCAACCCCCTGTTCTTGAGGAAATTATGCTTCAGAGGAGGAGAAAAGATTCACAAAAAGATAGCCAAAAGTGTAGGCCAGTCCAAGTTCTGAGTGGGTAGTGCAGTTCAAAATGCTGTTGTGTGTAGAAGACAGTAATAACAGTGGTCAGGAGAGGTCCCAGAGGGGACTTGGGGTGGGCTAGGATTTTAGTGGGCTGCAGGTGAACAGACTAAAGACTCCCAATGTTCCACCAGAAAATTCTCCTCTTCTTTCTTTGAAGAGGTTTAGCTGAGTCTTGGTTGATCAGCTGAAGATTATATTTCCCAGACTCCCTTACCACTAAGGCCAACATGGGCCTTTTATAATCATGTTAATGAGAACAACAACCTAAAGGTAACAGAACACAAGATTAGAAGGACCTGGGTTCTTGGACCTCATGGAGGTCCCACAATGGAAGATCCACCATGGATCTTCCCACCATAATATAACAGAAAGAACCTCCAAACTGTCTTGAGGCTATATTTTGTGATCTCTTTTTAGCAGTAGTTTAGCTTATTCTCTATGCAATGAGCCAAAGCGTAGAGGTGTATTGTGAAAGGTGATTAAATAAGCTGAAATTGCGAGTTAGGGAAGATAGAGTAGAAAAACACCTAGCTTGAAAAGTCAGTTGTGGTCCCACTGTGGAGTACTTAGTTCGCCATTTATCTGTCCAATCCCATTAGTGGAGTACCTGTGATGTTCTTGGTACTGTGCTGCACACTGGGGATGCAAATACAAAAGACCTTGCCACTGTCCACAAGAATCTCAGCATGTAGAGAGGACTGGAAGGAGAAAACAACCACTTAGCACTGAAATAAGTCCCATGACAGGCTGTCCAGGGACTTTGGGAGCAGAGGCAGAGGAGGCCACCCAATAAACCTGCACATGTCTGAGAGGACCTTGGCAGAGACACATGAACTGAATCTTAAAGGATGAGTAGATGTTGGCCAGGTAAAGGCAAATTGGCCAGGGATGGTGGGGTCCAAAGAAAATGTATAGGGGAGGGCGCCTAGGTGGCTCAGTCAGTTAAGCATCCGACTTTGGCTCAGGTCATGATCTCACAGTCCGTGAGTTCGAGCCCCGCGTCGGGCTCTGTGCTGACCGCTCGGAGCCTGGAGCCTGTTTCAGATTCTGTGTCTCCCTCTCTCTCTGACCCTCCCCTGTTCATGCTCTGTCTCTCTCTGTCTCAAAAATAAATAAACGTTAAAAAAAAAAGAAAGAAAATGTATAGGGGAGAGGTTAGTAATAATGATGGAGAAATGAGGTGGGGGTGGGGCAAAGCATGCATTTGTTCATTTATTTATTTACATAAAATAAATTTATAGAGCATCTATTTATTGAGTGGGTATCATCATATTGCTTATAATAGAGCCTGGTATATAGTAAGAGTTATATATATGAGCTATTATTACCTAAAGATGAAATAGTTATGTGTTATACTGTGAATATAGTTATAAGCAAGAAAGGCACTGCCCCTTCCTCTCAAAATTTAACCTAGTAGATAAGAACACTAAGATTCCATCATAACTAATAAGGAATTAGATGAAGGTATTAGTCAGTATAATTTATGTTAGCTGATGTAAGCAACAATCTACAAATTTCAGTGGCTTGCCATCCCAAATGCTTATTTCTTACTCATACCTGCAGATTGGCAGGGCAACTCTCCTTCCCAAGGAGGGCTTGGGATTCTAAGTCCTTCCTTCTTCTGGCTCCTTCTACTTCCAGGAATTTCCCAAAACATTTTTCTAAACTCTTTTCATCCAGCTAGATAGTGAGAGGATAGGAACAGCCTGGAAGATAGTACACCCGATACTTAGCCACTCCTGGATGTGATAAACATCACCTGAGTTCTTATTTCATTGGTAGAAATGAGCCATATCATTCCATCTACATGCATGTTCTTGAGTAGAGAGCCACTTATCAACTGAAACTCTATTTAAGAGAAGGGGAACACCATTTGTAAGTCAGATGTCTGGCTCTGTCACAGGGAGGTAGGAGAATGTGTAGGTAATGGGAGCTTATCCAACTTTACAGATCAGGTGAGGCTTCCCTGAGCAAGTAATATTTCAGCTGACACTGGTAAGCCATGCTGAATAATTTTAAGTATATCCGGAAACAGTGCACGAAAATTTTAATCAGGGAAGCAACATTATTTGTTTTAAATGTCAAAAAGGTCACTTTGACTACAGAAACTGTAGACTACATACAGAAATTGTACACTATAGAAATTGGACTCATGGAGAACAGAACTCTTGGAAGAGGATGCCATGACCCACATAAGAAATACGAAGATCTAAACTAACAATGTGATAATGGGGTTGAAGTGGAGAGAGAGTACTCAAGCCAACTAGACCTGGCAATGGATTGGATAGAGATAGGGAAGGAGAGGAGCAATGATGGTGGGCAGGGATCAGGGATCTGTTTTGAGTAACTTCAATTAAAAGAAATGAAAGACGATGGTGATAGTGGGGATGAGAATGTTGATTTTTGTTTTGAATGGGTTGAATTTGAAGGACTTACCAGGCATTTAGATGCTAATGTACTGTTGAATAAAAAACATTCAAGTCTGAAATCTCAGTCTGAGATCTGGGATGGAAATCATCAGTTTTCATCAGTCGGACTTGAAAGTCATCCGCTGAAATGAAAGTCAAATGGAAGCCGTGGAAATGCCTGTGACCACCCAGGCTACAGTGTTTGGACTTTATCTTATAGCTAGAGAACCCTTCCCATCTGCTTTCTAGGTTTCTCCCACCTGGAAAACTTCACTGCTCTTTGCAATTTCCCAGGCATACTGTGTTCCTTCCCCAGCTCTCTCCTTCCTCAGCTACATTCTGGGTGATTGCCACCGTGCCTTAAACAAGCTCTATTCTTACTCAGAGACTTATTCCTCCTTGTCTTCTCCTTTTTATTGCATGATACATAAGTTCTATTGCCTTTACAGATTGCCGGTGGATGCTGTGCAGTTTTCCACTAGAGAAGTACCCCACCCAAGCTCACATTTTTATGCTAGAGTTGACAGAGACAGTTTTGAACAGCTGCTCCTGCCATCCTGCCCCAGGTTCAGAAAGAATAGCACTTCCTCGACCAAGCAAAAATGAAGAGTGCCATTTCCCTGGCCCTGTGTGCTCTGTCTCCCACACCCACATTTGCATTAGTTCTCAGCTTGTTTCCACTCGGCCAGTTTTGTTTGCATGTCTGGCACTAGGGGTGGCTCCCAGCACATTTTGCAGCCCTCTTCTTTCACCCATGAGGAAGGTGGACCACTCTGGCCCCAGTGTACTGCTGAACGCCAACTGGCAGGTGGCCGGGGCCAAGGGAGGGCGATGACACTGCAGGGCACTCCCAGCAGGCAGGGAATGGGGGCACCAGATTGGCACCCATAGTTGCATCTTAAAACTGTCAACAACAGCCAGAATCTTGGATGCTGAACCCTCCTGTCATTCTCTACACTCTTGGAATCTTCTCAGAGTGGCTTGAATACTAATGCAAAGGGAACTTCTGAGAAGCCACCTTCAGTATAAGAATCAGAGAGCTGAAATAGTATCTCATACTCTTTTTAAGCTTGTGGAACATACAGATTCAGACGACCCTTTCTCCAGCTCTAGCTCCCATTCTCAGAAACTCACCCTCTCCTTTCTTGAGAGACAAAGATTTCTCCCCTCCTCACACCCACTACTGCATGACGTCCACCCCTCTCTGGGTTTTTTTCTCTCTAGATCATAATCCATTTAAACAAATTTCCCCACATACTACAGGCAACTTTGTGACCAAATGGCAACAGTTCCTTTGCTTTAGGCTGCATTAATGAAAGTATAACATCTGAAGAAGATTCTCATTCTTCTCAAGTGGACTCCAGTCAAACCACAGGTGGAATATCACACTCAGCTCTGGCATCACTTTTATTTTTTATTTTTCAGCATTTGTTCGTTTCTTTCTTTCTTTCTTTTTAAATATAATTTATTGTCAAATTGGCTAACATACAGTGTGTAAATTGTGCTCTTAGTTTTGGAGGCAGATTCCCGTGGTTCATCCCTTACATACAACACCCAGTGCTCACCCCAATAAGCGGCACCACTTTTAAATAGCAATACACAAACAGGAGTAAATTTAGAGATAGTGACTCAAAAGTATTTGAGTATTTCAGAAAGGCCTGGGGATGAATAACCTGTAGAACTACAAAGGTGAAGGAAGCCAGCCTTCAAACCTCTGAACAAAGTATTTCCTGTTAGCCTTAGATCTCTACCCTTTTCTAACCTTGCTCTGTGCTTTGAGAGGCTGGCTTTTGAGGACTGCGTCAATGATCTCCCTTGCCTACTGGCAATGGGAGGTTAGCAATTAAGAGGTTCCAGGAGGCACTAAAGTGTGGGAAGAGAGTAAGGCCAGTGTTTATTGCCCCAGTTCTCCTCCTGTTAAGCACTGAAAGTTGGATGCCTCCCTCTACAATTCTTAGAAGACTCTCTCCTTATAGCTACTCTCTCTGGGTCCCCATAGCTGCTTTTCCCTTCATATCTAGGGGTTGTAATGGCCCCATGCTATTACTAGCCTCAGGGTACTGCAGTATCCCTCCTTGGCTTCCCAAAAACTTTCCCACATTTTTATAAATGTTTTCTGGATTACTCTCTCCTCAAATACCCAGTTGGAATGTTCCCTCTATTTCCTTCCAGGACCCTGCCTGATAAGAGACTCTTACAACACTATGGTGGAAGGTTTTTGCTAACTTAATATAGCAAATATTGACTGAGTGCTTAGTATGTGTCAGGTTCCATTCTTTGTACTGGGTTTTAGCAGTGAAAAAGATAGAAAAATTTCTGTTTTTATAGATATTACATTCCAATGGGGGGGACATAAATAAATTTGAAAATAAAGAAACAAACTATATGCTAGCAGGTGATAACTGCTATGAAAAAATACATAAATCAGGCAAAGGATATAGGGAGTGGCAGAGTTGAGAGGCATGCAATGCAATGCAATTTTATATACAGTGGCCAAAGATGGCCTCAATGAGAAGAGACTTGGATAAGAATGCAGTGAGGACACAAACAAGTATAGTATGTGGAATGTTGCCCTAAGAGAATCTACACCCAGGTTAATAAGACAAAATGAACACACAGGAAATTACATGTGCCACAAGACAACAATGGAAAAGATGTCAAAATATGCAGTAGATGATTAAATGCCAGCAGAGAATATGATAGTAAGTTCTGCCATTGTCATAGGATGGGTTCTTTGTGAAACAGACTGAAATGAGTCTGTGAGTTTCATGTATGGGTAGAAGGAAGAAGAGGAAGGAATCAGGATTGGGTATAAGAAGTCAAACTGCACTATAGGTCTGGCAGCCTCAGCTAACCATTCAGAGCACCCCAGAGTTAAATGGCCCATCACAGTGGTCTTGTGTTGGGCTGAAGCGGCAGAGACCTTTGTGCCCTCACCTTGGTCACTCACTGGATGTGAGCCATCTGGAAGGGGATGGCCGAGGGCTAGTGAGTTCTCTGAATCTAAGATATCCCTGCAGGAGCTGAGAGCTGAAAACTGTTGACAATACCGTGAGTAGTTGCAACAAGTCCTTCAAAGAGGGATCAGGATGGCATATCTCCATCTCCACTACACCTATGTACCAAAAATATTTGAAAATGAGACTGTTGGGGGGGGCATGTGGTTGGCTCAGTTGGTTAAGCATCTGACTCTTGATTTTGGCTCAAGTCATGATCTCATATTTCGTGGGATGGAGCTCCGTGTCAGGCTCTGTGCTGTCAGCACAGAGCCTGTTTGGGATTCTCTCTCTCTCCCTCTCTCTTTGCCCCTCCCCTGCTTGTATTCACACATGCATGCTTACTCTCTCCAAATAAGTAAATAAATATTTAAAAAGAAAAGAAAACAAAAGGAGATTGTTAAACCATTATCTGTGTATCACTGAGAATCATACTTTCTAGGGAGGAGCAAATATTTTGGTTCTGCATAGTATAGATCTATGATCTTGAAGCTGATCTTGGGGAAGATTCTAGAATGAATTGTTGAAGCAATGGCTCGTGGTCTCTGAGAAAATGTGATAAAATATAAGATGCAAGTTTCCCAAGAACAAATCCTGCCAGAGTACTCTCACTTCCTTTGATAATATTGTTAAATTAGCCCATTGGGACATTTGATAGACAGAGTATGCCTAGATTTTAGAGAAATTATGATGATATTCTCATCAGAGTGGCATGCTAGACTACATGCCTGCCATTCCAATTTCCCTTTCTGGTTTCATCAGCTTAATCAACCCTGTTAAGACACAGATCTTCTGACAAAACGATTCCACTCTCCCTCATCCTCACCCATAGTCGATTGAACTAGCATGCATGACCAAGGGGAATCAATCAGCCATAGACCAATGGCCAATCAGGTTCTCTCTTTCTAGGATTTTAACCAATGAAAAATAAAAAAAGAAAGGAAGGAAAATCAAACAGATGGTACTGGGTCCTGGGACAGTATGTCATGCAGACATGGTGCCTGGATTGGTACCATGGAAAATCAAAGTCAAAGGGAAGTGAAACTAGGAGTCTCACAGAAGCAGTCAACCTACAGTAAGAAGAATGCAGGAGATCTGGAGTGTGGGTGGGCCCTCGAGAGAGAAATGGAGAAAGAAGATGACTAATGATTCTCTAATTCCATAAGGCCCAGCAATATTTCCTACAATTAAGTTTTATGACACTCCTTGTGTCCTTATGAGTCTATTTTTACTTAAGCCACTTTCAATAAGTTTTCTATTACTTGTAATCTAATAATGCCTAAAATGAGTCTCTAATCATATTCTTATGTATTGGCTAATATACTGATAATGAGCCAAATGACAATATATCAGATGAGCTATTAATTGGTTGGAAAAAACATATTGAGGAAATACTGATTATCGATAGATACCTAGAAAGGATTCCAAATGACTGCCATAAGGTTGTGTCTTCATAGCTGAGGCCTTCAAAATTCTTGTCAATTATTAGAATGTGTGTTCCATGAAAGTTGGTGTCATGATCACCTTATAAAGTAACACATTTGGGGTGCTTCGATGGTTCAGTCAGTTAAACATCCGACTCTTGATGTCAGCTCAGGTCATGATCTCAGGATCATGAGATCAAGCCCAGCATCGGGCTCCGCATTAAGCTCAGAGCCTGCTTAAGATTCCCTCTCCCTCTCTCTCTGCCTGCCCCCCACTCTCCCTTTCTGAAATGAAAATAAAGTGCCACATTTAACACATAGTTTAGCAGAGAATACACATGCAATAAAAAATTAAGTGAATGAAGATATAGACTTTGCAAGACTCCAATAACAAGACTCCAAGAAAGATAATGACTTTGAAGAATGAGAGAAATTAGGAGGAAGCATGGTAAAATGCTTCTATTTTATAAGAATAAATGCAAAGTACTGGAGATGAGCCCAAAACACCAACAATGAGTCTTAGGAGCATGCCGAATAAAGAAATTCAGGAGTGTTCCTTAGTTGCGGGTTCAAGCATCAGCAGCAAGATGATGAGTGTTGCATAGGAATCAATGAGGCTTAGGCTACATTAATGAAAGCATAACATCTGAAGAAGATGCTCGTCCTTCTCAAGTGTACACCAGTCAAACCACAGGTGGAATATCACACTCAGCTCTGGGCACCACTTTTAAATAGCAACACACAAACGGGAGTATATTTAGAGTGAGTCAAATAGTATTTGAGTATTTCAGAAAGGCCTGGGGATGAATTACCTATAGAACTATAAACCTGTAGAAGATATGGTGAAGGAAGGCAGCCTTCAAATCTCTGAACAATTGTCATGAGAAGGAAGAAATCAACTATTAAGTCTCTTACAGGAGATGAAAGACTAAGACCCATGGATGGAATCTATATTCTTCTATCAATGAAATGTTAATTGAGCAACCTGCTTTCAGCCACTCATTATCTTGGTACTGGTTATACTGTGCTCAGCAAAATGGACAGTCTCTGCCCTCATGGAACTTATGATTTAGTGGGGATACTGGCATTAGACAAGGAATCATAATTTAATGTATAAAAAGGGCTATGAAGGACAAGAAGAAGGTGTAGCCAGATTTCCCTGAGGTTTTAGGAAATTGCTTGCTTTGATTTCATTTTTTGTTCTGTATTACTTTGGCTTTGTTTAAGAGTTCAAGGAACTGAAAAACAACGCTGCTGAGGCCTCGTGAGTAAAAGAGAGAAGAGTGTAAATCACTGGGAGACCAATTAAGATGCTAGATCAGAGGACCAGAGAGGAGATATTCAGTACGGGTTAAACTAGAGTAGTGGCAGTGCAAATAGAAGAAAGTCATTGAATTTAAGATATACTTTGGAGGAAAAATCTAAGTGACTTCAGGATGTATTAGACAGGTGCAAGACCTTCCTTATTTCACACTCTTTGATATTTTGTTATTACCCAAACAAAAACTGTTCTAAAATATTTTATAGTATCTGTAAAGAAAGTGTTTATTGAGTCAGTGAGACAAATTTGGAGGGAAGGGATTTGAAGGGAATGTTTAACCTGCTTCAGAGAACAAATATTTTTAAGGGCTTAGGTAAATGCCATCATTAAAGGAGACTCACAGGATCTCTATAATCTGAAATAAATTTCTGAAGCTCAGGCTTCTCACAGATCCAAATGAGTCTTTATCCCCCAATCACTTACTCATTCAAAAAAAATTATTTAACTTTTAAAATATGCAAGAAGCTATGTGGGTTGCAATGATTTATCAGGAAAGTGCTTGTACAAAAGTAACAGGGACACAGAATGTGTCCTAACTTGGGGTCCCTACGACAAATACAAACCAAATGATCTAGGAGAACAATGAAAGCTTTATTTGTTCTGTGCCTTAAAAGACAGGCAAGAGTGAAAACATTTAGAAGTACGTAAGTAGAGGTAAGTAGATGTAGTAGCGAGAGGGCTAAGAACATGAGTTGGGTCAGGAAGAATGTTGAAATGTGTGGGGTAATAACTAGAAAAATGTTACTGAAGCATTTAGTTAATGAAAACATGAAAAATAGAAAGATGAAAAGTTTCTCCTCCAACGTACCTTATGTGTCAGATTTATTCAACGTATAGCCTAGTGGGATCTCAGAACGCAAACTCTCCAACCCCATTGGTTTTCATTATTGCCTTGCCATGGCTTGGCCATCTGAGCCAGCATGTAGGACTCCAGTGGTCTTTCTCCCACGGAAAACACACAAAAAATATTGATCTAACAACCAGAGTTTTAATCATTAGACCCTGTTTCCACTCCATTTTTCTTTTAAATTTTGAGCGATATTCTCCCTTTATAATTAAGCTCAGAGGTCATCCAAATACTCCACCAAGTCTATTTCCACCTAGGGTTCCAAAATGCCAAGAAAGCCCATAAGCCTTTACCTGGGACACAAATAGTGGGGCTTTCTGAGTTTCCTCATGTCTATTTTCTCCTATCAATCCCAAACAAGGTTGCACACTTCCAAGGAAGACATGAATAGAACCAGTCCTGGAGATTGTATGCCACAATCAGGTCAAGGGAATGTGAGATCAATGGTTACACACACAGAAAAGCAGCAGCAGACATCATTCTCACTGCCAAAAGAGCTATTCTACATCCTTTTGTCCAGAAAAACCAGATAACTTTTTTGAAAGACATTCCCCCATAATATGGCATCCTTTCTTTAAAAACATCCATGACTTTTATTAGTCAACTGTTGGTGGGTATTTCTTTTGAGCTATCTTTTCCAGTTGCAGTCAGGGAATTGAAATGATCTATCCATTGTTGCCTTCCTGGCTAATCCTACCCACTTAGAAAAATGACTGTTGAGGATTAAGACTAAGTCGGACTAAACCTCCACAACATAGCACTCATGATCTTGGCTTCACTATTGCTCTGTACCAACCTAAGTTTTCTAGCCTTGATAATTAGGTAACAACAGTCAAGAGCCTCAAATCACACAAAGCAATCAGCCATCTCCGGCAGCTCTGTCTTTATGCCAATGACACCACCGTTTGTCTGGTTCTAGGTAACTCAAAGCTTGCATTGACCTTGAGGACTACCTCAGGAGTTTCCCACATCGAAGGATGGTTTGTTTAACTTATCCCAGCAAGTGCCAGTAAAAGATGGTGAGGTTCACAGGGTAACAGCCACCTGTCATCTCTTTTTAGTTAGATATTTCAGGGGCACCTGGGTGGCTCAGTCGGTTAAGTCTCTGACTTCGCTCAGTAATGATCTTGCAGTTCATGAGTTTGAGCCCCACATGGGGCTCTGTACTGACAGCTCAGAGCCCGGAGCCTGCTTTAGATTCTGTGTCTCCCTCTCTCTCTGTCCCTCCCCCACTCGTGCTCGCTCTCTCTCTCTCGCTCTCTCTCAAAAAATGAATAAATCTTTAAAAAAATTTAGTTAGGCATTTCATGTTGGAGATTTGTTATCTTAAAGGGCACTCACATCACTTACATCAGATAACTGAATTAGAATTAAAATACCATTGTTCCTATTGTCGAGAAACATAAATAATAGCATTAAAACAGGCTCCTCACAAAATTCGCTTCTTTCTAAACGCTGTGTGAGGTTGTCTTTCAGTGGAGGCCTTGTCAAGCCTTCTGGCTTTTACAACTCCTCTTACCTTTCTGCTCTGCTGAGACCCCATTCCAGGTGAATGGAAGACTGCCACACTCTCACACTGGCTGGGGGAGGAGAGAATGCAGAGCAGAGATCTAACAGCTACTGTAGGTTCTTCCCTGGACACACCCTTGGGCCCAAAAAGAACCCACATAAAGATAGACTAATAACCCATGAAAACTCTCCGGAGGATTTTACTTCTGGGGGAAAAAAATCATAAAAAGCTGAAGGGATGGTGAAAATAACTGTCCTAAAGTGTTTCTCCATACTAATGTCAGGTCAAAACCCTCCAGGCAACACTAGAGAGTGGGAAATTCAGTCTTCCCTCCACTCAAGTCTGGTTTTCTCTCTACTCCAGGTGGAGGGGTCTTCCCAGAACAGCCCAGCTCACAAGAGGACCACCTCCTCTGAGTTCCTAGAGCAGATGTTTGCACCTTTCATTCCTACTTTGTAGACCTCTCTAGAACCACTCTGTGGAACTGTTGCTCAGCTCTCCCACTGGTATATAACTTTCACATATTAATGACTTCTACTCCTCTCCCACTGGTATATAACTTTCACATATTAATGACTTCTACTCCTGGCAAGAATGTAAGACATGCGAGGCTATCACCTTGGTTGTTGTGCCTCTGGTTCACCCACAGAACCTATCACATAATAATTAGGTGTACAATAAATGCCTGTTGCTTGATTAGAAAGAATGGTGTTGGAAAATCACAAAGTCCGGAGTAACTTTATGCATCAAATGGTGCTGCCACACAAATGGAGTTCAGTGTAATTTAATACGAGGCCCCACAACAAGCATAAATCAAAGTATGGCATAACCCACTTTTAATTTTTTTAAGTATATTATAGTGCCCTCAGGGCCTGAAGAACTCAGGATTAATACACTGAAAAGTTAGCAGCAGAGCCCGATGAAGTGCTCATGGCCAATATCATCAAAAATATTTCCTTGGTGAGCATTTTTGAATGTGGGCATTGTCTTTGTAAAGGATACACGATCCATGCTCGTGATCCCCCTTCTCAGCGATCAGACCATAAGAGTTGCACATCTGGATTTTGGCAGAAATGAATTCTGTGCTAGAAACACATAAGGAGAAAACCAGGGTGACTTTTGTAGACGTTATCTGGTATTTATTTCCAGGATGAGCTTATTAGTGTTAACCAGATGGGAAACTATTAAATAATAATAGAAACCAATATGGCCCCTTTTAAATTGACTTCAAGTTCAGAAAGGAAGCCTCCTTTAGGGACAATTCTGACTTGATCCTCACTTATGTCCCGCTTGCATCCATCATTTCAGTCACCTGGCCAACATACATAAGTGGCCAATGCATGGGCGACGTGCGCATGATGGTTCCATCTGCATGAATGGTATTAGCTCCTTTCTTCCCCCAGCCCCACTGATTGGTAGACACTGATGGCCTGTAGCCTATACCCTCAGCTCCATGCACTTCCCCTGTGTAAACCTGCTGAGTAACAGTGGATGAGTCTAGGTTTTCAGACTGATGGTGCTGGGTTCAAATTCTATCTCTTTCCTTTGCTAGCTATGAGTACAAAGGTAGGTTAGGTGACATCTAAGCTCCAACTTTGAAATGGAAATAATAATAAATGCTCACCGGTTTTTTATGAAGGTCCAACAGGTGCTGAATACATGTTATTTCCCCTTAGCCATCCTCACCAGCCCCTATCACTGGGAGCCAGACCCCTGTGTAGAGCCTCTGACACTAGAAGGACTCCTGTCCTAATTCACTAACCACGGGAGCCAAGATCGTCTCATTACCCAAATGCTATTCTTCCAAATGCTACTCCTGCCTGCAGTCATCTGCTGGCCTCCTCCATCCACTAGACTGGACCCACTTCAATGTTGGATACAAGCCCAAATGCAAGGTCAAAGTCACCATATTACTTTGAGGAACTGTAATTTGGAGTCCTAGCCAGCACCACCCTACTGTGCCCACACCCAACTTCACTTCCTCTGCCACCAGACCATGCTGAAGTCCCAGGACAGCTTCCTGGGGAGTCTGCAGCAGGAGAGCCATTTCAAAGGATGGCACTGTCTAAAGCGGGTTCTGCTGAGCCCCTGGGAAATGCATACTGAGGCCAGCAAAAGAAAACACGCACCTGACTCACATCTGACTAAAGTCCGAAAGTGCTTTATTATATTTTCTCCTGTTGCATTAAAAAGCCCTAGTCAGAAAACTTAAATATAAATATTATATAAAAAGAGGAAATAGTTATATAAGAAGCCATCCAAAATCTGTCTAATGAAGAGGGACTATATAACCAGTGGTTAAACGCACATATTCATGAGCCAAACCATGCAGCTTCAAAACCTGAGTCTGTTGTGTCATTTGGGACAATTTGCTTAATCCCTCGGTGCCTCAGTTTCCTCATCTGTAAAGTGAGGATAATAATAGCACCTACCTCACAATGACATTGTGAGTGCTACATAAATAAATGCATGTAAAGCACTAGGAACCATGCTCACCACATGGTAAGTGGAAGTGTTGGCTCTTACTTCTAACTGCAGAGGCTGTTTCCGGTTGATGGACAGCATCAGGCTTAGGAGAAGCTCATACAAATCTCAAAATGTGCAGCATACACAATTCTCAGAGGTGGAGTACTACTATGAATTGGATTGTTTCCTCAAAATTTGTATGTTTGAGTCCTAGCCCCCAATTCCTTAGAATGTGCCTTATTTGAAAATGTGGATCCAGTTAGATAGGATGAAGTCATACTGGAATAGGGTGGACTCCTAATCCAACAGGACTGGTGTTGTTATAAAAGGGGGAAATTTGGACCCAGGCACCTATGAAGGGAGAATGTCATATGAAGATGAATGTGGAGATCAGGGCGATGCTCCTAAAAGCTGAAGAACACCAAAGATTGTCAACAAACCACAGAAGCTAGGAAAGGGGCATGGGACAGTCCTCAGAAGGAACAAGCATGGCCAACATACCTTGATCTCAGATTCCTAGCTTCCAGAACCCTGAAACAATAAAGTTCTGTTGTTTAAGTCCCTCAGCTTGTGGTACTTTGTTACAACGGCCCTAGCAAACTAATAACAGATCCAGATCCAGATGTCAATTTTGGTTGAGGTCAACCAACCAAGAGCTGCTTGCCGAACACCTCAGGACAGTGTGCTGAGCGTTGGCAGGAGAGGGGCTATCTAAGGCCCAATCCCTGTCTGTGTTCCAGGACTGACACTGTCGCTGAGGAGGTGTGCGTGAGCGTGTGTGCATGCATGTGCACACTTCACTGTATACCTAATGTCCAATAGCCCAATCAGTGTTCCAAGAGTTCGGAACTAAGTAAGTCAGAAAAGGCTCTATCTAGAAAGGTCACAAATGCATTCCGGCATTGGGTAGAAGCAATTAAATTCCTACAAACTTCCTTAAAGCCAAGAAATCCATCCTCAAGAATCCTGCATGAAACTTTTCACACTGTCTCTAATTCTAGACGCATCTTTCTCAGCACATCCTTTAGGGTGTATCTGCCCAACCCACAGTCACTCTCTCCCACATGTGGTACTCCTCCCCTTTGGTTCCTTCAACTTCCCTCGCAGAAGATGCTTTACAACAACAATCCCATTAGCTTTACAAATGCTGTTCGGAAACCCAAGCAGAGCCATTGCTTTCTCAGGTGGTTGGGAATTCGGTACTCCGAGTGATTTTTTTTATCCCAATTTCAGGGTCACATTGCTCAGATATACAGGGTGGAGAGAGAAGGATGAGTGGGAGAAAATCTTCCCCCAACGGAAATGTGCCGCTTTCCCTGGAAGGCACCAACGCCACGACAAACATATAAATAATAAATATTATTTTACTAAAATGATAAGTCTCACTTCAGTAAGCAACACATTATGCACCATACTGGTGTAATAAAGCGCACATCCCCTTGAATCATTCCCACTAATACAATGTATTCAGTGCTCATATGATTACACTTTTACAGCCTGTTAGCAAAAACACATACAATTGCAAAGTGCTGTTAATGCAATGTGACAGAATACTGTTATTACAAGAAGAAGTTGTCAGCACTGAGCAATTGATTTTCCTTCATCTCTTTCCTGCTTCTGCCCGTCCTCCCCACCTCTCCTGGAGATGTTTATTATGTACTCTGGGTGCAGTCCTTTCCCTGAATCAATTCCCATATAGTGGGAGAAAGGAATACGACGACAGGAAAAATTAACACTAATCTAGGTGTTCTAAGGGGAAAAAGCTTCCTTTGGGGATGTTTTCTTCCCAAAGTCTTTATTAAAGCTTCAAGAACTATGACTCCCTTCTCCCAGCAGAATAATCTGGTCTTTTTGTTCTTTTATGCCATGCCTATGTATTTTCCCCTTCTCTTCCCTCTCCTTCTTTGTATAGAATAAAATTAGAGGTGGCTTTAAAGCAGATGGACTCCTACATTCTAACTGATTCACTACCATGCATTTGGAATAGCAGTGGAGGGAAAAATAAGGAATACTAGAGGCCAAGAAGAACAATTATTTGATTATTTCTTGGTTAATACTTTCCTTGTAATGTTTACCTTCGTTCACAAGGGGACAATAGATATATTTAATAACGATAACTTTCTGAAGATAAAAAGAATTCTATGTCTAGCAATTTATCCCAGAATCACAGAATAGTACAATCGGACAGTCCTTTCCTATAAAGGTCGCCAAGTCTAATGCAGTTATTTTACAGGTGAGAAATCCAAGCTCCAAGAGTTAAGGAGTTAATTCAGGCTCTCACCACTAGTTAGTGTTAGAGCTGAATCTAGAAGCCATCTTTTTTTGCTGCTTCACCGTACTGTGCCTTTAAATGTAACACACATACATTAATATATGTGTTACTGAATTACCAGATGGCCCCTAACACCTCCGTTTTCTGTCTCTTGGTTATGATGGAAAAGAAAAGTTCCACTTGTCAATGCAGGTGTGAGGGAGAATAGACAAGTTCATGAAAATTGCTTGATGGTCTTCTAAAAGAGCAAGTTTCTAGAGGAAACATTAAAATATCCTGGTTTATAGATTCCATCTTGGGAGGCTGCACGTTCCTAGGATAGAAAAAAAGTGCTATTTCTTCCCTACCCTGTGTAAAATGTATAATTCCCACATCTTCCTCTTCCCACCCTACCTCCTTAAGCGGATGCACTCTTTGTTGGTACCTAATATAAATGCTGACGCCTCCTCTTCTGCTCAGCAGGATCTCATTATAGCATGCCCTTAAACATCTAAGAGTCACATGGACCATGGGTTGCATCCAGGTCCCCAAGCATTGTCGCACATTAATATTATAGAAAGTGAATGCCTTGGCCACTTGGGTTCTGACTCACTGGGGCAGTGGAGTCTGTGGTTCTGGTTAGACTTCACAATTTCAAAAATTGAGTACAGAGTCTGGAATCTTTCATCTTAAAGATGGCTTAAGGTGATTCCCATGTGTGAATAGAGAATGCGGGGGTGAGTATTGTCCATCTGGTTTTGGTTTGGGCTTGTGATGCCAACTAGCAAATATTCGTGGGTAAAGAGCATCTAGTTGGGGCCAAAAATTACCTGTGTTGAGTTAGGGCTTACAGATACAAAACTCTATTTGAAAAGAGCCACTATCCTTCCTGGCTCCACGCCCTTGAGGCATGCATGCTGAGAAACAAACACAGAAAGATACGAGGGCTTTCCTCACACCCTCTAAGATAGCAACCCTCTGGAAGCCCTGGCCTGCTGTGACAAGTGGCCTCAGGTGACATTATACAGTTCCGGAGGACTCACCTTGCTGCGTACCCAACTCATCTTTATTACTCTCCCTCCTCCATTTAACATCATTCCCTGGTGCCGCCTCCTACAAACCCCTTTCAACAGTACTCTTGGCTTTCCTCTTTCCACATCACAACTGCCATTTCCTATTTCTTATCATGCGCCTAAGTCCACTAATTCATATGAAGCCATTAGGTAGGAACTACCAAATGTGACCTTAACAATGGCAGTTTCCTATAGCTCAAACTAATGCTAATGGGTAGCCATGAAGACACTACCCCATCTCGAGTTACTTTTTTTTCAGCTTCTTTTTGCAAAAAGCTTCTTTAGACATTGATGCCTGGAATAGTGAAAGTGACTTGTGTCCGGTGTAGGGGTGCTGTGACACTCCCAGAAAGCCCACTAGACATCCAGCTAGTTTGCATTCCAGTTCTGCAGCTGATAAAGAAAAGGGGCGAGAGAGGCTTTTCTTTGTCCATATTCCGGTTCGGTTCAACTCATTGTATTCACTGAACACCTAAATACGGCATGCACGGTACTGAGTGCTCTGAGAAAAGAAAAGATGAAGAGTAAGACTTCCAGGGGCTTCCAGAAAGTTTTAAGTCTTTGGAGGACAAATTCATAAGGGCCAAGAGGTATAGGAGGACCATCGCAAAGTGTTTCCAGAGCGAGGATAGAAGAGGTGAATTCCTCCTCAAAGCACCAATCAAGGCAACAGGGAAAAGGAGCATCAGCCCTGGCCGCTATGGGAGGTGGCAGTAGGTGGAGATCTGGGGCTTGTCCACTGGCGGGAAGCATGATAGGTATTAGTAATCAGGCGTGCTTCCCATAGGATCTAGTGATGCTGAGGATGTTTATGGCATCGCTGATGGAAATCATCCTCTCTTGCTGTTAGATGAGGCATTCAGACCAGTCCAAGAGCTGGGGAGGGTCCCACGCATAGGTGGGCTTGTATCGCCGCGTGCTCATTTATCAAGCACCTAACCAGCTACGATCTTCTTCCGAACAGTAAATAAAATGACAGATGAAAACACAGGGCAATAACAGGAGGCTAGGGCAAGGTTGCTGGTTTTAATACAGGCCTTTTCGTAGGCAGGTAGACCATAACATGACAATAGTGAAATGTAAATGGGCTACATTAAAAAAAAAAAAAAAGATAAAAATCAGGTAATTACTGAAGTATCAGTTCTCTGTGAAATAATTGGTAATGACCGTTGATAAAGAAATCACATTGTGATATTGCTGACAGGACAAGTTTCCACTGAGGCGAGGTAGGGAGAAATGCAGCAGCTGGTTCTAAAAGCAGGGAAAACCTGAGTTAATTTGTTAGCCCAGGCAAAAATTCCCTGCTCATTTATTGCTACGAGGCTGAATGAGTATATATTGTCCAACTATTGGGACTAGAGGAGGCCAGTGAAATAATGCTGTTCTTGGATAATGTGACAGATCGTCACTAGCGCCCTGCCCACAATCCCAGGGGTCACTGTAGCGGTCTGGTGCATTCTGATGGCTTCCTGTGTCTCTCTGCCTAAAAGGTTTTCCATCCGTTCTGTCTCACAGGCTGGGGGTACACAAGGGCTAACACCCCGGGACCAACCCTCAACCAAGTTGGTAGAAGATAATTCAAATTCATGTCCCGCAGTGGTACACACTGACGTGTGCACTACAGTCTGTCAGAGTCCGCAGCTGGCGTGAGCCTCAGTTGGCCACAGCTGTAACCCATCCATTAATGTATCTTTTATTGCCTTTCCTCACTCCATCTCAATTCCCCACTCTCTGTCTGGGCTTCCTGGGATCACCTCCCAAATAAACAACTTGGACCTGAATTGGTGTCTCAGGAGCTGCCTGGGGTGGGGGGAGCGGGGAAGCCAAACTGAGACAGGTCACTTTTTCACATGCAGATGTGTCAATGAATCAATATTTATTGAGTACCTGTTACCCACTTAACACAATGCTAGATTTAAACGACCAGCCAGTCCACCTCCCCAGTCACAAGGAACTCACAATCTAGGTGGCCAAGTAAAACACGGACTCGTCAAACATTCAGTGACAAACCAGGCAGGATGTGATGAGTAAAAAAATCAGCTAAGACAAAATGGATAATGGATGGATTTGGGTAGTTAGGATGAAAGGGCAAGAATAATCCTATTAGAATGACACAAATGCAGAAATACGTGGTCTCTAGCAAAAAACTCCTGAGTAAAGAAACCTACCAACATGTGATCAACCCAACATCTCTGATCCTGAAAACTTACCTTCACGTAACCTCTTATAAAACTAGCGTTCACCAGGACGCTCTTTGGGAAATGCTGTCAAGTTTCAGCGTTGACCATTGGAATCCAACGCCCCACCCATTTCAGCCCAGGGCTTCTCCACTGCCAGTCCCATTGGCAAACTCAGATATGACGTAACTCATCACCTTCCGCCAATTTGGATAAATCAGGTAGACTGAACAGTCCTCCAAGATACTTGGGTTTTTTTTATATGACTTGAGGGTAGATGTATGGTCCTATCTTTCTAATATCTACAACACCACGCAAAGCGCTGGGAGTAAAAAGGAGAAGCTGACAGATACTGACTCTTTTCCTGAGAACTTCAACTGCCTTGGAGGGAAAATGATCAGTTTGTTCTCCATGAGAATACATATATATATATATATATATATATATATATATATATATATATCTTTTCTGCTATTATTACCTGTATCTGGTGAAGCACAACCTTGTTGCCTGAGATCAAATCCCAAAGAACTTTGGGTGACTCACTTCACTTTTCTGCCCCTCTGCTCGTCATCTGTCAAATAGATTCACTTCATAGGACTACTGTGATCCTATCATGAAACAAGACATTTAAAGGGCTTGCCATGGGGCTCCTGGGTGGCTCAGTCGGTTAAGCGTCCGACTTTGGCCCAGGTCATGATCTCCCGGTCCATGAGTTAGAGCCCGTGTTGGACTCTGTGCTGACAGCTCAGAGCCTGGAGCCTGCTTCAGATTCTGTGTCTCCCTCTCTGCCCCTCCCCCACTTGTGTTATCTCTGTCTCTCTTTCTTTCTCAAAAATAAATAAAAACATTAATTTTTTTTTTTAAAAAAAGCGCTCACCGTTGTTCCTGGCCCAACCTGGAAGGGTCCAACAAGTGGTAGCTCTGTCTGAGACTAGCAGCAGATTAGTATTAGGATGATTCTCATGACTTGTTTCATCCTCAACTTGAATAGGTTTTACTCCCCTGTGACCAAAACTGCCTCCACTCGAACATAACCACAACGTGGGGACCTCATAGTGTCCAACCAGCGCCCATATGAGCCAGACAATGCAGACGGGTTCTTACAAAGAGGTCTTGAGCTTCTTCCAGAGGAAATTATCCCCACTGATACAACTGTGGGAAATTTGGATTTAACGTCTCCACTGGTAATTGTTCAGTAGAGAAATTATTGTGGAAACAAGATCGACTTGTATATAAACTTTTTCAGAGAGTTTTGTGAAGTGTTTCTTTCTATCCACTTTTCTCCCTCACTTTCTTGCCTTGATGAATATAATTGCACTGAGGAGTTGTGAGTCAGCTGCCGTCTCTTTCTCCTCTCTTCTTCCTGGATTTGGTTTGGGAGGAAAATCTTGTGCCCATCTAAGTAATCCCTGACATCAAAACATCTTGGAGGGCTTAATTGAATAAGACTGCCTCCTCACGGAATATTGTTTTCCTTCCCCTTCTCCTCCTCATTCTTGTTCATCCTCTTCTTTTTCCTTTCTCCTCCAGTCCCCCTGACTCGATTTGCCCTCCTTGTCCCCCCCCTCACTGCTCCCCCTTGTCTCTCCAATTCTCTCCTTCCCACATTCCCACCCTCCACAATTCTCTGTGCAGTTTGTTCAATCTCTCTCTCTCTCTCTCTCTCTCTCTCTCACATACACACACACACACACACACACACACACGCACATACACACAGACTACATATATAGATAATATTATTTTCCATCCATTTCTGTGTCTGGCTCTGGCTCTCTCTCTCTCTCCGTGTGTCTTTGTCTTCTCTGGGAACCTCTATTTCTCCCTCGGCCCCCTCTTTTTCACCAGCACTCTCTCTTTCTCTATCTCTCACTGACTCTTTCTTATGTCTCTCTGTCTTTCTTTTTCCATGTTTTTCCCCCCTGCTCTTTCACTCTCTTTGTCTCTGTTCGTCCATCTCTCCAGCATGAACCCTGGTTGGAACCAGACTCTGTATCTTGTATTGTTCTTTAAGAGAAAATTTCCTGATGTAAATGGAATGTACAACATTTACTACTGCTGACAGCCTAATGAGTGACACAGTATCAGCAGACTTCACCAAATGTGTTGGCGGGGGGAGAAAACGACCCTCTCAAATCACTGCAAACACTGAAGCAGATGAACAAAGGAAATTAAACCAGTTGCATCCAACAGACTTCGAAACACACCCACAAACCTTCCCTGCCCCCTCCTCCATCAGCAGATCTTCACACTTTTGCTAATACCAGCTGGTTCATACGCTCCAGAAGTATCACCCTCGCCAGTTACTGAAAGTGAGACTTCAAATATGGGTTAAACCCACTCTGGTCATTAGCCAGTCTTCTGTCCAATTTTTCCCCTGGATTTTCTTCACCTGGAAACCCTGCATACTTCATACACCCATCATAGAAAATATACTGCAGCTACCGGGACAAGGAGAGGAGGAAGGGGAAGCTGGACAAACGTGACTCAGAAACTCAATTTTTTTCTCTGTTTTAAAAGCAAGCAAAGAAATCAGAAGGACATTACTAGTCCCAATTCAGTGGTAGCGAGTAAACATGTGCTCCACAGACACAGAGAAATATCTGATATCTGTGTGAGAGCTTTTGGCAAAGATGTCAAAAAATGTGAGGTTAGCCAGATGATGCCCACAATCTGATAGTTGTATAGCAATCTGATAGGTTATATCAATCCTGATAGTTTATATCAATCTGATGCTTACTCACTAGCAAGGTAGGCAGCCAGAGAAACTGAAGCACATTTATGTCTTGCCCCTCCCACATCTTGTCTTAGAGAAGCATGGAGTTGACACTTTGGATGGACCTGGACAAAATCCAGGAGGTGAAGCTTGCTGGAGGCGCTTTCTTCATTGGCCTCGGGAGCCCAGATCTTACACACACATACACACACACACACACACACACACACACACACACACAGACACGAATACGCAGCACCCTATGGTTGCCCAGATCCTGTCCTTCTTGCCACCCCACCCCCCAGCTGCTGGCCTCCTTCCAGATAATATCCTTACAAGGTTAACATTTCCTTAGGTTCCTACCAACTTTCCTTTTTGATAACTGATATTTATTGTTGCAATTTCATTTCTTTGGGGTCCTATTCTCTCTCCTTGAAGAGGTAGCCCATTTTATCTAGGCTGAAATGGATCCATGAGAATGGATTTAATGGGCTAATATGTTTCTACTCTAAAAAGGCGTTTATTAGATGCAATAATGAAAATCTAAGAGGACTCTGGTGATAAGCATTTTAGGCATCAGGGTTGGCTAAGAGCAAAACCTTTTGAAGCCACAGTAACTGCCTGCTCCTTTTGAAAGGGCTAACTTTGGATAAGTCTCAAGATTCTATGCCCTACCTTCCGATTAAATTTCTCTACTTTATCATATCTTGATCAAGATGCAGCATTTCAGAATGTGTGCTCCTAGCTGCCAGTCTGTCAGAGATACGAATCTTTATGCACCAGAACTTAACCATGATCACGTTTACTATACAATAGAATTTTATTTGAAGCAGGCACATCTTGGTACCAGTTTAAATTTTTTTTAACATTTATTCATTTTTGAGAGACAGAGACAGAGAATGAGTGGGGCAGGGGCAGAAAAAAGAGGGCGAGACCGAATCTGAAGCAGGCTTCAGGCTCTGGGCTGTCAGCACAGCACCCAACGTGGGGCTCAAATTCACAGACTGTGAGATCATGACCTGAGCTGACGTCGGACGCTTAACCAAGCCACCGAGGCACATCCCAGTATCAGTTTAAAAGATTCAAGTACTCCAACGGTTTTGTTAGAAACTGGTCTTGCTTGCAAAGTAGTCCTAGGGCTTGAGAACCTAGACAGTGTCCTATAGGGTACCAAGAAACTTTAAATCATACATTTTAGGTGACAGCTTTAATGCTTTGGACCAAGGCTATTTGCAACTTCTAGGAAAAAAGGGAGTCCAAAACAGAACAAAGTTAAGCTAGATTAGCAAAGAGATAAATTTATTAGAGTTAAAATGTTTTTCTAGAAAAGAAGAAACCATTAGGCTAATACACAAAAGTGCTCATTTAATCTTAGTATCTAAAATAGAAACAATTCAAATACTTAACCAATGTTCATTGATTGCCCAACATGTGCCAGGCATCGTGCTGGGTAAAGAGCTCCAAAGGGGAACAACACAGGCAGGGTGGTTTCTAATCTCACAAGATGGTTATTGTCTAGCTGGGGAGGAAGACAACCAAGGAAATACAAGAAATATGGTAAATCTTATAAGAGAAGTGCAAAAACACTGTTTAAGTCTATGTAATGACACAGTGGGGACACTTAACCAAATTCAAAAAATGGGAGTGGGAAAGAGAAGGATAAGGGGAAGGAAGTCTTTCAAGAATCTCTGGGAACTAAGTGTTAACATCTAGAGTGCAAGTTGGGTAGAATAAAGAAAACAAGGTGATGAAAAACAAGGTGGTCAGAGAGAGAAGGGTCATGTTAGCTTATTTTATCCTAAGGGCCACAAAAAGGGCCACTGAAAGCTTTTGAGCAAGTATTGATATAATCAGATGTGACTATGAGCACATTCAGAGCAAAAGGAAAGGCTACATTTTGCAAAAACACCTATTAACATAGACGGGGCCCTCAAAGTTGTTAACATTTTCTCAAGAAATGTCTGGAAGGCATCAGATACAAAGGAACATGATCAAAGGCCATCTTGCTAAACTACTCTACAAAACCAGATTCTCTGATGCAGTTGCAGGGTCTGGAACCATCTGCCTTCTGTCTTGGCAAAGAGCATGATTTAGAAGCATTGAGGCTTGCCTAGATTTGAAGAAGGTCGGGTTAATCAAGCTTAAAATATTCATTGTCTTGCATAACATAGACTACCAATCAGATCTATATTTTTCCATCAAAGATTCAGTCAGGAAGACTTCTATCTACTTAGTCCCTGGAAATGGGGCCACAGGGCAGCAGATTAGGCAGTTTTAGCCCAGTTCTTGGTGATCCCATAGTTGGATGGAGTGCAATACTGACAGATGACTCTCAGATGACCATGGAACATGGACTCTGAGGGAAGGACTCACTTACAGACTTTCTAGTAGTCCTTGTTTGTAAAGCCACAGTAAGGGAGATTTGTAGCAGATAAAGCTCATCTCTCTCTCTCTCTCTCTCTCTCTCTCTCTCTGGAACTAGAACTGGCTCTGTTAACTTCATCTGATACAGCCTGTTTCGTGTTGTCAAGAAAAGTGGGGCCCAAAGTCAGAACATGCCTTGCTTTCTGACCCCAGGGTCTCCCACACAATTGATATGCACTCCATGACAATGTTTGATAGAGCCATTGTTAATTGACTCTGTTTTCATTGTTTGTTTGATTTTATCACTAAACTAGTCTCCAAGGAGTAAACTTTCTAGTCCACCATATGCACTATACAGTTAATTATAACACACTCCCTCTCTTACCCATGGACCCTGAACATAAGGATGTTTCTAGTCTACATATGGTGAACAATACTGTTCATGCATTCTACCCTCAACGCATTTCCTAGAGCCCTCACACAGTGGACATTAATGACTTCTTTGGGCCCCTTCTGGTTTCACCAGATGAACAAAAATGAAAATAAGCAGCTGTCATACTTTAACTTAAAAAAAAATCATCAAACCTAATCCAATTTGGAGAAGTATTTGGCTTAGAGAGAGGGAATCGGCTGTACCATTGATGGCAAAAAGCTCACTTACTAATGCACCACTTCCTGACATTTAATTTGCACAATTTGTCTCTTATTATCTGGCAACTCTCAGAAGATTTTGGAAGCAGGAAAAAAGAAGGCAGAAACATAACAAGCAGTAAGATTAAAAAGGAAGAACGCAGAGGGCACCAAGTTAAGAGTCAGATAACTCACTCCCAGGCCATGTCTCCTGGCCCATCATTGCCTGTTGAGAAACCACTCCAACCAGATAAGGACCATAAAAAAGGGAACCAAATGGAAGGTTAGCCAACACACAGTAATAAAACAAAAGCCACTTTATGTTAGTTACCCGACACCTTAGACACCAGAGAACTCATTTGAATCTAAACTTAGATGTGATATATCTGAGAATATTACCATACACCTAGACAGGGAAAATTGCATATTTTCCATCATAAAAAAAATATCAAAATGTTTTATCTGTGCTTCTGCAATTCAGAAATGACTGAAGCTGTGAACTTCAAATTTGGCAAGATTGTAGTCCTCATTAAGGAAGGGAATGAAAGCCAATTTTGAAGAAAAATGGTTTCCTATTTTTGAGTGTAGAAGGTTGAAACAATGAGTGTTGAACCTAAGATGAGGAACATTCTCTCTGCTGCTTTAGCTTCTATTTGGATAAAGATTATTAACCAGAGAATAAAACTCGACATGTCTCTTTTTAGACTTAGAAAAGAAAACTTTCTGATTCCTTTATTTCCACCTTTCCAAGTCAAAGCTCAAGGTGTTTACATGAAGCTAAAATGTAACATTAAAACACCTCAAACGTCAGATAATTCCTGAAATTACTGCCCTTTGGCCAGTGTAGGCCTGGGATAGTCTATCCCCATGTATTTTTGGAGTTAAATGGCCGTGGTACCATAGGCAGGATGTGCAAGCGACTAAAAGCATACCGTTAGAGGAAGTGTAACTTTGGAATTTCCTGATTTGATTGCAAAGATTTCAGTCTTAACACTGTGTCAATATTGGTTTTAAAAATATACATATTTGTTTATTGGCACACATGCGCATACACACAGGAATCCCATCCATAAAATGCACCCACATCTGTGGTTAAACACAGCAGCTGTTTAACAGCCCAGTGTAACAGTCTGAAAAAATTGGGACCTGAATTAAAAATCCCACATTCTAAGCTGCAGCAGGAACTGAGGCCCTATATAAGGAAGGCTGCACTGAGAACGCTCCAAGCTTCCCCTAGACGGAACTCCTTTGCCAAATTCACAGCATGCTTCCCAAAGTTTGGAATCGATGATGAAAGACCCTGACTTTACTCCTTCCTCTAATAATCATATTGCAATACATACGTTGAAGGCCAGCTCAAAGTAGAACCAAGGCAACTTAAAATCTGCTAAACGTGTACATTTTCTGCCCCATGATCTCCACGACAGCAATGAACAGAAGAGGCAGAAGTAATTTAAAGGCTCTGTCCACACGACCACAAAAGAAAAGGCCTGTCCCGTGAGCAAGTGTCCCACAGGTGCCGGCACAGGGGGCCATGCACACCTTTTGTCAGCAGTCTGAACTGTGGTGCCTCTTTTGGCTGCCCTCCAAGTGTCTGATAACCTAAGCAAGAATAATCTTGGAAATAACAGAGGAAATGCACAGTGGCCTGAAATCACACCCACAAACCATCAGGACACGCTAGAGCAGGTGATCTTGAATGTAAGGCCACTCTTAGTGATTTTTGTTGCCACTGACTGAGGTTTTTGGAGATCCTGCCAAGGAGGTACGCAAAAGAGACAGTACGCCACACCCCTGTCACCTACGACTGCCCGATTCTCCAGATGCGGAGATGAGACATTTTTATTACAAAATGAGTTTGCAGATTTTCGTTGCTGTTTTTCTCACTGAATTCCCTTTTTCTCTCTATGCACATGTTTTTCTTGTTCTTTTCCTTTTTTCTAATTTTGCTTTTTAAAATGTGAGTGGAATCAGTGCATTCTACCCACACCCTACTACCGCATTTTCCTTCCCACAGCTGCAGAATGAATTCTAATTACCCAGCCCAGGGGCGCCTGGGTGGCCCAGTCGGTTAAGTGTCTGACTTCGGCTCAGGTCACGATCTCACGGTTCGCGGGTCAAGCCCCTCATCGGGCTCCGTGTTGACAGCTCAGAGCCTGGAGCCTGCTTCGGATTCTGCGTCTCCCTCTCTGTTCCTCCCCCGCTCATGCTCTGTCTCTCTCTCTCCTTCAAAAATAAATAAAAACATTAAAAAAAAATTTAATTACCCACATGGCACTCAAGGCCCTCAGGAATCTGATTTCATTCATTCATTTTTCATTTATTCATACATACACTCATTCATTTTTTCATTACATTTGTATTTATTAAGCATCTATTATGTCTGCAATATAATGATAGAAGTGGAAATACAAGAATAAGATGTGTTGTCTGTACCAAGGAACTTAGAGTCTAGCACGAAGCACCGAGATGCAGGAGAATAGAAAGGTTGGCAGCAGCCCAGCCACATCAAGGCCAGGAAGTTTGCATCATTCCATGGTTTGGTAGACATGGGAAGATTTTAATTAAGATTCTAGATCTACTTAATCTAGAAAGACTCTAGTTGACTTCTTCCAGGGAGAGTGCCTAGAGAATCTCACAGCTCTTACATTTTATCTGCTTTACACTTTTGGAGGCCATCTGTCCTGCACCTTTATGCCCCAAAGCACCAGATTCACTGCAGACAATGAAACCAATGCCTACCGAACAGAATGTCACTCTTCCTTCATAAAATCTTTGCTCTCCACGGAAGGCTTTGCACCTAGTATTTTTCCAAGTCTTTTTGGCCAGTACTTTGGGTAGATCACCTGGAGATCGTGTTATTCTTCAAATTCTGAGTCAAGGCCGTACGAGGTGGGGCCTGAGCTTCTTTTTTGTAAGTTCCCAGGTAATGTCAATGCCGCTTGTCCATGGACCACACTTTGAGTAGCAGGGATCTGCGTGTTAATTATATTCTACTTCTCCCAAAACACGTCTTCTCTACTATTAATCTATTATTTAGGATTTTTTAAAAAAATCATTCAGTTACTCACATTACTCAAGAATATTAGATCTCTGAAGGCCAAGAATCTGTTTTCCACATTCTTGTACCTTCCACGTGAAGGTTAGCTACTCAGTAACTGATGGCTTATTCCAATTGATTTGCTGATCTTAGGCTTCATACTGCTTTTCAGCCTTTTCCTGGCTGTCAGCTGTCCCCAGGAATCAGTTCAGACTCCTCAGATCATGTTGAAAAAGCATGTCCTGGCCCCTGTTCCCTCTGTAGCCTGATCCGCCGTGCCCCCACCTCCTACCCTGTGCCCTGCCATCACATATGGGAACTTTCCTTATTCCTAGAGGGGCTGGGGTGGGGGTGGGGCTAGCATGCAGGAAGTTGCCTCCCCTGAGGGCTCTGGAGAGTTAGGGACAGGCTGGGGAATATGTCCCATTTCTTTTGCCCTTGACTTCTAGCCTGGCTCAAAGCTCTCCATAACTTCGATTCAAGCATGGCCTCTCCTGGGATCAGAGGCAACAAGAAGCTACACGGTGTAGCCTGAGAAGTGGGCAGTCACCTCCCTCATCCCCCAGGCTCTCCATCCTCCCTCCCCCATTTTGTTTCCATCTGTGCACTGGCCACATCCTGCTTTGGTGAAGTTCATCCATCCGCTGCTCTAACTTCTAAGTACTTTTCTCTCACTACCTTTTTAGCAGGAGAGTGTGGGTTCTTTTTTTTCCTCAGAACATTCATCTGTGACCTTTGTTTCTCTTCGTTCGTTGTTCTTCTAGGCCTTCAATCCTAACTCTCTTTCCTTTTGCCTTGTGTGTTCAACTGCCCTTATGGTAATTTGGTCCATGGTTAACAGTGAGTTGACGGTGAACACGCTTCCCTTCCTGACTGGCCAAGATATACACTGAGAGAGTGGCTTTCAACTCTATGCCTCCTACGCCAGCTATCATTCTATAAAACTGCATGTTACGTTTCCATGGTCTCCCAAATGCCATTTAGCATGCCTTCATCTCTTTCCTCGTCTTAATTAAAGCCTGTTACACTCACATGTACAAATTAAAACAAATTTTACAGACACTCCCTTTACAGTTCCTGGCGATTTGCTTGTGAGCGTGAAAAGGAATACAATACCTGCGATGTTACAGCCTACAGCTGCTACCTGCTCTGGATTCCTACACGGGGTTTGTTGTCAGGGTCTCGAGGCCGGAATCCTGACAAGCACTGTAACTGCCAAGGGGATCCATTCAATCAGAGCTTGTTTAGAGGCAAAGGGCCATCAGTGGAGATCTCCTCCTTTATCGGGCTGCAGATTGCCTTCCCATAAGCCACCTGAAATCCAGACTCATCAGAAACTGAAAGAAGATCCTCACCCTGCTGCTTTCTCCCCTACGGGTCTTGCCTATCGTTAGACGACTGGGGGCTTAGGGCTTGGCGTGAGGGTTTCATCCAGATGTGGTGAGCTTCAGGCTCCGGAACATTCTTCCTTTCAAGCAGTGGCCTGAAACCTAGCACCGGAAGACACAGGCAAGAGTACTTTTAAGCTCTTTAGAGGATATTAGTATATTGCCCAAATGTCCTCTTGGGCAGATTTCTGTTTTCCTTATGCATGAGATTAGCATACTAAGGCCATGCTTTCTCATAAATAGTGAGGAAGGGCTGGCCCCTTTGGCAGGAATGGTCAGGTTCTGTTAAAACAGTATGCCCCGTAGGGTTGCTCAACGTATTACTCTGGTTCATAATCATAAGCCCAAAGAAATTAGATGGAACCCAAAGGAATCCAGCTGTGGTCCACTGAGCATTTTAATCAAAACAGCAAGCTTTACTCTTCAACAACTGCACTGTCCTCAGTGGGGACTGTTTCGTTCCATAGCAAGAAAGGTTACCGTCACCGTGTAGGTGTGAATAAATGGGAAACAGCTAAGCTAAATGAGGAAGCCATCAGAGATGAAAAGGGGAAGATTGGTCGATGGGTGGGGGGGCGGGGGGGGGGGGGGGGGGGGAAGGACAGTAGGAAGAAATGCCACCATGTACCCCGGAGCTCAGGCCCCTGCTCTACACTGTCACTCTGGAAAGAATTTTGACCATTGTTTCAACTTTACGATAACTTTCCAATGCGTTACAAATGTCTTGTAATTCCAGTCCCCGCTTCCATCTAAAAATTAAAATGTATTGATCCACTGCTCCCTTTACATTTCAATTTAAGGGTGATAAAAGGAAGGAGCTGTAGTTTTCTTTATATCACTTTCCTGCAAAGGGGGCAGAAAACAAACACAGGTGCTTTAAATTTTCAAGGTGCAAGCTAAATGACATGATGCCCAGGAGTGTGCAGTAGCATTTCTTTGTTTGAGCATGGAATAAAAGACAGATAATTAGGAAATTGGGAGTCTATTAATTTTCCAAATTTACTCATGCAAGAACCACTGAGCTATGGTGATATTTGCTTACCTCGTCATTATGCAAAAATATATTAGCTAATTATTTTGACTAATGCAATTAAGATATGCATATTTAGCATAAACCATACAATAGAAATGTTACAGTCAGCAATTGCTGGGTTGCGCTCATGGGTAGCAGAGAGGCAAAAGTCCCTGCTCGGTCTCCAATGGAAAGCCACAAGATTGCTACGACTCTGCCTGCACTCTTATTATTAGTTTGGTTGCAGTAATTAATTTACTTTACAGCATGACGAGGTGGCATAGCTAGCAGTGGTATTAATTTTTGCTATGAGACACCTGAAGATGTCAGCTTTCGAGCAGCGGCGGCTGCACCTTTAATTGCCTTCATCAGTGGAAATGCACTATCTCTTTCAGGGATCCAATTAAGAACGCTACTGTTATTTTGCTTTTTTCCCTGACCCTTACTGATGAACACTGGAGCTAGAGAAAGTTAAGGTGATGGCAGTAGCCAAGAGAGGTGTCTTCTCTTCTTAACCTGGGAACCCCACCGAGCTGGAGCTCCGTAATGACAGAAGGAAAATTCCGCCGCATTTCCATGGGCTCCGTCATGCCATAGGCCCTTGCTACTTGGGATGTGAACCACGCTTGGGCGCACCTCGGACGCTCGACACCAGCATCTGCATTTTAACAAGATCCCCAAGTGATGAGCTCACACATGAAAATTTGAGAAATGCTGCAGGAAAGAAGGGACCAGGGCCAGTCTTGCACCTACATGAAAGTGGAATGGTTTAATCAGTGGTGTGATTTCGAGTGTGCTGGGAGGGCACCAGTGGACAAACATATGACCTCCAGTGCCTGTCATCTAGTCCTTCGCATTTGGAAGCATTTCACCCTATGGGGGTTTCATAATACGGTGCACATGCTGTTGAGAGATTAAGGTTTTTCCCAGCTCTCCTTTTACCCTGTGTCAGCTGAGATGCTGGAAAAGGAGGCAGGGAAGATGCCAGTGAGAAAAGGCCAAGCAAGGAAAAGGTTTGGAGAAAGGGTGTAATGAAGACGATCTGCTATCTCACAGTTGCGCCACAAGGCTGGGCCCCACAATGCTTTCTTTCTGGGCTCCGGCCTGATCTTGTCAAAGGATGTCAGCCAGGTCCTTTTAACAGTGCCGTGTCTCATGACATGTGTCCTGCGAACTCCCCTGTCAGTGCCGGTCTTTCTCTCCTTTTTTGGTTCTTTCTTCCTTTGTCCTCACTCAGAAAGAGTTAGAGGGTCATGTGACAGCCTTTATGTTATTCAGATTTCAACTTTCCAGAACTTTTCTCTCTGGCTTATCTGGACCAGCTCTCCCCCTCTCTATTCACCTGTATTTCATGGCATCTGATCCTTCTGGAAAACACCATGGAGACCTTTTGTTCCCACTCCTGGCCATAAACCAGCCCTGCATGCTACACATAAATGCATCCAAAATCCGCCCCATTTCATCTGTATCTCCATTCCAGGTCCAGCTACTGAAATTTTGTGTCTACAGAATCAAGCTCTGTTTACTGTCCCCTTACTAGCTTCTAAAATTATCTAGGCTGGCAGAGTTTAGTAATCACTGTGGGGGCCATTAGCAACAGTGAAAGAACCCCTTGGCTAGTAAAAGCAGTAGAACCAATGAGAAGAATAGACACATTCAAACAGATAGAAACAGTCACCTTAGATACTCCTGGTATGGGCTGAATGGCATTCCCTCCCCCAAGAAATGCAGGTTGAAGTCCTAACCTCCATTAGCTCAGAATGCGAGCACATTTGGAGCCAGGGCCTTTACAAAGGTAAGTAAGGTAAAATGAGGTCATTGAGATGGGCCCTAATCCAATACGACTTGGACACAGACACACATGGAGAGGAGATGACTTCAAGACACAGAGAAGAGACGGCCATCTACAAGCTGTGGAGAAAGACCTGGAATACAGCCTTCCTTCCTAGCCCTCAAAAGGAGCCAGCCCTGCTGACATCTTACTATTGGGCTTCTGGCCTCCAGAACTGTGAGGCAACAAATTCTGTTGTTTAAGCCACCTATCTGTGGTATTTTGTTATGGCCGCCTGAGGAAACAAATACAGCTCCTTAAACACACACACATGCGCGCACGCGCGCACACACACACACACACGCACGCACACACACCACCGAATTTGAGTTCGTATAAACATTCCCTGAGTGAATTAGTTGCATACTAAGTGAATGATTGCATTCACTGAGTGAATGGTTGCATACATGAATGAATGAATGAATGATTTAAAGAACAGTTCCCAGGTCTTTAAGATAAGACACATCTTCCTTTTGGGGGCCTGATGATTCTATAGAACTTCTATGATATGTGCCTTCCATCCCAAGGAGAAACAAAAGCTAAACTCTGAACAAATCCCCTGGAAAAAGAATGTTTGATTTGGGGTCCCTCTTCCCAGCCACAAGGGGCTTTTGGTTTATCCTTCAAGGAGTCTCCCACGTCCCAAGGAGCATGAGTCAGCTGGGTGGCAAACATATTTGTTTTTACATATTAGTCATCTATTTGATAGAGTGTATAGCAAATGTATGTGATAACATAAAATATATTTTAAAATTACAAATTTGGACAGCTGTCATGACATTTGAAGGAGTACATTAAAAATGTTTCTATATCCATTTTTAAATGCCATGCCGAATGGCTAAATTCGTCAGCCTTTCCACATATTTTATATTTGCTTGTTTGTTTTGATTTTTAGCGAGGAGCTCACTAGGTGATTTCTGGGCAACTGGTCAATATTAATGAAAACTTCATTTCGTCAAAGCTAAATAAAAAGTGAGGGTAAGATGAACCCTGCCCAAGCCCAGCCAGTTTGCCCTACTTCAATAGCTTACCTTGAGCAAAATAGTCAAGAGATGATCAGGAACTAAGTGGAAGATTTAGCAAACAGGGTTGGCAGAACAACAAAAAAAGTAAAATTCGGGGCCCAGGAATTGGCACTTCAAACATCGTGCACTTGGGTTGACCCGGACACCGTGTCACCTGTGTCCCATCCAAGGCAGAGACAGTCGCTCCACTGCTGTCAATTTTCGCCATCAAAGAACACAGACCTAGAGCAAGGAAGCCCAAAAACGCAAATTTAAAAAAACCTCCCCCCGTTTTCAATTACAACTTCTGAAGAATGCTACACAAACCAAATTAAGCACGTCAAGAGTCCAGATGTGGTCTGTGTGCTACCACTTTGCAAACTTTGCATTACTCAATGCTCAACGATGCTGGAAATCAGGCCAAAGGATTTCCATTCCCACAATGGTTTCCCATCACACACCCATTCTAAGGAATTTGGCTTTGGGGCTACTTTATATGTGAACCTAGATTATAAGTTTATTTTATCCATTATACATACTTTTAATGTATTCTATAAAATTCCATAATGCGAGAGACAAACCTTGACACAGATAACCCAATGCATTGGTTTTTTTAATTGTTGGTTTTTATTGGCAATTACAAGATTTTATTTAGGTTGAATAAACTTATTAAAATTGGCTTGCTTTGTCTGAGTGTCTAAGAGCTGAGAGTAAGGAGTGGAGGCCCATATGCATGATGGTGGCAGAAGGAAGATTGCCCAGAACCCAAAATTTGCCTCGGATCACCAAGTGTCAACTGTACTGTGACAACGTTAAGTTGTCCTTTGGAATTGAGCTAATCCTTAAACTGTGTGCATATCCAAAACATTAGCTATCTGCTGTCAGGCCTTTATGTGCCACATGCTGAGTTAATTAACACAGAGATGCTTGATACTGGAACCCTCCAGAGGGGAAAACAGAAAGAGGCCCAGGCCTGAGAACAGACAGAGCCCTCAGGGGGATGGAAAACACAGGGGTCTGTTCAGTTTTTATTTCTTTCTACACTTGTGATACAAGGTCAATGGGTTAGTCAACCCCATTTCGGTTCCATTGTCTGTTGTAATTCCCAGGAAGAATCCTCTATGAATAACGAAGCCGTACTGCATTCCCAAAATTAAACATCCAGATTCCTGACACCTTTCCGATGATGGTCAAAGAGAAAAGTTGCTCAGAAAACTGGCTTGCCCCTATAGGACAGCAGCAATCTCCTTGGAGCCATCACAAGACAAAGGCATTCATCTCTACTTATGGTTTTATCCTTGTGAAAATATTTGCATATAAGTATATTTACACACATTAATGGAAAACATTGCCAAATTTTACATTTTTACACTGTGGTGAATGTGTGCACACACACAGACACACAGATATCTCTTCTTTTATCGTTTTAGGTGCTAGTTAATAAAGAAAGCCATTCTATCATTGCCTACCTCTGGAATGTAAGATGGCAGTGTGTGTTTCTGAGGCTCATGCCTAGAAGTCATTGTACACCTTTTGAGGGAAGACGTGTGATAACCAATGACAAATATTTTACTAACACTGTGAGGGCCAAAGAACTTCTTCTGGGCTGGCTAGTAGCAATGGGGATGGAGAAGAAAGGAACAGGAAGGGAGATACCCTGAAAGAGGAAAAAATAAGCTTTGGAAGGTAAATGACGTTGACCCTTAAACATCACGGCTTTGAACTGCGCGGGTCCACTTATATGTGGATTTTTCACAGTACGGTACTACAAATGTATTTTCTCAGTGACAGTTCCTTTCCTCTAGCTTACTTTATTGTAGGAATACAGTATATAATGCATAAACATACGCAATACATGCTAATCAACAGTTTGTGTTATCAGTATGGCTTCTGGTCAACAGCGGGCTAGTAGTAGTTAAGTTTAGGGGGGAGTCAGAAGTCATAGGCAGGTTTTCAACTGCATGAGGGATTGGCACCCCAATCACCGCATTGTTCAAGGGTCAACTGCATGATGTCAATATATCACTAGGGTTTCAAGCATGAATGTTGAGGAAGCTGATGCAGGGAAAGAGAGGGAGCCAGAGAAGCTAACGGAGAAGATGTGGTGAAGCATGGTGGCCAGTCACCAGCTGTGGAGTAAGATAGACATACTCTTAGACACGTGACCCCAGGGAATTCCTTTACCTCTCTGAACTGTAGTTTCCACAACTGTGTACTAGGAATGACAATATCTTCATACAGTGGTCATAAGAATGAAAACAGAAAATGTACATATCAAGGGTAGCAGAGCATCACATTTAAAAGCATGGATTCTGGATTAGAGGCATCCCTTTCCCATTAAGGTGATTTCCTTGATAATCTTGCAGCCTTGGGCAAGTTATTTAAGGTCTCCAAACCTCCCATTCCCCACGTGTATAATTAAAATGATAACAATAGTACTTGCCCCGTTAGTTTGTTGTGGGGATTAAATAAGGCAATATATATAAATCACTCGAACCAGGGCTGATATATAGTAACCGCTCAATGTGTATTAACTATCACTAGGTAGCATGCTTAGCACAGTACCTGGAACAAAGCAAAAGCTCAATTAACAATATCCATGATGATGCTGTTGGCGATATGTAGAGTTGTGCTCAAATAGTGCTGTAATGAAACATCAGTAAGGAAAGCCACTCAACAGAGATACAGAAATGAGTAAAAGAGCCACGGGATATCAGTGACAACCAAAGTCCCCCTCCACCCAGAGTGAGAACACAAGAGACCACCCTGGCTCATGAGACACCGGCCAGGCTGGATCATCATGGCTACATCCATCGCCCTCGGCCTTGGCAATTCTCAAACACAGTCTACAGATCAGGGTTCACATCAAAGCACCAGAGTGCGAGGACAGAGAAGCATCTCAGACTAAACCGGCATCTGCCCCACCAGACATCACGGCGCTTGTCTCCCCTCAGCCTTTCCTACATCTCACCCCGCAATACCCCCACTACTGCTGCCGCCATCATTTTGGCTAATTTTGCATTAGCCATGTGGACTGTCGGATGGTTTCTGCTGTATTTTGTTGCCCTTTCAAATATTTCTTAAATAGAAGATTGTACCATCTGGTGGACAATCTGCCTGTGTGCTATCTCACCTATCACAGCATGGATTCCACTCCTATTAGGGAAGGAGTGAGGAAGGGAGAGGCTGCCTGCTAGAATACTGCCTCTGGCCACCCGCAGCCCCATTGTCACTGGTCTGCTCCCTCTCTCCCAGTGGCCTGGTTCTGCCTGCACAGCAGTCAGTTTCTGTGTGCTGAACAGATGTTTCTCCCACTCACTCCATGGCCAGGCTATTACTCATGGGGCTTCCCGTAGCAGATGTCTCCATAGATAGACCTCTCAGACCGGTGCTGACATTTTACCTACACAAGCACCAAACGGTGGTACAGCTACACTTAATAAATGGGAGAGAGAGTGGCTATGGGCTCAGGTAAATTCCACACAAAAAACTCTACTAAGTAAAAAAACTGATTCAAAGTGCTCAGAATATTAACAGGACCTAAAGAAGGAAGGCATCCACAGATATGCTGAGGTAGATCTATATCATATACCCATGGACCTCGGCAGAGGGGCTCATGGAATGTGTATTTACTTTCTATTCTGCCCCAGGGAACAACAGTTGTACCTGGGGAGAAATGGAGAGTAGGTGTTTGGGGTTCAGAAGATGACACTATTAATAGTAGTGTCGAGACTTGAGAACATTCTCTGGCAAACTTGGATGGGAACAGTAGCAACTTTCCTGGTGCGTTTTCCACTTGCAGGTGAGTGACGTGCCCTCAGTGAGGCCCATGGCAGAATCCCAAATGGTTGTCAAGTATGGGTGGCACTTGTCAAGCAGTCAAGAATGGGAAATCTAGAACCAAACTGCTTGGGGTTGCACCCAGACTCTACCTTCTACTAGATGTGTGACCTTGGAAAAATTACATAAGCTCAATTTTCTCATCTGTACAATGGGTATAACAATACTACCTACCTCATTGACTTGTTTGATTTAAAAAAAAAAAAACTATGATAGCACTTACTATATGCCAGACACCCCCCCCCTTAAACACTTTATAAATAAGCCAAAAAATAGTTCCCCCTTTCCCTAAATGGAATCATGGCATAGCACCAGTGCCCATTTTAAGCTTGTGTTGATATCTGCATCTCGCTACCCATGGGGTCATGTGGTCAATGTCACGCACTCCCAAACTGAGAAGCCTGAGGACGGGCTCTCTTTCCACCCATGCCACTTGGATAAGAGCTGCACTTCAAGGCTCCTACTGACTCCCCTTTGTTACTTGAACCAAGGCAGGATAGGGGTAATTTGCCAGATCAGCAGGTAAAATCTCTCTACATGATTCTAATTTAAAATGGCATCTCCCCAATCACTTAATCCAATTTCTCCCAAATGTCCCATGAAAACACACATGAAAACACATAATAAAAGGAAAACTCACAACAAAACCAAAACAGCAGATGACCTGTGGTCAGAATTCTAATTCTGCTAATTATGGATTTCTACTAATTACGAGGCTGATGGAACTGGAAGTAAAACCATTAGTGGCCTTCCATACTTTGTCTCATGAACTAGATAGAGCAGTCTCATCCAGCCAAAAGGAGATCAGAAAATTCTTCACTTCTCCCCCAATACCTTCTCCCTTATGTCTACCCACCCATACTGGAAAACATGGCAGCTATTTCTCTCATTGCACAGGTGATGTTTGTGAGATAATAATTCGAGCTAACATTTATTGATTGGTGACTTCGGGGTAGTCACTCTGCCAAGCACTTCACGTATGTTAATGGAATTAATATCCACAATGATGAAGTGTGGGCTTCATTCTTACCCTCGTTACAAAGTCAAGGAAACAAAGCCCTAGAGAAGTTAAGTGACTTTATCTGGGTCTTGTAGCTAATAAATGGCAAGCCAGAATTTGAACCCAGGCAGTCTAGCTCTAGAACTTGGGTTAGAAATCACTACATATGACTTGGTTATTCCATTCATTCCTCATATTTCAATACCCATACAGAGACTAAAAATTTTTAAATATATATAGAGATATAAGAAAGCACATGGAGCTCATGATGTAAATTGCATTGTGAAAGCGTAGCCCCTACAAGTAAAGGAATATGGACAATGGAGGGAATACGGATAGAATTGGTTTCAGCACATGCTTGCAACTCTACATTTTCCTCTTCTCTCTGGGTTTGGAGTACAAGAGAACTAGGTGTTGAGAGTGGAGGAAGTTCTCTCTTTGGCTCATCAAAGCCTCTCTAGATGAAGACCAGCTCAACAGTGGAGCCTGGTCTGAGAGGTATAAACATCAACATGCCCTCCTACTTACATTTCAGCCAGCACAACCAGCAGTGGACAACAAATAGAATCAGAGCGAAAGCCATCGGGTTTTTTGTTGGGCAAATGGTCAGTATGGGTTGATATGGCCTTCTTTGAAATTCAGTAAAAAGCAAAAGTTTACATACAGATGATAGAAAATACTGAAGATCGAAAGAAATGAACATTATCCTAAAGACTAAAATATGAAAATAAGTTAGGAGTTAGGTAAGGACAAGAAAAAAAATATAGAAAACTCTTTGATATTTTTGATAGAATTGGAAAAGTCACAGTGTCTATGTAAGGGGAGCAGAAATCTGGAATAAACTGACATGACAATTGAGCTGGACAGCCTAAGGAAGAATTGCAAGAAAGCTAAGTCTGCAATGGCAAAATAAAATCTAATTGAAAGAGAGTAAAGAACAGATCCTACGATGTCAAAAATAAAATCAGCAATGTGGAAGACAAACCAGAAAATTCGTTTTTAATGCAAAGAAAAAGCATAGAGATAAAATGATGAGAGATAACATTATACACAGGGCGGAACATAGAACTAGAATTTAGGAATATAGTTATTGCAGGACAATGAGGAAAAACAAGAACCAGTGCCAAAAAAAATAAGCAAAGATAAAATTAAAGAAAAAACTTCAGGACTCAGTTTGCAGGCTGGAGGGGCTAATCCAGTCAAAAAGAAAGAAAGAAATTAAAAAGTGATAGAACATCAGAGAAAGAGAGACAGAGATGGGAGAGATGGAGAATAAAAAACTAAGAGAAAGTAAAATCCAGAGAAAGTGAAAGAGAACAGAGAAAAACAATGTGGAATTACAATCAATCAATGAGTCATTCAAGCATCAGGCATCCCCACAGAAGAAAGAGACTGCTCTCATCGTGGACCTTGTTGTCCCTGCACATCTACTCTCATCCTCGGCACATCAGTGTAAGCAGCCTGACCTATGACTGCCAACCCCTGGGATTCTCTTCAGGTCTTTATCTGACCCTGCCCTTTCTCCGCCCTTGCAGCTTTCTACAAGTGCTGTGGGATCCGTAACTCCTAGAAGCTGTGTTCAAGCAGTAAGAGACAGGATCTGGCGATTAAATACCCCGGCTTCCTCGCTTCTCTGAGAGGATAACTTTGGAAAATGTGTTTTTCACTGACTTCCACAATTAATCCAGCATGATTCAGTTCCAGGTGTATACAGTGGTATCTGGCCTGAGAACCCACTCTAGAACATACCTTTTATTGGCTGCCTTCCTTCCCCGTCTTACACCTCCACCCCCTACCTACACCCATGAGGTCAAGTCCTTGCACTTAAATCCTTGCCTCAGAGTTTAATGCTGGGGGAACTCAAAGCAGGACACCCTCAGTGAAAAACTAAAAATTAGGCAGGACTGCTTTCCAATCCTGAATATCAGAAAACCGCGGTGCAAAATTTATCCAGGTTTAAAACAAGTGATTTGGGGCCCCCGAATTTAATGCTCAGCCAAGTCGACATTCATATGACAATTACAGACTTTCCCAACTAGGAAAGAGCCCAGAGAGCTTTCTTCTTTAAAGTGTCGCCTGGAGAAAACCTCCAGACCTTCAAGTGAGGAACCCAAGAAACTCAAGAATGGGGAGTTTGTGACATTCAGTAGTTCCTAATCTACCCAGACACCCTCTTCACAGCTCACATTTCTACTACTACTCTCATCTGGGAGATTTTTTTAACGTTTATTTTGAGAGAGAAGGAGTGTGAGCTGGGAGGAGGGAGAGGGAGAGAGAGAGAGAGGGAGAGAAAGAATCCCAAGCAGGCTCCACACTCAACGCAGAGCCCCGTGCAGGGCTTCATCTTCTACACCGTGAGATCATGACCTGAGTTGAAGCCAAGAATCAGACACTTAACCGACTGAGCCACCCAGATGCCCCTTATTGGGGAGATTTTTTCGAAGCAATTTTCTCGCGTTTCATATTTTTGAAACTGTCATTCAAAGAATGACCGCTTCCATTGTGGAATTCCTAGTTTGGGCAGGTGGTGATAATAACACAAGTAACTAACACATATCAAACGCTTACTAGGAATTAGGTACTGAGCAATATCTCATTTAATTTCCCAATAATCTAATGAGGTAGGTACGAGTATTATCCTAAAATAAAAGAGGAAACTGAGTCACAGAGAAGTTAACTTTCTCCAGATGACACAGTCTGTAAGTGGCTGTGTGGATTCAGAAACTGTAGCCTGACTCCAGAGTTCTTTCTCTCAATCACTCCGCTTGCCCGTTATGGTCTTTCAAGGATCAGAAGATGTTGCCAGATGTTGTTCCCCTCATCTTTCATTTAAACAGTTCCAGCAAAATGTAGGGGATGTTTGCCTTGACTGGAAAGATGATCCTATGCAGGTTTATAAGCTATTTTCAAGAACAACCTCAAAACGGCCATCAGACTGATGAGTGGCTCTCCTTCTAGAGCGGCCCTTTCCCATAGAGCTTTCCGTGATGAAAAAAATGTCTAAATGCGTCCCATTCAATGTGATATCTAATAGCCACACGTGGCTACTGCATACTTGAAATGTGGCAGTGAGGCTGCAGAAATGAGTTTTTAATTTTAGGTAATTAGAATTGAGGCTGAGGCTTTAAATGTAAGCAGCCACATGCGGCTGATGACTTCCGCACTGCACCACACAGCTCTAGAATCGGGAAGAGCGTCCGGGCTCCTGTCTCCAGCACCCTCGATTTGCAGGGCACCAACTAGAGAAAATCCGCCATTCACAAAACGTGGGGCTGCAAAGTTGTTCCAACAGTCCAAGATAGATGACAGCCCCCGTCCAGAGTGTAGATGCCCCTTAAGGAGGCACACACACACTCCTGTCTCACCAACGTTGGTGACTTCATTCCCGAGACACTACTGTTCCTGTCGGCAACCTCTCCAGAAATGCTCTAAGGCAATGGTTTCAAAACCACATTCTTTACTCCAGAGTGTGCCAAGGTGCTTCAGAGATTCTGCAAACATTCAATTAGGACTGCATTTGTAAAGCGCTTAACCACTCTTAAACGGTAATTTAAAACACTCAAGTGATATGAACAAATGTGAGATCACTAAGTGTAAACTGGTAGGATCAGGTTGACTTGTTTTTCTGCCGACTTTGGAATCCTGCCTCTGCAGTCACCTCCCAGAGAAATGGAGAATGTGCCAAGGTCACACAGGAAATGTAATCAAAAAATAAAAATCTTACCATATCCCTTTACCTAAATGTCTGAATCAAAATTGTCTCCATACTCTGTAACCAAAACAAAAATTCATAAATAAAGAGGGTAGAATTGGGAAGTGAGGCTGTTATAAAAGCAACAGTCATCCCTAATCCCCAATGTCAGTTTTGTGTGTGTGTGTGTGTGTGTGTGTGTGTGTTCAACCAAATGGTGACAGAATTCTCTTTGAGTGTCTTTAAGATAAAGTTTAAAATCATAGCTGCATAAATTTGTAAATTACAAAATACATTTAAGGTACTCAAAATTTCCTTTTGCTGCTTTGCATACTTAAATGCCAAGTAATGTTTCCTTTGGAAAAGAAAATATTCCCCTGCTTAATAAACAAGTTTGACAGTCACCACATATAATGATGAAGGATCTAGCAAGCCGTAAGGTGACCTCATGCCTCCACCTAAGTGTTCTTTCCACTCACCTGCCTTGAGTTGGGTCTGTGCTACTTGAACTAGGATACAGAGAGAAGGGATAATACATTAGATGTGAACGTGCCACCAGGGGAGAGGCCAAGTGACAATACTTAGCATCCTCCTGTCAATGTGCTTGAAACCAAGAGAGAGGATCTTGACTTTACAAAGATTCTTACTGTGTGTGGTCATCCAACATCTTTACGAGGGGCACTCGTTGATTTCCTGCACAGCATGATGAACCACAAAACCCACCTTGGGGACATTGAGCCCAGATGCCTGTGAGTAGTCGCTAAGTCTTTAACTGTGTCTCTCTTTCTTTCTCTCTCTGTCTCTCTCTCTCTCTCTCTCTCTCACATCCAGCTTATTTCTATTTCCTTACCTTTAGAACTAATTTTCCTCTTGAGACCATACACAATTTCAGTGCCTGCCTGCCTTTTTAAATTGATGAATGGCTGTGACAATTGCTGTTGCATTTTTAAACATACACCAAAAGTGAGGCCAATAACATTACGACTGCAGTTGGATTTCAATATTTTAAAGAACACACATTCCAACCGGGACTTCATTTGGTGAATGTCGGTGGCAATCAAGAACTGAGGGGAAAATGTCCCTGCTAAAGAACTTGAGGGTAAGCCTCCAGAATGACACGGAAGGGACCCCTTGGGAGAGGAATGTACTAAACTATGGTTCATCAGTGTGACTGAACCCTACAACAGGCTGATTTCTTCTGCTTATTTGATCCTTGTCCACACTTGCTTATTGTGGGATAATTTCTCTAACCACCTTTTCTCCCACAACGCCCCCAAAAAAAAATAAAAGGGGAAAAAAGGCTGCTTTATTTTACAGCTAATTTGCTGTAAGCACATAGCCCAGCTGCTCACAATGAAGTAGAGGAGGAAATGAGAACAGAGGGAACCTTCTAATGAAGGAGGGTGGGGGAGCAGTAAGGAGATGGAAGAGGCTAGATGCTATTTGTATGATTAAAGACGA